>NW_020797902.1:0-645984 GCF_003369625.1 Aspergillus mulundensis | reverse complement strand
AGGGCCTCGCTACCCTGTTGAGGGCTCAGGGAAATTCCCGAGATGTGTAACGGATAATGCCGCCCTTTTTATGACGATTACCCTGCCCGTCCATGACTGGGAGAATAAGCTATCATTCAAAGATTGGTCCAAGTATCTAGGTAGGCGTTTCGCGGATGTTCAAGTGATGATTGCCGCTTGATACCGTGTAGCCGCATGGTTCAACCCACTATCAAATGAGCTGTCAGCCGTGGAAGTAGTGAGTAGCTTCTGAGTATTGAACTTGGCAACGCGTGGTTAGAGAGATTTGAAGCAAATGTAAGCCTGAATATGCTGGTATCTACCCAGGTACCTAAGCCACAGAAGCTTGAACGCAGAGATAATGCAGAAGCAAACAAGAACGTCAACGCCCCTTGACCAGCAACGCACGAGTGTGTGGATGGTTCTTCAGGCCTCATCTGTAAACATAATCGGATTGCCTAGAATGCAAATCTCCTTCCTTGCGCAAAGTATACTGACAATCATTGCACCGAGTGACGCGAAACTACTTCCTGTCCCGCACGATGCTGCAGCAGGCATTGCTATAGGGGCGCAAGGAGGGAAAACCGCCGCTGCACCTGCACATACTATAAAGCCAAGCTTTCCAGCAACGATGCTTACACGCGCCGTCTGTTCATAGATGTTGTCTCTTGGTGGCAAGTTACCCACGCATCTGAGATTCAATCCCTCCAGCTCCCCCGCGCGCCAAATATCCAACCAGACAAGGTCTGCTTCACGATGTCTTTGCCCAGTAATCGTAAGTGGAAGCAGACCCTCATGGAAAGTAATGGGATAGTCAACGACGAGCGGTTTGTAAGCTGGGATAAGAAGATGGAATGTAGCGGTACGCCCGTGAGGTCCCCGTCCTTGCTGGACAAGAGTCTCCCGATCAGTCCTCATCCGCATGCAAATAGTCGGCAGGTCACGGTGATAACCGCCGAATTGAGGACCGAGTGGATTCGCCGCGTTCATATTTTCGAAAACAGGATACCAATCTGTATCTGGATGCCAGACGTAGAAGCAGTCCTGTTGCCCGCCCTGGGATTCCTCGCCGCTGTTATCCCCAGCCTGAGCCTGGTTATTCCTAGCCTGCGCCATCTCGTTCCGAACGAATCGATACACGTGGGCGCCGAATCCGTCCGTCACCCAGCCTTGTATTCTCGCAACGTTGGCGACCGCAAGCTCGTTTTGTATAGCCTCGAGGCTCGAGCCGACCCGTTTGACGGCGGCCGAAAGGTCCAGAAGCGCCAGCGCTATTGATACGAGCGCTGCTCCCTGGAACTTGGCGATGAATGGAGCGGAGGAGTTGAAGGCCTCTGGAACGACACGAATTTCCTTGGATTCGACGCTCTCGATTATTTCTGGGATGGCGGCTTCGATGCTCTTGTAGGTTTGCTCTTTCTGTTTGGAGGCCCGCCCGTCTCTCCATTGAGCGTAGGCCTGCTGCGCAGCGAGGACGGCTTGAACGCCATATTTTCGGATATACTGCCGGACTTGTTTTGACGACAGACTAGCAATATACGAGAGTGCTCTTGCAGGTGGGTTCATTTCGACGCAGTTGTGGTAGCAGAGACTCGCTGTAGGGCGCCTGGTGCTGGGCTCCTGAAATCGTGGATGAAAGAAAAGGACGCAGGGAATGTTCAGCGGAGCTGCGGGCTAGGTATGGCGAGGCTGCGGGTGTAAGGTTGTTGGATCCGTGGACGGTGCATAGCCCAGTTCAATGTTAACCCAAATCGCCGCCATAGCCAATCGTTTGGCGCCCGCTGAACACTCGGGAGCAAGTCAAAGCCAACCGTTTCCTATGGCACAACCTGTCCTCGGTGGGGCATGGGAGCCCTATGTGTTAAATTGTCAGCCAATGGTGGAGATCGCTTAGTTTGATAAGAAAGCGCTGCAGCGCTTTGACAGCGCTTAGGCGCCTTAGGCAGTCTTAATTAAAATACTATAATACCTATTACTAAATTACTTGCCTGTATAATTATAATATTTATAGTTTTTTAAATATTATAAAATATTAGTAAAAGTATTTAAAATTTTTATTATTTTTAAAAGTTTAAATTATTTATATAAACCCTAGTTAGCTTTAGCTTTTAAATATTATTATATTTTTTATTTAATTTTTTAATATTTAATTAATAGCTTTTTTAATATAATATTTAAAGGGTTTTATAATTATAAGCCTGGAAAACTACTTAATAATTTAGTTTATTAAATTTTTACTTTTTTTAAATTTTTTAAAGTTATTTATATTTCTTAAGTACTAGCCCTTTTATTATATAAAAACCTTTTATAATTAATTATTTTTTATATTTACACTTAAAAAGTTAAATATTAATTAAATCTTAATTTTTATACTTAATTTATTAATTTAAAAGTTATTATAAGCTTTACTACTAGTACCTTAAATATAATAATTTTTTTAAAGTTTAAAAAAAACTAGCTAGTATGGTATAACTATATTTTATATATTATAATTATTATAAAAGTTTAAAAGTATTTTAATTTAAAAGTAACTTACTAAACTTTTTTAAGCTTTTTTAACTTTTTAAAAATAATGCTAATAAAAAAATATTTAAAATATTTAATTAAAAATAAAACCATGCTAAGCATGTTTTTTTTAAAAATTTAAAATATTAATAATATTATATAAAAGTTAATTATACTTTTTATTTAATAACTTATTAAAAATAAGCTTACTATAAAGGTTTTTATTAAATTAAAGTAATAACTTACTTTTATTAATTTTAAAATTAAATTTAAGGCTTTTAATAATTATATTACTACCCTTATTATATTAATTTAATAAAAAAAAGTTACTTAGTAGCTTTAAAATTACAAGCATGCTTATTAAAAAAATTTATGCCTTAAGTAACCTAAGGCTAATAATAAAATAATTAATATAATATTTTTAAAGGCTATTAATAAATATTTAATGGCTTATACAAAGCATTATATAAATTAATTAAATTATAAAAAACCTAGTAAAACTAATTATCTTATTTTTATTTTTAAGTTTTAATAGTATTTTTTTATTACTAATAGCTTTACTAAAACCTTTACAAAAAAAATAGCCTTTACTATACTTACTAAAAAGTTAAATTAGCCCTTTACTAATAATTTAAATATTAAAAGATTTTTTACTAATAAACCTTCCTGGGCATTAATTAATAATAAATTAATTTATTTTTATAAATATAAGCATGTTATAAAATTTTATTATAACTTTATATATTCATGCTATTTAAAGTCTTATAAAATAAATAAAGATTTAAAAAAAACATTAATAAAGCACTTAAAAGAAATAATAAATATAGTAAAAAGCTTTAAAAGTTAAAGGTTAAGAATATTAAGCTTTTTAAAAATAGGAAAAAAAATATTAAAAATTAAAAAGCTTAGTAAAATAACTAAAAAAATATATAATTTATAATTTTTAAAAAATATTATAAAGCAGCCCTAGTATTTAATATTTTAAGTAATTTAAAACTTTAAAATACCTTTATTTTTAATACTAGCACTTTTATTTATATTTATAATAATTTTAGTTATTTTACCTTTTTAAATTACTTTTAAAATAATAATATTTAAGCTAAAAATATAATTATAACTATATAAGGCTATAAATTAGTTTTTATTTATTTAAAAGTATTTAATAAAGGGATTATATTATTTATATTATATAAAATTATATATACTTTTAAATTTTATTTTAATATTATAATAGCAAGGCCTTTTTAAAAAGCTAAATATACCTAAAATTTTAATACTTTTATACTTAAAAATAATAAACTAGTTTTTTATTTTAAAAATTATTTATTAGGCCTTTAAATAATAAAGCTAAAAAAAAGCTTTTTAAAGCTAGAAAAGGCTAATACTCTAACTTAATAAAAAGTTAAAACTTTAACTTAAAAAGTATAACTTTAAAAAAATCTTAAAGCTTTTTACTAGTACCTAGGATATATTAATAATAAAATACTTAAGTATTTTTATAATAATAAAAAAGATTAGTATTTTTAATTTTTAATTACTTAAGCATTATAATACTTACTAGGTTAATTAAGCTTTTTAATAAATATTTAAATAGCTTAAAAAATTAGTTACCAAGCTATTTATTTATATTTATACTAATTTTATTTTTATAAAGCTAGTAATAAATAAAAATTAATAAGTAATTTATTTTTATAATAAATTTTTAAAATATACTAGGCCTATACTTACTAGCTTAAAAATAATTATAAAAATATTATTAAATAATTTATATAATTTATATAAAACCACCATAAAGTTACTTTTAAATTCCTATTTAATAATAATAAACTTACCTTTAGTAATAATATTTTTAATTTTACTGCCTTTAAAGGTATTTTTTAAAACTAGTTTACTTTATACTTTTTATTTTAAAATAATATAGCCAAGCGCTATAAAGGTATTTTAATTTAAAAAGTTAAAATAATAGTTTTATATAAAAATATTTTACTTAATATATAGCCCTAGGTTATAAAAATAATAGCTTATATTAATAATTAAATTTTTATTAAAGCTATTAATTAAATAACTTTATAAAAAAAACTTACTAGTAAGAAGCCTTGTATTTTAGGTATTT
Source organism: Aspergillus mulundensis (assembly GCF_003369625.1). Classification (NCBI taxonomy): domain Eukaryota; kingdom Fungi; phylum Ascomycota; class Eurotiomycetes; order Eurotiales; family Aspergillaceae; genus Aspergillus; species Aspergillus mulundensis. The sequence goes on along the minus strand of NW_020797902.1, from coordinate 641,366 downwards.
AAATTATTAGGTATTTTTTTAAGTAAAAAATTTTTAAAAAAAAGGCCTTTATAAGATAGAGCCAAGTGCCTTACTTAGATATTTTATAGGTTATTAAGCCTTAAATATTTAATAAATTTAGTTTTTTTAAAATTAATATATTAAAGCTTATAAAAATATTATTTTTAATAAATCTTGGCTTTATAATTTATAAAAACTATTTTTTACTATTAATATTTAAATTAATTTTTTTAAATTATTAATTAAGGTTTTTAAACTACCCTCTTGCCGCTGTATTACTAAAAATATAAATTTAAATTTAAACTTTACTAAATTTTTTTTTAAAAAAAAAAGGGTATTTTAATAACAAGCAAGCCAAGAATAGTAAAGATATTTAAAAATAAAAGTATTAAAAAAAATAAAAATAAAAAATTTTTAAATATAAGGTTATACCTGGGCCTAATTTTAATAAAAATAAGATTTTTAATTTATTAAAGGGCTTTTTACCTTTTTTTACTTTAAATCTTATTTTAGAATGTTATTATTATAAAATTTTTATATAAAAATTAATATTAACTAGTTTTTTTAATAAGTTATTATAGCCTTTATAATAGGTTACATGCTCTTAAACTTAAAGAAATTTATTTTTAAACTTAACTAGTTAATAATTATTATAAAAAGTAAAGCAAGCCTGCTCCTAAACTCTTATTTATTTTATTATTAAAAATATAAAAAAAGGTAAAAAATTAAGAATTAGACCTATTATTTTTTTTAGATAGTTAACTAAATAAAAGCTAGTGTTTTAAAATAATTAAAAAAACTTTAAGTTTTATTTAGGTACTTTAATAAGTTATATAAGCTATATTATTACTATAATTATTTTTAATTTTACTTTTTATAATTATATATAATTTATTTTTTCCACTTTTTATTAAAACCCTAAAAAAAAAATATTTTTATTAAAATAAATTACTGCCTTCTTCCAAGTATTAAAAAAATCTTAAAAATTATTTTTTAAAAAATATATTTTTTAAAGTTATTAATTTTAAATTAAATAAACTTAAAAAAAATAGGAGCATGGGAGGTAGTTAATAAATAAAATATAGGTTTAAATAAGCTACTCCCCTTATTATAAGTATTTATATATAAGTTTAATATAAATAACTACTTTTTTAAGGCTAAAGCTCAAATTTATATATATAAAAATTTTAAATTAATTAATTATAAAAATAATTAAGTAGCTATAACCTTTACCTATTTTTTTTAAGTTATTATAATACTTATTACTTTTTTTAATATAAATATAAGGTAATATAATATTATTAATACCTTTTTTAATATAGGCCTTAATAAATTTATATACCTTTAATTTTTAAATAGCCGCAAGCAAGAAAAAAAGCCTTCAAAAGTTTTTAAAATTATTTATAGCTTTAAAAGGTTTTTTTATTTTTAGTAACTTAATTTAGCTACTACCTTATATAAATTTAGCTTTATTATAATACTTAAAAAGAAATACCTTTTTACTAGTAAATTAATAATTTTTTTAGTATATATAAATAATTTTATTTTTATAAACATTTTTATTAAGTAAGGCCGCTTTATAATAGCTACTTTTAAAAAAAAAATTAATAAAATATAAGCTTTAGTATTTTAGTAAAGCTAAATAATTTTTAAAAATTTAAATTTTTTAAAATAGGCCTTAGTGCAAGCTTTAACTTTTTTAAAACTTTTATATTAAAGTTATTATAAATTAATTTTACTTAAATATTATAATTTAATTACTTTTTACCCTGTTTTTATTACCTAGCAAGCTTTATTTAAATTTTAATATAGCTACTTTTAAAAATATTAAAAAAATAAGGTTAAAAATTAAATTTATTAAATATATTAGTACTTTTACTTATTTAAATATTTTTATATAATAAGCTACTTATTAAAATACTTTATTAGTTTTATAAATTATTATTAATATATAATAAATTAATTTATTTTTTATTTTTATAATACATGCTTTCTTACTTTTAAATACTTTAGTTTAAATAACTTTAAAAATAAGGTTTTTATTAAGAAATATAAGATTTATAAGTTATACTTTAATATAATATTTATAAATTACTTTAATTAATTTTTTAATATAGGCTATATTTATAAGCTATATAAAAATTTAATTAAATAAAAGGCTATAAAGCAGTGCTTAGTTATTATTTTTATTATTAAAATAAAGTTACTTACTTTTATTAAGGTCTTTAAAGTAACCTACTAATAATAAAAAGTTTTTAAAGTTATATAATTTAATTTTTAATACTAGCTTTTAATTTAATATAATAATAAATATTAATATATAACTTTACTTAAAACTTTACTATATTAATATTTATAATTTATAGCTTAGGCAAAAAGTTTAGTATAAAAACCTTTATATTAAATAAACCCTTATTAATTAAATAATTATAAATAGCCTTATAAAGGTGCTTATTAAATAATAATACTAAAAATTTATTAAAATACTAGGTTTAATAGATATTTTTAGCCTTATTTTTTATAAGGTCCTTGGCCTTAGGGATTTGCGAATAGTATAATAGGGTGTAATATACCTAAAAAAGGTTTATAAATAGTAATTTTTAGTATAAATAAAAATATTAAGATTAATATTAAGGTTTAAATCTCTAGCCTTGTAAAGGCTAAATATTTTTAATATATATTAAGTTAATACCTAAAGGTTAACTTAGTTATTTACAAGTAAAGTTATTTATAAATATTTTTAAGTTTTATAAAAGGGCTATATATAATATAATAAGTCTTATAATTACCCCCCCCCCCTTTTATAGCCTTGGTTCCTTAAGGCCTTGTAAATAAATAAAAATATATAATTTATAAAATACCCTTAAAAAACCCCTGCTAGTATATAAAAAACCTTTAATAAAAAAAAAATCTTGCCATGTATAGTAAAAAAAAGTATATTTTACTTATACTTTTTTTTATATAGCTAAATCTTGCTAGCACCTTTTCTAAACATGTTAGGTTTTATTTTATAAAGCCTTTTTTTAATAATATTAAAATCTTATATAAAATATAAGCATGCTTGTAAGTATTACCTATTTTTTATAGGTATATTTATTTAAAGTTTATAATTATTTTAATATCCCAGGCCCATGTAAAAGCACTAGCTATACCTTATTTTTTTAGCTAATTTTTTTATTTATTTTTTTTATAATTTTTATAAAAAAGTTAATATTTATAATATTCTTGCCTTTTTACAGGTTATAGTTACCTTTAATATTTATAAAATATTATTATTTTATACTTTTTTTTAAGTAGGCTTAATATTAAAGCTCCTGTTTAATTTTTTTTATAACTTTTTTTATTTATAAGCTGCTTGCTTTTTATAAGTATATTTTTTTATTAGCCTTTTTTATTTTTTCTATTATATAAATATATTTTATAAGCCTTTTTTTTTACTAGCTTGCTAGTTAAAATAACCTGTAAAATTTTTAATACCTTAAGTAATATTATATAATACATGCTTATATACTTTAAATTTCCTGCCTTTACTTACTTTTTATTAGGTACTTTATATATTTTACATGTTTTTTTATACTAGTATTTACTTACTTAGCTATTATATTTTATAAAAAAGTTTTATAAACTCCTAGGCTTTAAAAAATATATTTTATAAGCTTTAAATCCCTATAAAAATAAAGTTTTGCTTTTACTTTTTTATAAACTTTTATTTTTACTTATTTATAAGCTTTTATTTTTACTTACTTACAAGCTCTTAACTTTGCTCCCAAGCTTTTAACTTTACCTTATAAAATTTTAACTTTATTTTTATAAATTTTATTCCGCAAGCATAGCTAACTTATATATAGTTAATTTAAAAATAATTTTTTTTTTACTTTTATAAATAATATTTTATAAAATAGCTTTTATTTTTACTTTTAGCCTAGTTAATATCCTGCCTTTTATTACTAGCTAAGATTTTAATATCTAGTCCAGGCTTAGTTAATACAAGCAAGTTTTACTTAATACTTAGCCACCTTTTTTTACTAGTTTTTTTTTATATAATATATATTTATAGTATTAATATAAAGCTTACCAGGGTTATTATATTATTATAGTATTTAATAAGTATTTTTACCTTTTTATTTATAAGTTTTTTGCTTATTAATATATGTAAAGTTTTTTTTACTTTTTACCTATATATATTCTTATTTATAAAATCCTTATTTATAAAACTATTACTAACTTATTTATAGCTACTAGGTAACCTTTTTATTATTATATCCTATTTTACTAAAGGGCTACTTATTAAGGCAGCATAAAATACCTTACCTTTAGGTAAGGTAAGTATTATAAATTAAGCACAAGCCTGATTTATAATACTTTTTAAAAATATAATAACTAATTTAAAAAAAAAATTTATAATTACTAGCTTATTAATTTTATTAAAATTATTACCTTATAATAGTACTAAGTTATTATTTAACTATAAATTATATTAAATTTTTATACTAGTATAAAGGCATGTATATTAATATAGCTTTATTAATATAATTTAAATTTTTATACATGTATAAACTTATAAGGCTATTTTTATAATATATACTAGGTAAAAACCTTTATAAGGCTATAAGTATATAAAATATATTAATATTTTTTTTAAAAAATTATTTAATTATCCTGCTTTTATAAAATATATTTTTAGGGGTATTAATTAAAAATATAATAATTATTTATACCACTTGTATTTTTACTTTTTTATATAGAATTTAAACTAGTACTAAATAATTATTAGCTTAAAAACTATAAATAATTACTTACTATTATTTTTAAAGCTTTTTATACTTATAAAATATTAATTTTTATTTTTATACACAAGAAGGCACACGTGTTTAATTAGTAATTTATAAAAAATATTAGTAATTATAAAAAAAGGTTAGTAGTTTTAGTTAGTTTATAAATAATAATATTATTAATTATTAGTTAGTTTTTTTTAGGCCTATAAAAGTTATTTTTTATTTTTTTTATTTTTAAAAACTAGGTTTTATTTTTTTTATTATATACTTTTTATATACTTATAAGTGCCTTAGCCCGCGGACTAGTTTTTTTAATACCTTATTATACCCTAACTATTTTATATAAAGCTATTTAAAATTTTTTATCCCCGGCCTTAATATTACCTTTATATAATACTTAGCTTAATTTTTATTTATAAATCTTGCTTTATATTACTTACAAGTATTTATTTTTTTTTATTTTTTTATATTTATAAAGTATAAATATATAAAAAATATTATATATATAAAAACCTGGTAATAAAGCTATATAATAAGTATTTTACCTTATTTATTTAATTATTTTATATAAACTAGCTTATAGCTAGTCTAGCTTTTAGTTTAATGTTATTTATAATTAATTAATATTACTAACCTAAATATAGTTACCCTTTATAAAGGTCTTTTTTACTTTTTTTTATTAAAGTATTTTACTTATGCTACTTAGGTATTTTTTATGCCTTTTTATATAATATTTTAAATTTTTTATAAATATTTTACCTAATTTAATACTTTATAAAATACCTTATTTTCTAGTTTTAAGTTAAGTATTATAACTCTAGGATTTATTTTATATATTATATAAAATAATATATTATAAATAAATACTTATTATAAATTATTATAAGTAAACTTTGTAAAAAGTAAATAATTAACCTAATTATTTTATAAAAGATTAATATATTTTTATAAAAATTACTTTAAAATATTATTTAAGTATTTTATTTAATTATTTATTTATAAATAGTATGTAATACTTATTAAGTGCTTAATTAAAATATTATATATAAAGTTTAATTAAAACCCCTTTATAAACATGCTTTTATAATTTATTATAATATTTGCGGGTACTTTATATAAATAAAATATTTTATAAATTACTAGGTAAGCTAGCTTGTGACCCTTAATTAACTTTTTAATTAAAATAAAGTAAGCTATTTTACTTATTTTATTTATAATTACTAATATAATATTATACACCTCCCGCGAGCTATTTAAGTTTTTAATTTTAATATTTATAAGTAAGTTTATAATAAAGTTTATATTAATTTATTTTTAAGGCTTTATAAGTACTAGTAAAGGCTAAAATAAGCCTTGTTACTTACTATATAATACTTATAATTTTTAATAAATTTTATATACCTTATAGTATTTTTTTATAAAATCCTGTATTTTTAGCTAAAAAAACCTTTATTAAACTAATTTTAATATTTTTTTATAAAGTATTTTATAAATAGGTCATTATATAGCTTTGCTAAAATCTTTATTTATAATTAATAATAATTAAAAATATATAACTATAAAAAAATATATAAAAAGTTATTATTTACATGCTATTATTTTTATAACTATAAAGTATTTTTTATGTATTAAGATTTTTTAGCTTAAATTTATACTTATAAATAATATTTATAACTTTTTTTATAAAAGGGCCTTACTCTAGGAGTGCTAATAAGCTTTTTATAATTTTTTATAAAAGATTTATATAAAATAAACCTTTTTTTATAAAGCCTTTTTACCTTTTTATAAGGTATTTTTATTTTAAATAAAGTATTATAATTTATAACCTTAATAGCTATAAACCATGCATGGCTTGATTATTTATTACCTATTTTAACCTAGTAATTTTTTTATTTCTTTATTTTTAATAATAATAATAATAAATTTTTTACTTATAGTTTTAGGTAATAAATTTTTAACTTTATTATTATTACTTAGGTTTTCCCGTGCAGCATGCACTTTAATACTTTTAATATTTATAAATTTATTATTATAGGCACCTTACATGTTTATAATACCTAATTACTAAAGTAACTTTTTTTACTTACTTTACATAACCTTTTTAATTCTTTTTATATTAATTATTTTATATATAATTAATTTTTTATAAGGGTTTATCCACAGGGTTTAATTTACCTATATAATAAGTAATTTAAAACCAAAACCTAGCTAAAAACTAGGCCTAATAAATTTATATTTATAAAAGTATTTTTATAAATAATTAAAATACTACTAGCGCCTTATAATTTATAATTACCTTAATTTTTTATAATATATTTTAAAAATAATATTTTTATTTATAAAAGGATTTTATAATAGCTAGAAGCTCTTGCTTGCTAATAATATAATTATATTTTATTAAAATAAGCTTTTATAAAAAAAAAAGCTATAAGCTTTTATATTTTTTTAAAATATAATTAGGTTAATATATTATAAAAACTATTTTTAAAGGTATTTATTTTTACTTGCGTGGCTAACTTTTTTATAAAGTAGTTTAATTATATTATTTTTTTAAACTTTTTTTTTAAAAAATTTATTATATTATAATCTTTTAATATTATAATTAATACTTTATTTTTAGCTATTCTTGCGGGACTATTTTTTAATTTTTTAAAAAATTTATAAAAATTATTATTATTACCATGTAGGCATAAATAAACTTATAATATTAATTAATAAAGCCTAAAAATATAAAAATATCACGCATTATTTTTAATATTAGTTACTTTTAAATTATAGCCACATGTAATTTTTTTATTTTAACTTTATTAGGTATAATAATATATTTTAAAAAGTTAATTTTTTATATTATAAATATATACTTACTTTACTTATAGTACAGGCCTGTTTTATAAAGCTTTTTTAATACTTTATAAATATATTTTTTATAACTTTTTATATCCTGTAAAAATATAATAATATTATTAATATATATTATAATTATAATATTTAATAAATTATAAAATACTTAATTTATAAAGCCCTAAAACATTACAGGTATATTAATAAGTTTAAATAATATTATTAAGTACTTAAATAGCTTATACTTTATATAAAATACTATTTTTTATTTATCCCTAGCTATAATATAAATATAATTATATATATTATAAAAATTTAATTATATATAAATTTTAGCATTACTTAGCCTTGTAATTATTTTATTAATTAAAGGCAGGAAATATTAATTTTTTATAAATATAATATTTAGCCCGCGGAAGTTTATATATATATAAACTTTATTATTTTTTTTAAGTATATATAGTAAAGGCGCCCTTATAAAAAACTTTAATAATTAAATCTAACTTTTTATAAGTATTATTTATATATATTTATAAATAATTACTATTTCCTGCGGGGAGTAGTAATATAAAGGTTTAAATAATAATTTTTTATTATTTTTAACCTTAATTTTTAAGTTAACCTTTTTATAGTAAGGTAGGAGCTATTATAACTTTTTTTTTAAAATACCCTTATAAAATCCTAGTATTAATTAAGTAATTTTTTACTTAATATAATTTATTTAACTTTTATTATACTAATTTAAAAAGTCTTAACTTACTTTTTATATATACCCTTAGTAAACTTTTTTATAAAAACCCCCTTTATATAATAATTTTATTTTATAAAGGTTAATTTTTTTATAGCCTAAACTATTTATAAATTATAAATTTCTAGCTATAATATACCTAATATTACTTATTTTATATTGAATAATATTACTACAAGCACCTAAAAATTTTTTAAATTTTATATAAATCCTAAAGGTATATATTTACCTTTATAATACCTTTATTTTATATATACCTGTTATTAATAGCTTATATAAAAATTTAATATAATAAAATTTTTTATTTTACTTATTTTATAAAAAGTAAAAAAATTATATTTATAATACTTTTATAGTTTACAAGGGCCTATAGTTTATAATTACTTTATTAAATAATATAATTTTTATAAATAAAAATAATTATTTTATAATAACTTAATTTATATTTAATTAAAATTATTTACTAATAATAGCTGCTACTATTATAAGGTTTTTATATTACTTTTTATTTTTTACTTTTTTTACTTTTTTTACAAGCTTTAGGCATTTTAGCTTAATATACCTAATTTTTTTATAATAATAATATTAAGGCTTTTTTTTATTTTTATTTTTTATAAAGGCAGGTTTTTTTATTTTATAATTACCTATTTTTTATAAAAACCCTTTATACTTATTTTATAAGAAATTAGCTTTTATAAACTTTAAATTAATGCTTGGTATATCTTATAAAAGGGAAAGATTTAAGTAAAATTTAGTAACTAGGGAAATTAATTTTATAAATATTCTTAAAAAATATAGCTATTTATAGACCTTTTGCTTTATTATAAATAAATAAAATTTAAAAAATATTTATAAAAAAATTATATTTATATTACCCTTTTAATTACCTAATTTTAATTATTACTCCCTTTATTATTATAAGTATATATAATTTAACTTGCCCTTATTAAAAGTTATATATAATACCTTACTTTATACTATATATAGTTAGTCTGCAGGGTTTTTTAATTATTTAAAAAAATTATAAAAGGTATTTTAAGTTAAATATTCTAGGAATTTTACCTTTATAGCTTATTATTTTTATAAAATCAAATTTAAATAAAGTATTATAAATTTTAATACCTTTTTTTATAAAAAGTTATTTACTTTTTTAAATATATTTATTTTTTTATAAAGGTATAATAGTTATTATAAGTAATAATTTTATATTACTTTTTTTTACTAGACAGCCGCAAGATAAGTAATTTTTTTTATAAAAAAATAAAATTATTTATAAAACCTATTAATAAATTACTTTTTTAAAAGCTTTTTATAAATTTTATAAATAAGTTATTTTACTTTTTTAACCTTTTTAATTTACATGGCTTGTAAATATAGCTTATTTAAGCTAAGTTTTTTAAATAAATAAGTATTTTTTTAATTACCCGCAAATAATTTTAATTATTATTTTTTTTATAAAAATATATTAAAGTTTAGATTACTATTTTTTAAATTTTTTTTATAACTATAAATAGGTTTACTTATAAAAGGTAAATAAATTTTTTTTAAATAATTTTATAAAAGATTACTTTTAATTATTATAAAAATATTTAAGTAACTTATAATATAAGTATAGGTTACCCTTAATAAAGTAAATATATTAATAAGTATTAAAATTATAAGGTTTTTAGCCTTAAAAATTTATAAATAATATAATAAAGTATAATATACCTAAAAAAAGGTTTATAAATAATAATTTTTAGTAAAAATAAAAATATTAAAATTAATACTAAGGTTTAAATTTTTAGCCTTGCAAAGGCTAAATATTCTTAATATATACTAAGTTAGTACCTAAAAACTAATTTAGCTATCCACGAGCAAAGCTATCCGCGGATATTTTTAAGTCTTATAAAAGGGCTATATACAGTATAATAGGCCTTACATTTTTAATTAATTTAAAAGTAAGTAGGTGTTAAGGGGGCGTGTTAGCTAATAATAAAGATTACTTAATTTAATAAAAAAGTACTGTAATATTTTAATAATACTTAAGTACCTTGGGTAGTTTTAATTAAAATATTATAATATTTATTATTTAATTACTTACTTGTATAATTATAATATTTATAGTTTTTTAAATATTATAAAGTATTAGTAAAAGTATTTAAAATTCTTACTATTTTTAAAAGCTTAAATTATTTATATAAACCCTAGTTAGCTTTAGCTTTTAAATATTATTATGTTCCTTATTTAATTCTCCAGTATCTATTTAATTAACAGCTTTCCTTAGTACAGTATTCAAAGGGCCTCATATAAATCTCAAGGGAGAAGCAAGGGGATGATGAGAGGATGATGTTAGAGGAAGCCCAAGCGGCATCAGAGACTGTGTAAGTGCTGGGAGCAGCCTCAGTTCCACCCTTCAATAACAACGCATCTTAGGCTCATTGGAGGTTTCGCAGCTCATGTAGAAATCTAGCGAGGAACACTCCTGTAGAAAGTAGCCTGTCCTTTATTTCCACGCATTAGAATATCTTACTTTTACTGTTATCCTCCCTATCAATGTGGAGCCGGAGCATCGAATATATCCTGCAGAAGCATCGGATCCCAGAAATCCTCTACGGAGTAGTTAGCGAGAATGCAAATTACTTTTATTTGGATCAAGTGTAACCGTGGTGAAGGAGGCCCGGTCGCCGGATATCTGGAGCCTTTGCTGCATAGTGTACCTAGTAGTGGGACCAAGAGAAGTGGATGAACTTAGATACCCCCATTGCGCTGCGGACTTCGGGGTGGTATTATTAGAAAGCCCTGGACTGATTGCCTTATGTCCGGTGTTAGGGCTACGAGTGGCGACGTTCGATCGGCCGTCTGCCATACCAACCCAGCATTCCGGCCCTCAAATATGGTATATCACGGCAGACCGCATCTCGAAGCCCTTGATAGACTCTATGAGACGATATTTTTTCATTTCGGACTAGGGCTTGCCTCAACTCCATAGGTAGATTTGTGGGGACCCCAGGACACTCACAAACGAGGCCGCCACGCAGAGTACCTGCAGGTCCGGGCAAGGTTACCATGGGCATAATCGCGTAACATGGCGGCTTCGACCTTGGAAGCAGGAATATGGAGCTGTGGCCTGCCTGTTGCGTGCTCAATGACTGCAGGTAGGTTCTTTGCGTGTGCTTTGCCGTCTGAGGTCTTTCCGAACGCGATTCGATCAAAAGGGGTGGCTTTGTCAACATGCGTCAATTGGTTGGGCAACTTCATCCTTGGCCTTGTAATGCCCCGATGATGGCGAATATCACCTACGGCACGTACGTCTTCTTTGCGGCCTGGTGTGTGCTTGCGGGGGTGTGGGCGTTCTTTCTTGTCCCGGAGACGAGTGGCAAGACGCTCGAGCAGATCGACGAGGTCTTTGGGGATGTTAGTAGCCAGGAGGAGAACGAGGTTATGAGGGAGGCTGGGGCAGCTTTTTTTGCGATACGGGGTGCGCAAATTGCTGTATGAGGTGTGTACCTAGCAGAAGCTTCTCTTCAATGCAGAATATTTCCTAGAATACCGGAAGCAGACTCTGAGGTTGTTGGTGATTTCAAGGTTGATTCTATAAATGTCTATCAATTATGCAATTAAAACAAGGTAGTCTAACCAAAGTCTACCTCGGAAACGAAACGAATATCTATAAGTACACTTCACCCAGCGAAGTTGGGCTTCAGGCCGGCTCAACCCAGCCTAACCGCCCCTTGCGACTTGCCAGCGGCTTAGAGCTTCCCCTGACCAGCATTGTTGGGAACGCTCTGCGCAGCACTGTAAGCATCCGCACCAGCAACATTCTTGCCCTTGAAGTTGGCCAGGAATCCCTCATCCGCCTGGCTGAAGGTACCCGAGCTACCAAAGCCATTGACCTGGCACGTGTGTCCCAGGTACGAAGAGCAAACGGAGTTGGTGTTGGTATCCGGCGAGGTAAACAGGTTACCAGCAAGACTGCTCGCCTCAACAGGGGCATTGATGTTCTGGAAGATGTTGCCCTCGGCAAGCACAGACGAGCCAGCCCCGATCTCAAACGCGTGGCCGGTCGAGTCGTACCAGTAGTTGTTGACGGCGTGCAGGAGCGTGTTGCCGCCGACCTTGGGGCTGCGGCCGGAGAAGTGGTGGATGTAGTTGCCCTGCAGCGTGACCATGTCGTTGGAGCCGTCCAGGTACAGGCCCCAGTAGTGATAGCCGTCGCAGGTGGCGGACCAGTCGGACACGCCGTTGAAGTAGTTGTTGGAGATGGTGACGCGGTTGCAGGCGTTGGTGCCGAGGACGATGTGCTGGCGGGCGATGCGGGCGGTCGTGACGTGGTCGATCCAGACCATGTCGACGTCGTTGAGGGTGATGGCGTCGCCGCCCCAGACGTAGCGCGGGTTGATGTCGGTGATGGCGATGTTTCTGGGCTGTTAGATGAGGACGGTGGAGAGAATTGGGAGAGGGCTTACTGGACGATGACGTTCTGGGCGCCGTTGACGATGCGGATACCCTTGCCCTTGATGGCGCCGGAGGAGCCCTGGCCGATCAAACTCTTGTTGGACTTGACGGTGATGCCCAGCATACCGGCGGCGTTGCTATAATCTGTTAGCAGGGGACTCAGTGTGAGGGGGGCGAACTCACTAGGTGATGGTAGTCTGGGGAGCATCGGGCTGGTAGTTGTCACACCAGCCGTCCTTGTTGATGGCGAGCTGGCACTTGGATCCAGTGCCCCAGGGCGAGCAGCCCTTAGCGGTGGTGGTGCCCTCGGAGTTGGTGAAGTCGAAGCTACACAAGTTAGTCTCACTTCATAAGCAAAGGTTGGCCAGCGTACGTCTTGGTCAAGACAATGACACGGGCCTCATCGTCGCCCAGGTAAGAGACCAGCTCATCGTTGGTCGTGGGGTAGACAGGAGAAGCACTTCCACCACCAGTAACCCCCTTGGCGAATCCCTCAGCGGCGCCCTTGACACCAGTGGCGGCGGCAGTGGCTGCTGCGGCCAGCAAAGCAAATGCAGAAAGCCTCATCTTGGACCGAGTTGAATGTCTTGATGAGAGTGAAGGAGTTGATGATGATTTCCATTATTGCAGGGGTCGTAGCCACCTCTTATACTCGCACCTCATGCCATGCAGGTTGATAGAAGCCGAGGATATCTCTGGTGTGGCGTTCGGTGGAGTCTCCAGACGCTTTGTATAGATTAATGGGGACCTGGTTTCCACTGAGTCTACTCCTGCGTTGGGTTTAGCTTGGCCACCCTTAATATCTGACGGAGATTGAGTGTCTCACTGGGCTGAAGAATGTCTCACCGGTTCTTTGGATTTGTGGGTCACGATCAAACAGCCCTGGAGCCAGAAATTCTGCAGTCCAACCAAACCCTGCCTGCAACTCAGAAGTTGGAGAAAGACTTGTAGACAGTAGAAGTAATCGTCAGACAATTTCGATTCTACTATCTTCTAACATTGACTCTCTCGTGCCCCTGATCTAGGCCATTCCAGTACGTCTCGGCCGGAATCCGATGACAGATTAAGAAGTGGGCCCCGATAGGACTTGAGTGCTCGTTAGCCCACTAAGCTTGAAACCCTGGTGTCCTTAACATAATAAATCCAATACATTGTAAATTTGCAGTTGGCCACGATAGATACCCTGAGGGATGACCCTGCAGGAGTTCGAACGCTGTCCCTGATGATCTTGCCATCCGTCACAGCCGTCATGTTTGCCGATCAATTCTTATACAACCACATCTCAACCAACGATATGCTTGACGACGATGATCAAGATGATCGACTAGATCTACAGTTCTACACCGGCTCATCCCTGAATATGAGCCGTCGTTGCCAAGCATGGTGGCTGTAGTTAGCCCTGCCCTTGGCATCGTTCCCACCCCCTACTAAGCTTCGAGAAACATCACAATCAAGCGTTAATCTATTGTAGATTAACTTTAACGGCCGACATTTTGGCGCAAAGTGGATGCGAGGATGGATTGATTGAAGAGGACCTTCGGGAATTCTTCGGGCCTTCGGGGAGCCTTCTAGATGCACTACCCCCCTAAACTACGTCTCGGGGTCCTCAACCGTACACTCAGCATGAAATCATACCCTCAAGCTCCGACTCTTTGTTCTCAGTTAGTCCAGAATGCCGTTTGAACTAAGCACGGACATATGTCTTCACGGTCCCTGGACATTTATTCCAAGTGGTCCAAGAAAATGGAATACAGTCCTGGACTAAAACTAACCACTATAATAGGTTCATTTCTGAGTTTTTCTTTTTAGCACGGGGTGACTGGGCTCTGCTTGATTGACTGCGTCGGCCGATGGGTACAGCAGTTCTCCCCAGCTCCACCAGGTAGAAAATAGCCCATGTGCACGCTCCGCAGATTCCATCAAGGTAGATAGAGTGCACACGGGACAGATGTTACCTCTTACTTGTCCGAAATATTGAATATGCATGGCGTGATGCAGTGACAAGAGGATAGCGGTGTGCAATGTCGCCACTGAGCCCGGCAAAGCAACCCTAGTGCCTGCGAAATCCAGCCATTGCAAGCGGACTCTTGGGGATATTATGGTCGTGCACTCAGAGGAGGCAGGCAACACGAGTCTTGTACGTATTGAAAGAAGGGAGGAATGGAGGCTCCAGGTGCATATTACCCGATCACCGAAGCAAAGCTGAGACTCTACTCTACTACTGAATATGCCTGAGCCATATATATATATATATATATATATATATTTATATGGGTATATAGGGCAGGCTTCATGTCAGTGTAGCCTGCTTAGTGCCAAATCGAGTTGTAGAGGATTAATCAGGAACAGTCACCCTCAATCAATGTACATAGAAGACGATGGTATCAGGGGTGTATATGTCTCATTCTTCTTCATCTAGGATACCCAGGTAAAACACTACAGATCTGTACTGCACTTCCCAGTGGAACAGATACAAAGTTGGCAGGAATGGACGCAAATATACATATGTTTTTAGTCTTTTGTAGGGGTTTTTTTTTATCAACGACTATTAGGCATTACAAATGTGCAAACCCTATGGTACTGTTCCTCCGCGCTTATGGTGGTAATCATGTCAGCAAATAAAATCGACGATGCCCTACCTAAGCACATCTAGGTATGGTACATCTCCGCGCGCATGTCCTGTAAGAATTAGTGTCAGAAGAAGCAATCACTAATTGGCTCCAGCCAGCCCACCAGCAGTCCAGTAATCCAAGACCCAAGGTTAGGATACTCAGTTCTGCGGCCCAGGAATAAGATAGCAAGGCTTAGCATAAGTGAGAACGCGCCACCCATCGTTGTGACCCAAGTACCCCGAAACCTTGTCTTTGGGACTCTGGCACTGATCCAGGATGACCTGGGCGCCGTCGGCAATGTTATGCCAGCCAGGCAGCGTCTTTGCCTTCTTGCTCTGCGATACGTTAGCCTGCGCCAATTCCCATCCCAGCCTCCCCAAGTTAAATTCTCAACACGGAAGTCGGGGTCTTACATCATTACACCACTCCACAACAGTGGAATCATACCCCTCGCCCGAGCACGCGACCATCGCGCACTTCCCGGCCTCGAGCCTCGGGCGCGCAGGCGAGTTGCGCACCTCGCGGAGGTACTTGATGTTCCGCTTGAGGTTCTTCTGTCGGCCGATGAACTCCTTCTGCAGGGTGCAGTGGCTGGCGGGGCCCTTGCCGCGGGCTTCTAGGGTGTGGGTGGACGTGGACGTGGGCTCGGACTCGGCCTCGTCGGCGTTCCAGGCGCCGCTGAGGTCCCAGTCGTTGTCGTAGCCTGGGTAGAAGGCGATGTCGGAGTCGGAGGTCGTGGGGATCTGGATGCGTGTGTTTGTTAGTTGGGGATGGGGTTTGGGGTATGGGGTATGGGGGCATACCGCGGACGCCCCCGCCACCAGGGCGAAGAGGGCGAGGGGGGCGATGATGAGGGAACGCATCTTGGATTGTTAGTTGGTTTGATTAGTTTGTAGATTTCGGTACTGTGATCGAGTTGCTTTGAGTGATCTGAGTCGGTGTCATCGACTCGGGGCGAGATGAAGCTATTTATGCGTGTTGGAGAGTTCCTTGAAAGCGGTTTCAGGCTCGGTGAAAGAACTTGAGCTGAACTGCGATTTCCTGCCGATGTGGGCACAGATTCAGGCGCCTATCTAGGTACAAGCAAGAGGACATGGAAGCAGCTCTATACTTCCGGTATCTATCATGTCTTTGTTCTCCTAGCCCTAAGTGCACGTGCAACATCCCGAGTCTCTTTGTTCCTGATACAACTGTAGTCCAAACAAGCAAATCTAATTGCCGACAGTAACAAAGACCATGAAAGACCTTCGGGACTTTAAAGCACGAAGTCTAACCCCTAAACAGCTCTCGTCTCAGCTTCTTTACCGGGTGTAACGTCCCACGCTGCGACGGCATTGACGGACTCAGGAATTTGAGCATGCATGATAGTCGGCTTTCGAATTTCAAGCACATGATCAAGCTCATGGAAGACAGCATGAGACATATCCGGCATTGCTACAATGAAATGGTGTTCTATGTACCATGGGACTGGACTCACTGGCTATAATGCACTGAGGGGTAGATCAATGGATCTAGGTCTTTATGAGCGGGCAGAGTGGTCCCACGGCAAATTCACTTGTTTTTTTTGGTACTG
This sequence comes from Aspergillus mulundensis, assembly GCF_003369625.1. NCBI lineage: Eukaryota > Fungi > Ascomycota > Eurotiomycetes > Eurotiales > Aspergillaceae > Aspergillus > Aspergillus mulundensis. The sequence goes on along the minus strand of NW_020797902.1, from coordinate 624,380 downwards.
CGAGACGATTGGTATAGTGGAGGTGGAGTCTCAGCTTTCAAGGTTGGATGGTTGGATGCAATGCAGGTAAATGGTATGAAGAGCGCATCTATATGCTATTGGTGCCATACTGTGTGCAGGGTATAGCTATCAGAGCTAGATGGGGGACACTACCTAGGTATATCCAAGGCATAGACTATTTCAGCCAGTACCTAGGCCAGACGCCTCAAGTTATAGATACCCAGCCATACTCGCCCCAGCCCCAGAAACACACTTCACCAAGCACGTATCACTTCCTATGCGAAGAAAAGAAAAGGCATCCTCGACATTAGCCTTGGCATGTAATACTGTAATCACTACACCCTCGCCCCCATCCTCCTCCTACAATAAATAACCGTGAAACCCAAGTGATAGCAAAACAGCAACGTCCACAAGACCAGCATAACCCCCACCAAAGCAACCGTGAAAAGAATCGACGCGAGCGCAAACACCGCGCAGAATCGCTGGAATACCCGGTTCCCGCGCAACTCGTCCGTCGCCAACCCAACCTGCATCGCCGAGAGCAAAACAGATAGGTACACCAGCACCGCCAGGATCCGGGAGAAGTTACGCTCGAAGAACGCGCGGTACCGGGTTGAGCTGGGCATGAATCCGAAGACGAGGTTGCGGGGGGAGATTGTCGAGGGCGCGAGTCTGTATAGCCAGTTCAGCCGGCTGAGGCGGAGCTCGCCGAATTGGTAGCGCTTGTTGAGTACATCTGGATGCGAAGTCGTCGGGTGTTGAGATGGAAGAATACCAGCTTGGGAATGGGAATGGGAATGGGAATGCGAACAGTTGCGCCCGTGCTTCTCAACCCACTCCAGAACCTCCCTCAGAAGCGCCGTCCACGCCTCCCAAGTGACGTATCCCGGAAGGATACGCTCGTCCTTCGCCATCTCAAAATCAAGCTTACTCCCACCGGCCAGCCAGACATACGACAATAGCAGCCCACACGCAGACGCATGCAGCTCTACATCCACGCATATCTCACCAACCCAGAAGTCATAGTCGAGCAGCCACTCAGGAACCGGCTTGACCAGGATCCTGCCGTCCCCGTACCCCAGACTCCAGACAAGGTGCTCATCGGGGGATTCCGTCAGGACCACGGTGCGGTTCATCAGCCGTTGGCGGTGCAGTGGTGCAGCTGGGCGCGGCAGGCCCGCGAGCCAGAGCAGGTGGTGGATCGCGTTCAGCTTTGGCGTTGTGAGTTGGAGGGTTAGGTATGCTCGCAGCCCCGGACTGTGCGGGGCGGATGGGGATATGGTGATGGGCGCTTTGTGGAAGTTGAAGCCCGCTGGGTGGGTGTATTTTGCTGTCTGCTGCTGGTTGGGGTTTGGTTGCGGGGTGATGCTTGAAAAGGCTGAGAATGGGGGCGCGGGCGGCTGCTTCATTTCAACCTTGGTGAAAGACTAGGGCGTAGGTATGGTAGGCTGGGACTGGACGCTGGGTGTCCTAAGTTGAGATGAGCACAAGCTCAGCAGGTAGTTGTTGCAGAAGCCATAGCACTGAACTGGAATGGATGGGCATCGGGGCGCTAATATAGGCAGCTCGGCTTAATTGTCCAGTTCCTGAATGTATGCACCTAGCCCCAAAATATGACAGGGATCCTAATGAACAGCAGATATCCTGGTGTTTGGTTAATGCAGGTGAGAAATATGGAATGGGTTCAGCCTTGCCGATTACCTACTTTGGAGTAGTTTATAGCCTCCAGACGAGTATTGCACTTCAAGATTTATAGGGTATACTGCACAAAACCAAATCTACTTTGATTCTCCACTATTATAAACAAGCAGAATTAGATCTATTACCCTGCTACGTAACCAGACATGGTATGATGGTGCTCTCCTACCAAGTAAATGCCCCTAGCTGTGTGAACTGACTGTGACTGTGGCTATGCAGATACAGTGCCCCGTCAGGGTACACAAGGCAGGCTCAGGCTCACGCGCCAGGCGCTAAAGGCTGAATACACCCAGCTTACATGCACATACCCTACCCTCGAAGGAATCAGTATCAACTGCAGTGTATCCGCTAGTCTAGATAGAGCGTGCGAAGTGAACAGCTGGAGGGCGTCGGCTCGGACGCCCTGTCGAGTGACATAACAAAGCAATAAGATGAGGCTCTCGGCAGTTTGCGGATTTGTTATTTTAGTAAGCCATGACATTAATGTTTAAACTATAATAGATGAGTGGTTATTTTGCACAGGGATCGATTGAATGCTGCCATATCATGTGACTTGTTAGCCCTCATCGCGCTCTTCTAACATTAACATGTCACTATAGTATAGCAATAGTATGCAACAGATAGCTTTTTCATACCTTTTAGATGGCTTGAGGGTCAGCGGTACACAGACTACGCATGTGGGTTATCTATCTACGGTCTGGTTGAGGATGTCCGTTGGGTCTGCGCATGGCTACCAATCGCTTAGTATACCTAAATACCTACCATAAGACCAGTGGTTACCTCGTACGCAGCCTTATGCCTTGTAAGCTGCATGATGGCATTGGTTAGCTCAGCCAGCCACAGCGCGTATTCATTGGGTACGGAGTACTCTTTAGGTACTCAGCCGGCCTCTGACTCTTGTGCTTATGCATCTCCTACTAGCATGTTGCCTAACAATGCAGCTGGTATTACAAACTGTACCGCTGCAGGCTATAAGCCTCAGGGCCTGGTTCCAAACATATCAGACGTTCCTTAGGCTGTTTTTCCATGCTTCCGTACCACCTGAGGTTATTCTTTCCGAAGAACCAACCGCGTTACCGCCCATCCTGGTCCGACAGTCCCAGCCGAATATCAACCACCCCGGCCTTCTCCTCCATCCTACTCGCAGTAGTATAGAGGTAATCGTCATGGTCCACACTCTCGAGTCCGTGGTAAAAAAGGGCTAGACTGGAGGACTTCCACGGAAGGACCTTTTCCTTTTTGCTGGTGTAAACGGTCAGGGCAAAGAAGACGTTGCCTGTCAGAACTAAAATTGCGGGCGGGATGAGCCAGGGCCAGCGCACTTTTACGAAAGGCTCGGGGTCCCAGACTTTGTCTGGGATGGTGTAGTTGCTGTCGTCGATGAGTGTCTCGGTGAGGGAGCGGGCAAGTCTCGTCATGAGGGTTTCGAGTCCGAGAGCTTGGATGCGTTCAAAGTTGGGGTTGTCATCGCCATACCAAGAGTGAATCTCCCATCTGGTACCGTTTGTGGCATTTGTGGGCCGAGTCAGCACAACCTCGCGCATTGCCGCGAAGTCATCGGTCCTGAGATGGTAAAGGCCACAAGTGCGAAGACCAGTGGTATTCAATAGGAGGGAGGGCTCAGTAGGAATCACTGTACGGGCGGGCGTCTCTGTTGAACCAGCCCCTTCTGGTACCCAGCAGACCGTCTGGTGATTGTCATCCGCGTAAAAGGTCTGGCCATGATCTACCGCTGCAGCAGTGACCGAGAGAGCAGAGTTGGCAACAGAGACACTGTATTCCCATAGACACAATGATAAGCGGCACTCAGTCACATTTTGCACAAAGAGTGCCTTGGATGGTTCTGCACCTGACTGCATGAGGGTCTCATTAGTGCGAAGCTGTGCATGTGCAAGGCCAAACATGGGGTTCTCAAGGTCGAAAACCAAGAAAGTGTCTCCGTCTGGGGTAGGAGACCACAATGTGCTAAAGGGGGTACTCCAGATAATGGCCTCTAACAGCTGCATTACATCGGTGTTATTAGCTAAYCACATCTCTTCTGAAGGTGGGTATGGCCCACCTTCCTGAACCCCCGGTAAGGCCACTTGACACCGTGTCCACGTTTCCGTGCCTGAGACAGTCGCTTGGACCGGCTGCTCATTGAACACCAGGCTAGCCTCTGCTGTTCTATCGGTGCAACGGCTACAGTATCCGACAGTCTGGAATGTAGACCATGTACAGTTCCCCGACGGGCAGGACGGGCGGATCTCGAAGTCATCTGCCCACATAGCCCTGTGGTAGGCTGTCTCCCAGCTGGGCGTATACGTCGAATTGATAGTATTCGGGCCACCGTATCTCGCCTGCCCAACTAAGGCGCGATCATTACCGCCAATTCGTTCGGTAAGTCGCATCGGGTAGGTGAGGATCTGCTGAATGAAGGGATCGAACCCAAGGAGGAGAATGAGAACAGCAGCCCCAACATGGACGAGCATGTGGTTGTTGCGGCTGAACAGGAGGATCGCCGAACCAAGCGGGCCGCGACTCGCATTATCCAGCTCATGGAGTCTCAGCAATCGAGTGGGTTTCCTGGAAAGTGACAGCCATTTCCACTGGCTTAGTGCTTCCGCGATTGCAAGGATGAGCGAGGACTTGCAAGCGGTGCCTAGAACGGAGACCACAAAGTTGAGTGAGACTAGAGCCGGACGTTGTTCATCATCGTATGCGAGTAGGACGCTGCATAAGGCGATGAAGCATAGGTTGCTAAACGAGGTCGAGATTGCTTCCAATAGCCAACCATTCTGCACTCTTGATTTCCACGAATTGCTTTCTTTTCGCGGTGGGGGGCTTTGTGTGGTCACTGCAGGTGGTGTCGACGGTGCCAGAGACTCGGCATAGTTGTCGCTCTGATTCTCTGATGGCTGCCCGGAAAGTAAGGAGAGTTCGGTGTCCATGATAAAGGTCGTTCTGTTTAACAGAGCAACACATGCGTCATCTGGGGAGATGGATAGGTTGTGGAGGCGAGGTAGCTGAGCAATAGAGGTAGGATGACTTGGGAGGCGCCGTTAGCCTAGGTCAGGAAGGAATGTGTATCTAGTAGGTATAGTAGGTACGAGAGCGGACGGAAGGTCTATATGTATGGCAGTAGCTATAGTACGTGGTGATGGTGGAACCGCACTACAATATGACAGAACATATGGCAAATGCTGATGAATAGCAGTGTTACGACCCAGTCTGAATCTTCCTATCAATTTCTGGCACATCTCATGCAGAAAAGCTGCTACTCTGATATTCCGTGCCCAAGCACGGCGGCAAGGCTCTCCAGTCAGCCTACACGGGGGGTCTGCCTTTGTCCCACCACACCACCAGGAAGCTACACTAGCCATTGGGAGCCGCAGGACTACCAGTGCTGTACAACACCTGCATGGTGCAACGAATGATAGTTGTACCCCACCTGGCGAACGTGGATGTCTCACCTAGGCAGCTAACATCCTCCTCAAATATAGAGTCTATAGTTAAGAGCCTGCCCTAACCCTGTTTACGCGTGTACCATGAAGCCGCCTACACGAGGTCGGCCTATTTTGGAAGTCTTACCTATAATCTCCCTTCGTGACATCGACCTGAGGGTTTCTTGCGCTGAGTTAACACTCCTGTTGTTTGATAACGCGATAGGTGGCCGAACACAGCTTTAGCCCATTGCATGTTTGTCTGATTCTAAGCCACCACATCTCTTACCCAGGGAAGCCATTGGTTAGTTTACACGGAGGGTCAGAGCCCAATGCAGACTTGAGAGCTGCGCAAGGCTGAGGCTGAGCTGTTACACGATTATAGTAGGGCTGGCAATCCTCGCACCCTACCGGGATACCCTTACAATAAAAAGTAAAGGATGGTATGTTCCAGAGACCGAAAAAGTATCTAGTCAGATTATTTCCCAGCTCATCGTGTCTTGGATGGCTTTTTGGGTAATGCAGCGAGTATGGTCTTGGGTGAATGTTTTCAATTTAACGTATTTCATATCCTGGACTGCCAACGTCTGCGCAGTTATGGGGATCATGCGTAGGGTCGGAACTGTTTCATACTGACAGTAATCAGGTAGAACTGAGACCCAGAGTTTTTTATTTTGGAGAATTGTTATCGAATTGGTAACTAAACTGTGCTTAATGTCTTGTTACTTTCTTCCTGACCTTCATCTTGCCTCCCTTGTATCAGATAAATCTCAAATTTATGTCTTTGTATCCTTGGAAGACTCCCAGTCTTTGAAGTTTACCATACAAGATGGTGTATACGTTGAGCTTCTGTGGCGAGCATTTCTAGCCCTAACGGTCAACGCCAGCACCAAAATCAGGCACTTGACCACGACCGTGTCTAACCACGGCAATGGCGCCGTGGCGGGCCGTCAAAATTTCCTTTCAAAGCATAGAGAGCTGTGGCCTGGGGCTGTGAAGTCTGAACTCGCTCGAAGAGACTAAGGCCATCTTGCTCGCTTGTTTTTCAAAAGAGCGGTCGGTGCTCAGAGGATAGGAGAGAAACGATCAACATCGTCTGCGGGATTACCCGGTCCATCGTCCGAGACAGATCCTGCTCGCTCCTTTACACAAATGATGGCGAGATGCGGCAGATCATAGACCCAGCAGCCGGATATAGCGGCAGTGGAGGATTCAGGGGCTGGGGACTCGGAAGCTCTCCGGAGGCTCATGCGACGCCCACCGGCCAGGGTCCAAGAGCCTGAAATTGCCCAGGGCAGGAGATGTGGCCTGATAGGGACTAGAGCACAGCCCTAACTCGCAGCTAGAGGCTTTCAAGTGGGCCATGGTTGGAATGCCACTGGATCTGGTCCCTGCCAAGAGCAGTAAGCGAGATTGCTGCAGCTTCTTGAGTCAGGGTAGCTTTCCTAGGTAGCATCCTGGTGCCTGTAAAGCCTTGGGGGATGCTCAAATAAAGAGAATTCCCAGGTCGATCCTGGAGGACGTCGCTCTTTCAACCCACGCTCGTTCAAAATGGTCGGCATGAACATCTCCGTCTCTGCGGGCCTATACACCTTCTCCAACCTGGGCCCCGTCACGACCACCTTCACGCCCCCTCCAGCATGCACTGCATCCAACCAGCTTGCGCTGGGCAGCCTCGACACCCGCACGGGCATCTATGTCTATCTCTCTTCCCAATGCACGGCCACCGTCGACTTTGAGGACTGCACCCCCACCACGACCTCTGAGCCCACCACCACCGGCGAGCCCGTTTACGGTGGTGGCACCGACTGGATTGAATACGACGGCTACGGCGTATACTACTCTCCGGGTCTGTACTGTCCCAAGGGATGGAAAACCATTGGCATGGCGGCTCGCGATGCAAGCAGCGTCCTCACCTCGTCGGGCTTCTTGGTCCCGACCACAACCTCAACCAGCACCAGCACCAGCACCAGGACGGCCACCCCAACCCCGTACAGCGACTATGACTATGACTATGACTACGACGAGGACTACGACTATGACTCCTACACCACGCAGGACCCAGCGTCCGTCCTGATGAGCGCGCTCGAGCCGAAGCAGACCATGGCGCTCTGCTGCCCTGAGTATGCCTTCACCTTTCTTTCTTCGTCATCTCCAGGTTACAGGTTTACAGGTCCAACTGCTAACGTGCCCCCAGACATATGACCGCCGACCACGACGGCGCCTGCTACTCAATCGCCGAAACCTACACCCCAACCACGGGCTGCGAGATCTCCACGACCTACGACTACGAATACGGCCGCACCGTCTCGACATACACGCGCACATACACCTACAGCGACGACGAGGGAAGCGAGACCGATGTCATTACCAACGTCGGCACCTTCAAGATGCCCACCGCGACCGCCACCCATGTCCGCACAGTCACCACGACCTTTGATCCCGAGGACCGCGGCTACTACACCGGGATGTACTATGCGCCGATTATCACGATCCTGCACCACGAGAGCGATCTCGACAAGGCGGCGGAGGAGACTGAGTCTGCGGAGGCGGAGGCGGAGGCCGCGGCGGAGGCGAGCGAGAGTCCGAGCAATGCTGCTGGGAGACTTGGGGGGAACTCGAGGTCGGCTTGGGAGGGCGTTGGCGCTGTGATGGGGATCTGGGCTGTTGCGGGCGTTCTGGGGGGTGTTTTGGTCTTGCCGTGGTAGATCTGCTGTTTAGGATCTTCGCAGCTACTCCAGCTACTCCAGCTATTGTACTATATCTGTATAATCAAGTAGTTTACTTCCAAGTTCTATGTCGCTGGCGGGCTTTGCTCGCTGGTCTTAATGCTAATCACTGCACCTGCAACGTTTCTACATTCTCATGACAAGACAGTAGGTAGATACTGGCTATCAAGACTTCTAATCTGCGTTGCGTACACTTGCAACATAATGCACGAGTGACAGCGTGGCCACCTCCTAGTGCAGTAGAGGACATAGCCTTTTCCAGCTGGTACGTAAACAGCGCAATTAACCCATTGGGATGCTATACATCTTATGCCAACCACCGTGATCCATTGCACGCACCCGAAGCACAAGGCACAAGTTCTACTAAAGATATGAGGGAAGCCATCCACATCGGGCTCTCATGAGAAGAACCCTACATGGCCAGCGTTACAGCTGCATTCTCAGTGACAAGTGACAGACTGCAGGTGCAGGTGCAGGTGCAGTGGATGGGAGCATCCACCCGCAGCCCCAGTAAGGCAGGGTATGGTAACATAGCGAGGCAAATGCAATGCAACACCGGAGCAATCACGTCGCATCAGCAACTTGAATGGATTAGCGAACTAGCGCGTTCTACCAGCATGGCTTCCTGCTCCTCGTACGTTGAACGGCTCCGAAAGCCGTTCCTTCACCTCCAGCTTGCCGTCTGGGCCAGTCCGTATGGATCGAGGTCAATGGCCGATCCGCCCGTTTAGGTCGCATTCGGGCGCGAATCGGTTGGACGCGACCAAGGGGCGGGAGCCCCGGGTTGTTCGAGTTGGCTGGTATTAAGGTATCAGGGGGAGAAGCAGAAGAAGCAGAAGCAGAAGCAGGTTGTGTGTTGCCTGTGCCGACATGCTTGGGGCGTGAATGTTCAGGGAAAATATGATGTAGAGTGTGGTAGATAAGGATAAATTTGTACACATGAAGAGAAGAACGGGCGTCAACGATGCCCAGGGACCTCGACGGACCTAAGCCACCACCACCGGCCGGGCATGCGCATCCCATTCCGACGTCTCTGCTTCCGCCATCTCCCATCCGAATTTGCTGAGCGTCTTCATATCTTCGTCGTCCGTGGTATTCGTTTTCGACAACTCACCAGATCCAGGGGAAGTAGAAGAGAGCGGAGGCAAACCGTCTATTTTCTTGCTCTTGCTCTTCCCCTTCCCCTTCCCCTTCGCACCCCTCTCAATCCTCTCCTTCAGTAATGCAGTCCAGTAATTCCCCTCCGCACTCTCGCACACAGCTTGAATGTACGAGAGCGAGATGAACCGCCGCTGGAGCTCCCATTGCGCCGAGTGCAGGATGTGGTCCAGCCATGTGTAGATGCTTTCGAGGGTGGGGTTTGCTTTGGGGTCTGGGTTTGGTGAGGCCGAGGTGGATGGGAATGCGAGGGCGTCGGCCATGCTCTCTGTTAGTGTGCTGAGGAATGATGGGGATCCGGCTGTGAGGAGTTGGACGAAGGGAGTCCATTGGTTTAGTGTGTTGGTTAGGGGGGTTGTGTCGTTTAGTCTGGGATGTCAGAACCGTATCCGTATAACTGGGGTTGATAGAAAGAGAAAAGAACTTACCGTCGTCCAGCCGGTATCAAAACCCCATCTCCCAGCATAAGCCGCGCAAGAACCCTGTCCGGCCTTGCGGGTGTCCCCCCTCCCCCGTCTTCTCTCTGCTCTGGACTCTCGTTCTCACCCTCAATCTTCAAAACCCCCACAACCCTCCCCGCAACACCCGCAAGTTGCCTCTGAACCCTCCTCTTCTTCCTCGGCGGTCCCTCAAGGTCCTCACCCGCACCCTCCTTCCCACTCCCCAGCAACCCACCCGCCTGGTCAAGCAATCCCCTCAAGACGCTCCCAACTCCAACCCCAGCCCCAACACCATCCGCAACACCAAATGCACCCGCACCCCCAACCGAATTAAGACTAAGCCCCGCCCAATAAAACCCCCACAACCACTCCAAACTCCTCGCAACCGCCTGCCTCAGCACAACCAAACTCGGCAGCTCGCGATGCGTCGCCTCATGCCTCAATTCCACAAACGACGCTGGCAGCCCCAGCTCCGCCGCGCGCGAGAACATGCTCCGCCGTGCGCCCAGCTTGCTGTCAACCAAGCCCGTTACGAATCTAGATTCATTAGCACGGAGCACGGAGCACGGAGCGAGAAAGGGAAAAGGGAAAGAGGTAGAGGGGGTAAACAAACCGGCAGAACGCAGCCGCGTAGGTCGCGCGTATCGCGAAGACGGAGTTCCTGCTGCTGTCGTCGTTCAGGATTGCGTCTGTGAGGAGCGCGGTGGCTTCGATTGTGTGCGGGAGGGTGCCGCGGAGTTTCCAGGCGGAGACCTGGACGGCGTTAGCTTCGTTCCGGCTACACTACAGGTGCACCCTATTGGATTGGAGAGGGTGGGAGAAACGGGTACGTACGATTGCGCAGGCCGTTGCGCGCAGATCGGGGCCTTCGTATGTCGGCGGCGGGTAGAATTGGTTCCGCACGGACAGCAGGTCGGCGTGGGTTTTCCAGGGGGTGAAGATGACTTTTGCCATGCTGATCTTGACCTGGTATTATTTTGGTTGATTGGGATGTATGAGTGTTGGTGGACGGATTTTTTATATATCGGGGGATTGTTATTCCGGCCGGGATGCTTACGGCTTAGCGTGGTTTGTGCTCTGGCTGGTGTCGGAAGATTTCTCCGCGTTGTCACGTTTCTATCTTTAATGGAAGATGGGATCATGAAGTTAAGGAGTACTGTTGTTGATTTGTTGATTGATCTATGAGTACATGATGATAAAACGCCTCGCTCAGATGCCCGAGCCATATGCTATGCTATGCTGTGCTAAGTATGCTGCTTCCCGAAATAACTCCGCGCTATGCGATAAACAAATCATATCCATCCGTATCCGTAATTCATGCATGACGTAGGAAAGTTGTTGGTGGGGAAGTTAAAGGAGTGGCGCGCCGTGGTCGGCTGTTCAATATCGTCGTCGTTTTCAAAGAAAAAGGACTTGTTCAGCATGCTCTCGGCTGGCTTGGTTGGCTGCGGGGGCAGCTGCTGATCGTTGGAGTCTTGCTCCGGCTCTTGCTGATCTTCCTCCTCGTCGTCGTCCTCGTCATTCTGCGCGGACGGCGTGAAGGTTTCTTCCAGTTTCAGTCCCTTGCCATTCATTCCATACACCAATCCGTCGGTAGCGTCGGGGTTGTTGTAGAGGCCCATTCCAACCAGTTCGTCCTCCGGCTCGGGCTTCTCCATAGCCACCGACTCTGCATCGTCACCGAATTGTTGAATTGGAAGGAAGTCAGGCGTCGCTGGTCCCGGGGATGACACGCTGTCATAGTTGGACGGAGGCGCCCCTACTGACGGAACGCTCTGGTTGATCGATGTCATATCCAAGGGCCAGTCGTTTGATGGCGGAAAGGATGGCACACCCATCCCAGTCTGATCCCAAAACGCGCTGTCGGCTTGAGGGTTGTGTTGCGAGAACAACTCTTGCGAGGGCTGAAAGGCGATGTTAGACATATCAGCACCCGCGAATTGATGCAACATTGTATCGTCAAACCCGCCCATCATTGTCTGCGAATGTTGAGGCTGAGGCTGCGTGTCCGGAAAGTTGTACAGATCCATGTTCGGCGGACAGTATTGCGAAGGCGATGCGTATTCCTGGCTCAACGCGGGGTGCCAGCTCATGGGCCGGGCTCGTCTTCGGTTCATTGCCGCCAGGAGCGCTGCGTTCAAGTGGGCTTGCTGGTCCTGGGCGGGGGGCTGCCGGTACGTGGGCGTGCTGTGCATCGTTGCTGTCCTCCTCCTGCCCGCCGACGGGCTATTCCCTGCACTGCGAGGCTTGCTGATGCGGCCGCCCAGCCTGGGCCGTGGGAAGGCGTAGAGGAACTGCTGAAAGGCGGATGGCTGGTTGTTCTGGGGCCATTGCGAGCCGACAAAGGCTCCTTGTTGGGAGTAGTAGGTCATGGAATCGTAAGTTGTGTTGTGTTGAGGTTGAGTTGGAGTGTATTGGAGTGTTGGGGGTCGGAATCCAGGTAATATAGCAGAGAAGGCGCGGCAAGAGGGAAGGAGGGATATGTATATCAAACAGAGCGGATCCATGGATGACTGCAGCAATATGCACAGGAGCTCTAGCTCGGCCTGGGGTCAAGCCTGACACAGGGGTGATCAGAAATCCAACCAAAAATTAAAACGAATTGGGAATGAGTGGGACTGGACGGGGAATCAAAGCCTTGTGGCATCCTGATCTGCCTGAGCTCCACGATCCCCGTTATGGCACTAAGCAAGGCGCTGGCACAACTTGGGAAGGAAGGAGCGAAGGATGACCATTGACCACTCACTGATTCAGTGATCCAGGCCCATGCTGAACAAAGATAAACAGCTGCCTAGAGGAGTAAGGTTTCGATCCTTTAGGAGTGTCGCCGCCAGTAGCAGCTGCTTACGTACGCCATCCCGGCCTCCCTTCTTGTCAATTCTGAATTCCTCACGTCCCCACAAGTTCACCGTTTCCATCCCGTCAAATCGCCGTTACGCAAGGACGACCGATCAATTCTTGGCCTTCTTCGGAGAATGGTCGCTCGCTTTTCTCGTGCTTGCTTTTGCTGCTCCCGAAGTCTGAAATGGTCGTGTCATGACAGGGCGACCGTCCAGGTGAGTCCGACCGTGCTCCGACACCACCGTCGCCGTCACCGTCTCTTTAGACTCTGAGTCTCTCTCAATCAATCCAATGCGGGATGGGCTAACCGGAAATGGCCGAGACAGCGATCCAAATGATGTGATCATTCTCTGATAACCGGAAACCCACATCTGATACGTATCCAGCCAAGGACACGAGAGGAACCACCGTTAGCGCCCTTCACACCACCAATTTTCACTCGCCTGACTCCATGACACCAGCCGCAGACTGGGGCGAAGAAGCAAACCCTTCCCGCTTGAACGTTCTACACCGGTGAAGGATCACTCGACGGAAGGTTCGGCTATAATGCGGGTACGGAGTAAGCCTGGGAATTCCCAATCCCAGCAACCATGCTGGTGGAGCGTGCAGGCGCCTCCCTAGGCGACGGGCAAACTTTGGAGTTGCGACAAGACCACATCGTCATCGGATTGGTAGACTATATTAAACGTGCCACTGCGGAGTACCTGTGACGAGCCCAGCGTGTCGCGGAGACGACGGAAGATGTACTCGTACGTATCTACGCCGTCTGCCGAGACTACGCCGTGCTATCACCAGGCTCAGGAGCGAGTCTTCTGCAATATGCACTGCATGCATGTGAGGAGCCATAGATAGTCCTGCGATGGGCCCTTCCCATCCTGCCGATTAGCACTTCGGCTACGCTTAGACGCCCTCTGCCTAGCTGCTAGCATTGGAGCGCAGCAAAAGGAATATCTGATAGAGCAACAACCGGCGATCAGACATTGTAACGGTGTCTGCTCCTGACAAACAACCTCGCACTCCTTGAGTATAGAATGCTAGGTTCAGGTTCCTGCCGACGCAACCAAGAACAGACAAAGCTAAAACCCGGTGCAACCATAGCACGGTGAATCGACACTAAGCAACCGCCTATCGGACAATTGACCTTGGGTCTTGACTCTTGAGATCATCGCGGGCTGTCCTACAAATCAGGAGGCGGAGATTGCAGGAGAACCGCCGGGAAAGCCAATTGCGGGGCCCAGTTCCACCCGAGAGAACAAAATTCCAGAAGCCTGACGGTCAGGGGCGAGTCAAAATTCCTGCACACGGTGGAAGGGCCAACGAATGTGGGTCTCACCACTGTGACTGCGACTCTGCACTCTGCAGTCCAGTCTGGACTTTACCCCGGCCGTGGCTTTGCCGGCCTCCTCGTCAGCATGTCTTGGTCATGGGCCAACAAATCCGACGGAGCCGTTTCTTCTGCGAGACTGAGACTGAGCCTGCTTCGACTCAAGCAGGGGCCTGCTGCCCTGCTGATGATGGATCCCTACAATGCTGATCGCTCTATGCAACCCTCGCGAGGGCTGCTCTTATTCTACCGACGTTCCCCACCGCTCCCGAGGGCCACCATTCCCAGTAGGGATTCTGTTCAAATTTGTATGGTAATGTACATACAATTCGTAACAACGCTCCTACTGGGGCCGGTCTTTGTTGGGACTTGGGAGATCTCAAATTTCACTAAGTCAGCCGCGCGAAGAAAAACAATGGCCGTTAAGGTACTAGTACTTAGTTTTTTATAGAGATTTATATATAAATCAAAGTACCTGCATTTATAAAGCTATAAGGTCTATTTGCGCGAAGGAGAATATACCATCAACGCGCTGGTACTTTGTAAGGCTGTCGACGCGTTGAAGGGCCGTCGAAGTGCAGATACTTTATTTTTTATAGGGAATTGCATACAAATCGAAGTACCTGTATTTGCAAAGCTATTTAGAGGTCTATCCGCGTAGTGTTAGGCTAGGAATAAGGCTGTTGACGCGTTAAAGAGCCATCGAAGTACAGGTACTTTGTTTTTTATAGGGAACTGCATATAAATCAATGTACCTGTATTTGCAAAGCTATTTAGAGGTTTATCCGCGTGGTGTTGGGCTAGGAATAAGGCTGTTGACGCGTTGAAGAGCCATCGAAGTACAGGTACTTTGTTTTTTATAGGGAACTACATATAAATCTATGTACCTGTATTAGCAAAGCTATCCAGAGGTTTATCGGCGTGGTGTTGGGCTAGGAATAAGGCTGTTGACGCGTTGAAGAGCCATCGAAGTACAGGTACTTTGTTTTTTATAGGGAACTGCATACAAATCGATGTACCTGTATTTGCGAAGCTATCCAGAGGTCTATCTGCGTGGTGTTTGGCTAGGAATGAGGCCATCAACGCGTTGGCAAGGCCGTCGACGCGTTGGCAAGGCCGTCGACGCGCTGGCAAGGCTGTTGACGCGCTGGCGAGGTTGTGGAAGTGCAGGCACTTGGTTTTCTATAGGGAATCGCATATAAATCGATGTACCTGTATTTGCGAAGCTATTTAGAGGTTTATTAGCATAAAATTTGGCTTGGTAGGTGGTGGGCTTACCTGGTTGGGGTGTGTAAAGGAATACGTGCCTGGTTTTGTTGTGGCTTTTGTTTATATAGGGGTTTCTATATAAAGTATAGCTTTATTTAAGCGAAGCACGTGTATAATCATACTTGCATATTAAAAGGATAATAACTTTGCGAAAATATAATATTTTTAAATTTTAACTGAATATATTAAAAGAGCGCCTTTAAGAGTATATATAAGCTTAATATAAAGCTTTAAATATCTGTTGTTGTAAAGATATTATAGTATAATTTAAAAGTAACGATTATACTAATATATATATATATACTAATTTCATGGTGTTTAGTGGCAGTTTTTTCCTAAGTTTAAATTCTGCCAAATCGGCGCGAATACTGCATTTTAATTGGCCGAGGCCGGTCTGACCGCCCCCTGTAATTATTCGTTTCTGACTCTTCCTTCTTGAGAACCTTATAAGTTCTACAGGTACATTGATTTCTAGATGATCTCTTATATAATATAATGTACCAGCGTAACTTAGCAAGTTTACTATAAGTTTTAACACTAGGTCGGGCGTGGGGGAGGCTAATATAGCAAGGCCAGCGTACAGTTCTAAATTGTATGATTACTACCATACAAACTGGAACGTATTAAATACTGACCGATGGGTGGGGCCCCCCTTGGTGGACCGTCGGTAGAATAAGAGCTTCCCTCGCGAGTCGCAACAACCACAGCCCGTCGTTACTTGTCACTTGTCAGCGTAGTCATCATTCGACGTGCAAGTGAGAGGTCAACCGCCAACCAGGATTCCTTCGTACAAGTAGGGATAGTAGCCCGCAAATGAGGAAGAGCTCCCATCCTTACCTCAAGCACAGCCTTACTCCGTAGCTGGCATGCGACCGCCAAAGTCGGCCAACGGGTCTTATTCGTCGCTTCTGCAGACTGCAGGTGAACTGTGCGGCTGGAACCTCGGAGACAGAGTGGAGTGGGAGATCTGTTCGGTTTCCACAGACGTCAGAGTCACCGCAGCCACCGCAGCCCGCCAAGTTCCAAGTCCAACTTCCAACCGATAATTCCAGCGTGGCCCTGGGACCTGGGTCCAGAAGCCAGCTAACCGCCCCGACAGGCGCGAGCGGCGAGCTTCAGATGAAACTAAGGATCCCTAGCAGTAGCGAATCGCAACTCAGACACGGCCAGGCGTTGATGATTCTTGATTGTCCTTGTTTCGTTGGGAGTCAAAAATATTAGCCTTGCTGAACCAACCTGCTAAGAATAATCGGCGGTCGCACCGTCCCAGACATGGCGGCGGCACAGTCTCTCGCCTAGTCTACGGTACGCACGGAGAGAAAGAAAGGGATGCCTTGATCCTTTCATCGCCCCATTCCGTTTCCTCCGCTAGCCGTCGTTGTCACCTTCCAGGCTTCCATCAACATCTACTACTACTACTAGTACTACTCGGGTGTGATGCTTATCAGCCCCAAGTTACGGTTACGGTTCAGGCCCGAGCGCCCTCCCATGGAAATCGAAAATGAAAAATCGGTGAGCGAAAAATCAAACTGGTAAAAGGGAGGAAGGGAAACCGACGCTAAACAATTTGGCTTACCTTAGCGGCATGTCAGTCCCTATTTTGGGTTCCTTCGATGGATCATCGGAATTTCGACGAGAGGTTGATCGGTTGGACTTGGGGCTTGGGCTCTGCCGCTTGTCTCCGTCGCTGGGACGAGCCCGCTATCACATGTGCACTCAGCACTGTGCTCCTCGCCTCGCTATCTCGCCCTGTTGTCTGAGTGACTCCTTGCCGGGGCTCCCTGTCGCTTGTCTCTCCTCCTAGATTGGATTTGGGCGCAATGTGACACGACGCGGCATGCGCATTCTTGAGTTCGTCCGCGCTTTTAGCCTGCAACGGAGTAGCCGCCGACGAAATCACGCAGAGTCCTCCTGTGCGATTCGGTGGTTTCATTGGCACGACATTCAACTCGGAGTGCTCGGTTGGGCTTGGTGCAGGATAACCGCAGCTCTGCATGCATGTACGATGTATGCCATACTGGCCATTCGACTCATGGGCCGCCTGCAGATCTACAGAGTAGTAGTACCCGCGCCTTCGATCAACACTTATTAGCTGGTCGAGGAACAAAAGAAACAACGGACAGGACCCGTTGATCGAATATCCGCCCGCTGCATAGCCCTCTCCTCCGTATATATCAGACTATCGTCGCTGTTCACAGCACTGGACCCAGCACGACCATAATTAGGTAGCATTGCACATTACGATGCATTGCGTTATTGCTCGGATCCCTGGCCGATGAGAGTCTGAGACCGTCCGTCTGCTATGCTTGATCTGGAGCTCAGACGTTGTGGCGCACCATGGCGCCAGGCAAGGTACACCACTCAGCGTCCGCTAGACTATCGTCTCGATGAAACCGGGCCATAGCCCTGGCCCATGACTTGGCTCGCCCGGACTCCGTAGCTCCTCAACAATAAACTCCAAGACAATTGGAGTCCGCGAGTCGCCGCTCCTCGTATCTCTCCGGAGCGCTTTTTCACCGTATCATTTATTGGCTACGTGTCAATTGCAGTTTCAACTGCGGAGAATATTGTTGCCTTGCCTTCTTGAGGCGCATGTACCCTGCCCAGGCTCAGTCAACAAACAGATTCGATCGCCTTGGGGAGCTCCGGCGTACGGCGTGTGGGAAACTCACGCGGAGAAAGTGCGGCAGTGCAGTCTTAAGTGCAGTGGCAAATATGAGACAGCTAGCAGGGACCGATATGCAGGCGAAGCTCCATACGGCGGATGCCTGAAGGAAGGAGAACCGCATGACCCCAACATCGACTCCATCGCGGCATCGCCTCTCGTATGGGGTGCAGCCCGGCACTTGATTCCATGGATCGCCAGCGAATCAGGTCCCTTGCTCTGTGCTCCGTATATTCTCATCTATACTACGGAGTATAGGGGATTAGGGGTCACCCGCCTCAGAAAGTGAATTCTCGACACGTTACTCTGTACCACCCCGGTTTGCGGCTTCATCGCGCGCATTGACGAGTTATGCTCCGGAGTCTGGCCAGGCAAGGTTCACACCCAACCTTGGAAGAAGCATCGGGCAAATAGTTTACGTTAACGTCCCATACAAAGTCAAGTCAAAGCTACTCCAGTCTCCAGCCCGATCCTGGCTGCATTGGCCACGGCACGGCAGATCAAGTGGACTGTAGTCTGTGGGACCCCTCGACTCCAGTCAATCAAGATTCAAGAGTGCAAGACAGGGACACCGTGACACCTCAGCCAAAAGCAATTATGCATCGCAGCATCGGCCACCCAGGGTAGAAACTTTCTTCACAGTAGTGCACTGCACGCACGGAGGCATTTGGTTCCCGATTCTGAGGCTCGCATGCGTTTATCGATATCGGACAGGGATGGTGGTCTTGGGATGGGACCTTTGTCAGGCTGCATGAGACCCGACTGAGTCGGGCAATGGCACGAATCATCTACAAACTACTCCGTACGGATCTGCGGATTGCGAATGCATCGGTCGATATTTTGTTTCGCTTGCATCGGCAGATGATCTTCTTTCCTTCCATGGGTGAACTTGCAGTACTATAGACAAGCACATTCTGATTGTCCCCTGGCTCTCGCTAAACCCAGTCACGACTCACCACCGAACCACCAGGAATGGTCAAACACCAGACAACCGATAAGAACTGACCAGTAATCCAGCCTGGGATTCAGGATCCAGGACCCTAGCTAGTAACCACCGATCCGTCTGGATCCTGCTTCCTGCCGAGACTAGAATCAACTTTCCACTGCCACTACTCCGTACCACTGCGGTCACAGTTCCATACGGGGTCCAAGTGAATCCTCCTATTGGAACTTACTGTGGCCCCAGCGCCATAGAGTTCGCAAAGCCACATGGTTTCGCTGGAACAAAGAAAGTATAACGATTCACGACAGAGCTATCGAGTGACGACTGCAGCGTAGGTGCAGGCGTACCAAAACCTGGGGTGGCTATCGCTCGGAGCCGGGAGGACAGGAGTCAGGACAGATCGTGAGGATGACCAGGCCAGCTGTCATCGCATCGCATCGCATCGCATCGCGACAGGTCATACTCCGTAGAGCACTGTGCTGCTCGGACTTGGCCGTCTGATCAAACACTCAGAGCCAGCAGTAGTCTAGCTATCGTTGCAGTCATAGACGATGGATCCGTCTCCAAACTCAACTCAGAGTCGCCGTCCAAGAGGAAACAGGAACAAGTCCGATGTCAAGAGTCAAGAGTCAAGACAAGGACTAAACACCGGGCCAGCCCAGTGTGACTGTGGAGCGGCTGGAGAGTCGGAGACTGGAGTCAAGGACACGACTCGCGGTGGCTGGCACGTTGCAAATGCAGATCCTCGGACCTCAAGTCTCCAGACTCCAACAAATTCGCCTGATCGATTATTGAACCTAATCCCGGTCCAGTTCTCGATGCTTCCGCCGGGTCTCTGCAGGTCGCCCGATTGATTGATGATTCAGGGGCCGAGCGCCATCATTTATCTACGCCTTGGAGGGGTGATGAGGGGTTCTTTGAGTCGTGATACTCTGCAAGCGCTGATCAGGTCACTGGCTGTGACAAGTCCCCAGCCTACGGACTGAGTTTCCTCACCGACTCGTGACCTCAGGGCAGCGTAAGCCCTTCTCCAACTCATCACGACTCTGTTTCTGTTCGTAAGTTGCGCCCGCGCCTGAGCCAGGCGAACGCGTGGAACAGTGACGCCTGCTATGCTACGCACCGCCGCGCCTGAGCCCTGACGAGAGGCTTTGGTAACAGGGAAGCCTAGAGTACGGACTCTACGGAGGACTCGTCAACTGATCCAGACGGCTCTCCCTCTCCACCAGAGTCCAGACCACCCCGCTGTGTTCTGCTTGCTGCTAAATATATATGAGACACGGCGGCTCCGGGTTCATCGTCGTCAGCGGCTGTGTTGGGTGTCAGTGTGTGTCTCTCATCGTCCAAGATGGAGTATCGGAGTAGTCCATCGCCGACAACAGCTGCCGCCCGTAGTCCAGGCAGTTGAAGCCGTCCCATGGCGTCTCATGACAAGCTGGGAGCCGTACTCGTAGGTAGATCTGGCGATAACGAGGAAGAGGCTCAGCAGCCCCAATCTACGGGTTATCACCATCTATACGGTCGCATCTAGCGAACAACGAGATTCGGTCTACAGACCATCTCATGAACCACAAGTTATAGTCTACAGTCCATCTCAAGCGCAGTGTCGAGCATGGCGCCCGATCTCGATCTCCCCGCTCTGGACCAACGTCATCGCCGACTCCGTTCTCGCTCGCAGCCCCAGCCCCAGCCAGTCCTGGGATCTCTCCGCAACGTCAGAACAGCTCCGTGTATACACTAGGTAGACCAGCGTCTCCTACAACACAATGGACAGGCGGCCTTCACGAGATTCTGTACCGTCCCGCGACTCTCCTCAATACACGCAACACACTGACACAAGCCAAGGGCCCCGAACCGAAGGAGAAGGAGAACGAGTCTCCCAAGCAATTCGAGGTGCGCCCGCATCCCTTCATCTTTTTTTCTTGCGACGCGATGAGATAGCTAATTGAGCGCAGGTCTCATTCCCCGCCCGAACGTGCAGCCACCGCCGCAAAGCCTCCCTCGTCATGGCCGACGAGCCCCGAATCGACCACACCGACGAAGCAACCGCGTGCTTCGTGCACTCCCTCATCGCCGGCGAGGGCCCCATGCCCGCGAAGATCGCGAACTTCCGGATCTCAAAAGACAAGTCGAAGCTCGAGGCGGATATACTAGATAAATCAGCGGACGCGGGCGCAGGCGCCCACGACGTCGCGATCGCGGAGGAAGATGAAGACGAAGAACCAGAACCAGACGGACAGGCCCTCCCGCGCGGGAAATCGCCGGCGACGGAAGCCGTCGAGTCGCGGCACCTGACGAAGAAGCAGCTCTCCGACATGGCATGGAACGTGCGCAACCTCTCCAAGAAACTCGACTCCATCCGGCTGAAGCTCAACGTGAAGTCCGTCTTCCTGGTCACAAAGGCAGGCGATCTGTCGGTCGTCGACGCAACGCGGCAGGTCGCGCGGTGGCTGCTCTCCAAAGACCGCGGCACCGAGTACGCCGTGTACATCGAGAACAGGCTGCGCGTGGATCCGGAATTCGACTACGGGGGACTGTTGGACGAAGATGCCTCCATCGAACCGCGCCTCAAGTTCTGGGATACAAAGCTGGCCACTGAACAAGCGCACCTCTTTGACCTTGTCATTGCGCTGGGTGGCGACGGAACGGTCCTATATACGTCCTGGCTCTTCCAGCATATCGTCCCGCCTGTCCTATCCTTCAGCCTCGGGTCTCTCGGGTTCCTCACGAAATTCGATTTCAACGACTACCAGAATATCCTTTCGTCTGCGATCCAGGACGGCGTCCTGGTTAGCCTACGACTACGCTTCGAGTGCACGATCATGCGGAGTAACCCGCGCTCCAAGGAGACGCCGGCCTCCAAGAAGGCGCGCGATCTAGTGGACGAGCTGATCGGCGATGAGAGCGAGGGGTCGTTAAGTCATCGTCCCGACGGCGTCATGCATATCCTCAACGATATCGTCGTCGATCGCGGGCCGAACCCAAGTACGCCCGACCCCTCCCCCCCCAAAAGCCCCAAGAATATAAATATAGTATATGTGCTAATCATTCCGTGCGTGCAGCAATGTCCTCAATCGAGCTCTTCGGCGGCGACGAACACTTCACAACCCTACAAGCCGACGGCGTCTGCATCTCCACGCCCACCGGCTCAACAGCCTACAACATGGCCGCCGGCGGCTCCCTAACGCACCCCGACAACCCCGTGATCCTGATAACCGCCATCTGCGCACACACGCTCTCCTTCCGACCGATCATACTCCCGGACACGGTGGTTCTCCGCGTGGGCGTGCCGTACGACGCACGGACAAGCTCGTGGGCGAGCTTCGATGGGCGCCAGCGCGTTGAGCTGCTGCCCGGCGACTACGTGACTGTTTCGGCGTCGCGGTATCCGTTTGCGAATGTGTTGCCGCAGCGCGGGAGGGGCGATGATTGGATGCGCAGTTTGAGTAAGACGTTGAATTGGAATACGAGGCAGAGGCAGAAGGCTATGGGGTGATGTACGGCCCGTATCCATGTTGGATTGGATTTGGATTTGGATAAGGATGGACTATCTAGCCATTGTGGAAGGGAGCCCTAGGTATATACGGAGTCTCTTGCGAGGATCTAGATGGATAGAAGGCAGAGAACCTCTTTGATATCCAATTATCTTGGCTGTTTTGGACAGGAAAGGAGCCATGCCGTCCATTGCCGTGCATTTCGTTGTTATGGTCCAAGTATCTCTATGGAATACTATAAAGCGTGAACCATTGGCAATATATGCTTGCGCAACACTGGACATGAGCCCTACGAGGTAGTTAAGTCGTTGACGAAGGTTGCTCTTGCGGCCTGCATCTAGCTATAGCTGTAGAATCCCCTGATCCAGATCGAAGGACAAGCCCAAGTCCTTTTGACAGCTGTGGAGCTGTTTAGGGACAGAATTGAATTTGTTGTTCTGCCCGTCTCTAGAAGTTTCGTACATTATTATGGGTCGGCCTGGTTACCACGGCAGCTCGAGGGTCCAGGCAGAATATAAATACCCACCTCCCGCCTTTTTTTTTTTTCTTCCTTCCTCATCGACATTTTTTGCTTGCGAAAGCAACAACAGCCTAGGCTAGGCCTGAATCTAATGCGGTTCCAGTCCAAGTCTATCTCCTCTACTCTACTCTAACCGCTCACTCCCACATCTACAGCCAGAACTAACAGGTAAGAACCAAATTTTTTCCGACCCTCTTCGCGTCGAAAATCCCCCAGAGCCAGCAAGATGAAACACATACCACATTCGCAGTTTCCACGCTACCAGCCGTCGCTTATGAACCCATCATAGACGTGCTCTGAGCGCCAGTACTTCCTTGGATGTCTGATTTGGCTCGCAACATTGCCTTTGCATTTGCACTTGATTCATTGGACCTTGTTTGGGATCTTTGCTGACTCGAATAAAGTTTAGGAAGTTTTGTTGAATAACGGCAGACGCGGATCGTGCGGTATAGTGACCGGTTGTCCCATGCTGGGCACATGCTCGCGGTATTTGATAGGTCGCATAGCAACACTGAATGAAATATATCGTTTTCTGGGATTGAATTACCGTGCGAAGGTTGTCTTCTGAATCCGGGCCTTCTCCGTCGCTTGTAGAGCTCGTAGCAATTTCTGTCGCGTCGATATCCGAGGCGGCCGCAGAAACCAATGTAGCACGGCTTGCATTGCACGTCCACCGAAAGCCTAGACCTCATCGATTTTTTTCCGAAGAGATATAGGTGATTTCCGGTGTGAATGGGAGGTACACTTTATTGCCCGACTGGCCAGCGGCGACGGTAATCGGTCTGCGCCACGCATTCAATCTTGACGCCAAGTCCTTGGTTGAAAAGGCCACACGACCGGAAAGAGAACGACGAAAGATTCCACGGGGCATACGTGAGGAAGTTGTTGCGTTCATGGTTGACTTCGCTTTGCGAAACGGGCTATAACGGTAGTGCAAGCGAGGATTGAAGACGACCCCGATCAAGTTTCAGATCGCGTTTTCAATGGACGTTCGTGGTAGGAGGGTTTACCTGGAGACTGTTTTGGTTCGTTTCGATGGAGTCGGATGTTCTTCCCAGGCATTTGCAGCAACGCACATTCGGCGACCCAAGAACTCTGATAGGGTAGAATAGTAGAGAATTTTGTTGAAAGTGAGCCCTTTCCATCGCATGGCTCTACCTTAACCAACATGGGTGAAGAATGTCCGAGGCCATCCAATCATCGGGAGCTCCCACCAAGGGATCGTGCGCCGTCCAGTCATGAAGTTTGTTCTTGACGATAATTTTCACGTCAATAATGACCGACAAGATTCGGTCGTTCAAATGTTAATTGTGGTGATCGCAAAGTGATCCTGTCGCTGATGAACGTCCACGGGTGAATCCGGTATCTCTGGCGGCCTGATCTCAGAAGTCCTCGAATCTACCCAGTCAAAGGACGACGTAGACGGAGTCGAAGACAAGCGATCCGTCCATCAAGGCTTCCACGTCTGCCCCGGGAATCCCATAAACGGCCGCGCTGCGCTGAACTTATTCGACGAGCCCCCTTCCCGCGCGCGAAGCTCCCGTCTGCGGCGTCGACGCTCCTTAGCTCGCTTTTTCTTCTGCCGTTGGGCTTCGATTTCCTCGGAGCTCTTCCCGGTGAGTAGACGGTATAGCCACATCATCGTTAAGTTGCTAGGTGTGCAGGATCGTGGTTGAGTTGAGTGACGAATGCCTGTGATGTTAGTGTCAAGAAGCGCAGCCCAGCGGGCGCTGCCAACAATAAATAGCCGACCGCTTAGACTCTATGATCAGGCCACAGTACGCCGTGTCCAGTAGCGCGTAGCCGGTGGTGGAATATTGGCCATGGCGGTGCATTTGCCCTGTCTAGTGGCATGGGTGATGGGAAAGGGATTGGTTGAGACTCAAGAGTCGGACTTGGCCCCATTCGGCGCTGGGTGTCACGTGCTCTGTTGAGCGCGAGCCTCCGTCTCCGCCAATCTACTCCGGCTCAACAACAAGTCAACGACCATCAAGAACCACATAACCCACCATGACCGCCGCATAAGCCGCAATTGAACCGATCTCGCCCTCACATATCACCAGTCAACTGCCATCCTTCCACCAATCCACCGCACCATGTCGCACCCCCCGCGCCGCTCCTCCATGCTCTCAACGAGCAGCAGCGCCCAAACAGTCACACCAAGCGAGAAGCAAGTCCCGCCACAACCACAGCTCCAAACACCAACCCAGTCAAACCCAGGCCTGCGCGTCCCCTCCAACCGCAAAACAATCTACGACCGCCACCTCAACCGCAGCCGGAATGCCGAGTCCAGCCGCGCCAGCTTCGCCTTCCTGTTCGGCGAAATGGTCACATACGCCCAGAGACGGGTGACGGGTATACAGGACTTGGAGAGACGGTGAGCCCACCGCGCTCCTGGCGTGGTGAAGGGCGCTAACGAGTCCAGGTTAAACGAACAAGGCTACCCGCTCGGCCTGCGCCTCCTCGACCTCCTCTTCTACCGCACAATGTCCAGCAGCTCCTCCTCCGCCCTCTCCAGCTCCTCAACCTCCGCATCCCCGCCTAACCGCCCGCTCCGCATCCTGCCCCTCCTCCATCTCATCCACGGCCCGCTCTGGCGGCTCCTCTTCAACAGACCCGCCGACGCGCTCGAGCACTCCGTCTCACCGGACACGCCGAACGAGTACATGATTACCGACAACGACCCGCTTGTCAACTCGTATATCAGCGTGCCGAAGGAGATGAACCAGCTCAACTGCGCGGCGTACGTGGCGGGGATCATCGAGGGTGTTTGTGATGGGTGTGGGTTTGAGGCGAAGGTTACGGCGCATAATCAGCCGACGGAGCTGTGGCCGAGTCGGACGATCTTCCTGCTACGGTTTGGGGAGAGTGTTATGGAGAGGGAGAAGGTGTTGGAGCGGGCGGGCGTGAAATAGGCGGGTTGATGAACGCAAGCTGCTAAGCTGGTGAAGTAGCTGTGTAATCGTGGTCGGAAATTGCTGGCGTTGTTGCAGGCTTAATAGGCCTTGTAACGGCCAGTCGATGATGCGGTTGGATATGGGATAGACTCGCTCGAGAATGGCGGTACAATCCCCGCCAATGTGAAGGAACAGAGGGCGAAGGGCCAAAAGCAATAGATACCGAATATCTGCAACGTATGGCAGAAGATACCCGAAGCACCACAAGCTTCCCAAATGAAAATGACATGATCAAGATTTTATACGCAATATATGTCATGCGACCCGGGCCCCAATGCTTAATGTACACCTCAACGCCGTAGAACTACACCAGCAACTACCTAGAGACACTCCTCATGCGCCTCCTCTTATCTCGATCATCATAAGGCGAAGGGCTCCTCTTCCTGCGACTGCTCGTATCAGGTCGATATCTATCCCCGGAGCGAGAGCGGTCCCTGCGCCCATCCCGACTGTCACTGCGATCCCGTCTTCGATCCCGTCTCGGTGACCGCGACCTAGACCGCGACCTAGACCTACGCCTCTGCCTAACAACAGACGCATTCGCACCAGTAGGCCCCTTAGGCCCCGCATCCCCACGATCAGGCATGAAGCGCTCGTCCGTAATCCCCACCGGCGCATCCTGGCGCCGCCGATTACTGTACCCATCGCCAAAGCGCCCCGTATCCTCAGACCGGAGATCCTTGTACCGCGTGCGTCCCTTCTTCCCTAGTTTCGTCATATCCCGGATCTGCATGTACTGCGGTAGCGTCTCGCGCGAGACATCGTCGACGAACCGCGCCCCCAT
Source organism: Aspergillus mulundensis (assembly GCF_003369625.1). Taxonomy (NCBI): domain Eukaryota; kingdom Fungi; phylum Ascomycota; class Eurotiomycetes; order Eurotiales; family Aspergillaceae; genus Aspergillus; species Aspergillus mulundensis. Next base: position 598,136 of record NW_020797902.1, on the reverse strand, counting down.
CACATTCCGCTTATCGAGCCCCTCCTTCTCCAGATCCGGCCGGAAGAACGCCCCCTTGTGGAAGTACCGCTGCATGAACCCCGTCTGGCCGCGCGTCGCATCCCGCTCCTCCTTCTGCTTCGCGATGAACTCCTGGTCTTCGCGCTCGCGCTCTTCGGCGGTGAGGTTCCGGCGGCGCTCGACCTCCTCGCGTTCTTTCTCGGCGGCTTCGATGGCCTCGCGCTCGCGCTTGATGCGCTTCAGCTCGCGGAGTTTCCATGCCGCGTACTCGGCCTCGGGGTCCTTGTTGTCTGTGTCGTCGATTTCGGCTTCCTCGTTTGCCATTGCTTCGTCGTCGTCCCAGGCTTTGTTTGCGGAGCTGCGTGCGATGGCGTCTTTTTCGATCTGCTCGCGGACCAGGGCGTCGGCTTTTTCCTGGCGCTGGGCTTTGCGCGCTTCGGACTCGGCGGTTGAGTCGGCGATGCTGGTGCTTGCGTCTGTTGGGGCGCTGCCGCGCTTGTCTTTTTTGATGAAGGTTGGGCGCAGGAGGACGCGCTTGGGCGCTTCGTCTTCGGAGCTGCTTTCTTCTTCGGAGCTTTCCTCTTCTTCACTCTCTTCTTCGTCTTCCTCTTCTTTCGCAGCGGGCTCCGCTATCTGTCCTGCCCCCGCCTCACGAGGCGCAGCAGCAGGCGTACTGTCTTCACCCTCGTCTTCTTCATCCGTGACAAACCCCTCCTCATCACTCTCTTCCTGCTGAATCTTCACGTCCTTCACGCCTTGTGTAACCGCCTTCGCCCCGGGAAATGACGTCGCTTTTGGTGCCGCTTGTTTTCGTCTCTGTTGCTCGAGTCTTTTCCGCTCTTGTTCCCGCCGGATTTCTTCCTCGTCCTGCTCCTCTTCCTCTTCCTCTTCTTCGGACGAGGGTTCCTCTGGCACTGCCTTCCCAGGTCGGTATCGCGCCGGCCGTTGCGGGTTCTTGGTCATCCCGCGGTGCGTGGTTGGGAAGGGAGGCGGCATTTTGGCGGACTGCTGTTTTGAAGTTGGAATGAGATGAGGTGAGGCGGGTGCTAGGTAGCCTGCGGGCGGCGGAAGGTATTAACGGAGGGCGGAGGTTGATTCAGTTACTTGGCCATGCGTCCGGAATACAAATTCCAGTATCAATATTAGCTGAAATATGACCGCGAAAAGAGTGCGAAACGCAACGCATAAATGTCGTTTTTTAAAAATCGAGCTATGACATTGAGGCGCATATCCCAATCTCAATCTCGGACCCGATAACGCCAAGGCGGTCTGGTCTAGCCTAGCACTTGAGGCATCACGTGCTTTCGCGTCACCGCGTGCGCGCCTAGATCCCCTCAATCTCCAACCACCACCCAGTGCATACAACCGAACACATCTCCCCATATTCCTCGCAGCACCATCCACCCACCTTCCAACCCTCCAGACTCGCCGAACTACGATCCTTCCGTCAAAAAAGATGTCCCTCCAAACCCCCCGCGTCCTCCCCTCCCACCTGCACGCCTTCAGCCCGTCCGGGCCCCGAAGCGCACCGCCCGTCCGACTCCTCGGCACAGTGTCCGCCCTGCGCGGCGACACGGCAACAATAACCTGCGGCACACACGGCGACGTCACACTGATCCTAAAGCCCGACTCGCACCTGCAGATGGGGAAGCTCGTGGAGGTTGTGGGCAAGGTTGCGGAGATGCCGGAGGGCGGGCTTGGGATCCGGGTGTTGGCGACGACGGATTGGGGCAATCCGGCTAGTTGCGGTATGTACATGTACTTTCGGAAAGTGGAGATGTGGTGGCTAATGGTGTGTGGATTGGACAGACTACAAGATCTATGAGAAGGTTGTTGATGTTACGCATCGGCTTAAGCCTGTCTTTTATGACTCGGCGGAATAAATACGATTCGGTTGGATTTGAATTCACTCGTGCTGATATTGTGATGGATTGGCCTGTCGTCTTGATGAATCATCGAAGCGAAACGGGAAATGTCCTCTGGCGAGCGGACGCACCGAACAGACGTGCCGAGCAGCGTTGGTTGCCGTCAATTTTATACCCTTGCGGCAGATAAAGAGGAAAGAAAAGCAAGTGCGGATGGGAGATACTAGTGCAAATTGGCCAAGGGCCAACGTGGACATGAACTTGACATAACTGCTCCTATGACGGAAAATACCATGCTCTATGAATTATAAGCTCTCGATTCGACTCCTCGTGCCATGTTATTTTAGAAGCTTTACAATGTAAAGGTTGTATGATATATATTGTTTTTATTTCATTAACTAACTACTCAATGTGTTTGACTCGATAAAATCAACAGAGTCGTCCTAGCCCAATCCTCCAAGCTGTTGAAAGAAAATAAACGATTGAAAATGCCGTCACCCATAAAGCCCTTGAGAGCCACTGTGGTATAATCCTGAGAAAAGTCCATAACGCCATCGCTAAGAAACAGGAAAAAGGGTGCCGAGATGGAATAAACGAAATAATAAATTCGTAACGCATGATGACCTAGACCTGCCCCGTGCTGGTGGCCTGGTCCTTGGATGCATCTGTTTTCTCGAGGGTCATTCCATCCGCCTGGAGCGCATCCGAGCTAAAGAAGCCAGAGTCAAGTGTGCGCGGGTCGGGGTACTGGAACAAGTCCTTCCCGAGATCGGGATCGGAGAAAAGTGCGTTGATGATGTCCGCATCATCGTTGTTTTGGTTCCCAACCGACTTGGTAGGTGAAAGATCTGAAGGGAGCCAATCAGGCCAGTCGGCGTTTGGCATATTTCTAGAGTCGAGCCCAAACAATGGGTCCGTGTTAATGGCCGCATTGTCGGAGAAGATATCAACCATCATCTCGTCCATGCCTTGGAATGCGGCAGTGCCAAAGATGTCATCTGACATTGTGGGAAGGTCGGGGATCAGGGATCGAGATCGCCCAGGTGTTCGGTTCAGGTGAGGCACCGACCCGGGACTGCTCTGAACGCGCTGCAGGCGACGAGCAGAGGTTCGAGTGGGGGTAGTATCCAGCGCTCCATCTCGTCGAGACTTGGCAGCTGGAGAGACAGAAGGATGTGAGTGCCGCTTGTCGGTAGCGGTCAGACGCTGGTTGCGTCGCTTAGGAGTGGGACTGGCACAGAGCTCGAACTCGAACGAGGGACTTTCGAAAAGACGGTCCAGGTCATTCGCAGTCTGGTTTTCTTTCTCGCCAGGGGCCTTGTTCGCTTCTTGGACGGGGACGCGCGAGCTTCGCTTAGGACTGTTCAAGACTGACTCGCCTAATGCCTTCAAGGGACCCCCCTCGTTCTGTGAATTAGGAAACAATACTCTCCTCACTGGCTTGGGAGGCAGATTTCGCTCACCCGGGGCTGAAGCACTGCCACCTGCAAGGTTTTTGGCAGGACTAGACTGGATAGCCCGCCGAAGCGCTTCTCTTGCATCGCCCTCTTGCCAGCGGCTTCCAGCCTTGTCAGACGACTTCCGAGGCTCCATACTGTTTGCGCGACGGCGCTTTGCTGCCGGCTGCTGGGAATCGTCATTCTTTTGTTCCGCCATATCGCCCGATTTGTTGGCATCGCTGTCGGCACCGGGGGTAGCATCGTCATCGGCTGCCGGAGTTGAAGCGTCGGAAACACCAGGCGAGGAAGCATCCGGCTTGGATGGCTCGCTTGCGCCGCGGCCGCCTGGGCCCTTGGCAGTCGAGAGCGGACCACCATCCTTGCGCGTCCTGCGAGTTCGTTTTCTCTTCTCGTAACTAGAACTAGCCTTGTTCCACTTGTTTTCGGGGCGCATGCTTTTGCACTTTTGGAGCCAGATACCACAAGCTGCGAAATGATTAGTATGCATAGACCAATAGTAGGATGCGGGACTTACGGTTGCAGAGCAGGACCAGTGCAAAGTCATTCTCTTCATCGGTCAACTTCTTCTTGTAGATTTTGAACTTGATGACTTGTCCTTGCTCATTTTTCTCGACGGGCTGCCAGAAGAATACCAAAGGGTCTTTGGTGTGCTGGTTGGCGTCTTCCTCGCTGCCCTCGAAGATCTTGGAGTGAGCTCTACGCCAAGTGGGAGTTTCAATGGCGCCACAGTTTTCACAGTACGGCGGCGCCTGTCCCTCGCGAATGCACCTCTCAAGGCGTAGTTGAACTTGTTTAACCTGCTTTAATCGCCGGGCACCAGTGCCGCTGCGGGGCTTGCCATCTTCATTGCCGGTGGTCGGAGCCGGGGTCTTTGCGGTGGCGCCATCACTAGGCAAGACGGGGTCGCTTTCGGGGACTGCGCTAAGAAGTTGCTCCAATTCACTCTGGGAGATAGGGGCCGGGGCTAGCGGCTTGGGCGTTTGCCTCATACTAGCACGTGAAGAAGGTCGTGATGTAGAGGCTCTAGGAGCGCGAGGGATCGCAACCGGGGGCGCCTTAACCTGCTGCTGCTGCTCCGTGGGAATCTCGCTGGTAGGACGACTTGAAGCAGGTACCTCGACACTGGTGACGGGAACATTCTCAGGCCGGCTGTCTGGTATCTCGATGACGGTGGCAGGAACGTTCTCAGGCTGGTCATCGGCGATCTCAATGACACGGTCTTCTGGGAATCCAATGGCGCTGACAGGGGAGCTCGCTTGAACAGCAGAACGAACAGTCAGTGCTGGCTTGTTCTGGCTCTTTGATAGTGGCTTCGCACTGCTGTCGAGTGGTGGGCAGAGCTCGTCATCCAGAAGGTCGTCAATGCCGGCGCTCATGAACCCGGAATCCAAGTCAGCCGTCATGGGTGGAAGGACCGGGCTGGACCTAGCCGGGAACGCGTGGTCCAGGATCGGGGGCGAGGATGGCATGGCGAAAGATGGTTCGAATAAGCCTTGGTATCGGGACTCTTCGGGCGATGTCGTAGTCGGGTCCACGGAGGGGTGATCATCGCTCATAGCATATGGCGAGTTGTATTGAGTGCCGAGGGCATTGCTCTGCGTCGAAGACTCGCGGAGGAGGCTTGGAAGAGGGCGCGCGCGACGGGGCGGATGGTTCATGTCGGAAATAGGGGTAGGCGGGCGAACGGGTTCTTCGTTCGAGTTCTGGGCTGCAGTAAAGAGAGGGTTGATTGGCGTGGGGCGATGGATGCGAACGGATGCTGCGGTGCTGGCGGCCACTCTCAGAGAACTTGGTTGTCTCTCAATGTTCAGATCACTCTTGCCAGGAGCCTCCGCTCGATACAGCTTTGCCCTTTTTCTGGGCTGCTGCTCGGAAGAATCATCGCAGCTACCATACCCGGATTGGATTGAATCCCTGCGGGCGTTGGACCTCGTATAAGCATGGAAATCGGCATCACGCATGGAAGCACTAGATGAAGGGCGGATCACATCACTCTGGCTCCGTTCCAAGGGTTGCGGGCGTGATGCGGGCTGTTCCTGCTGTTGAATCTGGAACTGACTTGCCGGCGTCTGGACCCGGCTTGCAGTGCTCAGAGCGGACTGAGTAGGTGACGTTGTTCGGTATGGAGGATGCGCCGGCATTGGCATAATCTCCCTGGGCGTAGAGCCTGCGCTGAGAATCTGGTGAAATCTTTCGATCCCTGCATGGTCCACTGGAGACGAGGCCTGGACAATTTGCTGGGACGTGGACGCCATTAACTCGGGATTCTGGCGTAGGAAATCGGTCCAGGCTTGTGCGTCAAACTCGTGGGGGATGACATTGCTGAGCTCCCGGTACTTCTGCATGCTGTCCAAGTATTCACTTTGCAACGCGGTCGGGACGGGCACCAATCGCAGTTTGACCTCGAGCGTTTCCTGGGCGCCTTTCGAAAATAGACCCAACACATTCTTGCAGACCCGTCCAGTTACCATTGTCTTCGACTGGTGTGCCGGTGCGTTCGGGGTCGGAGAAGACGAAGCGAGAACCCATGACAGCATCCCTTGCCCGACGAGGGGTGTTTCATATTCGGAGTAGTCGTAGGCGTAGACGGTATAATCCCGACCCAGTTGAGCGACCAATTCCGGACTAACCTAGTTAGCACACATCGCAAAGCACTGCCAAACCATTGCACCTACCTGGCAGAGACAATGGCTTGAATGCAGGTTTTGAGCTCGATCACTCCAATGTGTGTTTTCTCATCGAGGGCGGCGGTCTGGATATCGAGGAGATGGGGCCATCGGGCTAAGCAATTGGTCTTACTATCGTTATCGAACGTATAGAGGACCTTGACTAGAGTCCGAGTCCACGTCAGTACGTTCTAGGCATGAACAGAGAATTAACTTACGCCTCATAGGCCGGACGGAGATTCCGTCCTGAGATTCCATCCCACCAGATGGTAGGTCCTTTTCATAAGCAATAACCGAGTTTTTCAAAAGAATAAGTAAACGAAGGTTGTCTGTGTTAGTCCCCGCTGGAGAGGAGAGAAAGGGACGTGAGGGGCGTGGGATGAATGAGTGAGAATTGTTCCACGACAGCGAGGTTGAACGACGAAAGCGAAGCAAGGTATGACCAATGCCCGCAGTGTCTTATCGTACAATCGGTCTGGACGAATTGAAGGCCGGTCGACCTGGAAAGAGGCAGTGGTTGTGTTGGTATGCACGAAGAGTCTGCAGCGAAGGTGTCCGGAATGCAAACGCGGGACGAGGAAGCTGCAAAGCAAGTCGAGCAGGAGGATGCGGTGAAGAAGCTAGAAAGGGGGAATGGCAATCTTTCTCTTCTTCTTCATTCGACACGTCGGAGCGCTGCAGCTCGGGAAGCAGGGACGCAGGAGAGGTTGGGGGGAAGAGGACGGAGTGAATGGGAAGAGATTGAAGACGAAGCCTTGCAGAAGACGAAGACGTGAAGCTACGCGACGTGACCGCCGATCGATCCGCGTATGGGGCCGCAACAAACACGGCAAACTGGGTTTTGCTGACGCGCTACACGTGACAGGCCAGGTGACTAAGCAGACGCGTTACACGTGACGCGACTCGAGCTGCGACTCGCAACGTCCGGGTGGGAGGTTGAACTGGACCAGCGAAATCGAGAGCCATCGCCCCTTCTTATACTGCCATCAAATCGACACAAGGTTCCGGTGTCTTGCTTACCCCTCTTTTGTACTGACCATGCGATATCAGATGACTCATCTTTTTTCCTGGTCCATGAGGCCATCTTGAGTCTGATGCCAACATCATCGAACTTCGTCAACCACGACTGAATAACTGGAAAGCCATCTGGCCTCTCCATTCTTTGTTCAATCCTTTCGGCCTTTCCGGTCATGAGGCTATTTACGCCACCTTTTATTTATCCCGCCTCTCACGATGACGTCCTCGCGGCGCTTAGTTCAATCTATACCTGTCCATCACGGCTTCGGAAAGGGTCCCAATCTATTCGCATTTCATCATTTTTCTTATCGCGACAGCTTTGTGATCGAGCTTCTCATCATCGAAGTTGTCCATATGCTTGCCATTCAATCTTCCATTTCTTCGGTATCTGTTGGCCATTGGACGCTATCATGCAGCCACTATCAACCCTAGAGGGAGTCTCTCAGGGAGAGCGCGAAGCAACCAGCGCGAACCTCAGAGATTTGCTGGGCTATCTAGGCATCTCTTGATGAGTACTATTCATCAGCGAGGTGACATGCAACTAGGTCTCAGACGAGAAGTGGTGTCTCGAACAGCCGGTCCAAGACTCGGCCAGCCCCCCTCCCCTGGCCATCCTCGTATAGATCGCCTTCGAGAGTGACCCCTCTACTGACCTGTCCGGCCTCTTAGCTGCTTGTGTTCACGTGATGCTTATTCTGACCTCATAGGTTTCCATGAAGCCAAATCGCAGGTATCTCCCAAGGCCCCAACGTAGACATCCCGTCTGTCAGTCCCAGCCCATTTTGGTACGGTACCATGTCCGGAGACCAGTTTCGAGCATGCAACCTCACCTGTCTGCATCATCTATATAGCATTCAGATACGTCTTCAAATAACAAAATCATTGCACCAGAGGGCGGCGCCAAGGCTGCGTCAGACTCCCAATATAATGAAGTTTCCCTGTTACTCCTCTCTCCCGCCGCCGCCAGGAAGACTTAAATCCATATATCTCCCCAAACCCCTCCACTCCCTGGTTTTCTCCGACAAGATGGCCTCGGATCCTGCTCCGAGGCCTATATTAAAGTTCTCCGGTGCGCAAGGCAACTTCCTCTGACCCAGAGCGCGCGAATGCTCCAACAAGAACCGCACCATCCATCCATCCAGTCTGTGAGTTTCGTCAGTCGATAAGAGGCAGATGTTCTGGAATGTCATGAGTCTGTTTATCTGCAGTACAAAGTTAGTAGGCTATGTTCTACCGTCAGATCAGCGCCGGAGTATTACCATTGCTTCCGTAGCTGGCCAGAACTGATACAGGCCAACCAGGACCTCGAAATTTGCGTTGAGTGCGCGGCGCGCACTGTCCAGTTCCGATGGTTCGTTGCCTAAGAGCAGAGTATGAACCAAAACGGATGAAGAGACGGTGACCATATGCCCGATGGTCGGGCAGTTAACTTCGCAGCCCTTTAGCTGACGGGACAAGCCTAGCAGACCGCTAAACGAGAGAGCGTGATATTTACAGCGGGCGATATAAGTGTCTGTGTGTGAACTGGACGCCGGAGATGAAGACCTCTGCCGGTCCTGGTCCTCTAGGAATCGGAAATACAGAAGCGTCGAGTAGTGGTGGTACATCAAGTGCAAGGCGACAAAGGGACCGCCTAGGCCCCTCTGTTGCTGGGCATGCAGGTTCTGCACACTCATCCCTATGTCGGCTGGAAGGGCTTCGCTCCATGCTTCTAGCTGTTGCGCCATATGTCCAACGGTCTCGTCCAAAGCGGCAGTCCTTGTGCAGTCGTTGGCATACTGGCGGTTTAGGTCCTGTATCGGACCGGAAAAACGGGTTAGCCTTGCGATGTGAGCCCAGAGACCTGGCTTCCAGGGCCCAAGAGTGCGGAGTCGAAGCGTGGCTTGATCATCGCTCTGGTTGGGTTGGAGAGAGTGGAACGTAACTTCGTCCATTGGGAGATCGCATGATGTCGATGTGCTGAGGCTGGGCTTGTCCATATGCCGGGCCAAACCAAGTCCAGACGAACACCAGGAGTCCGCAACGTATAGGGAGCAGTATACTCGTCGGGCAGTCTCTTTGGCAATGATGGAAGCCGAACTATCGCCGTCCATCGGGGAGCCAAGATTCATGATCTCAGCCATGGAAATGGCAATTCGAGTAAAGAGTGCTCCTAAAGTGCACTCACAGATTCCGGCGCTTAGCGTGGCGACTAAGATGCACGCCTGTATGTTCTCGATGCAGATATTATCAATGTCCGCCTGCAGCAACCGCTTTGCCTCGGCTGTCAGGCGTCCCTCCATTGACCGGCGGTCGGGATACGACGAGAACTTGGACCCAAGCGCGCAGATGGCACACAGCAACGCTCTTCCCACGGTGCCATTCCGAAGCTGTGCCCGCAGCGTCGCTGGGTGAAAAATGCTGTGGGCTCGATCGTGGATCTTGTCTAGGTATAGCTCGGCAAACTCCACAGTCATAGACCAGGACAAGCAGGGCGGGGCCAAGTCCTGGTCTTGACCTTGTCTAGGAGGCTCTTCACGTTGTGTCTCGCGCCGGACTGGCTCTGTGCTGACGACCTGCCGTCGCAACTCCGCACTGCAGCTGATTCCTCTCAGCTGGCATGGCTTGCAAGGCTCGCCTGGTCCGTGTCGGTTGCATTTGCGCTTGGTGAGCCGGCATTGATGGCATGCTCTTGGGGCCTTCATTTTCGAACCGGTTTGTTGTAACTTGTAAGAGGGAGAAGAGCTGCAGTGCGGAATGGGGTGATGACGCTTCGGAAATGACAAACTCTTACTGGAGGAGTTGAGCCCTCACCGGCCCCACTTGCGGATTTACGACACTGTGAGTGGTCGACAATGCGCATCTCCGACATCCATACTCCTAGAGCACCGTCTCTGTCTCTCTACGAACTGGATACCTGCTTGATCATGGATAGCCGGGATCTTTTCTTTTCTAAGCATTTCTAATCACCCACGATGGCAAGGCCCTGGCACAAAGCATATAAGGCACACCTACTCCCCCCAGCATCAGTCCCAATCCTCAATTCAAAGCAGTCGAAAGCCACTTCTCAAACGCTTCCACAACCTCAAACAACTCACCATGGCAAGCCTCTTACAGCCCGTTACAATCGGCGATAAGCTGCCCCTGAGGAACCGTGTGGTGATGGGCTCGATGACCCGCAACCGCTGCATCGACAACAACAAACCCGGCCCTGCGCAAGTGAAGCACTACTCCGACAGAGCCAGACACGGCGTCGGCCTTATCATCAACGAAGGAACCTTTGTGGACTGGACTGGTTGCGACTGGATGCACTCGCCCGTCATGATTGACGAGAGCCACGCTGATGCCTGGCGGAAGGTAACTGATGCTGTGCACGAAGAAGGAGGGAAGATCTTCTTTCAGGCGTGGCATGCAGGCCGCATACAGCATGACCAAATGCCAATCATGCTGGAAAAGGATCGACCTGTTTTAGCACCGTCAAGGATTAAGGCTGAAGGTGGGAAATACCGTGACATTCCGGGCTGTCCTGTACGAGTGTCTCTGATTCTCTCGTGCTACTTTCCTTACTGATTACGTCCATCTCCATATAGGGGCATACAAATAATATCCAAGCCATTAAGGATCCTCGGGACGTCATCGAAACGTACCGGCACTCAGTCATGCTGGCTAAGAAGGCGGGCTTTGACGGTGTCGAGCTGCTGGCGCAAGGGTAACTATATACTCCTTGTCAATAGCAGGCTTCATACTTACAATATTCTCTTGCATGCAGTGGATACCTCCCCCAGCAGTTTCTCAACTCGTATGTGTCCATCAAACACCTTGCATAGAACAAGCTAACCAACCACAGCCGCGCCAACAAACGAACCGACGTCTACGGCGGCTCCGTCGAAAACAGATGCCGTTTTACCCTCGAGCTCGTCGACGCCCTCAGCTCTGTATTCGGCAGTCCAGAGGCCATCTGCGTCAAGATAGACCCAACAGACATCTACAACGACTCCGTCGTGACCTTCGACGAAATGAAAGAGACATACACGTATCTGATCAAAGCCCTCGTCGCACGCAAAGTGGGGATCATCAACATCACCCGCCGCGGTGCAGATACCAGTGCCGGGAAGGCCCAGAGGCCGGAAGGGTATCCTTTACCTGCTGGCTACGACCCTGTCCTCGACTTCGGCCCGCTGGTCAAATACCCCGGTAGCCCGACCCTGCTGATGGCAAACTACGATTATACCGTTGAGGAGGCGGATACTTTGGTCAGCGAGGGTAAACTTGACCTCATATCCTTTGCAAGGGCGTTTATCTGTAACCCTGTGAGTATATTGAATATCCAGTCTATCACCTGGGCTCGCAATAGCTAACCGTGCTTTGATCAGGATGTCATCTCGCGTATCAAGCACGGTATCCCCTTTGCGCATAATGATCGAGGCAGCGTCGTGCACTATGGGCCCTACAGAACTCCCGATGAGAATTACAACGATTGGCCTGCTGCAGTCATTGAAGCATAAACTTTCGCTCTGTCCGCAATCTTCGGCCTGCTTCTAGCGACCGGGGTTATGCCGATGAAAGCAATCAATTAGTACTAGCACGTACTCTCGTACGGTACTCGTTGCTTAGTGCTGACGGCCAAGCCAGCCAAAGTCTCCGAATGGCGGCCAAGCTAGGCATAGTGCAAACAGCTTAATATATTATCGGGCGCTAGGAGGAACTATCTAAGCGATCTATGCTAAACCACACGTTCGGCTGAATCAGTCTATCCGTCCAAACTTTCAGTATTCCGGATCAAATAGAGTGGTTGTTGAGTGGTCAACGCAGGGCCCAGTACCTAGGAACAGCACCTGGTGTTCTGGTTCCAACTCGTAAGCTCCCCCAGCTGCTCATAGCACAGCTGCTTAGAAATGCCTTGGCTAGTTCCTGCTGACAAATGGTATCTAAGTACCGTATCCTAGCATCTTCCTGCTTCCATTACCTACCTAGGTAGCTAGGTACTAACCCTTCGAGGCATGGGCATGACCTCCATGACCTCTGTGCTGCAGCAAGCAAGGGCGCCAATCAAGGTATAAAAAGCAGCTCATGACCCCGTCGCCTCAAGCTACCTACCATCCGCTCTACTTCATTGCAGTCATCGTCAACCCAACAAGCAGCATCAAACCGCACCTCCTTCGCCGAAGTACAATACACCCAACAATGCCCGCCCCCATCGCCCTAATCCTCGGCTCAGGCCCCCGAATCGGCTCCTCCGTCGCCGCAACCTTCGCCGCAAAGGGCTACAAAGTCGCAACGGCCTCGCGCAGCGGCAGCGGCAACAACACCCCCGAGGGCATCCTCTCCCTAACCGCCGACTTCGCCGACCCGTCCTCAATACCGCGCATCTTCGAGTCCGTGCGCGCGACATTCGGCGCAGCCCCCGCGGTGGTCGTATACAACGCGTACCGCCTGACCGAGCCAGCAGAGGGTGCCGGCGTGCTGTCGATCTCAGCGGACGACTTCGTGCGCGATCTGAATGTGAATACGGTCAGCGCGTATGTGGCGGCGCAGAAGGCTGTCGAGGGGTGGGAGGCGCTCTCCGCTGAGGAAGGCGTCAAGAAGACGTTTATTTACACGGGGAACGCGCTGAATACGGTTGTTGCGCCGGTGGCGGGGTGGTTGGATCTTGGGGTCGGGAAGTCGGCTAGTGCGTATTGGGTTGGCGCTGCTGATGCGTTGTATCGCGAGAAGGGGTATAGGTGTGTACATGTCCTTCACCCTTCAGTGCGGCATGGGTGCTGGTGTCTGGGTGTTTAGCACTGGATATGATCTGATGGGAGAGAGTCCGGCTAATACCTGATGTGCGTGTGCAGATTCTTCTACGCCGACGAGCGCCTTGATTCGGGCGAGGCAAAGGGGTATGAAATTGACGGGCCTGCTCATGCTGAGTTCTTTGCCCAGCTGGCGAGCCATGAGGGCGAGGTGCCCTGGCTTGCGACGTTTGTGAAGGATAAGGGGTATGTCAAGTTCGACTCGAGCGTATTAGGCTAGGGCAGCATTTAGGTGTTAGCAGTCAGACTCAATCACAGCCAAGATCAGAAGAAGAATAATGTGCCTTTTGAACGGCGGTAAAGCAATTCGAAAGTAAACAGATAGTGCCCAGAGTATCAATCCCGTCCACCGGCCACCCCCTTCATCCACATACACCTCCACAATCCACATCCTCCTCAAAACTCCTTGCATTCCCACTCAATTAGTGCCCATAACATCAATATGCATAAGTAGCAGAACCCGGTCCCTCCGTCCCCGATCCGGAAAGGAAGAACGTGGTTGACCCCTGTGGTTAATGCCCAGATTCCGCACCCGCCCCATCTCGCACGCCGTGCGATCCGCAACGAGCACAAAGAGCATCTGGCGTCCCTCTACCTCCTCCGTATAAGAGCCTGTGAGGTAATCATGGAGGCTTTCAACGCGAATCCCGTCGATCTGATCTGGTCAGGGCAGTGCGTCAATCTGGCCACGGCATACGATAGTATATTTCCCGGTCTGGGAACGCGACGCCAATCGGAGTTTTCATCATCCCTACTATCTTCCTCTGACTGAGTAGATAGGAGAGCAAAGATGGAAACTCATTCTCATCTGTCGAAAATAGAGAATCTATCCATCACAGCCTCATAGCCACAGCCCCATACTCGGACGAAATAACTTCAACTAAACGCGCATGGTCCTCGTCTGCCTTCTCCAGGCTTTCTGGATTATTGGAGTGGCCGTATCACGTTCGAATAAAGAGCGTGCTCGATCTGTCCGTTATGGGCGCGTTCGTTGGGACTTAGGAGGGATTGAGGGACGGTGCGGGGGATTTCGACGGTATGGGGATTGTGCCGGGTATTGCTGTGCATCTAGTATTATTATCTAATTGAGATAGAGCGAGAAAGACAGGGCGAATGGATGGGTAATCTTCGTTCGTATCTGCCTAGTCTGATCCATTCTTCAACGAGCTGTTTCGTTTGTTGTGTGGTGGAGAGGGGGGTGGTTGGGTCCATTTTGCCTGGATCATTCGCGTTATTAGGATCAGTAGCACGAATACAGGTATCTTGCTTCGTCTTGACCGGGTTTTAGGATACTAGGAGTGAAGAAGAGGCGAACTATAACATAATGGTCGAAAGGGAGCAAGCCAATTTCGGGGACGTCGAGGACGCTGAGGTCGTCTTCTGATGCCATTTTGTTGGTTTTCCTCTTTAATAAGTCCACGGAGACTGCAGGTAGTAAATAGCAATAAGTAAACAATGGTCTTATACGGCGGAGTGGCGGGGGATATGGAGCCTTGGACTTGGGCGGATCTAGTTAGGGCTAGTTCTCGCCGTAACCTAAGTTATACCAGACATACGGTATCATCGGGCTACTTTGGTCTAGCCCAAGCACCCTTTGGTTCGTATCTAATGAGATTATTGGGGAAAAGAGAATGTAAGCTAGGTACTAGACCTCATAAGTCAAGTGATGGTTCCAATTCGTTCTCACCAGTATCATACGCACTTATTGTTCTTGTTGAATGGATGGATTGTTCAAGTCTTTGTTCTACCATACGTACTTCGAGTTTGATACTATGGTAGGATCTAAACTGATAGATCGATAAACTTTCACAATACATACTGGATCCATTTACATCTATTCTGATCTACCTTCTGGCCTATCATGTTCAACAGGGCATTGGAGAGGGACGTCGGCTTTTCCCCTGCTGGTCCATCTTCCTGCCATTACCCATGCAATGAAAAGCCCGCAGGTAGTAAGAGTGAAACTCAGGTCTCGGGATACCATGGCCGGAGCCAAACCTGATCCGCTCAAACGATAATATGTGCAAACCAAGGTACCTCGTGTTCGTAATTCAACATCCAATGACCTCAGCCGCCCGGTAGTACAGATTAAGTTGGCAGAACCAAGAGCTAGATGCCGCATGCTCCAATCGTTTCAACTCACCTGTTATCAGCTCCAGCCTCCAGTTGTAAGAGGAGATTAGGGTTACTTAAAGACACGCCACCCCCGCTTCTCTGAATCCCAAGCCGAAGCACTCCCATCTGATAGAATTAAAAGTAACATCCACCCTTCCACCCTTTAGACGCACCATCCCACCTCAACAACAATGGACAAAGCACGAGCCGACTTCGAAGACGCCAGAGTCGACATAATCTACGAAGCAACCGAGTATCTGACCGACAGCAACCTAGCGCCGCAATTCATCGAGATAATGCAGACAGTAAGCCTGCCCGCATCCCATCCCATCTATCCCTATGTCCCTCGTTCATACTAATATCTCTGTCTTTAGTGTCTTACAGAGGCCCTCAACAAAACAAGCCCACTCCCCGGCCAAACAGTCCTCTACACCGCACGCACAACAAGCCGCACCCCGCTAACCGCGTCCCAAACCACCGAGCTCTCTCTCCTCGGCTGGCTCTGCGCGCTCTTCCACGCAGCGTATCCAACACGGGACTCGATCACCACCACCTCCGACCCGAGGATGCAACGCGGGGTTGGAATGGCGAACGACACGGGTGTGCTCCGCCCGCTCATCTACGCCCTCCTCAAAAAGACCTTCCGCACTCACCCGCGGTACACCAACATACTCGAACTATTCCTGCAGGCCGAGATGAACGTTTCAATGGGGCAGGTCAGCGACACGTACTCCGCGACTCAGGACATAGCGGCCGTCGGCACAGACCCGCGCTCATGGGAGGTATACGAGTTCATGGTCGAGCATAGCGGCACGTATCCGAGCTGGTACATGCCGATTGTATTGGCGCTGGAGTACCTGGAGACCGCGACGAGCCAGAACAAGGCGCAGGTCAGGGACGTCCTGGGGCCCATTGGGCTGTACGTCCAGATCCGGAACGAGGTGTATGATGTCGTTCGGGACGAGGGGGACAGTCGTGCCTGCAACAACGGAGCGGGGAATGGCATTGCGGCGAATAAATGCGGCTGGCTGATTATGCATGCGTTGGATCGGGCGGATGTGAGGCAGAAGGGCGTTTTGTTGGAGAACTACGGGAGGAAGGAGCGGGGGGCTGTTGAGACTGTGATTGGGGTTTATAAAGAGTTGGATCTAGAGAGGGTTTTTAGTGACTATGAGGAGAAGGCGCATCGGCTGATTCAGTCCGGTATCGATGGGATTGATGAGGGGTTGGGGCTTAGGAAGCAGGTCTTTCGTGGGCTTTTTGAGGTGCTTAAGATGGAAGGGGAGTATAAGGGCTCGAGGAATGTGACTGAAACGGAGGAATCGGTTTAGTTGTTTATGTTTCTGCGAATTATCTGCTGGAAAAGGGAGCCCTATTTAGAGTAGGTATGGGTCAGTTAGGGCTGTATCTCTACAGAGGCCCGCTTGCAGACCAGACCAGGCCGCGTTCGCCAGGTTATGCAAGGTTTACTACGATACCATATTCACCTATATCAAAGCACAAGGCTGAAGGATCAAGTTTACGTCGGGGAACGCCAATCGCATACATGTAGCATACACTGTGACTCAAATCCTGCTAGACGAGAAGAAAGTACAAAGTGCAATCCAAAACAAATACATTCTGTTGCAGAGCTGAGGCCATCAGATAAGTTCCAAAAGTGTCAGATAACAGCTAGAACACTCTTGCGAATATTATCAGTCTTCGTAAGCCAGGCTGAATTGCGGAAGAGCTGACAATGACCCTGGGCACTATACGTTGTCATCAAAGCCAAAGCACATTCGTTCTGGCTTGCGCAATAGTCCGCGCATTCTTGGAAGTTCTGAACATTTTTTCCTTGATTCATATTGGCATTGCTGCCCACAAAGGCGTTTGCTATGGGAGTACAGTTAACGGACTGACGCGGGAGCAAAACAGCAATAGCAGTCGACTTACCAGTTGCACCACCGGTGAGTTTAAACCTTTTGTTTCCAGCCGTGAAGATATGATCCTGGGTGTCTTGCTCGGACATTAGACTGTTGATCGTCGCAGTTGGGTGTCAAGGGCACATCAACGACAGGGAAGGCTTACTGGCTCGGTCCAATAGATCTTTATAATGATCGCGTTCGTCCTCGGCCGTCTTCTTCTCGGCCTCGCACTGCGTGATAAACGCGTCGCAGCCGGCGGGCGGAACGGTGGCCGGGTCTCGTTTGGGCTGGGTCTCGCGGAGGGCCAGCCAGCCGTCCGCCTCTGGGTGGGTTTTCATCTCCAGATCGCTCGCAAACGGGCTGAGATAGCACCAGTTTGACCTATGCCAGGCGCTCGCTGCGCAGGAGGCGCTGTTGTGGCAGCGTCGTGCACAATCCCGGGCACTCATGACATTTGGAATACGCACATCATCAGGCTCCATCCAGGATGCACAGTGATAGTCGTATTCGACGCCGTTGGATATCTCCCTGCCGTTGGCGCTCGCCTGGCCTGAACAGCATTGGTCGTAGTTGGCAAGCCCGATGCCACTGGAGGATGAGAGGCATTGGGCTGCAGTGCCCGCCGGGGTCAATGCCAGGAGAGAAAGCAGGAGCTTCTTGGCCATATTAAGCGTGAGGCAGCAGATATACACAGGGACTAAGGTGTCGGGTAGACCACGGGAGCGGAACAATATCCTTTATAAAAGTCTTAATCTTACCCCCTCTGTGGCTACGAATAGCCTCGATGATATCAACGTTACCTACATAGCTGGACATCCCGGCCATACTAGATTACACAGGCATGACGCACGGTGGTCACATGAGTGGCATATAAGCTTTACGTACATAGCTTTCATCAAGGTTATAAGTATCCACGGTAACACAGGCATGATCTATTTTATTGGCATTAAAGGGAGTAAGCGCCGGTCACAGCTGGTGAGTGGAAATATATTGATGGCAGCAGTTGACTATGCTGGACATGACAACAACATGCAGGCGATTAACAAGTTCGACTATGTAAGTAGGGGCTTTCAGCTGTTTGCTTGGTCGAAAAAAAAAAAAAAAAAAGGATGCCAGCAGACAAAGTGCTGGTGTCACAAAAAAAGGGAAAAAAAAAAGAAGTGGCCCGAACCGCGGTTTGAACGCGGGACCTCTCGCAAATCAGACTGGTGGGCCCAAAGCGAGAATCATACCACTAGACCATCCGGGCTACCTGAGTTGAAATGTGAAGCTGTTTTATTGCAATATATAGAGTTTTCACAGACGTGTCAATGACACTTGAAACCCTAGGTACTGCCGTATTTCATCATGCATCTACAAACATTAGCATAGGATAATAGTTTAGGCCCGGTCGATGTGGCGGAGGGTCACATCAGGCTTTGATTGACTGCGCACTGAATTGACACTCGGTGTTGAATGTCTTGTTCCCGGTGCCCGGTGCGCGAAAATGGCGAGAGTTAGGGCTGCAATGAGGTCAATGGCCTACAGCATGGTAGTATTGACTTGTTTTATTTTCGCCTTGAATTTTACGTTTATCCATCTGGAGCAGTGGTGGCTCGTTGTACTGTACTCTGTACGCATTGTTCCAGGCTCTTTTGACGGCATTGCTGGGCGTGATGATGTGTGGAGGGTGGACGAGTTGTGCGATGTGGTGGAGGCTCTTGGTGACAACTTATGGTAATAGTATGGACCTGGATCCACTGGGATCGGGACTATCTCCGTAATCGGCTCGTATGTTCACGCGGGCCAGCATGGCCTGAGATCAGGCAGCTATAAACCGTGTTCGACTCCCATGATCATACAAGTGGCATGCAATGTATATATATATATTTTCCTTTTCCCGTCGCCACCCCAACGCACCAACAAGGGACACAATTAAGAATAGGTTGCTCTTTAACTAGGATAGCCGCAAAGATGAGAAACATGAAGGATTTCAAGGCCTCTTGTGCCACCTTGCTATGCTGAGGCTTGCCTTGCTTGCAGCAAAAACAAAAACATACAACAGCTGGGATTCGCATGTGGTCACCCACCATACTACTAACCAGCCGGCGTGTGGCTTAAGTACGGCTGAGCGGACGGGAAGCCCTGTTCTCCACACCCTATGGTCGTATGTGGTAGAATTCTTTACTACATGGCTTATATTTGGGTTATGTTAGACGCCTCCACTCCGCTGGACCTTGTGTTACCAGACCACTGATTCACCTCATCCTTAGACGTGCCGATATGAAAACAAGTTGACGTAGACCAGCCTACACCGTCGTTTTAGGTTCGGACCGAAAACGGGCTAGAAAGGGCCAGGCTCCGTGGCCGCACGGGTAACAGCTCCTGCAGATCGCAATCGCATGACCAAGAAGGCGTCATCATCACGAGCCCGGCGCAATGCGTACTCTTATGCAGTCTGCTCCGCAATAGAACGCCCTCCGAGAATTTCCCCGAGATCGTCTCCGATTCTCAACCTGGCCTACTATGGATCCAGAACCTCGACTCACAGCCTCGCAAGTTGAGCTGGAGGTGGAGCCCCGATGACAAGGACAGTGCAGGCGCCTCATGTGTGGAGCCCTACCTATATCTAGGGGGCGTATAAATTCCCGGAGAGCTGCAGCCTACGTGAACTCTCATACTCACCACCATCGAGCAAAATGCTGTCTCTTCGCAGAACAACAATATGCCTCGGCCTCCTGCCCCTCCTAGCCCCAGCCACTCCCTCGCCACCAGGGCAGGGACCCAAACTCCTCACCAAACGCTCCGTCACCTGCCTAACAGTCGGGTCCACCGCAACCGCAACCTGGACCAACAGCGCCGGCCAGACATGCACCTTCTCCGGCGTCGTCGGCAGCAACTACGGCTCCAATAGCGCCGGGTCAGGCGAGTACGCTCCCTACGTTCATACCTCGCCGGCACTGGACTGAACATGCTCGCTAACAAGCGGCACCGCTAACAGCTACTCCTGCAACGGCCGCTGCGGCGCCGGATGCACGGGCGCCGCGCTGGGCAACGCCTACACGCAGGACTGCTTCGCGCACGATATCTGCTCGTTCTTTGAGAATGCGAGTGGGGGGTCGAGGTGAGCGCACTATCAGGAAAAACATACAGATGTAGGTGCTGATTTACTCTCGTTAGTGACCCCAACTGCGGCGCCGCATACGATGCCGCCGTCGACGACACCCTGCTCGGCGTGGCGTATGGGTGCTCGCAGAGGAACCCGTTGAATGCGGTTGCGAAGCCAGTTGGGAGTCCGAGTTGTCGGTGAAGAGCGGCCTTGTGATTTGGTTGCATTGGTAGGGCTGCGAGTGCTGTGTATACCCAGAAGCTGTTGGGAAAGACGAACGCATGCTTCCGGTTCTATCTGGATGATGCTTATCTTCTATAAGAGGTGCTGGGTGACTCGGTGATTGTGTATTTTGATGCGGGACAATGGAATGAGGACAGGACTGGGTCAGTGGAACATCATGGTTATTATACACTCAGCCTGCCAAACATAAACCCTAGCTATCTAATCGCGTCAATCGAAGAGGAGACCGCCGGACTCCCCCGAAGCACCGGGCGCCGACCATCGATTTTGTCCACGGTATCGAAACATGTTCTCTCCAAGGAAAGATGGCTCGAGTAACTCTGTAGGCGAACCTTTGCTACGTTCGGTAGAGCCCGGCTGAGGCTATTCTGCGTCCCCTCATAACCCGTGAGAAGGACCTGTCGGCCGAGGGTATGAGCAATGCCCAGCTCAAGGCAGACATTGAGGTTGAATTCCGTCAGGTCGACGACGACAAGATTTGCACGGTTTATCTCATCCCAGATTGACCGTAGTATATGGGAACCCTCCGCAACGTCTCCTCGAATGGCATGCCCACCCGCTGAACTGATCCCGATCTCAATCGCAGCCCGCGCAGTCCCCATGTGCGCAGCAAAGGGCATGACGACGAAACATCTCTTGGCCTCAGGGTCTGGGTAGCAGCCTGGCCACCGCGGAAGGATTATCTCATGTTGCCGTGTCAGCAATTGATTCAGCACGCGGAGGGCGCTGTCTATCTCGAGCGGATCGTCTCCGGCCTCGTTTGACTGACAGAAGGCAGCCAGGATGGCATTGTGCGGTTGCTGACGAGCAAGCCATTTTGCGTAGCTGTAGGTGTCTTTTGCTGTTGATGTCGACCGATCGCCGCGGTTCTGCAGTCGATAAAGGCACGAATCTAACGCAGCCTGAACGACGCCGTATCGATCATCTTCAACTTCATACTCTGCATAATTCTGCCCAACATCAAACCTGGGGCTGACTCCTCTGCGGCACAAGAGCACGAGCTCCTTTCCCAGCGTAATGGCAACCCCCATCTCGTAATACACTTGCGGCGCTTCCTCCGATAGATCAAAAACAGCAAGGTTAGCTTCTTGCAAGTCATGCCAGCGACCCTCCGCAAAGTCGACTCCGATAGGGTTCTTGTCTCTCACTTCGAACCCACGGAGCTTTGCGAAGGTACAAAGGGCCTCTCGCGTTGAATCAGGCCCGGAAAAGAAAAGAACATTCGCGCACGGAACACCCCCGCGGTAGGACCAGATGGGCTGGGCCAGCAGGATGTTCCTGCGGCGAGCGAACCGCCTAACGTCTTCGGCGGCTTGACGCAGCTCCTCTACCTCGAGCTGCTTGACCTCTGCTTCGCTTCGAGCACCATGCAGCCGTGACTGCAGGATTGCAAGGCGTGAGAAGAGGGTCCCTGCTTGAACAGTCTCTTTCCCCCCCGTCATGCCCCGCACATCAGTTAGGAAAAGCTTCAGCTCTTGTATGTCCGCTAGTATCGGACTTGGCTGGACATTCCGGCCCGGATATGTTGGGTTTCGTATCGCAGGACCTATCCGGGCTATCAGATTGTGCACATCTTGCGCTGCACCTTGCAGTTGATGAACACGTTCCACTTTGCTTTCCACGCTTTCCTCTTCAGAAGATTCTTCGTCCAGGATGGCCCCCACCGGTCTTAGGTCCTCCAGTGCGCTTCGCATGCTCTCTGCGCGAACGGGGTCCAGGGAAGCATTGTTGAGCTGCTCGAGCATGAAATCGATCGCGCCAGCATAGTCAGACTGGGAAGACGACGACATGTCAAACGGACTTTTAGAATTCAATCTCGAATACTGCATCCTTTCTGTTGGTTTGGCATCTGGGGTTCGTGTTGGTTTATACCCAGTTGCTGCCTTTGAACAGTAATGATATCACGAGAGTGGTCATGGGGCGTACCCCATGGCTCTTGAGCGCCGAAAACAGATACATCGATACGTGGCCCGGGGGTCAGATGCATCTGGAAATCATGGATGAATCAGCGAGAAGCAATGATATAACAAAATAAAAAGGTTGAGATCTGGGGTGGAGTCTAGATCCGACGCACATGTCATCCAGATGCTGACGACGAGGGTTACAATAATCCATGGTTCGCTCTTGATGGAACCCCAATAAGATACGAAGGAAGATCTTCAAGTGCAATAGTTCGGCCTGGATTGCTTACCTCCAAATCCGCGTGGTCTTGAATAGCTTTGTCTAATGGGTATGCATTCCACGCAGTGGCATTTCTTGCTGGTTGTGTGATTTAGATCATGCACGTCACCACCCAACTTGACCCTATCTGGATCATGGCCATGACTACCAGCAATTATTTCTATAAACTCGGGATCTTGCTTCAGTTGGCAGATAGTATGTCTTATGATAGACATCATTCTCAGGAATCAGAGATCCGAGCGTAACTTCCAAGATACCATAGTATGGCGGACTCTAAGGAGACCAAATTGCATCAGATTACAACATATGCCAAACAGCGCTATCCAGCGTATTTCAGGCTTGCACAACTTCTGAAAGAGGAGCTTACGCACCTGATTCAACCAGTGGCCCCGCATGCTCTCGTGCAGACCCGACCAAAGTCCGTCTCCAGCTTCGCAGAGAAGATCTTTCGAAAACCACACCACGACCCCTGTGCCGAATACACAGACCTGTGCGGGGGCCGAGTAATCACGCATACAACTGATGAAGTCCAGGGCGTCGTCAGGGCCCTGAGGGATCGGTTCGAGATCGATGCGGAGAACTCGGTTGACCATACGCACCGTCTCCAATCCAGGGAGTTTGGATACCGGTCTGTCCATTACATCGTGCGATTCAGAAGGGGCGACTTCAAGCCAGGGTATGAAAACATCAGGGACATGGAGAATCCGCGCGCCGAGATCCAAGTGCGGACTTTGCTCGAGCATGCGTGGGCAGACATCTCGTACGAGTATGCGTACAAGCCGGACTTCCAGATGCCCAGGGAGCTCCAACGCGAGGTCTATTGTGCGGCGGCCATTCTTGAGGAGTCAGACGAGGTGTTTTCGCGAGTCCGCAAGGGCCTGACCTCGTACAAGGGCCATTACCGAACGTACATGAGCCAAGAGGAGATCTTGAAACAGATCGACCTCCTGCAATTTGTTCTATGCACCGACGAGGCATCGCAGTCTGAGAGAGTTGGCCTGGCCGCTAGAATTGGATCTCTGGCAGTGGAGCTTGAGAAACCCGATGTTTGGGCTGGCGCTGTCGAGATCCTATCCAAGGCCGCGGCGGAGCCCCCTAGCGTCGAAAGTCCGGTGGTTTTTCTTCGATTGGGAGTCTTGACGTGCAACCTGCACTCGCCGGACAGTCCAGAATACGGTGAGGGACAGAAACACCTGCAGAAAGCGATTGACCTCGCCCCGTCGGATATCGAGGCCCACATTGCTCTTGCACGCACATTTGAGGATCGCGGGGACAACGACAGTGCCCGGAAGCACTACTCAGATGCATTCTCGATCGACCCTTCCAATCCTGGAGTTCTCAGCAGGTTTTTGGGTCTGGAGCTTAGCACCAATGAGTCCCCCTCGACCATTCGCTATCTTCAGCCCGTTATTCGGACGGCCATATCGCGATCCCGCGAGCAGATCAACGTCAGAGTCAATCTTCCATGGGCGTACTATGATACTGGATTCTTCCACGTGCTTCTAGAGGAGTGGGAGCCCGCCTTGACTTCTTACTGTCAGGGGTTGAACATCACCAACACAGAATACGTGGCCACCAGATCTGCCAAGTTGCTCCGGTCATTGGAATCAGATGCAGTGCCTGAGAGGCTGCGGTGGACCGTGAATCAGGCACTGGTACTTATAGGTTTATTCTCAAAGAGGTTTGGATGGGAAGTAGACACGCCGTACGATTTCAAGCTCACCGGGCCTGTGGTGATAATCTCGGGATCAAGGACGGATCTGGATGAGCAATCTCGCCAGCTACATGAACGAATACTCCGTCCCTTCCTTCTACACTTTAGCGGCATGGTCATAATCGAGGGAGTAACCTCCGGCATAAGCAAGATCGTCGGCAAGGTCTTCACTGAGAACCCCAGCCTCTCCAGTGCCATCGACCTAGTGGGCTATGTGCCTCGCGGTGTCCCATACAACATACCCAACGATATCCGCCACTACAAGAGGATTATCACGGTGGACGAAGAGGAGTACTCTCCGCGGCTCCCTTTGCAAAAGTGGTCCGACATTCTACGATCACAGATCGATATTGCCAGCGTCAAGATCCTTGGAATTGGCGGCGATAGGGTCTCGGGGTTCGAATACCTGATGGCCGCCGCACTCGGAGCAGAAGTGGGCCTTCTAAAGGGGAGCAAAGGGAAAGCAGATTCGATACTGGAGGATGAGGCCTGGAAACACTCGAAATCCCTGATCTCGCTGCCTCAGGATCCGATGACAATCTCTGTCTTCCTCGCCCCTCAATCCGGTAGGATGAAAGACAGCTACCGCGAGGACATCGCACGAGCCATACACGAGCATTACCAGCACGACCAACGGAGATTGTTACCAGCCAACATGGCATCATGGGACGACCTGGTCGAACACCTGAAGGAATCAAATCGTCTTCAGGCGGACCACATTGCCGACAAGCTGCGGCTTATGGGATGCGAGATTCGCCCGAAGCCGGAAGGATACGCTTACCCCCTGGTTCGGAAACTGAAGCCAGACGAGGTAACCAGAATGGCAGAGCAGGAGCATGCCAGGTGGAATTGCGAGCGGCTGAGAGATGGATGGGTTTGGGGACCGGAAAAGGATATCATGGGCAAGATCAGTCCGTACATCGTGAGCTGGGAACAGTTACCGGATGATGTGAGGGAATGGGACCGTCAAGCTGTTGCACGGATCCCTCGGCTACTGGCAGAGGTTGGTCTCCAGATCCAGGATATTGGTGGCTGACTGTTGGCGTTTCCTTGTATGATCTTCTTGGTATGGACCGAAATGCATCGGACTTTCCAGGGCTGTATTCTGGATTTGCTGAAAATTGAACAGAATTGCGAATCCTATAATAATTAAGCGATGAAAGTCCATTGGGTAATGGTAGGGACTATGCTTGGTTGGTGAGGGATCATACATACCAGCATAGTACATACTCTCCCAGTATAGCTTGCCCAAGTCTTATCTGTGCAATATAGCGCCCAATGAATTTGTCGTCTAAGCTTTTTCTCCACGTCTGGCAGTACGTTGGACTTGCTCAGGCTTGGATGATCTAAATTAAAGCCCATATCCAGAGCCAAGCGAACGGCCATCCCATGACGGAGCCAGCCCTTTGAATCAGATCCGGTTGCCTGGGGTACCAAGTAATCTCAGCTATGCTCAACTGACGGGCTCAAATGACAGATGGCAGAAAGTCACTCACCACATACATCATCGCCAGGATGCCGAGAGACTGTATCGTCGTGATACTCGGATACTGCAGGTCGAAGTGGAGGAACACCTCGGCGACCTCGAGGAAGGTTTGACCAGCTGTGTTGGGGTCGTCGCGAACGGAGCGCACCTCGGGTCGGTCAGAGTAGCGGGAAGCAATGGCAAGGATGCTGTTCAATAGGAGGGGACTGAAATAACGACCTTGACTATGCATGCTTTGGCGGAAAAGAGACTCGTCCACGAGCTGACACCAGGGTTGCTCCCATTTGAAGTACAGTACGACCAGGTGCTCCTTCAGTTCCTCCGAGATGTCTGGCGTGGATTCGATCTCCTGACAGAATTGGTTTAGACGAGATCTGGCTGAGGGAGGTGGTGCCATCGCTGCTGCGTTCTCGGTATCCACTGCCAGATTTGTTCAGCAAGACGAGCCACAAATAGAGAAGATGGATAGTACATACCACCATTCAACTGCAAAAGCTCAACGCGTCCACTGCTCGACCCAAAATAGGTCACCTCCCCGTCTCCCTCGGCACCAAACGGCTCCTTTGAGCACAAAGCGCCCTCCTGTCCCGCAGGTTCTTCTTGTGTTTGCTGGCCCAGAGTGGCGGTCCGGTCAGGCGGCGGGTCAGCGCGTGAATACAGGTCGGCCCACCCCGTTTGCAGCTGACCGCAGCTTAATTAAGCTAAGGTAAGTAAGTTAAGCTTGCTTAATTAAAACCCTTAGCCTACCTTATATTTTTAATAAATTTTATTTTGTACCTTATTAGTATCCCAAGAAAAGTAATTTTATAATACTTTAAATTATTTTACTATAGCTTTAATTAATAATCCCCTTAATAATTTTATAATTAATATATTTATTAATTTATTAATACTAACACCTTTGCCTTAGCTAGCTATTAAAAAAGTTTTTATAAATTAACTAGGCTTTTTTAATAAGTAAAAGTAAAATATTTTTTAAAAGTGTAATTAAGCCTAAAAAGCTAATTTTAATAATAAAATATAAAAACCCTTAACTACTTTTAAAGTACTTTTTAACTACTTTTTTAAAAGCTATTAATATTAATACTAGTAACTACTAGCTAAATATACCTTATTTTAATTTATTATTTTTAATTTATTAATTACCTATTAAAGTATCCTGCTACTAATTTTAATAATTATATATATATTATTTATATAAATAAAATAATAGGCACATAGTCCCAAGAAAAAATATATAATATATATAAGTTTATATTTTTTAAAAACTAATTATTAATTACTTTAATTTATATATTATAAGGCAAAAATTAAAGGTATAAGGTGGATTTTTAACTAGTTTTTTAAATAAATATATAGTAAATTTTACTTTAATTACTTTAGGGTTAAGGTTTATAAGTATTTAAATTTAAAACTATAAAATATTACTTATTAAAAGGTTAAAAAAGATTTTTTAAATAAAATATATAATAAGTATAGGGAAATTATAGTAGGTAAAGCTTTTTTAAAGGTTAAAATTATATATAAATAAGTTAAAACTAGTTTTATTATTTTAAAACTACTTTATTAATTAAGCCTGTTTAGCCTTTTTTAAGTAACTTAAAAATACTTTAAAGGTAAAAAAACATGCCCACGGGTAATTTTTATTTATAAGCCTATTTTATAAAAGTATGCTATATTAGTAAGCAGCCTTAATTTTAAAGTATAAACTAGTTTTTAACTACTTTAAAATATTTTTAATATATATTATTACTATATAATATACCTGCATAATAACTAATATAATTTTAATAAGTATTTTATGTTTAGCTTATTTAACTAGGCTTAAAATATTAATATTAAGTTATTTTAGGCTTGCTTTAAGGCTTTAGCCCTAGTTAATTTTAAAAAATATAATATAATTAAGCTTGTTACTAGTTAAAAAAAAAAGTGTGGTATATAAAATTAAAACTAGTTTTTTAAAAATAAAACTAGTTTTATAAGTATTTTTTTTAAAACCTTAAAATTACTTATTAACTACTTTATTTAAGCTAAAGCCACTTATAAAAAAAAAGAAACTTAAAAAAATTAAGTATAAGGTTATATTTAATATTTTTATTTTTTTTAAACT
Source organism: Aspergillus mulundensis (assembly GCF_003369625.1). Taxonomy (NCBI): domain Eukaryota; kingdom Fungi; phylum Ascomycota; class Eurotiomycetes; order Eurotiales; family Aspergillaceae; genus Aspergillus; species Aspergillus mulundensis. The sequence continues at coordinate 570,513 of NW_020797902.1, read as the reverse complement.
AGTTAAAATATTTTTTTACCATGGTAGTTTTTTAAGGCATGTATATTTATTTTTTTTTTTTACTAAATTAACCTTTAAAAGCTATTTTTAATAAGGTTATTAAGCTTATTTATAAGATATAAGATCCTAACCTTATAATAGGTATATAAACTACTTTATAAGTAATTTTATTTAGTGCTAAACTATTTTTAAATTAATTTTTAAAAAGTTTAGCCCTTTAGAACTTTTATTAATAATATAATAGTTAAATATTATTTTAAATTTATAATAGCTTTATAAACCAAGATTATTTTTTTACTATTATTATAAAAAAAAGGGCTTTGCTTTATTTTAAAGGCCGGGAAATAATTAATATATAGTTTTAGCTTTTAATTAAGCTAAATTTTAAAGTATTTAGCCTATTTTATACCCTGGAAACTAGTTACTAACTATTTAAAAAGTATTATTACTAAAGGCTTGTTACCTATAAAAATATTATTATAATTATTTATATATTTAATAAGTAAATTAAGCTTTTAGCCTTGCTAAACTTTTTTAAAGTTAATATATTTTATAAGCGTGTTAAGGGTGCCTTTAATAAAGTTATTTTTACTATATTTTTACTAAAGCATGGTAAAAGTAAGTTAAAAAGTACTTTTTAAGTACTTTACTTACCTATATCTTGCCTTTTTTTTAAAACTAGTTACTAACTACTTTTAGTTCTTATATTACTACGTGTTTTTATTAATATTAAAATTATAAATAAATATTTTTTACTTTTTAAAAAGGTTTTTAGCCTTATTACTTTTATGTAGGGGTCTTTTAACTAGTTTTTTTACTTTTATAATATTAGTATTAAGGGTATTATAGCAAATATATATATAAAGTAAATAGCTAATAAGCTTTATATAAAACTACTTTTATTTTAGGCTAAACTAGTTCTAGGATTAGGCTAATACCTTTAAAAAAAAATTTTTATAGTTATATTTAAATATAGTAGTTAAAAAATATTTTTATTATATATTATATTTACTTTTTTTAAATTATTTAAAAGCTTTGCCCTTAGGAGGAGTATTATATATTTATTAATTATTATATAAAAAGCTTGCTTACTATTAAGACTTTAAAAAATTATTTTAATTTTTATAAATTACTTTAAAGTATGTTTTTTTATTTTTTAAAGTACTTTAAAACTAGTTTTAACTTTAATTAGCACATAAGAATACCTTTATTTATAATTAGGCTAAATATAAAGCTTATTTAGTTATTACTACTAGTTTTAACCAAGCTTGTTTTTAAATTTTATTTAATTATTATAAGTAAATCCAGGAGAATATTAATATTATTAAGTAAAGCTACTATAAGTTTTACTTTTTAAATACTTAAAAGTTACTACTTGGTGCAGTTATAAGATTAAAACTATTTTATTTATTATAAAAATTATTTTTAATTACTAATTTTAAGGCAGCTCCCGGTAGCTTAATTAATATAATATAAATTAATATTATGCAAAAATTTTTTATAAAACTTAGCATAAATACTGCATAAATAACATGTATAAATAATATTTTAAGTATATATAAAAAATTATATATATATTAAAACTACTTTAAAACTACTTTAAAACTACTTTTAACCTTTTTAATATACTAGAAATATAAGGCTTTTAATATAGCAAAGTAAAAAAAGCTATAAAAGGTAAAAAATAATTTTAATAAAATTTTATTTAAGTTAAGTTTTTTTAAATTTATATATGCCAGGGGCTTTTAATTTTAATTATATTATATAAAAAGGTAAAGTACTTTATTTTATATAAAAACTAGTTTTATACTAATAATACTTTAGTATAACTTTAGCCACACCCTATAAATAACATGCTTTATATATTTTAATATACCTTAAAAACTACTTTACTTACGGGAAGAACTACTTTAGTATTAATAATTTTTTAAGGCTAATTTTACTACACCTGCCTATTAATATATTATATAAGTTAATAAAGCCTGCTTTACCCTAGGGCTGGATTTTTTTAATATTAATATTATTTTAGTACTTTTATTACTACGCCTATTTAAAAACATGTATTAATATTATAAGTTTACCGGAAAACTAGTTCTTAAGTACTTATTAATTATTTTAAATTTTTTAATATTTTTTAAGACTTTCCTACTACCACCCATGTAAAGGGCCAAAAATTAAAAGTTAAAAGTAAAATTAAAATTAATTTTAAGAAGCTAGCCTAGTTAAAGTAATATTTTTATAATAAAATAGCTAGGGGGCCTGTTATATTTACCAAAGTTATTAAATATATTAAAAAAAAGGTTAATAATTTTAGTAATTAAAACTAGTTTTAAATTAGTTTAAATATTTTTAAAAGTACTTTAGTTACTTATTTAAAAATAAAATTTTGTTATTTACTTGGCTTTAATAGCATGTTAATATAGTTTTATATTATAATAATTAAGTTTTAATATACTAGCTAGTTAAAATATAAATATTATAAAAATATATATATTTATTAACCAAGATTTTTAGCACAGCGTGTATACAAGAAATAAACTACTTTAGGCTATTAATAAACTACTTTTATTAGGCAAAATATATAAAATAAGTAAGAAATAAGTAAGCTTAAAATATATTTTTTAGCCTAGCAAGCATAATACAATAATAAAAATTTAAAAATAAGTTTTTAATTAAAAATAAGTAAATAAATTTTTTAAAAATTTTTAGCCACTTAATAATACTAAAAGTACTTTTAAAATAATTAAGCCTAATAATCCAGGGGTATCTTGTATAATAAGTTATATACTTAATTTAAATCTTATTTTTATAATTTTTTTTTATAACCCTAAACTAAACTAGTTTAGCCCTAATTAAAAGTACTTTAAATTTAAAAAAATAATAATTACCTTTTTACTTTTTTTAAAAATAACTGGTTTTTAACAGGCCTACACCTAAAAATAAAACTAGTTTAAAAATTATTAAAGCTAGTTTAAACTTAATTATAAAAAAGTAAAGTTTATTATAGTTTAGGGTATTTAATCATGGTTTATTATATATAAAAAAAAACTAGGAACTAGAAAACTACTTTTAAAGTAATTAATACTATATACACCTTGCTAAAAAAAAGGTAAAAAATATAAAATATGCCCGTAGGCACCCTGCTAAATTAAAAAAAAAAATAAAAAAGGGTATAAAAAAAACTACTTAAAAAGTAATTTTTATAGTAATAATATTAGTGGCCTTTTTTTTTTTTTTATTTTTTTTTTTTATTTTTATTATCCTAGCCGGCAGTATTAGGCTTTTTAAAAAGTTTAAAATAATTATAATTTTTAATTTACTCCCACAAGCAGCATTTTAAAACTAGTTAAAAAGTACTTTTTAAAGTTAATAAAGTAAAAAAACTTACTAGCTAGCACCTTTTTTAACTTATAAGTATTATAAAAAATTTTATAGCCCTTTTTTTTACCATTTTTTTTATAGCAGTGGGGTTATACTAAAACTAGTTAAAAAGTATTTTTAATAAAAAAATATAACTTACTTATATTTTTATTTTACTTAAATAAAAATTAAGGTAAAATAACTAGCTTTATAGCCTGGCGCGCCTTTTAATTATTAATAATAAATTAATAAAAATTTATAAAACTAGTTAAAAAGTACTTTTTATAAATAATAACTAAACTTACTTTTAATTTTTTTAATTTTACTAACCTTTAGGCAGCCCTTAACATTTTTTTTATTTTTAAAAACTTAGGTAAAAAAATAAATAATAAAATACTTACTAGTGTAATAGCCGCGGAGGCTATTAATAATATTAAATTTTATTTAAACTAGTTAAAAAGTACTTTTTATAAGCACCTAAAAAAACTTATTTTATTAAGGTAGCCTTTAACCTAGTAACAAAGCTTCCTTAAAAAAAGGTGGGCTATTTTATTATTTTATAAATAATTAATTTTAAAATACTTTTTAAAAATGCATGTAAGGTTAAAAAAAGTTAAAAAATAAAAATTAAAAAGTAGTTTAAAAGTACTTTTAGCTTTTACTTTTTAATAATAATAGCCTTACTTATTTTTAACTTTAGCTTAAAAAAAACTACTTTATTATTTAAAATTTATATATATTTTTTAAAAATAGCTTAAGCTTAAATTAGCTGTAAAAATAAGTTATAAAGTAATTTTTAAATAATTTTTACTATTAATTTAATAATTAGCATGATGGGCGGAAGTGTTATTAATAAAAAAAATAAAAAAAGGCAAAAAAAAGTTAAAAAAAAGTTTAATATAAAGTTTTAATAAGATTATTAATATTTATATTACTTAAAAAGTAGTATAAGGCTTTATTATATTAATAGCTATTATATTTAAATTATAATTAAAGTTATAAGTAAAGTTTAAAGGTAAGCTTGGGTAAGCTATAAAGCTAGGTCACGTGACCGAACTAGCTAGGGTGACCGGCAGACAAGTCAGGCCAAGCTGTTCTCTGGGTCAGCGCCACCAGGCAAAGGAGTGCCCGCAGATCAAAGCTGGGCGATAGATGCATTAACATCAATTGAATAAAGCCACAGCACTTGCTTCAGCAGCTCGATCCGACTCTGGAGCAGCATCACGAGAGACTTAGGTGCCGTTCCCCGGCTGTCGTCTCTGCCGGTGAATTTGCATTCGATTGCCAGGCGCCGACATCGAGAACAGACCGGCTTCGCTCCATCACACTGGAAGTAGTTTGGTTTAGCAATGCCATACTCAAAAAACACTGAGGGGGGAGCGTAGCCACCTTTGCCCGTCGTCGGCGACATTCTTGGCACGCTTCGGTCGTATACGGGGATCGGACGTCTTGGAGATAAAAGCTTGGAGATTATATCTAGCTAGGCCACGGTAGTAAAGCTATACTTAGTATAGCTAACTAAGCTAATAGGCAAGGGCTATAGTAGGGTAAGTAATATATTATACTTTAATACCCCCCTTGCTAAAAGCCCTATTAAAAAAATAAAGTTAAATATATTTTTTAAATAAAAAGTAAATAATAAAATATAAAATAATAAAAAATAAGTAAAATACCGTGGCAGGCTGTTTTTATATATAAATAAAATATAAATTAAAATAAAAAATTATAAAATTATTTAAAAATTACCTTTTTTATTAAAATATTTTATGCTAAATTACTTAATAAAATAAAAATATTAAACCTGCTTAAGGGGCTTAATAAGATTATTAATAATTTATTTTTTAATATTAATATAAGTAAATTTAATATTACTAGTAGCTACTTTTTTATAAATAAAGTAATATTTAATTATTATATACTTTATATAAGTATAAAATTTTAAATTTTTTAATAAAATAATCACGCCTTAGTTATTTATATAAATAAATATTAATTTAATAAAAAGTATTTATATTTAAGCAAGGCGTAAAATATTAAGTTTAATAAAAAAAAAAGTTAAAGTTATAAAAGTTTTTAAGTTATAATTACCTAAAAAATATATTTTAATTTTATTAATAAAAGGGCTATAATAAATTATTTTTTAAAAAATTAATTAATTAGCTTATTAGCTACCTTAAAAATATATTTAAAAGTAAAAATATAATTATTAGTATAAGCACTAGCCTAGTTAATATTATAATATTTAATAAGGCCTTTACCTTTATATTAGTAAAAAATAGCAAGGTTTTTTAATATTTTAAGGTAGTAAAAAACACGTGTTAGGGCCGTGATATAATTTTTTAAAAAATTTATTATATATTAAAATAAAAATATAATAGTAAAAAAAATATTTAGGCATATACTAATAAAAATTTAAATAAAAGTATTAATTTATTTTTAATATAAAAAAATCTTTTTTATTAAGGCCTTATTATTAAACTTTTATAATATAATTTTAAAATTATATAAAGTTATAAAGTTCTTATAGTTTTTAAAGCTAAATTATTTTAAAATATTTTTAATATAATATTTTTTAAAAAAAATAAATACTGTTATCCGCGTGGTAAATATTAATATTGATAAAGTAAGTAAGTACTTTATTATTAGTAACCTTAAAGGCGCCTTTAAGCACCTTAATAACCTTTATAATATTATTTATAAATAAAAAAAAGTATAATATTATTTATATTAAAAAAAAATACTTAGCCGCAGGCAAAAATAACTATTTTAGGCTATATAAAATTTTTAAAAATAAGCTATATTTACTAGTAATTTTACTACTCTTAAGTAGTTTAATAAAAAGATTTTTAAAAAAATTTATGTATAAAAAAGTAATAATAATATTAAAAAAGTATAGTACCTAGTTATAACAGGCAGCTAGTATAATAAAAAGTTTAAAAAATATTAACTTAATAATAGTTATATATATTTTATAAATTTTATAATTATAGCTAGTAATTTAATAAAAGCCCTTAATAATTAGGTAAGCTTTATAAGTATTATTATACTTAATTTTAAATACTTATTTAAGGTTAAGAAATTATATTTTTTTAATAATTAATAACGCGTTATATATTATTAAAAAAATAATTATTAAGCTTTTTATAAATAGTTATATGCTATTTATTTACCTTTAAATAAAAAACTATATTTATATATATTTTTAGCTTATAGCTAGTATTATTTAGGGTTTTAAAAGTAAAGTTTTATTTATTTAGCTTGCTAAAGTTTACTATAAAAATAATATTATTAATAAAGTTATTAAAAATAAGCTTATAATCCATAAGAAACCACGTAAGATAGTTTAAAAAAGGTTAAAATTATATATAAAAAAAGTTTATTTATACTTATTAATTTAAAATACTTTTTTATAATTTAACTTAGCTTTTTTTAAATAATTTAAGTAATATATTTTACTTTTTAAAAATAAAAAATATTAAGTATTAGCCCTTAAAACACGGGTGTGTTTTACTAGGCTATTATAATTTTTATTAATTATACTTAAATTTTTTTTTTTAAAAAAAGGGGGGGATTTAAAGTAAAATAATATTAAGGCTTTATATTATATAATCCCTAAATTAAAAAGTTTAGTATAAAAAATTAAAAAAAATACTAGTTAACTAGTATTTTTAAAGCTACTTTAGGTTATAAGTAATACTATTAAAAAGGTTTTTTTTAAATAGTTTTTTTTATTTTAGATTTATTTTAAAAGGTTAAAAAATAGGGTTATAAAAAGTAAAAATATTTTTATAAGTACTTAGTAAAGTTTTAAAGCCAGGGGGTGTATATTTTTATTTTTAAAGGTATAATTTTTTTATTTATTTTATTAATAACAAGGCGTAAAGTATTTAAATTATATTTATTAATAAGTAGCAGGAGAAAATTACTTAACTTTTTAAAAATAATATTATAGGTAGTAATAACTTACTTTAATTTAAAATTATAAACTTTATATAATGTTATTACCACTATGGTGTTACAACTGCGCAATGTTGCAATGACGCAATCCAGCGGCCTAAGGCCGCCTGATAAAGAAACTTTAGTGCTAATCTAACCGCGCGCCAAGGTGGTAGTTAGCCATGTAATATATAAAATACTAAGTTTAATTTAAAACTTTAACTTAAAAAATTAGTAATTAGTTTTTATTATAAATATATAATGCTTTTTTATTATAATAATTTATATTTTTTTAAGCTTAATATAATATATAAAAGCGCCTTATAATTTTAATTACTTTTTTTTTTAAAAAAAAACTTATTTTATATAATAACTAAGTAGTAAACTTAATCCCAGGGGCTAGTAAATAAAGCTTTAATAAAATAATTATAAACCCTAACTTAATAATTAATTAACATGCCTAAAAAAAAATTTATAAACTTTTAACTAAAAAAACCCAAGGGCACCCCTGTAAATAAAAATTAAATTATATAAAAAATATTAAAATATAAAGCACCTGCTTAGGGGCATAAAAATAAAAATAATAAAAAAATTACTAAAAAACTATAAGTAATACTAAATATAGTTTTAATAAGAAAAAAGAAACTACAGGAACAAGAATATTATAAAAAAAAAAAAAAATATTAATAAATCCAGGCCTAAATTAAAAAGGCATGCTAGTAAATTATAATAGCTAAAGCTAATTAATAAATACATAATACCCTTATTTAATTTATTAAGTAATTAATAGTTTCCTGCTAAATAGACTTTAACACCCTTATAAATTTTAAAAAAACTATTATAAAACTAGTTATAGTAGTAGCTACACGCCCTAAAAAAAATTTTTAAAAAAATTATTATTTATAAAACCATACCAAGCAAATAATATTAAAAAATTTAATAATTAAAAATTAAATATAAAAATATACTTTAAAACCTTTTTAACCTACTACCCTAATAATAGTTACAAAATATCTTAATTTATTAAATTTTTAGCAGAAGACCATTAACATAAATAGTTTAATATTTATAAGGCAAAACCTGTGTTTACCTAAAAGGAATTTTTTAATACTTTAATTAAAATAATTAATAATAAAATAGTACTTGTTAATAATTTACTTATTAAATAAAATAATGTAAAATAGCAACCATGGTAAATTATTAGATAATTTATATAATTACTAAATTAAATTAAAAAATACCTACCTTATAAATATAAAAATAACCAGCGCAAAGGGCACCTATATTAAAAAATCCTAAAAAATATGTAAAAAAAATTCCTTATTTATAAATACTAAGAACTAAAACACTATAAGAACTACGTGTTATATTTAACTAGTATTAAAAATAATATACTTAAATAAAAAAAAACTATTATAAAAAAAAATAAAAATTCCTAAACTAAACACATGCCAGGTTATTAGTAATAAAAGTTAAAGCGTTATTTATATTAAAAAAAGGTATAAAAGTAAACACCAGCATAAAATAGCCTAATAATTTAAGTAATTACTTATTTATAAAAAAACTATACCTAGGTAAATACCTAAACTATAGCTACATTAAATACTTTAAATAATATTACTAGTTATTAGGCGGAGGTTAAAAAAAAAAGTGTTTTTATAGTAGTAACCCCTAAGTAAATTTAATAATATAAAAAATATAAAACCTTAAAGCTTTGCGCGGTGCAAGCTTTAAAAGTTTATATAAAATAAAAAAGTATGCCACGGGCCTGGGTAATTTAGGTAAAAATAAAAAAAAAAAATAAAAAATAATAATATATAAAAGTTTTTATTAACTTTAAAATAAAAGTAAATTTTATAAACTAGTGCTAGGTAAAGTCTTATTTTATATAAAATAAAAAATTAGCTTATAAAGTACGTGTAATTAATAGCCACATGGTAATATTTTATAAAAAATATATACTTATAATTTATGCTAGAAATTTTACATGTAATATATAATATTATTAGTAAAATTTTAAAGCTATTAATATTAATAGTTATAATATAATTTTAGGGTTCCCGTGGCTTTTAGCTATAATACTTATTTTAAACTAGCATACTAGTAATTAAATATATAGTTAAAAAGTAAAGTATAATTTTAAATACTTATAGTATATAATAATAGTATAAAAATATATTATAAAAATTATTGTAGGAGTTAAAGTACTTTTAGTATAAATTTTTAAATAAAAAAACTATATTATAATATACCTTAATAAGGTAAAGGTTAAAAAAATCTTGCTACCTAAATAATACCGCGAATATATAAATATATTTTTTAAAGTAAAGATAAATATTTTTGTGTTTTATTACTTATATAATTATATAATTAAGTTATAACCTAATACTAAGCCCCTAAGCAAGTATATTTACTTACTATTTTTAAAGAAGCTTAAGGTCCTATATAAATATATTAAAAAAGCCCTAAAAAAAAGTTAAATATATTTATTAAAAAGCCCTGCGGGAGCTTTAGTACTATTTATATTAAAAAAAAATAATAGTTTATATTTTTATGTTAATTACCAAGGCCTAAATATTATTATAATTAAAAATATATACCCCCTACTATTACTTAACATAACTCTTAATTATTTAAAAATAAAAAAGATTTTTATATAATTTAATTTATAAAATGCGTACCACAGGCTCTAAATTTATAAAAAAAATAAGTAAAAAATAGTGTTTAAAACATGCTTTAGGCTTTATAAATACTAAGTTATATTTTTTAAACTAGTAAATATACTAGTAATATTTTAATCTTATATAAACCACGCCCTAGCTAGGCTAATTAATATAATTTATATTACCTACTTAAATAATATTATTATTTTTTTAAAAAATAAAAAAAAGTATAAATAACATGTGCGAATGGTCCTTAAAAAACTATGTAATTTTAAGCTATATATAAAAGTTAGTAAATACTTGTTTTATATTAAAAAAATTAACTTTTTAGGCTTTATTATAACTATTAATAAAATTAAAATAAAATTAAAAAGGGTTTAAACCATTATAAAATAACCAATGCTAAAAAATATAAAAAAAGTAGTATTTTTTTTAGAATTTTATAGCTTTTATTAAAGGTTTATTAAAAACTATAATTAAATCGCGGTAATATTATTTAATTTTATAAAAATTAATATAGTCGCGAAATACTTATTAAAAAAAAAATATTAAAAGTATTTAATATACTATGCCTTAAGTTCACGGAATAGCCCCTATTAAAATACTTTAATTTAAAATTACATATATAATTATAAACTAACGCCTTGGGGTATACCATTACTAAAGTATTATTTTAATTAATAAAAAATATATAATAATATTTAATTACTTTTTAGTTTTATAAATTAAAAAATATAAAAACCTGTTATAAAACCTATAACTTTAAGATACTTATAATTATAAAATACTTTTAAGTTTAAAAACACTACCTTAAAAAAAACAAGTTTTTTATTAAAGTGCTTATAAACTATAATAATTTATAATAATTTATAATAACTAAGGACCTAACATAAAAATAAGCGTGATAAGCTAAAAAACTTATAGCTTTTAATTTTATTATTAAGCATTATTTAGGTGCAAGAAACCTGGTAAATACTTTAAGTAAAAAAGCAAATTATATTTTTAAAAAAAAAAAGAAAAAGCTATAGGTGGGATAGTTCTTTATAAATTATAAAAGTAATTAAATAATTAAATACTATTATACCCTAAATTTAAGTTATAGATTAATATATAAGTAGCTATAGTTAATAAAAACTAGTATATAAATAAATTATAACTAAATATTAAAAAACTATTATAAGTAGCCTAAAACTATAATAAAAAGTCTAAGAAAATAAAGGGTAATCTTGTAAATTTAAAACATGTAAAAAATTTTAAGTATTAAAAAATGGTAAATAATAATTTATTATATTTTAAAGGCTAGGTTTATATACTAAAGTTAGTGGCACTACGCGAAAAAATTATAAAAATAAATTATAATAAACCCCAAGGCGGATACTAAGGTGTTAATACTATTATTATAAATATTTTATAAAGGTACTATTAGCTAAACATAACTAAATATATTAAAAAGTATATTAAAAAATATAATAAATACTAATAAATCACGGTTTATAAATATAAGCTATATAAACTTTTAAAATTATTAAACTTATTAAAAGCGCCTGTAAAATAAATTAGTATAAATTTTATTACTAAATTACTACCTATAAAGTATAATAAGCGCGTGTATAACACTATTTTAATAGTAATTAAAATATATACTAAATTTATATAATATATTTTTTACTTAAAAAGTATTAATATAAAATAACTTATAAATACCCTTATAAATAATATTTTTTGCTTTATTAGCATACTAAAAAACATAGTTAGTAATTATAAAAGTTTTTTTACTAGTATATTTTAGGCCACGCTAAGCCACTACCTGGGTGTAAAATAAAAACTATTTACTATATATTACCCGTAAATAAATAGCTAGACTAAAAAATAAAACTAAGTTCTTAAGCACTATCTTCGCGCCTATATTAATTAATATTAAGATAACTAGCCACGCTAAATTAAAATAATATAGTTTATAAATAATAATATATATAAATAATTTATAGGTTATACACCTACTAAGGCCCTTATAAACCTAAAAACCACTATATATATTAATATTAAAAGACCTAAGCATGTATTAAATATTAAACTTTAAAAAGCTATAAAATTTAAAAAAATTTACGCAAAATTAAAAAAATAATTATAAAAATTAAAAAAAGTAATAGCAGTATATTATAATAAAAAGTGTAAAAAAATAAGCTTTAAGGTTAATAATTATATTATACTTTATATAAAAAACATTAAGTTTGCGAGGCTAAATTATAAATTAAGTAAAATACTTATTAGCCTATTTCTAATAATTATAAAATAAGAAAGGTAGTTATATAAGTTACTGCTTTTACTAAACATGCGCTAGTTATATAATATTTTTTATATTATACTTTTAAAACCTTACTAAGGTAACCCATCCCAAGTGCTAAATATTAGTCCTATACTAGTAAATAATAAGAAAAAATACTTTATTAAAAAAATCCTTAATATTTATAAATATAAAAGTAAAGTATAATACCTTATAAAGTAATAGGGTTAGGATAATATAAAAAATAATATATAAGAGCCAAAGGCTTATATAGCTAAAATTATAATATTTAATAAGTTTAAGTAATCCTATAAGAACAAACTGCAAAAAGTAAAAAAAAGGTGTACTTAAAAGTCTACTTTTTATAAGCTACAAGTAATTATAAAGAAAAAAAAAATATTTTATTTTTATTAATTAGCGGCGCCCGCAGGGCCTTTAATAAAAAAAAATAAAATAAAAAATAAAATAAAATAAAAAATAAAACTTAAATAAGTACCTAGGCGGCGCGGCGCGCAAAACCTTAAATACTTAATATAAAAATAACACCTAGCAGGGTACTAATACCAACCCCTAATATAAAAGCTAACTAAATAACAACCCTAAATAGCGCTATAGCGTAATAAACACCAAACTAAAATAAATATGGATTTATAATAAGGTTAGTAATATAATATAAAATAAATTAAATATATAAATATATAGTTAGTGGCTAAAGCCGCGCTAGCATAAAGGGTAAAAATAATTATTAAGGTAATAATAATAAATAGCCTAAAGGCGTGAATAAAAACTGCATGTAGTATTAGTATAAATAATATTAGTAAAGTATAATTATAACTTATAAGTAATAATATTATCGCGGACCACACAAGCACTAGCTAAAAAAAATTTTAAACTAAATATTAGTATAATTAAACTAATAAAAAGGGTAACTATACTTATAATTATAATAGCCTAAATAGTTATAAAAAGGGTGTTATAGGCTTTTTTTAGCACTATAATATTTATATTTTTTTATAAACTATTATTATTAATATATATAATATTATATAGGCTTAGGACCTAAAGTAGTTCTAGCTAAATTATAATTATATTAAATATAATATACTCCGCCGGGGTCCTATAGCTATTTTTATAGTAATTATATTTTTTACTTACAGGCTTAGTATATTTAAAATACTAGGTTATTACTTATATATAAAAATAATAACTAATTTTTTAGGTAATAAAAAGCATGTATTAAAAATAGTAAGCCTAAAGTAAATTAAAAGGTAGTAAAGCAAGGAGGGCTAGGGCAGGCACTAGGAAAGCTAGGGCCAGGGCTAGAAGTTATACTAAAGGTATAAAAAAATAATAATAATAAAGTTAGTAATAGGGGCGGCGGCATAAGTATAATAAAAATAAATTATTTTAAAAAATATATTAATAATTAATACTATAAAGCATAAGCAGGGGAATATAATCCCTATATATTAAGGGTAAAATAAAAAGTAAAGGCTAAAACCAAGGCTTAACTACTATAATAAAAAAAATATAAAATAAAACACTATAATAAGCTAAATAACCGCTAATAATAGCATTTAAAGTATAATATAAAATTATATTAGGTATTAAAGCAAGAGAAACATAAAGTAAAAAGTAAGTATAAAAAACCTTAAAAAATAAAATAGGGTTAAAAACATGTAATATAATAAAGGCTATAATAAAGGTAAACCATGTTTAATTTAATTACTAAAAATAGTTTTAAAAACATAAAAATAAAAAGAATTAAATATAAAAAACTTATTAATTAAATTAAAAAGGTAAGTACGTAGCAAGGCACGGAAGAAAGGTAGATAAAAGGCTAATATAATAACATGTTAATAACTAAAATAAAATAACCATATATTATAAATAACTGCTAAAAGCATTAAAAAAAGCGTAAAAATAAGGAGATTTAGCTATTTAAAAATTAAAGCCTTATTATAAAAATTAAGTATAAAGTAAAATAAAATATACAAGCCTAATAATACTAACACGCGGCTAATATTACTAAAATAAATAATACCGCGCTTAAAAAGCATGGAAAAAAATAAATATAAGGTATTTTAACTTTAAAAATATAATTAAATAATTAAAAAGTAATAAAAACATAATAAAAAAAATATATACTTATAGGTGCCATCTTGCTTTAAGTATTAAAAAAATTTAAAAAAAAAAAAAAAAATTACAAGGGTGCTTTAGTATTAAAACTAAAATATTACACCTAGCTACTGCAGGCAGTAATGCTATATTTAAACTTAATAATAAAGTAAGGTAATTAAATTAATTTTTTATTTTTAACTTTAAATATAAATTACATGTAAATTATAATACTTTATAAACCTAAAAATAGCTTATTTTATAGCACTTAATAAAATTTATAATTTAAATTACTTTTTATAAAAAAAAAACATAAATTTATAAATCGCGAGGGCGCAATTGCTTAAAAAAAAAAAGTATTATTATTATTATTATAGTATTATAACTATATAATATTATAATAATATAATTTAGCAGCCTAAGGCCACTTAATAAAGAAACTTTAATATTAATCTAACCGCGCGCCAAGGCGGCGGTTAGCCATGTAATATATAAAATACTAAGTTTAACTTAAAACTCTAACTTAAAAAATTAGTAATTAGTTCCTACTATAAATACACAACGCTTTCCTATTGCGGTAATTCACGTTCTCCTAAGCTCAGCGCAGTATACAAAAGCGCCTCACATATAAACTTTTAGTATATTTAATAAAGCAGCCCTTGGCTATATAAAAATTAATTTTTATTTTATATATTTTTTTTAAAAATAAGGTAAAAGTATTTATATCCTAGCATATGTTAATAAAAATATTTAATTATATTTTATTAAATACTTTATAAGGCGTTTTACTAATAATTTTATAATAAAAATAATTATAAATATAAATAATAGTAAGAACTAGGTAATTTTAAAAAAATTTAAAAGTTAGTTTTTTATTATAATAAATATAACTAGTTTAATAATATAATAATTTTTTACCTTAGTAATTAGATTTAGTGTTAAGTAATATCTTGGTATTAAATTAAAAATAATACTATAGTTTTTATAATATAACTTAAGTAATTAATATTTTAAAGTATTATTATAATAAATATACTTTATTTTTAACTTTAATTATATTTATAGTTAGTTGCAAAGTTAAAAAAACTTTTTAAAAAGTTTTTTTTTTATAATAAATACCTAGTAAAAATAAAAGGCCTTATTAATAAATATAATAAAGTATAAAATACTTATTTACTTATATATTAATATAGGCCTGTAAATATTTATATATATAATATTACTTAGCTAGTGGCTAAGGTTTTTAGTTAGATTTTATTTTATTAAAAAAAGTACTATTTTTTTATTAATAATACATAGCTTATATTATTTAACTAGCAGGCCTTTATATAATTTAAAACTAATAATATATTAAAAAAAATTTAATTTTTTTTAAATACATGGGCAGCTTGTTAGTAAGTTAAATATATAAAAATTATTTTATTAAAAACCTTTATTTTAGCTGCTATTAAACCCTTAAGTAAAATTATATTTTAATTAAGTATAAAGGCATTCGCAAGCACGGTAATTATTACAAAAAAAGTATTTATATTTAAATAAAAATAGTAATAAAATTTAAGTAAAATAATATATATAATTAGGGATTTATACCATGTAAGTTTAATAATAATAATAATATTAAATATTATATAAATATTATTATTTATAAGCTATTTAATTAATAGTAAATTATAAGCTAAGCTAGGCGCGTATTAAATATTTTTTAATAAAAAATTTTTAATTTACTTTATATTAAACTTATTAGTAATACCTAATATAATATTATTATAACCTTTAGTAAAGAACTTACTATTATTAGTTATTTTAATTAAAATTTTTATATATTAAAATAATATAAAGTTATGCTTAAAATATATTATATAATAAAAGGTTTTAAAGTTAAGTATTTAATTATTATTAATAGCTAGTTTAATATTTATATAAGTTAATTTAATATAAAAATTTAGCTTATTAATACTAAAATCTAGTTATATAAACACAAAGTTTATATATATAAAATTAAAGTTAATATTAATAATATTAGCGCCTGGAGAGGCCTGTAAAGTATTAAGTAAAGGTATTAATAAAAAACCTTAAGTTAATTTTTAAGCTAACTATTATAAAGTACTAGTAATAATATTTTTTATTTATATAATATTTATAAAGGTAAAGGCGCCGCGGCCTTTTTTACCTTTTTTTTTATAATATTTAAATTTACTACTATGGCCTTAATAGGCACTAACACTAGTATTTTTAAAGTTATTACCTTTATTTTATAACTAGGTGTTTATTAAATTTTTAATATAAGTAAAAAAAAATAATTACTATATAACTAGTAATATATATACTATATAATATTATAATTTTTAATAAGGATAAAGCTACTATAACTAGGGTGGCTAGTGGTATTAATAATATAATAAGTAGTTTTAAATATTTATATTTAATTAAGTTTAAATTATAAAAAAAGTAAATAAATATTATTAATATTTTAATAAAATATTATATATAACTAAGTAATAAAAGGCTATATATTATATAAGTTAAAAATTATTATAATAAAAAAATACTATATAGCCTATTAATTAAGGGTTTAAATAATTACTAGCTTAGTAATAGTATTTTTAAACTTTATAAAAAATTATTTTAATTATTAATTAATATATTTTATTATATTAAATATTTACTAGCTTTTTAAAAAAAAAAACTAGTGCTAAATAAATTATATAGCTTTTATAAATAATAAAAGGCTTAGGTAGTATTTTAAAGGCTAGAAATTTAGTTTATATATTATATATAAAGTATTAATTATAAAAATAATAATAAAAAAAAGTTATATTATATTTAGTACTCTTACTTTACTTTTATTTTAATATTTTAAAAAGTTTAAATACTAATTTAATTTTTAATAATAAGCTTAATAACTTAATCCTAAGCTATATTATTTTTATTAATATATTTTATAATAATAATAGCTTGCTTTAGTAAATACTTATAAAAAAAAACTTTTTTAATAATAATAAGCTAAAAATAAGGTAGTTTAAATTAAAATATAATTTTAAAAAATTTATATTATAAATAATAATTTTTTTAATTATTAAGCCATGTAATAACTTTATAAAAATTAAAAATAATAATAATAATATTAATTATATTATAAATAAATTTTTACATAATTTTAATATATAAAAATAGTATAAAAGTTATATATAATAAGTAATTAAAAAATTTATATTAGGTAGCTAAAAATCCTAATATTATATAAAAATATTTTTAACTTAATAAATATTTAAAGTAAATAAATTTTAAAAAAAGGTAGTAATAAAAAAAGTAGTTATATATAAGTAAATATAATATTTTAATAAAAAAAAAGCTACCTAGGGTATATAACCTTTTAAAAATAAAAGCTTAAAAATTATATTTAGCTAGGCTATGGTAGTAAAGCTATACTTGGTGTGGTTAACTAAGCTAATAGGCAAGGGCTATAGTGGGGCGAGCAGTATACTACGCTCCAACAGGACGGCCCTGTGACTTTTGCGAGGCGGAGCCATTTCGTCGGAGAGACTTTGGGGGAGGATCCATTAAGATCCGTCGTCGTTGTTGCTGATGATGAAGAGAGAGCGCGAGAGACAGGAGGAGGAAGGTACGACGCAGTAAATCAGATTAGTCACAGTATTACCGTACCGTATCGTACCGTATCGGATCTAGCCCACCGAGCGGAATGTGAATTCCGCCCTCGCTCTCACTCCGAACTATATAACACCGTAAGGTGACTCGCCATGTCCATCCTCAATCAATCCCCTCAAGCTGTTTAGCATCTCATCATCTCGCCATGTCTCACCTACAGTACTACGCATACGAAGGCGTCGGAGTCCGGAACCGAAGCACATTCAGCTACAACCAAGCCGTGAGAATAGGAGACCGCATCGAATGCGCCGGGCAAGGTACCTCCCACTTAACCAAAGACATGCAATCAATCCTCGAGCTAATAAACTATCCAAACCAGGCGGCTGGGACCCTGTGACCGGCGAATTCGAAAAGGAAATCAACGCGCAGATCGACCTCGCCTTCGCCAACGTCGAGCACAACCTCAAGGACGCCGGAGGCAAGGGCTGGTCCCAGGTCTTCCGGGTGAACTCATACCATGTTCCTATTAATAACAAGGCGCTGGTTGCTATGGTCCGCAACTTTCGGAAGTACATGCCCGATCACCAGCCCATCTGGACTTGTGTCGGGGTGACGCGGCTTGGGAGTGATGATATGCGAGTGGATATTGAGGTTGTGGCTCATGATCCGGAAGGGGCCAAGGCTGCTGGTTCTTCTGGGGCTTAGGAGTTGGGCTGGCTGGGTATGACTGCTCATGTTGGCTTTGTGCAGGGAGAAGGACAAAATTGGTTGAGAACCGTGTTGGAATTGGGCTGGGTGGTCATGGTGCTGGGGTATATGTATGCAAACAGGTTATATATCTTGCCCAATCAGTGCATATACTTCTTCTGGCTCGAGCTAGGGCTAGGAGGGGCTGAGGCCGAGGATATTGTAGCTATATAGAAAGTCTAGATTTGGCTTAATGGGTAGCTGTGACCAGATACCTAGCAAATGCGGTATAAAAACTTAGTTGAAGCTCAAGTCCGGCTCCAGCTCTCCAGGAATTTATACACCCTCTATAGTGTACCCAGGTAGGGCTCCACAGCCACCATCTTGTTATCTTCACCTCCAGCTCGACTCCCAAGGTTGCAGGACGCAGCCAGGACCCCATGGTAGTCAGCTCTGTTAATACTTGGAGACAAAGTGAGGAGATCCTTGGAGGGCAATCTAGTACGGAGTTGTGCATTGTACTAAAATTATAACAACATCTCTCGTTTTATGATATAGGTTTAAATTGTATTCGCAAATCAAGATGTTGCCCTTGTAGCTCAGTGGTATGAGCGCGCCACTTGTATGTATTTTCTTACAGACGCCATGGTGAGGTCCGCGGTTCAATCCCGCGCGGGGGCATTTCTTTTTTAGTTTTTGTCATCTTCACAAATCAAATTAATGATGGCGGCCACCGTGTCATGGCGGATGTTGAACTTGGTTGCCCACTGTTCAAGCCCACCTGCAGTCTGGCAGCCAGGATACTCACGAGCGAAATGAGAAATAAGGGCTAAGAAACCACCATACTTGTTACTGGTGCTTGATGCTACGGCTGGGACACGAGATACTCCCGCCGTTGGATCAGCCTCATTTGTGTAGCACACTCGGCCAATTATCACAAGCCACAGCCATGCTGTGTAACATTCCTTCCAGGGGCAGCGGGCTCTTTTGGCACGGACAAACCACATATAGATTCCCCTTGGCCCATGTAACCCGTTAGCCACCACGACTCTTCCATATCTAGCTGATGGCGTGCCTTCCAATGAAAACAGAGCTGGGACAGGGCAGCCAGACATTTGGAACCTTGGAGTAACTCGCAACTGCCTCTCTGACGGTTACTGCTTACATTTCCCCCTCCCCTACAAAGCCAAGCGAGCGCATGCCTTCTTCGCCAAAGACCTGATGAAGCATTGCATTTGGGTACTTCCACTGGCAGATACAGGATTATCGGCTGTCCTGTTCGCGTTTACATATGGTACTGGTAGATTAGTCGCCACCCTCTCGTGGGACTGGCAGATGTGCTCTATGTGATCCTCTTGTAAGAGCACTCTAGCACATACGACCACAGGGTGTGGAGAACAGGGCTTCCCGTCCGCTCAGCCGTACTTAAACCACACGCCGGCTGGTTAGTAGTATGGTGGGTGACCACATGCGAATCCCAGCTGTTGTATGTTTTTGGCAATTTCTTTTTATGATAGAGTGGTGATGGAGTAGCTCTCTTTCATCCTTCACCGGCGCACAGGAGCCAGATGATGGCCGGGCGGACGAAACCTGATTGCTCGAGTTGCAGAGGATCAGTCTCACTGCGCAAAAGAGTTCTTGTGGCCATCGTGCGAGTGATCAAAGCAATGATAACCGGAATAAGGTCCAGGTTGGAGTCTGCCAGTGGCAATTAGGTAGAACATATACCCTAGGCGTCGAATTGTCTACCGCATATAGATCTTGCCGCTCTGTGGACCATTG
The DNA here is from genome assembly GCF_003369625.1 of Aspergillus mulundensis. NCBI lineage: Eukaryota > Fungi > Ascomycota > Eurotiomycetes > Eurotiales > Aspergillaceae > Aspergillus > Aspergillus mulundensis. The sequence continues at coordinate 550,077 of NW_020797902.1, read as the reverse complement.
AATATCGCCCGTACTTGTTGAATATAGTCGGCGAAATCCATGCGCTTCATCTCCACAAACGAACTCATTCCGGGCGCCCAGAGCGGGGAAACAGCTGCACAGAGGGTCTCCTTGGGCATAGTATCATATAGAGGCTGCAGCTGGCGCCTGCAAAGATTAGACAAGCCCCTCGGTGTTTGCAAGGCCATGAAATACCAGTAATGATGCATGTCGCAAATTAGACTGTTGGGCCCAAAGCGAGAATCATACCACTAGACCATCCGGGCTATTGTTGCTTGGCCACTTTACTAACAAAACTTATCACAAAATGTCGGGAAGGTTGCATCTTGCTGCACGGCTAATCCCAACTACCCAGGTTCCCTAGTGGACCCTATGCTATGCTTCCAAAACAACAAGCCGTAGTAAAAGGGTACACCTATGAGCTTGAAGACTTGGATTTCAGCGCAGACACATAGAGTCTAGTTTCTTACCTTGCTGTCACCCGCAAAGCTCAGCACAATTCCCAAGCGGCGCCGTACGCAGTGCCATAGGAAGCAAGTATAAGCTTTCTCCCTTCAGAGATGCTGTCTGCACCCAGGTTACGACACTCGGCATAAGCATGTGCGCCTTGCTCGGAACCACAGAACCCTCTCCTTCTTCACTGTGGTGCCGATAGCCCTTCAGCTGCAGCTGCTGGCAAATCCCCTCTTCTGCAAGCAGTATACCTCGCCTCCAATGTACCCTAAGTGGCCTGTGAAATGATGCAATGCATCCTACTACTCCGTAGTTCAACTGCCGGAGTACTTCGTACACTTCCTGCATTCATCTCCATCCCACCTGCAAAGACTGAAGGAGGCTGGACACATGAAACGCTCCTCTCAGCCAACTCTGCTGACCACAATCATCTCCAAGACAACTATATCATTGTCTGATTTATATGCAAGCTTCCAATTTCTGTTCAAGTCGGGCCGGGACCAAAGCGAAAATCAATCTACTTACTGGCTTTTCCGACTCCTGCCACGAAAAGCCACCATTGTGCGTTCAAGCGCAAACTAAGTCTCACAGCCAAACAACTGAACAGTCTGAACGAGTCGAAAAGGCCCTGCGAGAGGGGGAAATATCACTTGTGGTGACACAAAGGCAAGCCAATTATAGGGAGCGCCCTGGTCCCCGTCATCCAGTTATATCACCTAATGGTAACTAAGCTGGGTTAGCAAGCTGACCTGCGGCCACAATCATAGCCATTCATTAGGCGCGAGTAGCATCCTACCATAGTCAGTTGGTCACCACGACACGTCTGGATCCAACCGAGTTCCTCGAATGAATGGCCCTGCTGTGATTGACTTCTCGCCGAGCCATCGTTCTACGCCTCCATCTCAATCCAACTCCAACTGAATCCGGCGCCATGAGTACGACGAGAGCCGTACCTTACACCCAGAGGACCGGGATGGAATATAGATACCAGCCTGTGCATGGATCCCAGGCGATGCAAGAAGAAGCATACCTCTCGTTGCTCGTCCCAACCCCGCAGCACCACAATCCCAATCAACTTGCCATTCCATCTTTTCTTCGCGCCGAAGTCCTGGACCACCAGAGCAAGACGTCCTCACCTTCCAGTGGAAGTCCGGAACGACCGGAGTCCAGTCCAGGGCATCAATGAAGCAGCAGCCGAGGACGCAGTGGAGGCGGCAGTCGCCCGCATGACGGCGTCACCACCCCGAGTCCAGCCAGGCCAAGGTTGCGAAAGTGGAGTATGTAAATGTCTTGCCTTTCAACCTTGCCTGTGAAAAAGCAGAGGGGGCTGCACATGCATATACCAAGGTTGCTTCCGGTATATACTAAGAGGGTTGGATAATAGGAAATACAGACAAGAAGGACGGCACAGAATACGTTTCACCACGCCTGTATCAAGCCCTGAAGTCCAGCCAGGGGTCGTTGTACAGCTGCGCGGCCGTTGCCCGCTCTCCCGGCTCCCAGCGCAGCATTTTGCCGACAAACCCGAGGAAAAGCCGCTTGTCTTCTCCGTCGAGAAATGGCGTGAGGCTGGCGAGATTGAAGTCCTCGGGCGGGACTAGACTGGGGAACCTGAATTCTCCTACCGTGCATCAGCAGTCAGTCGGTCAACAGTCAGTCGTCGGGCGCGAGCGGGAGTCCGCAGGCGATCGTACCATGATTTGTAAACAGCTTTCCGCGGATACCTTGGTCTGCCCTTTCCAGAAGCTGCAGTGGAGGCGGCCCAAGCAGCCGTACCATCTGGGCTATGTGTTTAGCTCGCGAGTACGTGCTGTTTCCCGGCTGCAGTCCGTCAAGCAGGACACTATCGCCAAGAAGCTCCCATAGCTTTGGGGACCGGGAACCAAGACGTCAGTACCATATGAGCCCGGTTTTTGCAACCCTGGTAGACTCTCCAGGGATTCATACCATGATGCCCAGATTCCATATATCCGCACTGTAGGACCACGTCGCCTTGAGTAGCACCTCGGGTGCACAAAAGGGCTGGGGTTGGATGTCGTGGTTATGGGGCTCGGGAACGTCGCCGAAAACTGCGGCGCTGAAGTCGCTGATCTGTACGAGACCGACGCCTTTCCTCAATGGCCCAAAATCCGGACGGGACTGGAAGACAGGGCGCCCGCCATGGTCGGAAACCGGCGCAGGGCTGTCTTCCTGCTGGCGAGCGTAGCGTGCGAGGACGCCGGGCTCTTCGAATCCCACGAGGAAGTTATCTGCCTTCAGATCTTGGCTGGGTTTAGAAAGAGTCATTGGGCTGCAGCTGGTCGGGTTCTACCTGTGTGTATGATGTGGCACTCGGAATGGAGGAAATCCAGGCCTTGCAGCAATAGTTTGAGGAACGGCTTCAAGACAGCAGGCGGCACCCCGTTGCTTCCGAGGTGTTTCCCCAGCACCCAGAGAGGTTCCCTGAGCGGCTCAAATACCAAGCATAGGTGGTCTCCCGAGGCGCCTGGGATACTGAACGATTCACGCACAAGCCGGACGTATCTTCTGCCCTCGTGGTTCGATCGGATCTTCGATATGCGCTGCGATATCTCGACCTCTTCCCGAGCGGATCGTTGCTCGTCAATGCCGCAGTTTGTGATCTTCAGGGTTACATATCGGGTTGGCTGCCAGACCCAGCTTTACAGCAAGGTGTTAAACAGGCGAGCAGCAAGGGGGGGGCATACTGACCGGGTGATGTCCTTGGCCAGCCAGACTGTGGAATTGGCACCCCAGCCCAGCTTGGAGACGAGGCGGTATTGCTTGGATATGGTTTCTCCCAGGCGAGCCGGGTAATATTTCCCAGGGTCGTAATCTGGGTGTCGATTCTCTTCTTGGATGGAGGTGGAAGACATGGCTTGGGAAAGGAAGCGAAGACAACGAGCTGAGGGAAGAAGCCGCGTCAGGCTCGGCGTTGGCCGATGATAAGCAGGCATGCGAATTGGAATGAGAGGGGAGTAGTAGGGGAGGGGAGTGGTAGTAGGTAGTAGGGGAGGGGAGGACCGGGGGGAGGGGATATTATTCTCCGCTCTGGCGTGCTTACTAAGCAGCTACACGTATCTTCAGCTGCTTACCAAGCAGCTACATATCTCTAGGGCTCGGATCTACAATCTCAACTGATGAAGCACAATGGAGGCTCAAGTATGGCTAAGCAGACAGGAAGACCTGCTGTCCAACTTGCACCAAAACCACAAACTGCTGCATGGAAGAACAACAATGTGCCCGCAAAGAGATCGGCATATTGCAGCATACCATTGCCTCCAAGATCTAAGATAGGCACTGTACTATGGTCACTGGCTGGACTTTAGGGCTTGATCTGGTCGATGTATCCTTTTCTTATTCTCAGCGAGAGAAGTATCCTAACCCTAAGGACCTGATCTTGTCTTGGGAGGTCGAATCCCTTCCAAACCTCTTTAGCTTAAGCCGCTGGATGTTAATCTTAGGCTTCCAATCTTCATCCCCCTCCCCCTCGCTCTCTTCGTCGTCCTCCTCGTCCTCCTCGTCCCTCTCACTCTCGGCATCCACGGCCTCCAAGTCCATCGTGCCCTCTTCGCCCTCTTCCCCGTCATCTTCCTCCCCCTCCTTCTCCTGGTCGCGCTCGGGCTCGTCACCGGCCCGCTGGTAGTCCTCACCCAGCCCGAAGTTCTCATCGTCGTCGTTGTCGCGGTATTTGGGTCCTGCCGCCTCCGCCGCCTCGTCCCCCTGCGCACCCCCGAAGTACAGCTGCCACAAGATAAATAGCCTTTTGTGGTCTTCTGGGGGGATTCCAGCACCCCGCGGGCTCGTCAGAACGGCGGTTGCCCGACGGATGACGGCTATCGGCGATCCCTTCCAGGGGGCCGGGTCGGGACCTGGTGGAACCCAGCCGTCCCTCCGGTCAACCCTGTTCCACCGAAAGAAGACCCGCCGATATAGACCCCCGCCGGAGTGTTGGATGTACTGCCTGGCCGTCGGGACTCGCCGCTTCGAGGGACCTGGGAGTTTGCGGCGCCTCGCCCGGTCGCGAAGCTCAAAGCGGATGAAGAAATCGAGGTCGGCGGGGTAGAAGGTGACCTGGGGGTCGGTCATGTTGTCAAAGACGCGGTGACAGGTCGCACAAAGCGGGACAGCATTGAGGGGACTTCTTAGGCCGAAGTTGATCAGGCCCTCGGCCTCGAGGATCGGCACCTATACAACGCTTGCTTAGTCTTGGTTCCACTCTCCAGGCCATGAACCACTTACGGCGCTATCGTGGTTACCCACGACATGGGCGCACTCCTGGGCGTCGCAGGAGTCGCACAGAAAGCATGCCTTGGTCATGGCGCCGTTGCCGACAACCTCGTCCCTCACGCTTTGAGGGGAAAGCCCAGACTCGTTCGGGGTTGCGAGGCCGGGGGTCTACAGTTTTGGGAAGGAACGACGGTGGATGTTGACGAGGAAGGAACAACTGTGGATGTGGACGGCAAGCAGGACTCTTTATCTCGCCAGCCGCGGACATGTTTCCCGGCGTGAGTCACTGGCCATGGACGGACATCCTCCCCGCCCAGTATATATGCTATGTACATCCTAAAGCTTGTTAGTAAATTGGTCCATTGGATGCTTTAGGTAAGGTATGACAACCTTGACTTAAGCCCTAACTGAGGCCTCAATAGCTTAAGGCGATGAACTGCTTTTATATCATGTTTTAAACTCTTGACCTAGTGCTTGGTCAAGTCAAGCGCTAATTCTACTCTGTGCAAAAGATCCGACGATGTTAAGTATCTACTATAGCTAGTCCTGCTCTGATATCAACCCTTACGCATTCCTTGGACAGCGATGTCTTTAAACAAAACAACGCGCCTTCAGCATGGTTGGACGGTACCTACATAAATCTCCCACCTAAGCTCTCCCATTTGACCAGGCGGAATCAAAACAAGGCCTAAAGCACACAGGAGGCTGAACAGCGTCGTTGTACAATACGCGAGGCCACAAGCCCCGCTCTCTGGATACCTGTTGCTCCCTTGATACTTTCCATCCGCGCGATAACCCATTCGCGCAGAGCATCGTTCCTAGTATATGCCGTGCCTGCAATATAAAGTGGCCACAATAGGTGCACGGCACACGCGGCCCTCAGGTGCGGATTCTCTGGGCTGGCCGGCTTACCGCAAAGACGGAGAATATAAGGCACGCTGTAACAGATCAGGCTTGCGTTTTCATTGATCGCCGTGTCGGAAATCCGGAGGATGTGTCTGGGTGATATGGGTAAGGAGCTTGGAGGCGAGGCTGGAACCTGGACGAAGCCCGAGTGTGTTGATATAGCCCCCACGAGGGCTTGGCGGAGGATAATGCGTGCACAGCGCAGCAGGTTCCAGGTGTGCGCGATGGCAACGCTGGGGTATATATCGTATCGTCCGAGATACGTCAGGATCGAGCTGTCTGGAGTTGTCACGGCCTCGAGTCCATATTCTGAGGGGATGCTGTTAGACCAGGAGACGAGGTCGTTATCAACCGACAGCAGGTTGGAGATCAGGTGAGGGTGTTTTGCATCGTCCGTCATCTCCTCTTTGACCAAGGCCAAAACGGAGCAGGCGTTGACGATGATGCCGGCTAATTGGGCAGCGGGTGCGTCCTGCGCTGTTTCGTGGTTGCGGGTCTCGATGGTCCAGTTTACGAGTCTCAACGGTACTCGCACTCGACGTTGCAGACAGTTGATGAGCTGCTGATGGTTAGACACACTGGGCGCATAGGCGTTCGGGTCATTCACAATCTCAGAGAATATACATCGGCCTACCCTGTTCCGCAGCTGGCTTACTCCCCGGAGCTGTATCAATGCCAGGGCGCCATCCACATGTCTATCCCACGAGTGGAGATCGTTGTCGAAATTCAGAGTGACGGTCTGGATAGGGGATCTTTCGAGCTGGTTGCTGCATCTGGAATAGCCTGGTCAGTTCCATGGTCTTATGGCGTGTGGAACTCTCCACTCTAGATGCTCCAGTGAGCTACCGCTTCATGGATGAACACTACTTCAAGAGGATCTTCCCACTCTCCAGAGTCTCGCACTTGTACCTGGTCAACCATGTCTCAGCCCACGGCCTTCATCACAGGAGCAACCGGCCACCAAGGCGGCGCCACCGCGCGCGAGCTCCTAAAATCAGGCGTCAAAGTCCACGCCCTCGTCCGGGACCCGTCCTCCAAGCCCGCCGCCGATCTCCAGCGCCTGGGAGCGCATCTGTTCCGCGGCGATTTCGACAATCTATCCTCGCTAAAGGCCGCGCTGGACGGCGCAACCGCAGTCTTCCTCAACGTCTCGCCCATCCCATCCGATCCCGCACGCGAGGTGCACCAGGCAAAGAATATCATCGATGCCGCGGTCGCGTGCGGCACCGTCACCACCATCGTCTATTCAAGCGTGACCATGACGGGCAGCCACGAGGCGTTTCCGAACTGGGGCCCCGCCTACCCACTGGCGTGGTACTGGGAGAACAAAGCGAGGATCGAAGCAATGGTGCGAGCGTCTGGGGTGGAATCCTGGACTATCCTGCGGCCTGCGTTCATGATGCACAACTATCACCTGCCCACCGCGTCGCTCATGTTCCCTGAGCTGGTGCAACGTCGGGCCTTCCAGACGGCGTACAAGCCAACCACTGCGATGACGGTGGTCGATGCCGGGGACGTTGGGAAGTTCGCGGCTGCTGCGATCGTTGGGCCGTCGGCGTTCAAGGCGCAGGTGATCGACTTGGGCGTGGAGTCTCTTACGCCGGCGGAGATTGTGCGCGAGCTGAGCCGGGTTTCTGGGAAGGACGTCTCGCTCCAATTCTATGGGGAGAAAGAGGCGGAGGAGCTTGCGGTGAGGGACCTGAGGATTTGGAGCCAGCTGTGGGCGAATGAGGTTGGGTATCAGGTCAACTTCAGGGATCTGGACAGATACCCTATCCGTCTGACTCGGTTCGCGGAGTATCTTGAGAAGCATCGGGAGCAGGTTCTGCAGACGTTCAGCTGAACGTGGCCTGCATCATTCTGTGCTGGCTTGTATACCGGGAAGTTATTGTGAACACCCATTGTACATTCGCGTATGAAAATTATATTCAGAAAGCAGTCATGGCGCAAGATCCAACTTGAGTACAGGGCTAGACAGAACTACCGTGGGCTACTTCCTTAGGCATGGCAGGGCAAAGATGACCTGATAGTTCCCACATGTGGACGGTGTCAAGTCCATTCATCAGGGTAGATTCTCTAGAGATCTTTCTATATCATACAGACCGCGAAGACACAACGTCCGAGCTATACCCCGAATCCACCTGCAACACCTCGCCATCCTTCTGACTCTCTCCCCTCTTCAACCTCACCACAGCCCCGTACTTACTCTGCAGCGTCGCACCACAATTCTCCCGCCATTCCTTCCCCCCGACGCATCCTCAATACCCGGGAACTCCTGGATAAGCCGTACAGCAACATACCGCACCGTCTCCAGCGCAATCTGCCGCCCAGGACAGGCCCGCTTGCCAATGCTAAAGGGGAGGTATGCCTCGCACTGCCTCTGCTTCATGCGCCGCACCTCTTGTTGGGATCCTTGGCCTTGATTTTGTTCTTAGAGCCACCACTCCGGGACGAATCTGTCCGCGTCCTCCCTAAAGATATCCCTCCGTCGATACAGCGGGTAATGCGGCAGCGAGATCTCCGAGCCAGCGGGGACAACAATGGGCGATAGTCCGTCTGCGACCCTCCTCTGGAACATGACGGGCCTCTACCGCAAATGGACAGCGTCTTGCGGCGGTGTGGGCACACTCCGACCCCAAATCAGAGCTACAAGGCGTCGAGCCAAAGGCACAGAAGCACTTACACTTGGGACCAAAGAGCGTGCGAGGAGGGCTCCAGGTCCCCGCAACGATTATTTGGGTGTAGGCGACCATGTCATGCAGCGCGAGATCTGTCTCGACGGATTAGCGGAGGATGGATACCTTGCGCCCGGGAGCGAGGTCATTACGCTGCCGGGGGCGGGGCATTGGGTGCCGCTTGAGAGCGAGTGTTTGGGTGTGCTTGCTGGTGTGTTGCGGGGTCTTATGGGGGGTGCTGTGGCAATGCTAACAAGGGAGATGGGGGAGATGGGAGGATTAGGGTAGATTGGCGGCTGCTTGGGGGGCATGGAGGGGCGAGGGTTGTGGCGAGGACATAGATCGATAGTAGGGTCGAATTCCTTATTAAATTGCAATGCAGCTGCTGTCTATTCATATAGGCCACGCCATGCTAAACCACGCTCGTGTTCATGTTGCATCCAATGGGCTAGTTCCCATACTCCGAGCTATCAATCCTGCTCAAGTAACAAGAGTCAAGGTCGGACAATCCGGGAAAGGGATTAGTCCCCCAGGCCTCTACATGTAATCCCTTTGCTGCACCCGGCATGGATCATACAGCTCATCAACAGCCAACCTGCCACCAGCTTGACCTTCACCGTGCTTCCACATAACCACACGTCCATCCTTCAACAAACCCACCATATTCTCCTCAATCTGATCAAGAACCCCAATATCCTCAAGCGGATTACGCCTAAGCACCAACAAATCCGCAATAGCCCCCTGTTTGATAACACCCAACCTCCCCTCCATCCCGAGCACCCTGGCGCCATTAACCGTCGCAGAGCGCAGTATCTCCTCCGCACCAAGCACCCCAGCCCGAATCCCAAACTCCCCATTCTGCAGCCCATGCAACCCCCCCAGCAGATCCGAGCCAAAGCACATATTAACCCCCGCATCCCGAAGGATCCTCAACGCCCCAATCCCCCCCTCAAGAACAGCCTCATTCTTCGCCCGCCCATCCAGATCCAAAAAGCGCTTAAACGGCGCCGTCGCCATCCCGCGGTACGTCACGAGCGTCGGCGTAACGCTCACCCCCAAGCTCGCACAAAACCGCGCCGTCTCAGCATCGATGAAATTCCCATGCTCAATGCCGGCCACTCCATTCTCAACGGCATGCCGGATCGCAGCCGCCGTGTACGCGTGCGCCGTGACATACTTCCCACTGTACCCCGCCGTCCGCGTAATGGCTGCTATCTCCTCCGGCGTAAACTGCACCATGGCCAGCGTATCCGAGGGGCTCGCGACACCCCCGCCAACCATGATCTTGATGAAGTCGGCGCCCTGCCTGAGTTCGTCGCGGACGGCGGCGAGGCAGGCGGGGACGCCGTCGCAGACGCGCGCTAGGGCATGGCCGCCGCAGCATTTGCCTCCAGCTTCGTCGCTGCCGCTGGCATGGAGATACGAAGGACGGGGATCGCCGTGCCCGCCTGTTTGGGAGAGCGCCTTCCCCGCGATGAAGAGGCGCGGGCCCGGGATGAGCCCTTCGGCGATGGCGTCGCGGAGGGATGCGTCGGCGCCGCCGGTGTCGCGGGCTGTCGTGAACCCGCGCAGGAGCATCTCGCGCGCGACGTAGGCGGAGCGGAGGGTTAGGGATGTCTGGGATGCGGCGAACATGTCGTTTAACGAGGTCCCGCCCGGGGTGGCGGTTATGTGGACGTGGCAGTCGATCAGGCCCGGGCAGACGTAGAGGCCGCGGAGGTTGATTGTTGTGGAGGTTTGGGTGGAGGGGGACTCAGTGGTGATTTCTGCGATGAGGCCGTTTTCCACGCGGATGCAGCAGTTTGGGATTGTTTTGGCTGCTTCGGGGTCGATGAGGGTTGCGTTGGTGAAGGTGAGGGTTGGGGCTGGGGCGGGGAGCCAGGGTTTTGCGGGGACGGTGCGCATGTTGGGCTGGTACCTGTTGTGGTTCAACTTGAGTATCTGGATTGATGATGACAAGGTTCCAGGTAGAAATAAGAATGAAGTAGTTTTGAAGACTGGGAGGTGCCTACTCCAATTCTCCAAGCGGGGAAGATAGCGCCCACCAGTCAGGGCCCATCCAATGTTGGGGTTGATAAGCATCCAGGTCTGTCCACATGGCCTGAGACCAAGCTATAGCAGCAAGATCAAAATGAGCCTATACAGCTGGGAGTACGGAGTATACCATAGCTATCATCAAACCAACTGAATCAGCTTCAATACCAAGCCGGCCAGACCGGTCTGCACAGAAAAGCAACCAATCAGCGGCCTTGCCTGCCCTCCAGCCCTAATCTCCCTCCAGGAGGCTGGGAACGCCAACTCTCCCATTGGCCCTTCATCTCGGCTAGACGATCCGTGGCGTGCATGTGGTTGAATTGCAAGCTTATATAGCAATCCCCCGGGTCCCCAGCTTCCTAAATAAATAATTACGTCGTCCAGAATGAAACCACCACCACTCACCACCCTCTTATCGCTCGCCTCCTTGTTATCTCCAGCTGACAGCCACGGCCATGGCCACGCCCATGCCCACAACCACAAAGGCCACAAACCACACACCCACGGCTCCCGCGCAATCCCCTCGCGCGGCCTGGACTCAGGCCTCAACAAGCCCCTGCTGACGGGGTACAGTCTAACCTGGCACGAGGAGTTCACGTACGCGCCAAACGGGGCGACGCAGCCGTCTACAGCGAAATGGGTCTACGAGACGGATAGTGCATACACCTACCCCGGGCGTCCAAGGGATTGGGGAGTCAATGCCGAGCTCGGCGTGCAGTCGTACTCGGATGATCCTGCTGTTATCGCGATCACGAAGGCCGGGACGCTGCGTATCACGCCGCAGAAGCAGAGAGGACAAGGACGAGATGGCTGGGTTGGTGCGCGGATCGAGACGGTGCGGGGGGATTTCATGGCGGAACGGGGCGGGAAGGTGTTTGTTGAGGCGCGGGTTCGGACGTGCGCTTCTTCTGCTTCTTCAGCACCTGAAGAACAGGGGATCGCAAGCTCATTCCGCCTCTACGCCCTCGGCGACGAATTCCGCGCGTACGAAGACGCCATGTGTTTGAACTGGCCCGCCGCGAGCGAGTGGGATATTGCGTCAGTACTCCATGGTCAGAATGCTGTTCATCACGCGCTGCACTGTGGCTCTGCGCCGGGCGGCCCGTGTAAAGAGTTCGAGGGTTTGGGGGGCTCTGCGCGGTGGAGCGATTGCGACTGGCACTATGTTGGGTTTGAGGTTGATCGGACGAGGCTGGATGGTGCGGGTGTGGAGGAGTGGAGGGAGAACAGGCTGAATTGGTATGTCGATGGGGAGAAGACGTTCTCGGTGGCTGGGGCGGATGTGGGTGATTGGGGGGCTTGGGAGAGGGTTGCGCATCGGGGGCATTTTTTGGTGGTGGATGGGGCTGGTGAGGTTGAGGTTGAGGTTGATTATGTGAGGGTTTGGAATAGGTAGTGATGGATTTAGCTGGATTTCATTCTGTAATGGTATAGAAGTTATGGTACCCTATCTGTACCTTCAGAGCAAAAAGATCTACACGCGTTCGAGACCAACTGTACTCAACAAGTGTTAATTAGGGCTACCACGAGACTACAACCTCTGCTGGTCCCTGGGGATGAGTGGAATGATTGAAGAGCGCCATATCTCAAAAGAAGCGATTCCAGCCACTGGCTTTAAGGTCGAGGATCCTGTCATATTATACCCAACTGATTAGAGTGTTATTTGAAGCGCTTAAACCGTGGGCTATGTCGGTTGTCGGAAGGCCTTTGAGGTGCAGGGTGCCTCCGTTTGACAACCCCGCCATGGCTTAGAATGACCATAGTACTAGTAGTTTCTACGGCCGTTTGATAACCAGGTGTTACTAGTCAATCCCTGACAGTGGTCATCCTAGTTCAAAGTGACCTCCTCACCATCTATCACCCGAGATACATGATATACAGTCTCCTCGTCTACTATTGCCGTTCATCGACCACTCCGGTTCACAACAACAGCATCTATTCTCCTCTGATAGCGTCCCGTCCTCCCGCCCACAATGGATGAGAAGGACACCTGCGGAAAGTGCGACCAGGCAGTTGCCACCCACACATGCTCATGTGATGAGACCTTCTGCGACGTCTGCTTTCTTTTTCACCTGGGCCGTAATAAAAACCATCGCAAGGCCGGAGGAACACGCGAGCGCGCCTGGAAGTGGGCGACAGGGGCAGCTGGGCACCTAGCTGACATCACGCATCTGGATCAGCTCTTCAAAGACAACGAGGGGGCCAAGTGGTTTGGCTTGCACGTTGAGAACAAGGGCAAGGCTAGTAGTAGTAGTAGTGATATTTAACGCCCCAGGGATTGCTAGGCGTACGCCTGGTGGGAGTGGCCGAGTGGGCGGTCACAGGGGCCTTATATACTAAGGCCGTGGGTTTGAATCCCACTCCTACCAACAAACAAACTCCCACGTCGAAATTTGGCCTCTTTATATAAAGAGGCCTTAATAACTACGCTCCCCCCGGAGCCACGACCTCCAGCCCCCCCCCTAGGGGCTTCTACACCTCCGCGCCTTCTTACCCGCTACCCTAAGCCCTAAGAAGGCCTTAAACCACCAAGTCTTCCTTGGTTAGGAAGACATAACCTCCGCGCCTTATTAAAGGCCTCGAAATCCACGCTCCCCCTAAGCCTTAATAAATAGTGCAAACAGCTATATATAGGGACGGTTGCACATAATAACCCACGAGAATTCGCGAGTGGCTATCTAGGCAATGGATATTGTTAAGGGAACTTAAAATTAAGGGAACTTTAGCCTGTATCTATATCTATCCTAGCGTTAGCCCGCCTTTATACCCTAAGGGAGGTTGGGAAAGGGTGTTAAACCAGCCTTAGTACCCCCGAGGCGTTAAATATCACTACTACTACTACTACTACTAGGCGTACGCCTAATATTCTAGACCTTTTTTAGGGTATAAGGGCGTGCCGCCGCTAGGTAAGTAGCTTATTTAAATAGGTTTATATATATATATAAAAAGGCTTTTTATTTTAAAGGGTAATTTTTATTAAAGCTTGTGGGCTAGGCGCTTATTTTTTATTTATTATTTTAATATATAGCTATTAATAAGTATTATTTATTATATATTTAAAAAATTAATTATAGTAGTTTATAGGGTCTAGCCCTTATATAAAAAAAATATATTAAGTAAACTAGTTATACTAAAAAAAATATTTAAAAAAAAAAAAAACATAGTATAAAAAAAAAACTATTTAATATTAAGTTAAATAATTTTAGTATAAGGGCTGCTAGGGCACGGGAAACCCTAGTATAAGTAAATAAACTTATAAAAGTTTATAATTTTAAATAAAAATATAAAGCTCTTGGGCTTTAGTCCGCGAAGATACTTTAAAGCCTTAATTTTAATTATTAATAATATTATAAGGCGCTGGGGCTATTATAAAAAATATTACTTAAAATAATAATAAAAAATTAAATATTTAAGGCTTTTATTTTTTTTTATAAAAATAGGTAAGCTTAGTATTTTTATATTAAAAGTATTTATAATATTATTTAAAGTTTTTATATAAGAACCTAAGTGCTAGCTAGTAATATAAAATTAATTATTTTAATATTAATTTTAACCATGCCTTAACCTAGTAGGGTTTTAGTTTTATAATAAATTATTATTTATATTAAGTAAATAATTTTATTAAAATATTTTTTTATTACTTAACCTAGGCTATATAATATATTTACTTATATAAGCTATATATTTTATTTATAGTAGGTTATATTTTTAAAAAATTAGTATTTAAGGGTTATACCTTTATAAAAGTTATTTTATTAATTAGCTTATTAGCTAGCTTATTTTTTTTAATATTTATATAACTAGGGAATTATTATAGGTAAATTATATACTAGTTTATAAGCTAATATAATACTTAAAAGGCCTAATTTAAAAATAGCAAGGGCTACTCGCGCGTGTATTAAATTACTAAAATATTATTAATATAAAGCTAATAGTAGGGCGCTTTTAAAAGTTTTTTAATTATAGCCTTTAATTTTTAAAGTATATTAATAACTTTAGTATTATATATATAAAATTAAGTATTAATTATTAATAGTCCCTGTGCCTAAAAGTATTATTTATAATAAATTATATAATTATAGCCTATATAATATACTTTTTAATATATTTATTTTAAGCTATTATTAAAAATTATTACCTTTACTAAGGGTAGTATTTATTATTATTACCTAAACTTTTTTACAGCTAGTTTCTTAGCCTTACCTTTAATAAGGTTTTTTAAATATTTTTAAAAGTAATAAAAATATACTAGAACTAGCCTAAATATTTTTAAAAAAAAAGCTCTTATTATTTATATTTTTATTTTAAATTTTTACCTTAAGCTAGCGCCTTAGTTTTATAAAATTTTTAGTAATATTATATACTTTATTAATAAGTTTTAGCTATTAACTAGCCTTAGCCTTAAGATAAAATATAATTATACTTTTTTTAATACTACTACCGCGAAGAAAAGCCTAGTATTTTTAAAAAAAGTTATTATAAATATTATTTAAAAAACTAAAAGTACACCGCGAGCGGCTAATACTAAAATTTTTTTAATTACTTTAATATATTAGCCTAGTTAAGTACTAATTTTTAAATTTTATACATGCTTTTTAGGCTTAATTTTATTATTATATTATACCTTTATATTATATAAAAGGCTAAAAATAATATAAGTAATAACTACCTTATAAAAAAAGTTTACAAGTAAATTATATATTATATATATTAAATTATAAATATATTAAGCTATTATATAAGCTTTAATAGCTTACTTAGTAATATACTAGTGCTAAAAAAGTTATTTATTAAAAAAATACTTAGTTAATATAATATAGGCTATTTTTAGCCTAGTACCATAATAATAAGTGTAATTATTAACTAGTTATTAATTACTAGTAAGGGTAATTTACTATGCTATTTTTAGGTAATATATAATATTTTTAGTTTTTTAAGTATAAAGGCTATTTTATTTTATTTTTTCCTAGGCTAGCATGCTATAAATATTTTTTATTAAAAATTTATAATTTATATAAAAAAAGTTACTTATATAATTAAAATAAAAGTTATTTATATAGCTAAAGCGTAGGATTAGGTTTATTAGTAATAGTTTAATAATATATAGTAAAAATAATACTAAAAAAAAGCAAGCCTTATAATATATTATAATATACTAGGTATATTATTATTATAATAAATTTTAGGCGTACTTTTATACTTTATTTATTAAAAAAACTTATAATTAAAATTAAAAGTATACAAGGCTAGCCTTGCTTTATTATTTATTAAAGTAAGTATTATAATAAAATAATATTAAAAGCGCCTAAAATATTTATAATAACCATAATAACTTTTTAGTTTTATAAAAGTATTATTTTTATATTATAAATAAAAAAAGCTATTAAGTTTATAGCTAAGCACTTAAGTAAAGTATTATATTATTATAAGTTTAGTATTTCTTATACTAGCATGGTAAAAGTAATATAATATATTATAATTTATTTAAGTTTTTTTTTTAATACTAAGAGTAGTGCTATAAGGCGCCAGGATTAAAATAAAAACTTATTTTTTTTATTATTTTTTAAAAGTATTATTACCTTCGCAAGCTTTTATAATAAAAAAAGTATTTTAATTATAAATATTAATTATATAGCTTATATATAGCCTGCCTAATATATTTTTAATAAGCTTTTAAAATATAAGCTATTACTTAGTTTACTTTTAAAAAAATGCTACTTATATTAATAATATTTTTTTAACCTTTTTTAATAAGATTTTTTTTAATTAATAAAAATACTTATTTTTTTACTAATGCTTTGGTACTAGGAAATTAAAATTTAGGTTATTATTTATATTAAAATACTTTAGTACTACCTTTTATAAAATATTAGCCTTTTTTTATATATTTTTAATTATTTTATTATTTACTAGTAATAGGGAAGTTTTAAGCCTAGGCTTTAGCTTATACCATGTTATTATTTAATATAATTTTTAATTATTTTTTATATTATTAATTATTTTAGTTTAATACGCGTGCTTGGTTTTATAAACTATAGCTAAAAAATACTTTTTTTATTTTAGGGTAGGGTTTACTACCCAGGCTTAGTAATTTTTTATATATTTAATTAATTATTAAAAGGTATTATAGCTTCCTAGGTTAAGGTGTTTATTAATTATTTATATAATTTTTATAATAATATTATTAAAAAATTTAATATATTAATTTAATATTTTCATGTTTTTAAGTTTTTTAGGCTAAAAAAAAATATTATTTTATTTTTTATAAGCCTAGCCAGGTACTTAAGCTTGTGGTTTAATATATTATAATAATATTATTTTAATATTTTTTTCCCGCGCCTTAGTATTATAATAACTAAAATTTAATAATTAAAGTTATTATATAACTTAGGTATTACTAGCATGCAAGTAAAAAAAATATTTAAAAAAATTAAATTAAAAATATAACTAGCTTTATATATAAACATGCCTAGCTTATTAATATAATTAATATTATTATTATTAGCCTACCTAATAATTTTATTATTATAGTATAGGTTATTTACTCTAGGCTTAAAAATATTATAAGTAGTATTAAAATCCTTATTAATTATATAGTTTAAGGTAAAAATTAATATAACTAGGTAATTAACTATTTTATAAATAATTAATTTTTAATATATATTTAAAACCTTAATATTATTTATTATAAGCTATAATATATCCTAGCTTTATACTAGGTAGTATTATTTAATATATAATACTTTTTTTTATAAATATAAATAAGTACTTTAGGGTACTTTTTTAGCTAGTTTTTATAATTATTTTAGGTATTTACTAGCGCGTAGTACTTATATACTAGGTAATTTTAGGTTTTTATACCTATAGTAGTTTAAGGCTTTTAAATATAGGTAATATTATAGCCTTACTTATAAGCTAGTTATAAAATTATAATATAATTAAGTATAAACCTACTTATATTAACCTAGTAAATAGTAAAATTTTATTATTACTAAATATTATTTTAATAATAATTATTATAATTTTTTTTAGTACTTTATTATTAAAGCTTAAAGGGGGATTTAATATTAACTTTTATTATTTAGGGTAAGAAAGGCGTGTTTATACTAGCTAGGGCAGGTAAAATTAATTTAATAAAAAGTTATTTAAAATTTTAATTATTAATAAAGGTATTAAACCATAGGGTATAATAATTAATAATTATTATAAAGCCTTACTTATTTACCTTTAGTTTTTTTATAATATACTTTTAAGGATTTTTTTAAAGTAAAAACTATTTAATTTTAGTCTAAAGCTAGGTATTAATATTAACCTAGGTATATATATTTTAATACTAGTAGGTATTATAATAATATATGCTATTAAGTTTTTTTTTAAATAAGTAAATTAGTTTTTTATTCTTGCACCTAGGGGCTATTAAATAATTATTATATTTTATTAGCTAGGGGCCTAGGTAGTTTGCGTAATATATAAAATTTTTATAATTTAAATTAATAAAACCTAGGTAGTTTATAACTATTATATTATATTATATATAGTATATTATATAATTATATTATACTAGGTAATAATATTTTTAGTAGCTAGGATTATACTAGGAAACTAGCTAGTATTTTTTAATAAGCTAGTAATACTTACTTTAATTAAATAAAGTAAAGGCCTTAGGCTACTTTAAAAAAAATATTACTTAAGTAATATACCTAGTATTAAAATTAGGCCTATATTTTAAAAAAAATAAGCTTAATTAGCTTTAGTTTTATTTAAGCTATAATTTTATCCTAAATTAGCTTAGTAATATTTATTTTATTATTATTATATACTAAAATAATGCTAGGCACTTTTTATACCATGTAATTATATTATTTTTAAAAAATATATATATTAATAATACCTAGGGTATAATAAATTATATTAACTATTTTATTAATTATTAAAAAATTTTTAATAAAAAAATTATTAAAAATAATAGCCTAGCCCGTGCGGGTAATATTAATTTTAAAAATAATTATAGTTATAGTTAAGCCCAGCACGCACTTAATAAAGGCTTGTTAAATAATATATATTTTTAGGCATGTTATTAACTTATTATTAAAAAGGGTAATTAATATTTTATAATTATTTTATATTATTAAGGTTATAATAAAGTTATTATATACTAATTAGGTTACTAAAGTGCTTAAAAGGGCTTTTTTACCTAAGGTAATATTAATTAGGGTAAAAAAATTTACTTTAAAAAAAGTGGGTTAAGCCCCTAAGTTTTTAAGGGTTAAATTTATTTCCCTTTAAATAATAATTTTATTAAAGATTATTATAATAGCAGGCTAATTATATATATATAAAAAAATATAATTAATATTATTAATATTAGCATAGCCCTTTAAAAAAATAAAGTATATAAACTTATTATAAATATTATAAGTAAAAGCTTTTTAATTTTAAGTTTTTTACCTAGCTATAAAATTATTAATAATAATTATAAAGCTTATAAAAACTTTATATTTAATATATATTTAGTACTTTTATTTATTAAGCTAATTATAAAGGGCCTTTATAACTAGGCTAAGTTAAAAAGTTAGCATATTATTACTTTTAATAATAAAAAAAAAATAGGCTTGCTAGGGCCCTTTTTTTTTACCTTTTTATAATATAAAGGTTAAAGGGGGATAAGGGGTTTTATAACTATATAAAGTTAGCTAAATTAATATTTATAAGCTAGTTAAAAATATATATTTTAGTTTTAGTTATTATACCATGGGGAATAATAAAAAAAAAAATTAAAAATTAAAAATAAAATTAAAAAAGTAAAAATATATATTTATAATAATTTTAAAGCATCTGGAGCCCTTATTTAAAGGTACCCCTAGATTACTAAGAGTTGTAAAGGGTGAGGGCAAGGCTAGGGTCGCGCGGATTATCGAGACTGCTCGGTACAATCAACTGGTGGAGGCATCGGCTCATGCAGGACCCCATAGCCCGAGTCGCCAGTTCCCCAGCTTGATCTCGTTTGTTGGCGAGACTGGGGCGGGGAAGTCTACTATCAGTGCGTATCATTCCTTCCCTTGGAGTGCGAGATTCTCACTGACAGGGACTACCATAGTTCGATCTCTTATTTGGCATTCCGCGCAGCACAACGAGAAAAACATCGATGACTGCGAAGCGCCGATTCCCGCCCTCAAGGACGCAGCCGAGGCTGCCATGACTTCCACGTCCGGAGAAGTCAGCATTTATCCCGACCCTTTCACGCACGGAACGGAGACACCGCGATTCTATGTCGACTGTGAAGGCTTTCAAGGAACCCAGCCCGTGGCCGCCAAATACCAACACCGGTGGCACACCAAGGGCCGTCAGTACGTTGTGGAGCCCGCAAAGGGGCAGGATGCTGTTGATCGAATGGACGCGGTCCAGAAGATATACCCCAAGTTCCTTTACATCTTCAGTGATGTCGTATGTATCGTGAGCAGAAATCCGAAGCTTCGAACGCAGACAGCGATCCAACTACTCGAGTGGAGCGAGGTTGGCGCGCAGGAGTCGCTGAACCAGCCGCCCTTCCAGCGGCGATCATCATCATCAATGCTCCGCCAGAGGGTCATGGCCGATCGATTGCTGATGATCTAGATGCAATGACAGATGAGTTCTTCACCGGGGTCGATCATGAACTGGAGGCGAATAACACTCTCCGTCTAAAAGCTGCGCAGGTAAGTACTTACTTCATATTGCTTGTACCTTGGAAAAGAGACAATCAAACCCTGGAACAATGCACTGTTCTAACTCTGCCATCATAGAAAGGTGACAAAACGTTAAAGGAGCTCCTGTTGCGGAACTTCTCCAGCGTCCACGTGCACTATATCCCAGATGCGCAGAGCAGGGACCATTCCAGCCCAGAGCACCTCCACCAACAAAACTCCAGACTCCTTGACCGGATCCAGGCCGATAGTGCACGGGTTCAGGCCGCCAGGGCCGAGGCTTGGACTCGCTTCGACGCGAAGCAACTCTCGATCGTCTTCGACTGCGCCTTTCAACACCTTGCTAGCGGCACTCGCACACCATTCGACTTTAGCATGTACCGGCAGGAAATCGAGCTCCCAGAAACCGTGGAGAGCCACATATCACAGTTCCTTCATCAGACACTCCAAGAGCGGGACCAAGTCGACAGCAACCTTCGGTACGCGGCAGAGGTCATCGGGTCATGCTTGGTTCGCCGGATGATCAAGCTTGATCGAGTGAGTAAGTGTTTGAACACCCCGAGGTCGTGGGGTATCCTTTCCAATTCTGACCTGCATTAGATATGCTCTATGCCCCTGCGTCAATATTAAACGACCAGGTCAGACACTGGTGCTCCTCTGCAATGGAAGATTTCCTGGATAAGAAGATGGCATGCTCGTACATCCACCCGCAGACAGGGGACAAATGCGTCAACACCAAGTTGGGCCACGCCAGAGGCCATCAAAAATCCGATGCATGCCGCTTAGCAGACGGAGACTTTGTTCCCGGGTCCTGGAGCACAACAGAGTTCTTGAGCCTTGTGAAAGGCAAAATCGAGACATTCCTCCTGGAGCTCAACGCTCTAGACCCTGTGTACGAGGTCCGAAGGCAGTCAGCGATTACCTCCCACGTTAAGACTCTCCAGTCGGTAGAGCACCAGAAAATTTGGGAAATGCCTACTGTTGCTGATATCCAGGTCTCGTTCAGGCTACCACCCAGCGTGTTGCACACCATTGTCGCAGGACTCTTTCGTGGTGTGATGGGCTTGTTTACATCCCCAAAACGTACAAACACATGCTTCGTGTGCTTGTTTGGGAGACCTGAATATCTTCTGCCTTGTCAGCATGCCGTGTGTGAGGACTGCTTTTGCGACTTTGGTGAGCGCGACCCAGACTATCCAGATATCATCTCACTTCAATCCTGCATTCTCTGCCGGGACGATGGCCCAGCAGCGAAGTGGCCTGTCCGGTCCGCGTGCGTCCGCGGCTGTCTGGAGCAAGGATCTTGTCTCTGGATTGTGGAGGCGTGCGGGGGATTATTGAGCTCGAAACCCTGAAGCGAGTGGAAAGCTCGATTGGCATCGGGTTGCCGATATGGGCCTTCTTCGACCTTGTCGTCGGGACTAGTGCAGGTTCGTGCTATATTATCCATGGTGGCAATACAGACTAATTCCCTACGTAGGAGGAATGATTGCGATAGGACTCGGAGTACATCGTTGGAGTGTTGGAGACTGTATCGCCAAATTCCGCAACATCTGCGCGTCCGGATTCGTGGCAAACGGCCTCGCAAACACATGGGCCATACGGTGGGTGTACCGAATGTTTCAACGCTCAATCTACAAGACGATACCTCTGGAGACCTCGCTGAGAAAGGCCTACCCAGACCAAGGGTTTTTCGGGCTATCTCCCGCCTCTCCTTCCGTGCGTGATGTTGTCCATCAACCCCGGGTGGCTGTGACGACGACGGTTGGGACCGAATGCAGGCTTATCGCAAACTACCATGCCGGATCCAATGATGATGATGGTTATCTGGATTCTCGGCTTCTCACTTGGGAAGCGTAAGTTGACAGCACTGCGTGAATAATGCCGTGCCCATCTAACCAGAGCAATCTAGTGCCCGATGTACCTCAGCAGCACCCATGTATTTCGAAGAGTACACCCCAACAGCCATCGGAGCTGCTTGTCGTGATGGGGGGCTACACTCCAACAACCCTGTCTAGAACGCCGTCAACGAGAGCGTGAAGCTGTGGGGACAGGAGTCACCACTTGACATCGTGCTCTCCATAGGTTCTGGAAGAGCAAAAAAGCCTTCAACATTCACAGCTCCAACGTGGCTAATACCCGATTGGCTACAGAGTCTGTCTACAAACTTATTAGCTACCATGGACGGCCAGAAAGCCTGGAAGACATTCACGAAGACCTCCTCGCCACAAACCAACGCCCGAGCCTACCGTTTAAGCCCGCACTTCCGCGATTCAAAGGAGCCAGCCCTCGATGCCGTAGACAAGATCGACAGCATGTCGGAGGATGCCCAGGAGTTTGACTTTCGCCAGCCGCACAGAGTCAACACCAGAGTCCAAGGGTTCATCTCAGATCCTCTGACCGAAGTGGCCCTCTACCTGCGCGCCAGCTTGTTCTACTTTAATCTAGAAAAGATTGAGCACTTGGCCGAGAGTCAAATCACCAGCTTTGTGGGAAGCATACACTGTCGTCTTTATGGAGGCACTGCCCCATTGGACCTTCTTCTCGACAAGACATCAGAGTTCAAGATCCTAAACAGCCGCATGCCCGTCCCAGAGACAGACCCAATGAATCCTTTCCGGCTGCCCATCACTATCAACATTAGCTCGGAACATCTGGGGAGGATGGTTGATTTGGAGGTTCTGTTTAACGATTCTATTGTCTTTGTCCCGATCAGTGGGTTCCCCTGTTCGACACGGGTAAGTCGACTCCGCCGCGTCTTGACCTATATCCATGCGAAAAACTGACAACATCATGAACTAGGATCTGATCAGTGCGTTTGATCGACCCTTGGAAGCCCGTGCCCAGTGATTCTTTCCTCTAGATTGTGTCATAGAATGTCCTTAGCAGAAGACTGTAGTTTCTTCAATGTTAGAATGAATACCTAGCTATAACAGCTTCGTGACTAAACACCATAACCAACATACACAGTAACAAGTACGAACAAATAAGAGTGGTACGAGTTGATGACTTTTAGTTACAAACACAACAAAGCATAAATAAAGCACCAAATCCTTCCTTTTGGTCTGAAACGCGTCGGACCTCAAGGAGCCCTTTGGATCAAGGAACAGCTGGAGGCCGCACCGCACCCCCAAACACCATCAACGCGAGGAGTATCGCCGTCGTCACACTAACGCTGTTTATCTGCATCTCGCCACCATTCATTCGGGTCTCCAGCTCCGTCTCCATCTCTTTCTCTGTAAATTTGCTCTGTACGTCTCCCGTTTCCGTTGCGGGCATGGCTGTAGGCGTACTCGGTCCCTCACTCGAAGTCTTCGCTGCAGATGCACCCGAGCTGATGATGAGACTGTTAATGGATGTAGCACCCGCATCCACATCCACATTATACCGGACTTGTGCCGGTTCGGCAGAGCCCTCGACCAGGCACCGTGCAAGATCTCCAACGCTCTGGCCCTGCGGTAGACAGTAACTGTCGCAGTCGGAGTACGCAGGAATAGTTGCGGGAGATCCATGGAGCTCGGGGATGTAGGCGGTTGGCGTGGGGAGGAAGGAGCATGGCGTCTTGGTGGCGGCCATTTCAGATGAATTGAATGAGGGGCTGGTTTGATTTGGCTTGAGCTGGACTGGACCTCATGGCAACAACGTATCATACTCGATGCAATACACCACGGTATTTATCTGGATGCAAAGAACCTACCAATGCTAGATGCACACTACGCACCCTAATCCATTGTAAGGAGTGCATTGATACGCAAGAAACCCGGCTCTTGTTCCGGACACAGGAATAGAATGCGTGGGTTAAGCATAACTCAATTTCGCACATCAAGCCAGACTCCTGACGCAAAGACTGCTAACGTACTGGAATAGAAGCATTGGCATAGCCACAGTGTGGAGAGGTTGTTTGGTGGAATTTCTAGAGTGACTTAGGGTACGCGGACCACCATGGAATAGGTACCTATGAAGGACGGTACAAAGTACAGCCCTAGGCACCTGTAAAGGCATCGAATCCGAATCTGAGAATGAGATCCACCTGCCCTCTCCACGTCCATGGCGCAGGAATTGTGGCAACTTGCAACTTCAGTGGCATCCCGACTGTGGAAAACGACTTAGGGCTAGCAGTAGCGGAGGCTTCCACCTATTTGCCGTTCGCCCTAAAAGCTTAGCACGTCCAATTATAGATTCTTGCTATAGTAGCTATGGAGTTTTAGTGTATTTGGTGCCTAGAACTGGCAGCTTCAATGCCATAGCTATAGCTAGTATGATGCGTCCAAGATAGGTGCACGGATAGCCATGGATAACAGGCTGGCCTGTCTGGCCAGATGCATATCCGTTACCATAATCTTGTACTGTATAGACTGCAAACAAAGACAATTCTAATTTGCAACTTGCAAACCGGAAAAAGTGGGTTTTCTCTCCGGCTACGTACTCCCCCACGATTGTATACGACAACTGTGGGGCGCAGCAGGCTGACGACTTTTTCCACGCTTTGCTCATTCTGAACAGTGCGGTAGTAGTGAGCAGAGGCTGCATGGAAATGTGAGACATTGCCTTTTCCATGTATACTGGAGTTTTGGATGAAACTAGACTGGAATATATGGTACGTGATGCCATAGTGAACATCACCACCGACGGCAGTGGGGGCTCCCACGCATGAACTGTGGCTCCCGAGATTTAGCAGAGAGCCACATCACTCAAGACGTAACCGGTCCGGATCACCCCATCCTGGTCTAAGAGAACGCCGTCCCGTGCTTCCGATTGGACTGTGGACGGTTGAATGCGTGGCGCAGAGACGGCTGTGCCTGCTTTTGTTTATGGTGAGTGCTTGTCTTCGATGCCGTTTTCAACCAGTATCCACATCTTCCAGAATATCAAATTCTAGTTAGTGCATTGATAAGTGATGCCGAGGAGATTCCGGTTCTAGGAATAGCACAGTTGCCTCGTCATTGAGTCAAGTGCAGAGCCCACGGTTCTCGTAGCCCTATCTTTGACGGTCCCGACTCCAGTTCCACTTTCTAATTTGAGCAACCTCGGCCTTCAGTGCCTTGTACCTATCTTCTATCTTAAGTGTTGATATCCTACCTTACTCTTTTTTCTTTTGCCTCCTCCAAGTCCCGACGGTATCGACATGGAGAGCATAAACCCAACATCGGCGCACACACCGCACGGCAGCGAGAGCAGCTCCTCGCCTTACCACGAGGTATACACTTCTATAACTAGTCTGCTTCCCAGTCTAACGAGGCCCCAGCACCCCCTCTACCCCGTCGCAACCGCCGACGAAAGCGACCAGGAGCGATCCCTCCTGCACCGACGCACCTCGACCTCCAGCCCCGACACCAACACCAACACCCCCTCCATCTCCCCCTTCATCGAGCAGCACTCTCCCACAGAGTCCGACCAGCGGCGCTACACCCTGCACGACCCGGGCTCCGGCTTCGCCAGCTACGGCGCGCCCCAGCTGGACCCATCACCGTCACCATCATTGTCAAGCCGAAGCCAGAGCCAGAGCCAGACAAAGCCACGCATCCACGGCAACAGCTCGCTCCGCCGCTACGGCACCCGCAAGATCAACCTCGTCAAGGGCACCGTCCTGAGCATCGACTACCCGGTGCCCAGCGCAATCCAGAACGCCATCCAGCCGGAGTACCGGTTCGCCGAGGAGGCGTTTGCAGAGGAGTTCACGCATATGCGGTGTACGTCCCCCATCACCATCCTCCCTACCTAGCATCCCTTCCTTATCCGCCTCTCTAACTCGTTCAACTGAGATACCGTACAGACACGGCCGCAACATGCGACCCGGACGAATTCACGCTGCGCAACGGGTACAACCTGCGCGCGGCCATGTACAACCGGCACACGGAGCTGCTGATCGCGGTGACGTACTACAACGAGGACAAGGTGCTGACGGCGCGGACGCTGCACGGCGTGATGCAGAACATCCGCGACATCGTGCGGCTGAAGAAGTCCGAGTTCTGGGAGAAGGGGGGCCCGGCGTGGCAGAAGATCGTGGTGTGCGTGATCTTTGATGGGATCGAGCCGTGCGATAAGAATACGCTGGATGTGCTGGCTACCATTGGGGTTTACCAGGATGGGGTGATGAAGAGGGATGTGGATGGGAGGGAGACGGTGGCGCATGTGGTGAGTCTGTTCCTTCACCTGGGCTCTCTGGATCTTTCATCCAAGTCTACCATAGGGTAACCCTATGGTAAGGTGGTCCATCTGATACTGACAATGCCTGGTATAGTTCGAATACACAACCCAGCTCTCCGTCACATCCACGCAACAACTGATCCGGCCCTACGCAAACGACCCGACCAACCTCCCCCCGGTCCAAATGATCTTCTGCCTGAAGCAAAAGAACAGCAAGAAGATCAACTCGCACCGCTGGCTCCTAAACGCATTCTCCCGGATCCTCAACCCCGAAGTAATCATCCTGCTGGACGCCGGCACAAAGCCAGGCCCAAAGTCCCTCCTGGCACTCTGGGAAGCCTTCTACAACGACAAAACACTCGGCGGCGCATGCGGCGAGATCCACGCCATGCTCGGGCCCCGCTGGCGCAAGGTCCTCAACCCACTCGTCGCCGCCCAGAACTTCGAGTACAAGATCTCGAATATCCTCGATAAACCGCTTGAAGCAGCATTCGGGTACGTCTCCGTCCTACCAGGCGCATTCTCAGCGTACCGCTACCGCGCAATCATGGGGCGGCCATTAGAGCAGTACTTCCACGGCGACCATACACTATCCGCACGGCTCGGCAAAAAGGGCGTGGAGGGGATGAACATCTTCAAGAAGAACATGTTTCTCGCGGAGGACCGGATCCTGTGCTTTGAACTTGTGGCCAAGGCCGGCTTCAAGTGGCATCTGGGGTACGTCAAGGCCGCGAAGGGCGAGACGGACGTGCCCGAGGGCGCGGCGGAGTTCATCAACCAGCGGCGGCGCTGGCTGAACGGCAGCTTTGCGGCGAGCCTGTATGCGATCATGCATTTTGGGCGCATCTATCGGAGCGGCCATAATCTGCTGCGCGTGCTGTTTCTGCATGTCCAGATGCTGTATAATGTCGTGCAGCTGGTCATGACGTGGTTTTCGCTGGGTGAGTGACCTATCTATACTAATACTACCCTACTAGATCTGCAGTTTACTGGCTGGAATGGATGAGTGCTAACATGGATGGACGTGCAGCGTCATACTGGCTCACCAGCTCGGTCATCATGGACCTCGTCGGCACGCCCAGCACGCATAACAAGGAGAAGGGCTGGCCGTGGGGCAACACGGCCTCGCCGGTCGTCAACACGTTTGTGAAGTACGGGTATCTGTGGGTGCTGATGCTGCAGTTTATGCTGGCGCTGGGGAATCGGCCGAAGAGGTACCCCCCCTTCTCTCCAACCATATACCCCTCAACATAGAAAGTAGGGCTAACTAACCGCCCCGGCCAGCGTGGTAATCCCCTACACCCTCTCCTTTCTCTACTTCGCGCTCGTCCAACTCTACGTGCTCATCCTCTCCTTCTACCTCGTCGCCTCCGTCTTCACCGGCGGAATGATGGACTTCGATCTGGACTCCGGAGTCTCCGCATTCCTGTCCTCCTTCTTCAGCTCAACAGGCGGCGGAATCGTGCTCATCGCACTGGCCTCCACGTACGGGATCTACGTGCTCGCGTCGCTGCTGTACATGGACCCGTGGCACATCCTAACGAGCTCGTGGGCGTATTTCCTCGGGAGCACGACCTCCATCAACATCCTGATGGTCTTTGCCTTCTGCAACTGGCACGATGTCTCCTGGGGCACGAAGGGCGCTGATACGGCGGATAAGCTGCCGTCTGCGACGACGCAGAAGGATTCGGTGGGTGACGGCGGGCATTTCATTGAGGAGGTTGATTTGCCGCAGGCGGATATTGATTGTCAGTTTGAGCGGACGGTGAAGAGGGCGCTGGAGCCGTGGGTTGAGGCTGAGGGGGGTGAGAAGCGGAGTGCTGATGATAGCTACAAGAATTTCCGGACGGGGTTGGTGTGTCTGTGGGTGTTTAGTAATTTGCTGCTGGCGCTGATGATGACGGCGACGGGGGTGGATAAGATGTGTCTTACCAATACGTCGACGACGAGGACGCAGGGGTTCTTCCAGGTCATTCTGTGGATTACGGCGGGCTTGTCGCTGTTTCGGTTTGTTGGGAGTATGTATTTTTTGGCCAGGGCTGGGGTGCTTTGTTGTGTGTCGAGGCGTTGAGGGGCTTTTGAGTATTATAGAGCAAAGCAATTGCACAGACTAGATGGTGATGAATAAGAGTCCATTGCATTGTAAGGGACGCGCTTTCTGCTCTGTTAGGGCTTAGACGTTGCCTATGGTAGATTCCAGGCAGGAAAACTGGGAAGCATGCCCAGTTTGTATGTAACTTGTTATAGCACGACGAGCTCCACTGTAAATGACAGCTGGAGAATGAAAGGGCCAGTGCCGTACTAGGAGGCCTAAGGCTGTGGCATTAGTTGCTGCATTGACGATGAAGAAGTGGGAATGGTATGTTCTATATTTTGCTACCCACTGCCTACAACAGATAGTCACTAGCTAATAAAAGGGTACATGAAACTACAGCACAAGAACAAAACACCAAGACATCAATAAAATACCCCGCAGGGTTACCTATCCCATCCAACTACAGTGCCCCTTCTTTCTAACCCTGATACATCACACCCACCACTCCCCCTCCACGGCCCTAAGCGCATTACTCCCACAATGCACATCCCCCGCCCCAAGATGATGCGAATAAAAGTCATCAATGAAAATAACCCCCATCCCAGCACGCGCATACGCCGCTTCCACCCCACGCCTTATAACATCGACGCCGTCGACCACCGGCCCGAACGGGTTCGGCGCGATGTAGCCCGACTGAGACCCCAGTACAATGCCGTTAACAGCGCTGGGGTAGAAGGTGAGGAGCTCGTGCTCGCCTGGGGGGACGGGCGGGGCGGGGGAGTACGGTGGGACCTGGGTGGACTCGTTGAATTCGGGCGTGGAATTTGAATCGTGCGAGGCAGAGGCAGGGTCGTGGTATAGGACCGGGACGTGGATGATGTCCTCTACGGCGAGGGGGATCTCGGCGAGGAGGATGGCTAGGTTGGCGGCGAGGTGGGTCTGGGCGTAGGTGTTTGCGTCGAGGAAGGCTGGATCCGCGAGGAGGGCGTCGACGGTTAGGTTCACGGGGATGGGTGTGCTGGGGATGTGCGCCTGGAAGAAAGGGCGCTGGGTTTGCGTGTTGGGATCGTAGCTGAGGGCGTTTGTGTGTCCGTGGCCTTGGGTCTGTGTCTCGCGGAGGATGCGCAGGGCGGCGTCTGGGCTGGCGATGGCGATCGTGAAGCCTAGGCTATTGTCGTACGGGACGAACTGCACAAACTCGTCGACGTGTCCGACCTTCAGCCAGCCTGCTTCGAGGTACAGTGTGTTCTGCACGCCCTGGCCGGCGATCAGACTGCGCACGGATTGTGCGGGCAGCTGGTCGAAGTGCGTTCCCTGGATGATGCGGCCGGCTTTGTATGTCACGCCGGAGGTAGAAGTGTAAGGGGGGGTAGTCTCGAGGTTTCCGAGGGCGTTGACGGGGTGGGAGCCCTGTCCTGAGGCCGCAAAGGAGGCGTCTGATGCGTTTGGATTCCCAGGCTGCGGGCTGGGCTGCCAGACCCCGACGCCCGGGCCACGGAGTTGCTCGAAGAGCTGGCGTGCGCTGTCCCGGTTGCCCTGCGCTGAGCGGAGCATGATGCGCAGCGAGATTGCGCCGTTGGGGCCGGGCATGCTTGCGTACGCGGGCTCGAGGATGTCCTGGGCCCAGATGTCGCCGGCGGTCTTGAGGAGGAGGAGGGGCGCTTCGATGCCGGCGCTCTCGCGGGCGGCGTCGAGCTGTTCGATGAAGTAGGGCTGGGCGGGCACGGACTTTGTTGCGGCCGCTGTGATGAGTTGCTGCATGGGTTGCAGGGGGTGGTGTGTCAGGATGGGGGCAACCTTGAGGGCGACAGCGTCGCTGGCGTTGGTAGCTGGATCGAGGAGGTCGTGGACGTTGAAGTTTATTGTGACTGTGCCGTCCCAGATCTGACTGTCGGTCACAAACTCGCGGCCGTCGATGCCCAGGATCAGGCCAGCCCGGAGTTGCGAGGCATTGAAGTTGAGCTGGGGGTCCACGAAGGCCCAGGACGCTGGGGCCTCGGGGTCTGCCTCATCCTCCAGGACAAAGATGCGGACTCGCTCAGAGGCAGCGCGCGGAGTGGCGTAGATGTGGGCAAACATACTGTCTGAGATGTTGACCATCGGCACCGTTCTCAGGGGTGCAACGTATTCAGGGGCCAGGAGATAATCCCCCGAGGCGTCGTTGCAGGCGGCCAGCTCCGAGTCGCTGAGCGGAATGCCGGCCAGGTCCTCGCGTGGACAGCGTCGGTACTTGTCGCCTACATTGGGGAGGAAGATGGCCCCTCTGGTGTCGGTCCATATTGCTTTGGCGTCCACGTCCGAGTCGCCGTCAATATCAACGAGGCCATCGCGGTTGGTGTCTGCGCGGATGTCCGGGTGCAGGGAAGCCGCTGCAAGGCCGAGCAGGAGACATGCAGCCAGATGCCGATGGTAGATCATGTTGACAGAGATCTAGCTAGACGCAGCTGTTACACAGCAGGGAGTGCAACAACTCCTCAGGACGCCTGGGAGTTATACTGTAGTGTCACTGTTGTGTCGCTGCCCGGTGGCTTGGTCGGGACAAAGAATCAGCCACCTCATGCAGTCTCCAACGGTGACCAGCCCTCGTCCGTGGTTCGCTGCGGGAAGTCAATAAGCACGATCGTCAATAGAATTGAGTTCTGACTTATTGAGTCCCTCGTATCGCTTGTCGGGCTTGACTTGAGTTGGCTCTTCTTGGCCAACCCGACAAAGAGCCCGATGCCTTCAACCATGCTGGCGCAAGGTGAATAAAAGAGTCGTTGCTGTCAATCAGACAGGGCCTCAAGATGGTGGGCGGAGTACAGTACATAATAAGCCTAAGTTCAGAACAACCGGTGGATCAGGAGGCCTTGTGTCTGGAGGCCTTACTCGTAGGATGCTGGTGCTTGGGACTGTTGGGATTCTTTCCCATCTCCCAAACAAAACGGTCCGTCCAATGAGTAGAAGTGTCGTCCGCCACACAGCCCTGCAGATTATCTCCCTAAGACTTCATCTGACCGTCTTGGCCTCTCAGCCTGGATCCATGGATCTGTCAATGTCCCATTTCCGCGGGGCTGCTAGTGCTAGTGCCCTGGCAGTGACACATCTGCACCTTCCAGTGAGAACTCTATTCAGGGGCTACCACTGTCTACATCGGCAATTGCATGCGTGACGTATGATTTGTGTTAGGTAGTGTCGCAAGGCTTGGTAGTAATCTTATACTTGGATGTCGAACGGCGACCGGGCAAAGAGTCACTCCCGCCTGTATCGAGGGATATGCACCCTATCGCATCGGCCGCCTGAACGGGCTAAGAATAGTCCAGCGTGTCTCAATCATGGCTTTTCGCTTTCAGTAATAACCAGCTGCGCAGGTGCTCTTTGTCACTGGAATACCGCCGCCGCCCGCGCTTCGCAGGGGAAGTCGGCGCATGGATGTATCTGCACGGAAACAAGCACAGGCACAGTGGCACTGCTTGTTGATTACCGGATCAGTCGGCATGCCAACGGGGCCCGGGAACCTTGTCTTGTGAATTGTATTCAGAGCCGGTGGCACTGCAGGACGTTGAGGTTGACGCGCCAAGGGGCTCCTTCTTGTCAATGACAACGTTGCACTGCTTGCAGAGACAATGCATGCTAGAGCGATGAATTCGAGGACAGGATTCAAGCAGGTAAGAGAAAGCAGCGATGTACATCCCTAACAAAGAGGCTGGCGCCGCTGGCCGAGTATTGGGAGTCCAATGGTAAAATTGCCGTTGAGGCAGGATCAACTGTGTTCAGCTAGTTTTCCCAACACGGAAGGAGCAAGCGCCGGCCCCGGCTCGGGCCCGGTGGAGGTTGCCAGGTTTGCAAAAATGGCAATGGTTCATCATTAATTATCCTAAAACCAACCATTTCGGCAGGGAGGGGTGATATGTACTTTAAGAGCACGCTGGGAAAGCCCATTTTGTCGAGATCACAGCGCATCCGCCAACCCAGCAAAGAACGCACTCAGCCCAAACGCCCCAGGGTCCGGGACCTTCCCTACCCACTCCTCCTCGCCACCAACATACACGGCCCGGCCCAGCGAAGCCTTCATGTGTTTCGTCGCCTCGGTGCCCTCGTGTGCAGCCTCAGCAGCAGCATGGACGTCCTTTTTCTCCGCGAGGGTCTGGGCAAAGGGCACGAGCGCATCGATCAGAGTGCGATCGCCGATCTGGGCGGGTGTGTACTTCCCCAGTGCGGCGATGGAATATTTCAGGGCTGTTCCCCAGACGTCCACGTCGGCAGGTGTTTCAGAGCCCTTGTCCTGTTCGCGGAGGCCGTGGACGAGGGCGTTGAGGAAAATGGCGTAGATGGCGCCGGAGGTGCCGTCCATGGTGTTTTCGACGACGTTGACGATGCTGTTGACTGTGCTGATGACGTCGTCGTTGAGGTTTGCGGAATCGTTGAGGAGGTCGAGGACGGCTTCGGCGCCGCGCTTTAGGCCGATGCCGCAGTCGCCGTCGCCGACGATGGTGTCGTAGCGGGTGATTAGGGGTTCTGCGTCAATTACACGCTGGAGGGCTGCGCCGAGGACGGTGCGGATCTTGCCAATGTCCACTGGGCTTGTTAGTATGGTTCAGTAGGAAAGAAGAGAACTCACGCTTGATGTTGCTGGGCGGCTGCTGGGTGGGCTTGGCCCTCTTGACATCAATTCCAGGCGCATTGCGGTACTCCCAAGTGGCAGGGTTGACGGGCGCGGACCAGCCGACGGCCTCAGCGGGGGCGTCGAGGAGCTCGAGGAAGGACTTGCCAGGGCCCAGCCCGGTGTCTGCTAGCTTGAGAAGTGAGATGCTGAATCCGAGTCCGTTAAGACTGGTGAGGAATGTGCCCTGGATAACCCGCTCGGGCTTGATCTGATATGACTTGTCGAGCTGGCGGTAAACCTCATCGGTGATACCAGACAGTTCAATAGTGCTGACACCTCCCAGATTGTTGATCAGCAGCACGAACTTGTCGCCGGGTGAGCGAGTTATGTAGGCTCGGTCAGGGTCGTTGTGGTCCAAAATATGGAGGAGCATTGTCGAAACCATCTCAACGAGTGTAGCTTTCGCGCGGTGGGATCCCGGTTCGTTGTGGATGCCCATGCCAATCTCAACCTCGCCTTCTGGGATGTGATCATCAGACACCTCTCTACCGGGGACGTGGACGTGTTCCAATGACGAGCCAACCGAGGCAAGGTTCTCGTTGGCTAGTTGAGCGATCTTGTAGACATCCTCGAGTGAGCCGCTATATGATGTCAGAACTGATTAGTCTGAGTAAGAGCCGAAACTTACCCAGCCTCTGCCAGAGCACCGACGATCTTCAAGATCAAGACACCACCTCCGATACCCCGACGACCGACCTTGCCGCCCTTTAGCTTGCCAACGCCAGCGTCGTCATTGATAGCAAAGAACTCGGTCTTGATACCGGCAGCCCGTGACTTCTCCGCGGCCATACCAAAGTTCAAGACATCACCGGTGTAGTTCATGGGAATAATGAGCACTCCTTGCTCGTTGTTGACCCGCTCCATGGCGGCAATGCGAATCTGCTCTGCATTTGGTGAGGCAAAGATGGTCCCAGCTGCCGAAGCGTCTAGGAGACCCTGTCCGACAAATCCTGCAAAGGCGGGTTCGTGGCCGGAGCCTCCGCCGGATATAATGGCGACCTTTCCCTTTTTTACGACATCAGGGCGGCGGAAAATGATCTTGTTCTCGAGGTCGAATGCGAGCGAAGGGTTTGTGAGGGTCAGAGAGTTCAAGGCCGTGTGCACCAGGTGGGTGGGGTCTGAAAAGAAGTGTTTTGCTGGGGAGCGTTAGCGCACGATTCGGCGAGTTCCGCGACAGGTTTGGTGGGGTATCGACTCCATGATCATCATGGAGACGGTAGAGTAGCGTGGGGATGACAGGCGGACTTTGCGGGACAGCGCATTTGCTGGGATCGCTCCAGCGAGAAGAGGGGAACTGGAGACGTACTTTGAGCCATTGCGAACACTGCAGGATCAGCGGCTGGGGACCGAATATGACGTTGAACTCAAGAGATGGTGGGTGGGACTGGGCCGGCGCAATCGCAACTTGCGAATGGGAGACGCCGTCAGAAAACAGGATTCCCCTCGCTTATATGCTTGCGCAAGCTCCGTTGCACGAGTCTGGGCGAATTACTCCGAGCAAAAGCAACGAAGCGAGAGAAACTCCGGGAAACACAACACAGCAACCAGCAAGACGGTTACGGTCCGAATCGAGCAGTCCGGGCGCAGCGGGGAAAGTGGAGATGGGGAGTCTGGTATGCGGAGTCCTTCTCCTGTCAGCCTCTCGTCGCGTACTTGAAGGTTCCGTATGGGCAGGGGTCTCGCGCCTCTCGGTCGCATTGGAGCTTACCTGGGCAATTCCAACCGCCGTCGGGGGGTATGAGACGTCAATTGCAGCGAAGGCGCGGCCGGATAAGTCGAGAGCAGCAGCCGTGACAGGATGCGCAGGGAAGAATCGTCGAGTCGAAGGGGAGAAGAGCTTTCGGATAAGAGAGAACACCGGATACACCTGGAGGGAGGGGGTCGGATAAATAAGTAGCTGGAGATGGTCAGGGAGGAGCAGCGTAAGCAGCAGAAGCAATGAATCCCTGTCCGGCCAGCTGACTGCTCAGCGTTGCGTAACCGGGCCTGGCCAGGCAATGAGCACTCGATAGGAAACTATCGTACCTTTTTTCCTGCTCACATGAACAACCGACTCCATCCATACATCAGGAACTGGTCTGTCGCATCCGGAAGCAGAAACAGATCGGAGGGGAGCCGATGCCAGCGCTTCGGATTGCCGTGTCTGGACATCCCGCGGTGGTTGATGGAGAGCCATGTTTCTTTTTCGGAGACTCTATCGCCTAACACCTCGTACCCCACACTCGTCTACCTCATCGTAGTCGAGTCCAAGCATTGGCAGCTGCCATCGCCATCGATGCCATCATGTTGAGATAATTGGGCTGTACGGATCAATTGTACCTGCTGCTGAGTTGAACGCCATTCATCATGATACCCGGTATTGGAGTCTTCGATGTAGGAGTAGTTAATAAAACAATGGTCATGGGACGACAGCTTGCAGGGGATCTCCAATAGTTGATGTGTCCCAGCAGGGCCGCGGCCATTCCAGAACACTGTGGGGGTTCAATCGAGAAGCTCGAGCTTCCACGTGAGCCTGTTCCTTGGGTTGGAGCTGCGCGGACTTGCTTTCCACCGCAGAGGCCGCGGTAAACCTGCCGTATCTGGTGGTGGTTGCAATTGCTGCGCTGGGTCTTGGCTTTTATTGCTTATCGGCCGATTGCAGTCTAAAGCACACTACGAGAAGTTTCATTAGCAGCGTTGCACGTGTAAAGGGCCAAAAAAATTGGTAAGGAGAAAAAGAAAGGTCCTGCCCGGGATCGAACCGGGATTACCAGATGTGACTCTAATCGGTATCAGAGTCTGATGTCATGACCATTAGACCACAAGACCTGATTGGTTGAGAAGCCACCTATTTTAATGTCTTATATTCGTACATCACAAAGCTTGCTGCAGCTACTACGTGCTACTTTCCCGTCTCTCTACTCAGGGACAACCCTTCATTCAGTATAGAACAACCACAGTACATAGCCCTTATTATGAAGAGCACACGTCCATTCACCGACCTTTTCTAATACTCTCCATGCTTCGCAATAATCCATCACCAGTGGCCCGTACCATCCGGCGAGTGGTCTGCTAGCTACGATATATATATTCCTGCTGTTGGACGATCCACTGTCACCATAGGGCAACAAAGAGCGTCAATAGGTATCCAAAGTGACTGTTAAGAAGGTACCATTATTTAAAGGCTAACAGACCCCATAGCTGGACCAACTAAGGCGACTGACCCATTCCACGGGCAAGTAGTCGAACCTGCAGGATGCTTGACGGAGACCAGGCTTCGCTGGAAAGCGAACAATAGTCACAACCAGACAGTGGGCACATGGCCCGAGATCAGAAGGTTCAACATGGCCGAATCACCCAGTGCCCAGGCGTGAGAAGGTCGAACCGGTCTACCACTGAGCCAGCAGCCGCGTATGGTCGAGACATAAGAATGTGCTCAATCAACAGATATACATGCAGTCAGGCCCGAGTAGCAATGGCTGGGTTCGGGGCACCCAGGCCATGAAAAAGAGGCGTCATTGCCGGGAAGCATCGTATAGGGACAGACCTTTGCCTCCCCAAGGCCATGAACGCTGTCTGCCACACAGACGGTGCCCGCGAGCCACCTGCATAGGCAGCTACCACACCATAGACGGATATACAATAGAGTTCAGCCCAGCCCGAACGTTCCAGCGGTATTACAAAGGCGATCGGACACCACACCCGCAGGCAGCAAGGATTGGTAATCCAAAAGTCAAATGAAACCAGGTATAAGTACCTGCATTTCCTTCCCGTCCCTCTTCCCTCCCTTTTTTTCTTCGCGGGCGTCTATTCTTACGATCAATCTGTAGTCTATGCTCCTGGATAGCTGTAGGTAGTTGTAAATAGATGCCCGTCAACAACAGCCATCTATAGGCAGCGCCACTGTCTTGGTAGCTATGCAGCATGTCTATATTTCTGCACATTACAGAGCATGGTGTAGTAAAGCCGCTGACTTCTTGCAAGATTCGATGCTGATGGTATCAAAGACTTGATATACCCATACCATGAATCGCACCATCGGCCATGCTACCAGAAGCTCCCAGACTGCTCTGAAAGCCGCAACCGAAATCATAGGACCTCAAAAAGACACCAACAAGCACCATAAGTCCCCGTCTGGGGTCATATACAAAAGCAAAAAGAAGACGAAGAAGCGAAAAGAAGAAGAGGTCCTGCCCGGGATCGAACCGGGATTACCAGATGTGACTCAGATAGGCAAGGTATCAGAGTCTGATGTCATGACCATTAGACCACAAGACCCGTTGTTGTTGAAGCGCTGGCTGAAATTTGCACTGTTGAGGTAGGGCATATCGCTGCCGAAAAAAGCGCAAAAAAAAAAAAAAACCTAAAAAGCGGGTCTGCCCTGGGCGAGCGGGACCGTACCGCGGTGCTGGGTCCTGATTTGCTTTTGGGAGGGCGAGATTAGATAATAAGATAAAAATTGTGCCATGGGGATATGAGTAAGATGGAAAAAAGTAAGAGGTCCTGCCCGGGATCGAACCGGGATTACCAGATATGACTCGGATTGGTGCATCAGAGTCTGATGTCATGACCATTAGACCACAAGACCTTGTTGATGTTGAGGTTGACCCTTTTATAATATGATAGCTAAATTGCTTTGAAGCATGACTTACAATTAGGGCTACATCTGTACGTTCGGTCCAGTGCACGGTCTCAGTTACTATTCCAATGTCCATATATGTTCTGAGACCCTGTGGGAGATGACGTAGTTTTGCACGTACACCGGCAACATATTGTCCTTTTGGACTTCGATAGTTTCAGGCGCACTGGTTCTTCGGGTACTATACCTAGATACTAAGGGGGAGTGAAAGGCGCATTCCGAGATGGTGAGGGCTCTTGAGATCATGGACGGGTTTAGGGCTCAGATATGTCGAGGATGGAGACAAGGCACCTTTTCTGAAGGAATGGAGTCTGAAATGGTAGACTAGCCTATGGTACCTTTTATTCCAACATCACCAAAATCATCCCACATCATTCATCCTCTCACGTTCAAAAACCTCCCTCTTCACCCCATTAATCGCTCTCTCCCTCCTCACAGCACTGCACCGTCTCACGCGTATAAACAACAACACCGCTCTGGCGCAGAAGCGCATAGAACCGCTCTTTGATGTTCCGTTGGCGGTGACCCTCGTCGAACGCGACTGCCCTTTCACCCCCGTCTCCTGTTACCCAATACACCCGGGACTTGGTCGAGACCCTGTCGCGGATTGGGTTGTGGAAGAGGAGGACCTCGAAGAGGCGCTCCATGCGGAGGCCGGCGTGGGTCGTGTCCGCCTGCGAAGGCATTAGCTTCTGGGAGTTGGAACGTGGATGGGAACAAGCAAGTGGACATGGACTAACCGGCACACGCCAGCACTCGGCGCTATCGCCGCCCATACCATGCCGGAGATGCATGAGGCTGATATCCTGCATGGGCGGCTGGGAGACTAGCATCCTGCGCCAGGATGCATCGGGCCGGATGAAGCGGGCCCGAGCCTCGCCTTCAAGCGTGGCAATGGGTAGGTCAGAGAAGCGGAAGTTGAATCTCTTCTCTTTGTCGTCCTCGTCCTTGGGAGGGTCGGGGAAGATGGAGGGGAACGCCTCCGTTAATAGCGGGTTCAGCATCTTCTCGTTCATCCCCCACTCATTGGCGTCCTTGATGGGGGTGAAGAAGAGGGCCCTTTGGAGGACAGGTGACTGTGCTGCCAGGCTTGCCCAGCTGTGGCATACTCGTTGGGCGGATGTTAGGAGGGTGCGCATGTCCAGCTGCGCCAGGACCATCTCTAGGATTTCGGGGGTGTCTAGAGCGCTGTGCATTGCGGAGGTTGTCTTAGTTCCAAGTGTCAGATCGTTGTCTGAAGTTGGGGCTATGAGGGGTTGGGGCGGGATATATCAGGATTCGGCAGTAGGCTACAGGATATAGACAAAGGAACCGTAAGAAGTCGAGTGGCTGTAACAGGCAACACCCCCAAGCGAGTCACGTGTGGAGCTAGGAGACAGGGGTTGTCTCAAGACACGAGTGGTCAAGCATAGGGCTAGAGGCTTTATATTGGTAAGTATAAGCAGGGTCATCATTTACACTTGCACTGTACTGATCTAGAAACCGACAAAAGCAGGCTATACCTAGGACTCCGTTCATATAGCATGACATGACACATCCCAAGCCTGCGCGAGTGAGCGAGGCATTTCCGCTAAGCTAAGCAACATATTGGTATTTGTTCCCTTCCTCACGCTCCATGTAATCCTTCTCGATCAACCTAGATAAATGGTTAGCAAGCGCATCCTAACAGCTAGGTCAGAAGAACAGGGGGGTCATACTTCTCGATATTCCTCTTGATATCCGCTGGCTCCAACACACCCCGACTCCTGGTGGCCTTGATAACCTCAGCCACAAGCTCCGCATGGGTAATCGTCTTGCGGCTCTTCATGATGCGCACAATAGCAGCCTGGGTCTCGTAGTGCCGATCCGCTGCAACACGCTCATGCGTAATCTTGTTCTCCTCTTTCGTCTCCTTGAGCTGGATCTGGTTGATCTTGATGCGGAACTTGGGGTCCGTAAAGGACGGGTTGTAGGAGAACTCGTCGGTGGGCGCGACCTCGCGACCCTTCGGCTTTTTGGATAGCACGCGGTATTTAGCGCAAGCGAGGGATTGGAGCGTTCGTGTTAGTTCTTGGTCGGCTGGAGTACGTTAGTAATAGTCACGGTAGAGTGGTCAGAGGGGCTTACATAGTGATGTGGCTTCTTGAATTTGACGGTAGTTCAGTGTTCCACCCTCAGGGAGCTCGTTGAAGAGGAGGAGAACAATCGCCTGGAACGAACTGACAGCAAGCTCCTTGTTGCCGCCGGGGAATCTTGCTCGAATCTGACAATGCGCTAGCTGGTGTTTCCACGCGAGTTTGCGCCCGTTGTATTTGGTGTCGTAGAATTTCTCGAAATCGTTGATAGCCGTGGCGATCTCTGTCGGTATCCGCACTTGGATATCTGGGTATGTTGGCCATGCGGATGCTGATAGAACGCTGACATGCAGGTCTACTGGGAGAGGAGTTTGGCGCTCTCGCTTGATGGAACTGTATGCGCTCATTTCATCACGAGCAACCTCCATGTCCTTGAACATGGACTCGAGGTTGTGTGTGAAACTTGATCCGCATTCTGAACGCAGTTAGTCACGATGCTTATTCCAAGAATCAAGTAGACAAACCTGTCTTGAGTCTTGACAGCATGCTCTTCTCTGCGTCATCACTTGCACTCCTGCCCATCAAAAGACGGCGCGCCAGGTCGTTTTTGTAGAAGGCCTCGAAGACCGCTTTACCGTGGACGAACCGGAAGAGGTCCAGCACCTGATCGAGCTGTCGGTTGATTTCCGCATCTTCGTCCGCAAGAGGCATATTTTCAGCATCTCGATTCGGCGCTAGTCTCCATGCCCCGCGTAGAAGCCTGTCGACGTACTTCGCGATCATTTCTCCAGCTTTGGGATTGTCTGTACCTCCCGTAGAGTCTGATTTTTTGCCCTTGTTCATGAAACTCTCAAACGATTCACGAAGAATATGACCGAGACCCTCATTCCGATGGAATGATTCATTCCAAATATCGTCAAGTTGCTTCTTGAAATCCAGCAAACGTGCTACCATATCCGTCTGTTTCTCATCGTCGAAAACGATGCCAGAGCCTTCTTCCACAATGTATGCACTGAAGGCACCCTTTAACTTAGCCCCGAGATCTCTTCGCTCAAGGAGCGTGTAGAGTTGCCCTAAAGCGACTTTGTTTCCTGTTCGCAGTAAACCGAGAACGTCCTTTTGACTCAGTAAGACACTCTCCTGATCCGTGACTAGGGTCTGATCGAGCAATTCGGACAGCTTCTGCTTAGTCGACCGGTTGAAAGAAAATTGCTCGCAACGACTCATCTCGCGCTCAATTAAGCGATGGCTGTTCTCCACATATGACGCCAAATAGCCGGACGCTTCTTGCTGTGCCCATAGGGACAAATAGTCCTGCGACTGCGAAACAAACACGGGCTCGAAGCCGGAGACATACACATCGAGCCCATGGAATAGTTCGACAGCGTTTCGAAGAAGAGAAGAATCGACGACGCTGTGCTCCTGGGAGCGGTCCGCTGAAACGAGATCACAGGCACCGTGGAGTACCTTCGCCCGCAGTGTGTGATCGGAGTATACGTGCTGTCGGAACTGCAATAGACCCATTTCGCGGATAACGGGATGTTCTTTGGAGTGAAGGAGGAAGGATTGGTCAAGGTAGTAGAAGATCCAGCGCACGGTAACCTATTGTAAGTCAGCAACTCCACGCAACAGAAGACAGGTTCTTCTTACCAACATTGACTGCCACACTTTCCACGCCTCGACCACTGACCTCAATGTATCGACATTTGATGCCATCTGCGCCTTGTCGACTAAGGAATCGTGTAGTTTCCCCGTAACATGTTCTCGACATCGCTCTTGGAGCCGCCTCGACAAAACCGCAGCTCGCCCCTGACGACATACATTCTCTGCCCCCTTGTAAAGCTCCTCAAGCGATATCTCCGGTTTCCCGCCGCCGAAGATCGCCGTGAGCGCCGCATCCAACTGATTCCATACTCTATCAAAATACGAATCTTGGTTCAAGCGCGGACCAGTCCGGAGATTCTTCACAACAAGTCTTTTCGCGCCGGTATGCGGTGTAAAGTTGCTCTGATGCGACGGCGCGTTGCCCGTACGGGCCTGCAGGGCGGGGTTCGACAGGATGGGACCACCGGCACCCGGAGCGCTCGGCCTTGGCCCTGAGTTCGAGAAGC
Organism: Aspergillus mulundensis; assembly: GCF_003369625.1. NCBI lineage: Eukaryota > Fungi > Ascomycota > Eurotiomycetes > Eurotiales > Aspergillaceae > Aspergillus > Aspergillus mulundensis. Next base: position 508,489 of record NW_020797902.1, on the reverse strand, counting down.
TGTACATTCCGCCAGGGCCGGACTGATTGGGTGCGGGGGAGGAAGGAGACGGTCGGGCTCGTTTGTTCGTCGGCGGGAGGTGTTCGTCGTCTTGTTCGTGCGCTTGGTTTCCGTGGAGGAGCTGCGAAATGGTCGCCTGCTGATGCGGAGGTTGTTGGGATGACTCCCCTTGATCTTGAAGCTTCCTTTTGCCAGTAGCCTTGCGCTTGCCGCTCCTCTGTTCGGGGGCGCCTCTCGGATTCTGCTGCATCTACCCGGTTCTATCCTGGAGGGGGATGACGAGGAGGAGCACTCAGAGTTGGAACGATCCGAGGTGAGCTCGGATCACAAAGACCATCGCAGTCAGCGTCCAATTCTGAGAAAACCTCGATGCTTTGTGGCCTGATGCGATGGGAAGCTGGGAGATGGAGGAAGAAGCTGGGATGGGGTTCCTCCGCAACATTCAACTGCCCGTCGGAGATAAGATAATACACCCGATGACATAAGCTGCATCATACTACTAGAAGTGGTGGAAGTGAATTTGGCTTGAAGTCTAGTCATTTATTTTCATTCAATATTTTATGGAACATTCCTGTAGGACGTATACTAAAGCCAATTCCCATATGCTAATCCCATAAATACAACACAATCGTTCAACATCCCATGCTCCGTCTCATGCAAAACCTAGCTTATGCAAACAGCTTCGGCCCAATGTGCTGCGCGACTTCACTCTCCTCAGCCTGTCGCTAGAGTCAGTTTCGAGCTCAATATAATATAATAGCATAGGCGGACGTACCTCTAAGAAGTCTGTGGCAGCGACCAGGGCAGTATATGACTTCGCGATGCTGGTGAGCGCGTCGTGATGATCGGCGGCACCGGATCCTCCGACCTTGGCAAAACGCTTGAATACACCGACCATGCTCTGTCTGTTCTCCGTTAGAAAGGTTCGAATTTGTTCGATCATCAGCTCGTTCTGCAGCCCCCGAGAGAACGTCGCTGTGACAATGACACGGAGGACCGAGTCGAGTAGATCGTAGTATTTCCGTAGGGCGTCGGCGTTGTCAATATCTGTTGCCGTCAGACAGGTTGAGATTATTATCACGAAAATATACATACCGATACCAAGATCAGGATCCGCAGCAAACAGCTGTGAGTCCTGCACTGCTTGGAGAAGGCCACCCTTCCATACGTGGGTCGCGCCGGGTTTGGTTTGACAGAGTTGTTGCAATAAGGAGAACAAAGACTGGTAGTATGATAAGAGTATAGGTGTATCTGGGCATCTCTGATCAGCGACACTCGCAGAGAAGAATCGGTGACGGGCTTACCGCTGGCTGGAGCATTCTTTAACTCGAGTGGTAATACTCGAATGCTATCCAGGAACAAACTCAGGTAGTTAGACTGGGCCAACGATTCAGCCAAAGTCGCGTCGGCCTGTTTATCCAGAGCGGCCAAAGAATTGAGCAGTAAAACAGCTGCCACTCGGCAAGTTTCCTGACCGGTATAGGCGTCGTCACAAATGGCCTCAATCAGAGCGCGGCCCGCAGATCGGACTACTTGCTGGCTGTGCTGTCTCATGCTCTCGTTCCCGGTGCCAGGAGAGACGATTCGGGAAACGTAGATTGAGCAAATGTTGTGGAAAGTCTCCTTCAGATGGACACCCCCATTGGACAGGATAAGACCTCGCACACAGATCTGGAATAGCTGATGGAGTTTCTCATCTATTAGGTCGCCGTTTCTTCTGGAGGGGGCCACTTTGGCTGGTGCTGTATCTAGACTCTCGACCAGAAATTCGGCTAATCGGGCGAGATCAAGGCCTTCTGGGAGGTCATCCTCGATGGCAGTCTCAAGCTTCGGTAGGATTAGTTGAATGGCGTGTAGGATAAATGTTGACTTTCGGCCTCCGTCAAGTTCGGAGCACTTTAGTATCGTGGTCAGTAGCTCGGCCCAGGAGCCGAGTGCCATGTGCCGGTTGAAATTGATTTGGCGTGATTGATTTCTTGCTCGCAGGAATTCAATGAGATTGTCCGCCTCAGCCATGAACAGTTCATCATCCTGTGGACGCAACCCCCCACTTGCCAGTAGCTCCCCTCTTCTGGCTTTGACGAGTTCTTTCACCTGGTCAACGTTATATAATAGCATAGCGCCGTCCTCTACCTTGTCCTCGCACATGTCAATGTCGAGGCCGCTAAGGTATTCTACATTCGGCGGCCGAGCGTGGAACTGAAGATCGAGGTCCGCAAAGTCAAAAAGGTCAAAGACCGTCGGGTTTGCGATGGTCGTTCCGTTATCTGAAGTAGAACTCCCAAACAATGTAGCTAGGATAGTTGCCAGTAAGGTGGGTGAATTGATCTTTGCCGCAGAACGGATCTCCGTTGCTGCATAGTCGAAAAGATAACTTCGATACAGCAGAAATTCAGAAAGCGCATCCGTTGAGTCACAGACCCAGAATTGCTCTGCGGCAACTGGTAAGCCATCCCAGAGGGTGTGTGGCCCAACCAAAGGCTGGCTTGTAAATAAGCCGACAAGGAAGCCAGCAGCACGCATCTCCGTTAGGGTGAAGTACGAAGAGAGCTTGGACGACCATAGATGCTTCAACACCTCAAAGGCTGTACGTTTTGTATGCAGCATCCACGGCACGATGTTGTCCTCGACTTGGTCAGGATAACTTTGCACAAAACCTACGATGGCGTGCAGCAGAGACCTTCCATTGGAGAACAAGCCATCAGCAGGCACGTCGAGAATGTTCCCCACACTACCAAAACCAAGAAGCAAGTGGGCGACCGTAGGTCGGTCTGTGATCATACTTAAAGAGCTATTAATAAGCCCCATGAGACTTTGACGTACGATGAAGCCCGTGGCTAGCGGTCCAGCATCAAGTTCCCTAACTTCAGGCTCCATCTGAGATATAAAGGGAAGAGAGATGCTGTCCAAGTTTTCTGAGCTCAAAACTTCCACAATCTTATTCGACGAACGCCACCTGGACAATTCGGGAGAAGAAAGCTTGTTGAGACGGGTGGAGCTGGACAGCTTGGCCAACAGGGCTAACGAAGAGACCGTAAGCTGTTCGTGGCCTGTACCGCAATACAAGCACAGTTTTGGGATTATTTGAAGGTTGTTCAGAACGCAGTCCTCAAACGCGGAGAGTGAAGAGTTGGCGACATTGAGCCTGCTCCCAGGTTGTGATTTGATGAATGGTCGGACGATATTGAAATAGGTGGACTGGAGATCGATAATCAAATCCATAACCTCAATGCTCTTAACCAAGGATGATACCAAGATGGAGTGAGGCGGAGCTCTCGAAACTTCGGCAATGTCTTGGTTCGCTGTCGCAAAGATAGTCTTTATTACGTCTTCGTTATATAGCCATTCGGCCACGCGCGCGAAAGGATGGAGGCGAACATATTGGAGGAGTGTCGATGTTTTGGGATTGGATTCCGCTGTAGCCGATGTTCCGTTGAGCGTAGTGACAATGGTTTCATTGAAGGACTTCAGGCATGTTAAGACAAAGTCCAAGGAGTTGTAAGTGAGCAGTCGGGATTGGCGATCATTGAGCTCAGGGATCTTTTTCGAGAGCGCTTGACCCAAGATGAAGTCGATGTAGGGCTCGATGCCGGGCATACGATAGGAAGAGCCAAGTGATTCCGGAAATGGTACCCAGAGGGGATACTCGGCTGAATCAGTGGCCGGGGAGACGAGAGAGAGTATAAGAACCACGAAGGCGTTAGCCTGGTCGAAGCTCTCGCCGATCTTCTCAAATGCCTGCTTTTCATGCCAAATGAGCGGATTCGAGGCAAGGGGCACCTTGTTATGTGCAGAGGCGCTCATAGCTCCGCTCGAGATCCATTGGTCCACCGAAAGCCACATGTCATTGCCATCCACAGCGCTCCTGTCGGTCATCAAACCAGCAAGCGCCTGGAAAACCGTTGCCCGCAAGTGAGATGGTAAAGGCCCACTACAAAGCGTCAATAGCGTGCTGACAATGTCGAAAGTCGGGTGATGGAGCATCCATTCCCGGACGGCAGTGCTCTGTCTGGAGAGGTGTCCCACGAGTCGTAAGTAGCATGAAAGCATAACAGGGCTCTCCGGCTCACTCATATCAGCCGGCTCCAACTTTCTGGCGCGTTGAATGGCCGGCGCCGTTGACGGCTTTTCAGTAACCCTCGTCGCATATATCTTAAGTTCAGCAAACATTTGTGACCAATTCATGGATGCAGACCGCTTGAATTTCGCGGACATGAACTTATCTTCCTCCATTAAAAACCGGTGTGCAGCTGCAGCATTGTCTTCTCCTCCAGAAATCGAGCAAAGTAGTTCGCAGAAGGCGCTAACCCTAGGCACAGTCTGTCGCTTGGAAGACCATTGAAGGAAGCCGTATAGGTTGCCATCGGGGTCGGCCCAAAACTCCTGTGCTGCGTCTGGCCGGCCTTCAAAAGCAAAAGCCATAATCAGCAGAAACGATTCGAGATGCGTCCGGGCCTCCACTAAATCGCGATGAATGTTGGAGGTCAACCCATCCCGAAGTGCGGTAATCTGATCCAGCCGCTGCAAGTCCTCTTCGGTTTTCAGTTTTCGAACAGCATCCGGCATATTAGCGATGCACGACTCCGCAAAAACCTCAAAGTTCTCCATCAACAGTGTTTTTAAATATGGCGAGCACGAGTATGCGTCAAGGGTCGCCGATCCACTCTCTTTCAACCACGATGCGCTTTCCCTCAATAGCATTGTCACTAACTCGCTGCGAGCTGGGTCGCCCCATTCTTCACCACTCACACCAGAGCATATTGAAACCAACAGATCCAGTCCTCCATCGTCTAAAGCAGTCATGAATGTTTTCGTACGTTCTTCGGCTTCCTTCTCAAGATCAACTCCGGGTGGGGCGGACGACGGGCCGTCATAATCCCAGGCACTGTAAACTGCAAGCCAAAGTGCAATGACTGCCGAGTGAAAAGGTTGATGCGCCCAGTTCTGGCCATCTTTGGTGGCGATAACGGCAGTATTCAGGCTCCGAGCTTCAGTGTAGTTGCCCGAGCGCTCAGGGGACCCGTGCTGAACGAAGGAAGCGATGATAGCCGGGACATAGTGGACAAGTACTCCGTCGAACCGATCGAGCTTCCTGAGGTGTTTCAGCAGGATCCTAAGATCCTCTGAGCTTGTATACGGCCCTTTGAAAAGGTAGCACAAGATCGCGCCGAGAGATTCGTGCTGTTGGAGCAAGGCGAAGCGCTGGAGTTCTATAGCTTCCATGACCAGCTGATCCTCGGACTCCCCTACGATTGAAGCTTTCTGGATCTGGTCATTTAGAAGCGACAGCCACTTCTCGATGTCCTCCATAGATTTCAGGCACTTCCGTGTATAGAGCGATGCGTTCCGTAGCTGACCGTCCTTAATCTCAACAACATGGGCCAGCATCACCTGCATAATTTCCTGTGTCGCTTCGCGCTCTACCTCGAACGATTCCTGGAAAATGAGGCGCAGCGATTCGAGCAAGAAGTTCCGGCGCTGGTGGAAATTTATGATGGCCGTTATCACTGGAGGTCTATCAAAGTCTTGAGAAGGATCCTGGGCCCTGAAGAATAGTAATGCCGCCAACAATTCGTCGAGATCGAGCGCATCGGCGACCTGAAGTGTGCCTTGCTGGAAGTCATCGTTGACTTTGAATTCCACATCGTCAATTGTGATCTTTCCTGTGTTTATCACAAATCAAGTTAGCGCAACAATGTCTTTGACATATGCACTCCAGAATCGGTGGCATTTGTAGTTTTCTTACCAGAAAGAACAGTCATTCGGCTTCCATTGCTCTTTGTGGGCTTGTCAAGCAGGGACCTAAAATCATGGATGTGAGTCTCCAGCTCGACGCGGAGTCGGTCTATGTTGACAAGGGACGAGTCAGAAAGAGCAGAAAGATCCTGGTACAGGCCGCGAAGGCCATCCAGGGGGTCTGCGCTCTCCATACTCAGCGCAGGACGGTCGACTGTCGAAGCGCGATGCAAGAGGTGTTTGTCCAGCACCAAAAAAGGCTGGAGAACGCGACAAAATGCCGGCGGTCTCAAAAGGCGGCGAGAGCTTCTTTGGCTGGACCCACCAACAACCACCATCCAGCTCCAGAACACCCCCCAAGCTCGGGATTTTCATGCCGAATTTATTCTTAGATTGCCTGCGAGGACTGATGAAGTGTATTCCATCGCTGTGCAAATACTCGGAAGCTCCTAAATGATGGGGCTGCAGAGCGCTCCCGGCTGAGCAACGAGCTGCGCCCACTGTTTCCCCCAGAGCAAGAAAGTAGTCAAGAAGCCTACAATGGGCGGAGAAATCACCCTCGATGGAGCGATTGCGCTTCTGTCGTCGGGCAAGCCCAAGGATCGCACAAATGGCTTAGCTGGTTCGTTGACGATCAATTGATGCATTTGTCTACATTTGTCACACTGCCTAACGCCCGCTAGATTTGAAACATATTCTCCAGAAGAATAAACAGAGCTCGAAACTGTAAGGAGCTCCCGAATGGAGTGTCCGGATGTATATTGACGTACACTTCATCTAGGCAATCTATGACCGACAAAGCCTGCCACAAGGTCTTTGAATCACTATTCCGGCTCATCTCTACCGAGAAATCGCTGTATAACCGGGCGGCTTCTGAAGATGCTTCTAAAAAAGTCGCCTCCCGCCTATCCGCCTGTGCCTCTGTCGTTCGCACGGCTGTTGAGACCTTCCTGCGTAATCTGCGTACTAAATCAGTGCGCGCCCTTATTGACCATATCACCGACGTCTTGGTCAGTCCGGGTAGTGCGGTGTTCGAGCTTTTCAGCGTCGACTACACAAAGTGTCTAAGTACAATTCTGCATTATCCTCCGCATGTTGAGCATTTGGGAGCCGAGGAGTGGAAGACTGTCATTGACTTCTGCTTGAACGTGATTAATGCATCAAACGGTGATGACAGCCAACCAAGCACATGGAGTCCACACACGTCCATTATGGACGACTACCTGGGAGCCAGTGGTGGCCGATCGACACCATCTAGAATGACACCCACATTGGCCGTTAGAGAAAAATCTAAAGGGCCTACTGGTGCTGTCGAAGAGGCTTTCACATGCATCAGGATACTCTCAGGGGTCTCCAATGCGCCTCTCCAAGAGCATGCAGAGGATATACTACGGGGGTTGACGAAATACGTAGGCTCGTCTCCACTTGCGGCAAATGGCCATCAAACGGCCTTTGGTGCTATCAACACCGTGGCGATGCGCATAATCTTCGATAACTCAGAAGTCATTCGAGACACCTTAATGGACCTACTCCCAGTAATTCGGAAACATTGGATCACCAAGCTCATAGGTCTGAGGGACGAATTACTTGTCACCATGATGATGGTTGTGCTGGTTCTGACCGATGAGAGCCGAAGAAACCCAGAAGAGACCCTGTTAGCTGCCATTGATGGACTTATCGACACCTTACAACGCGAGTACTTTAGACGTCCCGAGAAGGACATTCTTCAGGTTGACGAGTTGGTCTTTGATACCAAAGCCCCTGGTCAGCATACTATGTGGCCGAGGCTGGAGAGTGCCAGGTCTGAGCACAACTGGACGGTGTTATGGGTTATGGCAAGGTTGCTAGAGTTGTCCGAGGAGCTGGCCACGCGGTTGTCATCGCCTCCCCCTGCCGAGGACGAAACCCCGAGTAAGAAGCAGCGCCTTACCTCAAAGATAGATGATGTTTTTCGCGACTCCGCAGGGCCCTTTGGCATTAGAAGAATATGTGCTTTGCAACTGGTTCCTTTCCTCCCCAACCACTACGCCTCTGTCGACTCAAAGGCGGCTTCGTTGGAACGATTGATTCCCAACATATATGACGACAATGCTACGACGTCATCCTGGACAATGATTGCTATCGCAAGGTGGGTGGACTCAACGTCCTGACTGGAATTGGATTGCTGATGGTGTTTCCCTAGTATCGCGGCCAGTCCCGAGGCAGATGCGCCGTCTTTAAAGCGATATTGGCAGCAAGCTTGGGAATTGACGTCTCGCGCATCTACTTCACAGCTTACCTCCAGAGCTGCTTGTCATTTACAGAACAGTATCCTCCATTATGGTCTTCTAGACTATTCCACCGTGGCAGAGACGATAAATTCGATGCTCTCATTTGTCAACTTGAACGGGCCGTCAACACTGTCGGACTCGTCTCTTGAGTTATGGGCGAGCGTTATCAGGATGATAGCCCAGATTAATCCAGGTTCCGTCTCAAACGCCTCTGCCCAGATCTGCGCGTGGCTCAGGGATGCATGGTCTATTGGTACATTCCTTTCCATTTTACTCAGGGCTCTTCGCACGCTAATAGTATCGCCCAGGAACCGTAACCGACCGGACACAGACATCACAGGTCGCAGTATTTGCGCGCCCTTTGGATGTCTTGAACTTGATCTTGGCTTGTACCAACAGGCCTTTTAGCTTGCCTAGGACTTTATATAAAGGGCCAGCAGGGGTCGTCGCAAGGTGCTGGTACTTTTACCACAGTAACAAGCAGATTTGGCGCTATCTCTTTGATATACACGACGTGGTAGATCTCTACGATATCTGGGATGTTGAAGCGACGGTTTGTCTCGAAAGGTTTACGCAGCCAGATCCCAATGACCTGAGTATTCTCGACTTGTTGCAAGCAAAATCAGAACACTTCCTTCACTCTTGGAAATCACTATCCGAGGACAAGTCACGCCATGTTACACCAGAAATTGTGCAGATCCTTACATCCTTCTGCATTACCGTTGCTGTCTATACGTCCTGCCTGCCCGAGCAGCCAGATTCTCGGTTACAGACCTTGCTCTCAAACAGTCGTCGTATGTGGGAGAGCGTCTGCTCTTTCTTGGCTTCACGCGAATCTGCTTTTGTGCTCTCTAGCTTATTGCTACTTCCTCCTTTTCTTCCTTTGGACTCAAGCTTCTCCAAACCAACAACTGCCGTCCACAAAGCTCTCTACGGATTGGTCGTTCCCTTGAGTAAAGTTCTCGAGAGCCAAAGACAGTCCCAGAGAAAAAGATCATCAGCCAGTACCGAGGAGACCATGGATTTGGATGACCAATTTATGGAATCAACTGACCAGCTCGAAGAAATGTCAAGCATGATATCGACAAACCGAAGAGATGTCCCACTGTTGCAAGACTCTGCGAGCTTCCAGCGCTACATGACTGTCCTTGTTTCCATCTACGAGAGGGCATATTTACAACATTCTGACTCGCAGCAGCCAGATGGTGTGACTTTGCATCAGTATCTGAACGATCTCGACGAAGTTGATCTTCTGGCTGCGCATGAGCTTCTGCCTTATGTCTATAGATCATGCGCAGAAATGGACCGAGAATCCCTACTTGGGCTACTCGAAGAGTTGGGCGAAAAGTGTCTTCAGTCATACGAGTTGGAGCGCTGTGAAAATTCACACTTACTTTGTATTTACATGATGAGCAGCCTTGCTAGTTCGTGGACCAGCGAGATTCAGGACAACCTCAGCGACTCGGCCGCGGATATCTATACCTGGTTCACGGAAGTCTGCTTAAAAAAAGGGAGGACGTCATCGTCCGTCCTTATTGCATTCGCAAAACTTCTGGGAAATATCATGAGCCTGAATCCTGCCTACTCAAGTGGTCAGTCAAGCCCGTCTCCAAGGACAACCCTCCTCAAGATCATCAAAGAAGGCGATGTGCTGGTCAAATTCAATGCGGGTAGCCTGTTTCCAGAGTTATTCGGACAATTTCTTCTCAAAGACCACGATGCTATATTCAATGACGTTCTTGAGTGTTTGCCAAGCGATCGTGGCTGGGAAGAAGGAATCGCCGTTCGTTTGTTTCTGCTCGCCCAGCTTGCGTCGAAATGGCACACGTTGCTTCGAAGAAGCATTTACCACATCGTTGAGACCCCGGCTGAGGTGCCCAACTCTTTATGGTACGCCGAGAAATGTCTACGCAATGTTTCGGATGCGCTTGGGCTCCAAGGCGCCAAAGAGATATTTCGGCTTTTCTCTTCGCAGATTCTGTTCACGTGGACCGAAACACGATCGGTAACCTCCATGCCCTTCAGCATATTTGGATATGCTAGTCTTGAGGACATGCTGTGCGATGCTCAGGACGAGATTGTCGGACAGGTAATGATGCGTGCTGCTGAAAGTGATGCTGCGGAGCTCTCAAAGATCATGGGCCGGCCCTTTGTCGAGCTCCTGACAGACTCCTTCTACAAAGCAGAAGCGTACACAATAGCCCATGACATAAGTACTCCTCCTGGACAGGGTAGTCAGCCGAAGGGTGTAGAGAATCGACTCAAGAAGATTCTAGGTGCAGATACGTTCGTGAAACTTATTGAGGCGCAATTTCCACAAATCATCGCCACATTTTTCGGTTCACTCGATCTATATGAGCAAGTGGAAAAGGCGTTCTCAAAACGAGAAAGCTTCGGCGAAGCGCTTGAGACCTTCAGGAGCATTAGTAGCAAGTGCTCTGTGACGACCGTGCTGCCGGCAAATCAACGACCGTCGTTCAGAGCGCGGTATCTACTCGACGAACTGGAGTTTCTGTGCAAACGAAGTGGATACGAGCTTGAGACTATCTGGACTCCTACCCTAGCATCTTACGTCTGTCGAACACTTTTGGAGTCAATCCACCCCGCTCTGGGCTCCTTGCATGCTTGTTCCGTGCTACGCAAGATCAAGATCTTGATATGTGTGGCGGGGCCCGTGATGCTGAGTGACTACCCGTTTGAGATGATTATCCATGGGCTTCAGCCTTTTATTGTGGATATATCTTGTTCTGAGGATGCACTCGCCATCTTCTATTATTTGTTGGAAACCGGAAAGCCATATCTGACTAAGAGACCAGGTCTGATGGCTGGCTTTGCCGTCTCGACCAAGCTGTTGCTGCGCAGGTTTGGGGCATCCCTGCCCGAAAGCGCTCTGCAGGAAAATCAGTTACAAAACGTGATAGTATGCCTTAGAGCATTTAGTGAGTGGTTTTCTGAGTATGTCGACTCCTACGCTCCGGCTTCAAGTGAGGAGTCGTCCGAGCCTTATTGGCGATTTGCCAATTCCTTCTCCCTCGCTTCGACTGAAAATGACCTCTTGCTCGAAGTACTCAAGGACCGCCAGTCAAAGGACAGTCTCCTGAGCGAACCTATGTCTGATCGTGTGCTTTCGTTGCTTTGCTCCACCCCAGAAGCTGCAGATGAATATCTTCTTACTACCATTGAACAGGACGAAGATGCTATATCGTATGCTATCACTGTCAGTCAAACTCTTCGAGACTTTAACCCCGGCCCGGAGTACCGATCATGGGCAGCTAGAGTCCTTGGGAAAGCTTTTGCAGCTACCGGTAAGATCAACGACGCTCTGTTGAGAGAACAGGATCCTGATCTGTTTCGCACTTCTTCAACTCAACCTGATGATATTCTTTGTCGCTCTAAGGCAAGCATCCTGGAAGTCCTTTGCAGTATGCTGTTGAACAGCAGCCGACCTGGGTCAATTGAGCGCACATTGCAGCTTATCGTTAGTAATCTGCCCGGTTTCCCAGACTTCGAGCCCTGCTTGGGTAGCATTCCTCCTCCTCTCATGAAGGCACTCACCTGGAGTCCTTACTTATGTCCGGAAATATCTTTAAACGCGGTAGAAGCGAAGGAACTAGACAGCATACAAGGATGGGACCTCGGCCTCTCAGCCCCCATCTGGGCACGCAACATTGGCCTCTTCCTATCAAAAACAGTTGCGGTTGACCCGGTGATTGGACCTTTAAGCAGCATTTTGTACCTCATTCCTGATCTGGCAACCCGAATATTGCCCTACATCCTGCACGATGCTCTACTGGCGGAGATTGGAGGCGATGTGGATGATATACGAGAGAGCATATCACAAATCTTCAACGAAGCCTTGCAAGACACTGAAGAAAGGACTATCCCTCACGCGCGGCTGATTATCAACTGCATCCTCTATCTTCGCAACCAACCCCAGCCGAAGGAGAATACGATCGTTGACCGTGAGAGCTGGTTGGAAATCGATTACGCGGTAGCTTCCTCAGCCGCCAGTAGATGCCGGATGCCAAAGACGGCTCTCCTGTTCCTGGAGGTCCATGCATCTCGCTCTACGACTGGTTCTCGCCGATCATCTGTCGTTAAGTACGAGCCTCCAGCAGGCCTACTGCATGACATATTCAAGAGCATCGACGACCCGGATTTCTTTTACGGCATAAAGCAGTCTTCTTCCTTGGATTCCGTCATGGAGACACTGGAGCACGAAAGTTCGGGTTTCAAGAATCTTCTATTCCAGAGCGCGCAATACGATAGTCAGGTTCAGATGGCTGGCACTGGGAATAGTTATGGCGTTCTCAAAGCTCTCAACTCCACTAATCTCCAGGGAATCGCGAACTCTATGCTCGGTGCGCGTGGAAGTTCCAGTGACACCGCGATTCCATTCGACAGTATGCTCAAGGCTGCTACGAATTTACGTCAGTGGGATATACCCGTTTCTCCATTGAACACGTCACCTTCGGCAACGATTTTCAGAGCATTCCAAAGCATAAATACGCCGGGGCCATTGGTTGACATGTTGGCATCTATCGACGAAAGCTTCAAGACCAGCCTGACTCTGATCGATAGCGATCGCCGGTCGGCGAAGTCTTTGCGCACTGCTATGAGGACGCTGGGGGTTTTGACCGAAATTGAGGAGGTTCTCAATTCAAAATCAGCCACTGAACTTGATCAGAAATGGACGAAGATGTCACGGAGGATCTCCTGGCTAAAAAACACTGAGTATGTGTACATTTCTCCAATAACGGGCTATCACTAACAACATGCAGCGTCCAGGAGATTGGCGAGATCCTGAACTCACATGAGACCCTGTTCTCTTCCATAAAGCAGAAAGACTATCTCAAGTCTTCATTGAATGTGACCGACAATTCTGCGCAACTGCTTGAAGTTCAGGTGATTCGCCAGTCCCTACAAATCGCCAGAGACCACGGAATCGCTCAGGCTTCACTAAAGTCGGCGGTTTATCTGTCGAAACTTGCGGATCAGAGCATCTCCTTGGGACTCAATGTGGAAGGCGTGGCTAAATTCGACTTAGCCAATGTGCTATGGGATCAGGGTGAAATGGCGCCTTCAATCCAGATGCTCCAGCAGTTAAGGGAGAGGAACGACCTTCACAAACAACATATTCCATTTAGTCGTGCGGAGCTTCTAGTTACCCTAGTAAGTGCATCCGGACCCTGAGTCAAGATAACGAGGTTAACACAGCCAGGGCCATCATATTGCCGAAGCCCGATTGGAGAAGCCAGAGGCTATTATCCAGAACTACCTGACACCTGCAGTCAAAGAACTGAAGGGTCGCTCGGAGGGAGAAGACGCTGGACGAGTCTACCATGGATTTGCTATGTTCTGTGACCAGCAGCTACAAAATCCCGACGGGCTGGAAGACTTCAAACGCGTTGAGCAGCTTCGTGACCGCAAGGAAAAGGAAGTATTGGCTCTCGATGCGATGCTCAGATCAGCAGAAGGGAAAGAACGGGACAACCTCAAATTCCATCGGGCGAAGACGAAACAGTGGTTCGACCTAGATGATCGTGAGTACCAGCGTCTAAAGCGGAGCCGGGAATCTTTCCTCCAGCAGTGCCTCGAGAATTACCTCATTTGCCTGAGGGAAAGCGAAGCATATAACAACGACGTGCTCCGCTTCTGCGCCCTCTGGCTCGCCCAATCTCACAGTGAAATCGCCAATAGCGCGGTCTCAAAATACCTTGCCGACGTCCCGAGTCGCAAATTCGCCCCTCTAATGAACCAGCTGACGTCGCGTCTCCTGGATGTCCAAGAGGACTTTCAGGATCTGCTGAATGCCCTGATTTTCCGGATATGCTGCGAGCATCCGTTCCACGGGATGTATCAGATATTTGCGAGCAGCAAGTCTAGGGGCGGAAGAGACCAGTCGGCTCTGTCGCGCAATCGAGCGGCCACGAAGCTGGCTGACTTTATGAAAAGTGATAGGAATACAAGCTCTTTATGGGTGGCACTTCACAACGCAAATATCAACTATCATCGGTTCGCTATTGACCAGTTGGGCGACAAGGCCAAGAGCGGTGCAAAGGTTCCGTTGAATAAACTGGCAACTGGCATGCGCCTTGAGCAGGATATTGTCAATCAACGACTACCTCCGCCGACTATGAAGATTGATATTCGCATCGACTGCGACTATCGTGATGTGCCCAAGCTTACCAAGTACCTTCCCGAGTTCACGATTGCGTCTGGTGTGAGCGCGCCTAAGATTGTTACGGCCATAGCCAGCAATGGTGTACGATATAAGCAATTGGTAAGGGTTATCCTTGATTATTTATCACCCGATCGGGACTAACAATATCATAGTTCAAAGGGGGCAATGATGATCTGCGGCAGGACGCTATCATGGAGCAAGTATTCGAACAAGTCAGCAGTCTTCTCAGAGACCATCAAGCTACCAGGCAGCGGAATCTGGGAATCAGAGCCTACAAGGTGCTCCCCTTGACCTCTAACTCGGGTATCATTGAATTTGTTCCGCATACGATACCACTTAATGATTTCCTGATGCCCGCGCACCAAAGATACTATCCCAAAGATATGAAGCCCAATGCCTGCCGCAAACACATCGCCGAAGTACAGACGCGGTCGTTTGAGCAACGAGTTCGGACATTCCGTCAGGTAACCGAGAAATTCCACCCAGTGATGCGCTACTTCTTCATGGAGAAGTTCAACAATCCAGATGACTGGTTCGGGCGAAGACTATCGTATACCCAGAGCACCGCCGCAATCTCAATACTAGGACACGTTCTCGGCCTTGGAGATCGCCACGGCCACAACATTCTCCTAGACGAGCGAACAGGCGAAGTCGTACACATTGATTTGGGCGTCGCCTTCGAACAAGGACGCGTCCTGCCCGTTCCTGAAGTCGTTCCCTTCCGCCTGACGCGCGACCTGGTAGACGGGATGGGGATCGCCAAGACAGAGGGCGTCTTCCGGCGCTGCTGCGAATTTACCCTTGAAGCGCTGCGCCAGGAATCGTACAGCATCATGACGATCCTCGACGTGCTGAGGTACGACCCGCTGTACAGCTGGACGGTGTCGCCGCTACGAATGAGGAAGATGCAAGAGCAGGACCCTGGCGATGGGCCTCCTGTATTACCTGGGTCAGCGGTCGATCAACAACGGCCGACGAATGAACCGAGCGAAGCGGATCGAGCGCTGACTGTTGTTGCGAAGAAGCTGAGCAAGACGCTGAGCGTTACAGCGACGGTGAACGAATTGATACAGCAAGCGACAGACGATAAAAACCTTGCTGTTTTATACTGCGGTATGTTTCATTTCCATCAGTTTATCTATAGGGCATTTATCACTAACAGGTGTGAGTAGGCTGGGCCGCATATGCATGAGCGTCAGACTAGCAGTCTGGGGTATTGGTGGGTTTCCAATAGAAAAGGTACATAGAAGAATATTTGTAACATAGATGATCATTAGGATTTGAACTGTTTATCAGGCTGAAGATATAAATAGCGCTGGCAGCCCTATCTTGCTATCGCCGGCTTTGACTTTGACGTCGGCGTGACCGCCACTTTTTGCCTCATCTCTCCTTCCCTGCAATTCCTCCTCCTCCTTCTTTTACCCAACTGGGCAACTCATCCAGCTGGACTAGATCTCAGTGCTCACTTGCTTTCACCCCACGATCTGGCACTCTTAGATTGTGTTTGCATCTGCCACTGGCTCAAACCCTCTTCTACAATCTTGGCGTCAAGTTCTTGTGGTCGCGTGGCCTTAGCGCTATCCCTGCCTTTGTGAGGATATATATGTGTGAAGTGTTGTGCCCTTTATTGTGTACTGTTTATTCTTCCGGCTGCAATTCATTTGAACTTTCAGGTAAGTCCATCCTTAACCCCCTTTCGAACACAAGCTGAGTCCAAAGCAGATGTCAAGCACGCCCTCTGCTCCGAACAGGGGCCTTGTGGTCTTCTCGGGAGGAAGCGCTGCCAACAACCTTGTCGACGTGTTTGATTCTGTCCGAGAGAGCAAGGATTGCCCTCTGAGCTACATCATCCCCATTAGTGACAATGGTGGCTCATCTTCGGAGCTGATACGGATCTTTGGTGGTCCTGGGATAGGTGATGTAAGGAGTAAGTATTCTGGGCCTTGTCACTCTCATCATGTCTATTTCAACCGTTAATGCCGTGCAGGTAGACTGGTCCGACTGATCCCACCATCACCTCCTAACTCGGAGCGTTCGGCTATCAAGACACTGTTCAACTATAGACTACCAGCAGACGAAACTGCTCACAGCGAGTGGCTCTCCATAGTGGATGGGACATCGCCTCTATGGAAGTCCATTACCCCGGCAAAGAAGGAACTCATCAGGTCCTTCTTCAACCTCCTCAACCTGGAGATCCTCAAACGTGCTCGACCCCCCTCATCAACCTTCGACTTCGCATCAGCAAGCGTCGGCAACCTCTTCCTCACCGGCGCGCGCCTTTTCAGCGGGAGCTTCGAAAGCGCCATCTACCTCCTCGGCAGCATCTGCGACGTCTCCTCAGACCTCATCCGCGTAATCCCCGCCATCAACTCCAACTTCTCCCACCACATCTCAGCCTCACTAGCCAACGGAACCATCATCGTCGGCCAAAACAGCATCTCCCACCCTAGTCTCCCACCACGCCCCGCCTCCCCCCGACCCCGAACAAATCTCCAACCCGATCAAAATGGAAACGCGGCCAACGTCGAGCCAGCAACGATAATCGACTACACCGAGCCCTCCGATGTCCTCGACACAGCCCTCAACGAAGACGACCAACCCCCAGGCTTCCTCCCGCACCTCCGCAACAAAAACATCAACTTCTCCAAGTCCGAGAATGAGGATCTCCCCGCTCGCATCACCCGAGTCTGGTACATCAACCCCTACGGCCAGGAAATCCGACCGCGCGCAAACCCGCGCGCGCTGGAGTCCCTGCGCGACGCCCAGGCAATCATATACAGCATCGGCTCGCTGTACACATCGCTGATCCCCAGCTTAGTCCTGCAGGGCATCGGGCAGGCCATCGTGTCGTCTCCAGCGCGCCATAAGATCCTCATCCTGAACGGCTCTCTAGACCGAGAGACCGGTCCGCCTTCGGACCCGTTCACGGCGGCCGATTTCATCGAGGCCATTACGCGCGCCGGGGAGGAGAGTCGTGGGAGGGCACCGCTTGACCCGCCACATTCACATTCCACGTCCTCTACCTTAGCTCCGGTCAGCCTCGGCAAAGATGCGTTTCCCTCCCTAGCATCGGAAAACGAAACACCCACCCTCCCGTATACATCGTACGTAACGCATGTCCTGCATCTCGAGGGACCGGGTACACCGCATGTCGACAGGGAGCGGCTGGGCGAGATGGGAATCGAGACGCTCCGTCTTTACGGACGGAAAATTGTCTCGAGTCACGATGGGCCTGGGGGTGAGAGCGAGGTGCCGCTTGGCATGAGGTATGATTCAAACGGTTTGATCCAAGCGCTGGAGGTTGTACTGGGGAAGAAAGGGGACGGGATGTTAAGGGGAGCTGTTAGTCGGAGGAATACGTTGGATCCGGGGAGGAAGAGGGGTGCTCATTAGATAGAAGGAAGTTTGCAGGTACCGTGTGGTAATTTCATTTTAGAGTTATAGTATAGTATAGTTAAACTAGAATAGTATCTAGATATAGTGCTAGAACAGACCTAGGGTCCTTTTTGCACATCTCACCAACACCGTCACAGACTCACAGCACCTCCCAGTAACAATACAATATCCAGAACAAGGAAAGACCCTTCTTTATAATCTGACTCCGCACCACAGACAGCCCAGCCCAGCCCAGTGCACAAAACAGACGCCGACCCCATGCATCATTAGTCGTATAATACATCGACGAAGTATAGTTGAGGTGGTATAGATCCAAAAAGATCGTACCATAACAGGACATATACATAGGAAATGAGGAAATTTGTTTAGTCGGTTAGTAGAAAGACAAAAATAAAGACGAACGATTACGCCCTGGCCGTTGGTCGTGGTTTCCACGGCTGCCGGGGAAGATTGACCTGGGGAGGCCTGCTCCCCGGTGAAAAGTCTCGAAAACCGCCACCGTACAAGCCTGAGCCAATGTCCATGAGGATGGCCTTCTGGGGCTCAGCTGCAGGGTTAGTTGTTGCTTTGGTGCGTGTGCTCGACCGCGAAGTTGTCCCTGTTGCTTTGGCAGAGGTGTTGATTTTCGTGACTTCTTTGATGATATCGCGGAGCTCTTTGTCGTCTTTCGTGATCTGGGCTTTGATGAGGGCGGGGTTATCGGAGGTTTGAAGCCCAGACATGACGGTTTTGCGGGGTGTGTAGGTGTATTTTTCGGGTGTTGGAGGTGAGATGGGGGTGATTGATGGGTCGAGGCGGGCTTCTTCGTTCTTTTCGAGGAGCTGGGTGATGTCTAAGGTCTCGCCGTGTGGAATCTTGTGTGGATGAGAGGGTGTCACGCAGTCCATGTCGACCTCTTTTCGCAGAACATGGTCGATGTCGACTTGGGAGAAGTAGGCGCACGACTGAGGCAGATCGTTGATGCCGACCTGCTGCGAAAACATAGCGCGCGTCCAGACGTTGGAAACCTGCAAAGCTAGAGCAGCGCGGTATTTATCTTCCTCCTTAACGAGGTATCTGATTTCATCGTGGACGGTGATGGCTAGACGTGCCTGAATATTGTAGCGTCGAATGAGATAATCCATGGCAATGATTAACATGTGGAGGTAGTCGACACCAGAAGACTGGATGGCCCAGTTAATACGAGATGTCATGAAACTACCTTTGTTGATGAAGCGTCGCATTAGGGCTTCAGTAATACCAGCGCCTAGGACTGGAGTTCGTGGTCGTTCTTGTTCAGCAAACTCTTCCAGTTTATTGAAGACAAATGACTCTGTGCCTCCACGCCAGAAGGGGGTTTCAGACAAGAGGCGGCGCGTAGTTTTGGCACCTTTGGTCTCCTTGTAGAGCCTGGTGGCGACCTCTTGAGTTTCCCTCTCGGACATGGTTGGGTTGAACTGCCGCAGTAACGTCGCGGCGAACTTCACACCAGCCCCGTAAATGCGGCCATAATTGAACACCTTTGCATCATTGCGCGAAATACCTAAGATCTTAGCGGTGCGTGAATGCATGTCAGTTCCTGCAGCCTTGGACCCCTCGAGAGTCATGAACCCAATCGCATTTCCGCCATGAAGCTGGAATTGAGCATCTCCGATAAGACTTGCAATCCAGAGCTCTTGAGAGTCAACATCGGCACCAACAAAGGCGTAGCCCGGTGGCGCTTTGACCATTGCTTTCAGTTCGGAGCCGACACGGTTTCCTTTGGCGTTGCTTGCCGTAAGCCACGTGTTTTCCACCGCTCTTCGAGTAATAGTTCCCATTGGAATAATTTGGGGTAGAATGTACCCAGTGCTTTGACCATCCTTCTTCGGCGTAGCAGCCCGCACGCTATCCTCGTAAACGACCAATTGGCCCATGATTCGGTCACGGGCACTAATCCAGTAGGAGCAGGACGCATTCATCTCAAGAGCTTCCTTGGCAAGAGCGTATTGAGAAGATAATGTGCCACGCTCGAAATACTGTAGATAGCCTTTGGCCAATGGACTGACGCAGCGCGCTGTGGGTCCATCTTTGTGAGGAAGCTTGAAGTAAATGTGGTTTCTGTCATTCTGTAGCTCTGCATTCTTTTCCTCGGACATGTCGCATTTGACCACTGGTTGATTCTCGTATTGGTGGGCCTTCTCGCGAGGAACCTTGAATGTCCAACCGTGCTTATCCGACCAGATCAATGGATGTGTGTCCCACGATAACTTCAGTAGGATAGGCGCGATTCGCGTTCGCACCGATAAATTGATGTCTGCGTTGTTCGAAGCGAACAAGTCTTTATACCACTGCGGCATGCCGGGCTTCTTCTGTCTAGCCGCCGGCCGAGGAGGATCTCCCTTCTTTTTCCCCTTCACCATCTTGACCTCCTGACCGGACCAGTCCAGCTGTCGTAGCCAGGGGTCGTTAGTATACTTCTCGGGATCATCCTTAACACTCAAGGCTTCATCACATAGCGCGACAAGTCTTCGCTGGACATCGCCTAGTCTCTGATGGTAAGTCGATTCAGCACTCTCGAGGTACTCCTTCCAAGTCTGGTTGACTGGAAGAATCACAGAAGAGAGATGCCTCAGAGCGCCAAAGCTGACCGGATGCGGGCAAGTCTCAAGAAAATTCGGGAAGACCCTTTTGTACACACGATGTGTAATTGCAACATCAGCAGCGCAATAGTCAAGCAGCTCATCCAGCTTTCCCAGTATCTGCGATTTGTCAAGCTCGCCAAAATAGTCTCGCTGAGACTTGTCGATAGTGACATCACAGTGAAATTTAGCCACGTCTCGGAGGGAATTCACCGAGCTCCTTCCGACCCAGAGCTCTTCTTCCTCTTCTCTTATCATTTTATTCTCAATCAGAGCTGCAAGCTCAACAGAGTTACTGTCACTTGCAATCTTGTCTCTTAGGTCTCTGTTCTTCTTATGACGCATCCACGTAGGCCGTTGCTGTGAGCACATTCCATTCACCGCGACATGGAGCGACATTGTGTCGAGAAAGAAATTGGCAGTCTGCTTGAGGTCGTACTCCTCAAAAACGCGCGCACGATCGTAGCCGATGTTGTGTCCGACGACAATCCGGGGTTGTGTTGGATCGCCTAGAGGAACAAGCTGAATTTCGTTCTCCGTCTCCCCCAATAACCACGGAGATATCCACGCGTACCAAGCCGTAGGGCTAACAGCGCACGCCATGACAGCAAATGGGTTCTCCTTGTACATCACTTCCGTGTCGAAAGTGAGCATTGCTTCATTCGGCGCATCCACCGCTTCCGAAGTTCCATCCCTGTTGTACTTGGTCCATCCGCTGCGCCTGACCCATTTGCGGGGTAGTTCCGGCGAGTTCACGATTGCATATTGTTTCGAGTAAGTGAGATACGGTTCCGACGAATCCATTCCCAGTTTGAAAAAGTGTTCATCCAAGGTTTGCCCCTGGAGAGCGGGCAAGTCAAAGGCGACAGGATCCGCGTGCTCCTGCGCTTTCCCGAGTAGCTCATGACGTGCAAGATGATCTCTTGATAGTGCGACTAGGGTCGGATCTGGCGGCTTCGACTTATTGAAAAAAATCTGGGAGTACACATGATCGCTCAGTTGTTGGACACCGATTTCATTGAACCTAGCCACACCGGGAACTAGGCAGTCAGTATTGAGTGTCTTGACCAGGGAATTTCGACAAGCTTACCAGACAGAGACTTTCGCTGAGGTTCAGGTTCTCTATCCTGCGTGCTGTAACATCTTGCAGCTAGTGGCAAGGCCTGCGACGGCGGAACTAGACGACCGCGAAGTCTCTGAGCATGAAAACGAGGTACACCCCTCGTGCAGGGTGCGCAGTGACTTCTTAGCATATTATAACCGACGAGGATGCGATTGTATGAGCTCCATGATATACCCAACTTGACTTTGATCAATGGGAAATGGCTGAGCAAGATACGGATAGCTCTGGTAGCCTTATCGTAGGAATCGTCGCAAGTCCCAGTAATCTGGTTCGGGCTCCGGACTGCAGCTAGTCCGAGCACTCACCGCCCGCATATCCAGTCGATACTGCCTATCGCTTATCAATCGTAAGGCGGGCAAACCCAAGACCATCGCGTTCACCAGACAATGAACCTTTTGTGTTAGAAGCAATATTCAAACATCCATGAACCTTTCACTTTCATATTTGCCCCGAAAATCTGCAGCTTTCAGAGAGGGGATAATCGTCCTTCAGTTCGACCCCGAGTGATTTAGTACATCTCACCTTTACCTCTCGTCATGGAGCCAGGCTCCTCCTCTCGCCGCATCTCGGCGGTCGAAATTCCATCATCTTCGCCCCCGCGCCGTCGACGGTCTTCAACTACTACTCAGGCTGGCCCATCAGGGTCCCGTAAACGTCGTCGACTCACAAATCAGACGATCTTATCTTCTTCACCTCAGCCAGACAACGGGCCGATCGAAGCAATTGACCTCACCGAAGTCGATGGAAACTCGGCCTTGGCTAAGGTTCTCGCTAAGCAAAGGGAAGAAGCCATTTCTTCACAGAAGTCAGGTAATAATGGAAACGCCCGGTCAAGGTTGACTGCATATACCTGCCCTGTATGCATGGAGACCCCCAAAAATGCCACTGCCACAATATGTGGTAAGTTATATTATAATAGTAGGAAGCTATACAACTTGCTAATTGGCTTAAGGTCACTTATTTTGTCACAAGTGCATCATGGAATGGTTGGCCACGACAGAAGAGCAGCGAGCGGACCGTCCTGGCAAAGCTCCGAGGGGCCTCTGCCCGCAGTGTCGACAGCCTCTATCCGGGGCGGACCAGAAGGGATCAGCGAAAAGAAACCTAGTACCTTTAGAGATCAAACTCCTTACCAAGAAGCGGAAGGATCCAGCAGAGAATAAGGCTACGTGACTACATCTTGAAATTCTGCCACAATCATACATCATTCATCCCAGAGAACCCGTCGAAAACTCGCTCTATTACCCTAGATTATGACGATGCTCTGGAAGTATCGTCTACAAAGCATTTCATATAAGCCGTGAGATCTCTGAACTGTCATAGCTAGAACATTACAAGTGCTGATATCCAGTTCAATACTTGCCTATGCCTGAATCGATCGTAGTGAATAATATAATCTAGAGCCATCTCCAAGGAGTCGAGATCCCTCGGCCCCTGCCAGCTTGAAGTATACTTTCCTGTTTGGGAGCGGGAGCTAAGAGTGCCAAGAACAACCAGGGTCCAGCGCTGACATCAACCAAAACATCGCATCTCTCCGAATTATTCCTTTGTTTGACTCCGATTGAGGCATCGCATGTGTCTGCTCTGGCTACAAGTGTCGTGGATCTCCAGTACTACTGCCAGACTTCGATCAACTGGTCGCTTCATGGCGTCCATTCTCCCGTGAAACGTCATCTCCGAGAGATTATTTTAAACTGACGGGTCACTTGTTTAGGTTGACGGGTCGCCCCCCAAAATTACTGCAAAAACTAACTGCTAAAAGTACAGGCCACCTTTACATAAGGCATTAGGGTGTTACGGTTAGGTTAGGGTGGTTAGGGTAATTAGGGTCCTTAGGGTTTATGGTTAGGTTAGGGTAAAAAGGTTAGGGCCCTCAGGAATGAGTTTAAAAGGCCTTTAATATAATAGTTAAGGTGGTAAAAGGTGGTAGAAAAGCGACTATTTGGACATCCTAAATTGGCGATTTTTGGTGGGGGCGACCCGTCAACCTAAACAAGTGACCCGTCAGTTTAAATAATCTCCATCTCCGAGGATGCACTATCCGAATGGGAGCTGAACTGCGACAGCCATCACATGGAGAGGACTTGTTTTTTTACTCCATGTGCCTGAAACAATTCCTTGCTTGTCGGCTCTACTAGAGCCCTGACTTACCCGACAATATGAGTGTTCATTCGTTCGATCACGCAACGTTTGCGAGCTCGCCGTCCCCAAGGTCTGGAGCCGTACCCGATAACCTACCAGATATCGAGGCTCATCCGCGGCCACTACACCAAACAGCATCCCCCACCAACTGGGAACCTGCGTCGCCAGATTCACACACTATTCCTCCAAGGCCAAACTCGCAGGAGACGGTCAGATACCGTGCACGTCGTGCAAATACTGCCCGCTCATACCGTCCGGACACTGTCGCCCATGACCCAAACTGGCAACCCGGAACGGAGCCCGGTATCGATCCTACCAGGCCTCTGCCAGCGTACAACGCAGAATGGATGACCTCAATAGCAACGAGCTTACACCGCCGTTGCGAGATAACTGTAGTGGACTTTTCTCAGAACGAAATGCGCCAGTACGCACTTGACAATGACACAATAGAGCAGTTCATGTCCAGGGAAAGGGAACCCTGGGTCCAATGCAGATGGATTAACGTCAACGGCCTTAGTTGGGACGTTATTAGAGTCCTGGGAAACAAAAAAGGACTCCACAGGCTGGCCCTCGAAGATTTGATCAACGAAACAAACCGCACCAAAGTGGACTGGTACTCGGATCACGCTTATATCGTCCTTACGTTACAGAAACTAATCAATATGCGACAAGATGCTAGCGACTCGGAAGACGAGGATGTGGACGGCAGTGTGATCTCGAGGCCTGAGCGAAGGAGTTCGGTGATTAGTAGCAGATCTGTGTCTCTGAAGAAACCGACCAGGCGCCGTGTAATCCAAGCAGCATTGAAAGATATCTTCTGGACCAGATTTCGAAAGTCCAAATCAGACAACCGGGACACTGATGGGGCTGGAGCTGGATCTCGACCTGGAATGAATGGTTCTAACAAGGCGCCAAGGTTTGGCGACATCGCTGATGTTCCAGGTACAGCGCGCAGTATTCAGCGGTACCGCGGCGGTCCAAACGAAGACCGCATTGCCTTCATGGAGCGTCATGCCGTATTAGCACCTAAGGGTCTGGCAGTAACTCTTGAGCAAGTTTCAATCTTCCTCCACGCCGACAACACGGTGATTTCCTTCTTCGAAGCAAGCGCGGATGAGATAGAGGCTCCCATATCGAGACGTCTCGCGCAATCCGAGACGATTCTGCGCCAATCATGCGATGCTAGCATGCTCGTACAAGCCATTCTAGACGCCATTATTGATCTAGCTATACCGGTGACCACGGCTTACCAGGACGCAATTGGTGACTTGGAGCTTGAAGTTTTGACGGACCCAGACGTGGACCAATCCAAGAGCCTTTATATCCTGACATCTGAGATTGCGATACTTCGCAGCGCTATGCAACCAATTGCGACGATCATCAATGCTCTCCGTGATCATCGTTCCGAGCCCGTCAGCACCCCTGGCTTCGGGATACTTAGGCCCCCCGGAATTGCGACACCCGCTTCTACCGGTCCAGGGCAAATAGGGATTGCTACGCCGAATCTCATGAGTATCGGAGGAACGAGCGTGTCGATAAGTAACATGTGCCACACATATTTAGGAGATGCACTGGATCATTGCATCACCATCGTCGAGGGGTACGACCAGATGAGGCGCGCTGCAGACAACATGATCGATTTGATTTTCAATACTATTGGTGAGTGTACCAACCTCGGTCACGGACCTGTGTGGCTGACTGTAGTAGGTGCCTACCAGAACGAGAGTATGAAGCAGCTGACTCTTGTGACATGCTTATATCTCCCTCTTACATTCTTAACGGTAGATAATCCTTGTCAGAAACAAGCATTTCACTAACATTGGCAGGGTTACTTTGGCATGAACTTCGAGCGGTTCACAGGGGTCACTAACCATAGCGATGCGTGAGTACCCCACTGGCATAGTACCGTAAGCCCGGCTAAATGACTAGGTACTTTTGGATAATTGCGCCGCCATTCGTCTTTGTAACGACGCTTTTCCTCATGTGCGACTCCCCTCTGCCCTTTCGCAACTGTGCTGACTGGACTTGCTAGGCGTGACAAAATCCAGCGGTATGCCGTGCTCTTGGCTCAAAGACGTCTCATTACAAGCTCGAGACGACAGAGGAGACAAAACGTATACAAGCGAGAATGACCGTCGCTTCTCGTTCCAATCTCAAAGGGGTTCAACTTCTCCGGATACATGTGCTATATTGTACATTGCAAACTATGTTATACATCCTGTCTCACTAGAGACTTATTCAAAAGGACTTCCGTTTAAATGCCATATAGGCCTTCCACGGAAGCTTCCAGTCAGACCGGAGGAGCTCGGGCCTGAAGATATCGAAATCTACGCTCTCCAGCTTGTCCAACCAGAGCCGCGTCCCAACAGCGGGCATGAACACTCCAAATGCCCGATTCACCTCGTCAAGCTGCGACTCCTGCCCTCTTTCCCCGGCAGCGTATTGATGGTCTTCCTCGCCCTCGTGCTCAAAGTCATGACCGACGTCCTGTCCCGCCCGCAGATTGCTCAGCATCTGCTGCACTGTAATCAAGTGATCGCTCGCCCTCGTCGCAACCGTAAAGACCGCATCACGTAGGCCCTCCGCCTCCGCGCCCCGTCGGAACACCTCTTCCTCCTTCACCCCGGCCTGCGCCATAACATCCAACGGCAACATCACAGCACCCTGCTTCCCGCTTCCCTGGAAAGCCGCCATACTATCCCCAGAGGAACTGGCCTGCAGCGCCTGCGCCGGAAACGCCACAATGGGCAACCCTTTCAACACGGCCGCGATGCCCGCCGCCTTCCCAATATGACTTGAAACATGATCCGCCGTAACGCTCGCCATCGGCAGCGCCGAGAGCGTCAGATAAAGCAGCGTGCTGTACGTATTCTCCGCATAGTTCTCCAGCGCCTCGAGGTTCGGATACGGGTCGTTTGTAAGCGTTTGCTCCCGCGCGTTAATCATCCGGTTCAACCAGTTCTTGCTTAGCTTTGCACGCCCGTTGCTGCGGTGGTGCAGGTCTTCGATTGCGGAGGCGAGGAGGATCGCGATGGGTTCCTTTGGCGGCGAGCCCGCGAGCGTCTTGGCGATTGCGTCGCGCCAGAATTGCAGGCGCATTAGGCCGATTGTGTGCGAGGAGGTTGTGTCGGGGATTAGGGATAATGTTGAGTTTAGGGCGCGCAGCGCGATGTATGTTGGGCGGGCGGGTTGCGGGATGAAGGTGCTGAGGGTGTAGGAGGGGCGGTCATATTTCCTGCGCATTAGACATTGTCAGCATCGTGCATTGCATGCATTGAAGCCAGAGAGACGTACGCAAGGAGATTGAGGCAGTATTTGTGCGAAGCTTCGACTTCCGCGGCGGCGACGCCGGTGGCGGGGGTTGTGCTGTAGCGGCGATCTTGCTGGGTGAGGTTGACTGTTTTGCAGAGACGGCGAATTTGGCGGGTTGACCGTGATGGTCGCACCGTGTCTCTCAATAGAGACATGGCTGTGCTGTATGACGACAGAGGTGGTCGACGAGTTGGTGGTGGTAGTAGCTAG
Organism: Aspergillus mulundensis; assembly: GCF_003369625.1. Lineage (NCBI taxonomy): Eukaryota > Fungi > Ascomycota > Eurotiomycetes > Eurotiales > Aspergillaceae > Aspergillus > Aspergillus mulundensis. The sequence continues at coordinate 481,516 of NW_020797902.1, read as the reverse complement.
AAAGCTCCGCAGAGGGAATTGTGCAGACTCAGCGCAAATCGCTCAGTATAGTAACCAACAGGTGCGACCATATATGGAAAATGCCGGACCAGAGATAATGAATGGGAAGCGATCTTCTCCATACGAAAGTAGATGAGCTGGCTATCTGGAGCTTGGTGGTCACTGGTGAAGCTGTGGCCTACTTTTCCCAGAAGGCCGGCCCAATGAAGTTTAAGTGATTTTCCACCGCGTCTTCGGCGCGTCCTCCACATAATCTGAGCCGAACCATGCTCAATCTTTTCTCACTTTCTTCTTGCACATTATTATCAGACATACGCTCGCTGAATCATGGACTTTGATGCGTCCAACGACCGCCCATTCAAGAAAAGACGCTTCTTTGTCGACGACCCTTTCGATTCTCCTCAGTCCGCCGCCGAAAACACCCCGAATCTTGACGCGTCGCTACATGCTTCTTCGCTTACAGACGTGAATGATGGCCTCATCCCGACTGATACAGAATTCTCAAGGGCAAATGAACTGGAGAAGCCCGGGCAAGAAAGTCCGGAAATACCCGATCTTGCTACCTCTGCGCATCAACCACAATTACCTGTTCAACAAGATACAAGAAGTTTCGATACGGAGGCGTTTGTCGGCATCATAGGGGAGGATATCTCACCAGAAGCACTATTGAAGATCCAAAAACTCTCAGGTGGAAACCTCGAGAGCGCTATAAATATCTACTTCGACGGATCATGGAAGAACTCAGGCCGCACAGGATCGAACCAGACGACGTTACTATCCCGCGAGCGAATCCCTTCACAACCCGCCCCGTCGACCAGGTCAATTGAAAAAGAGGTTGCACCCAAGAGTAACGGGGCTAGTCTCGCTGATGAAAACGTCCCGCGTTCGAAATCGCAGCCTCCTCGAAGATATGTCGGCGCGTTTGGGGTAGGGGCCTGGGCTACCAGGAGCGGAACTGGCTTGGTCAAACACGGCGACACCGTGAATATTGAGCGAGCAAGATCCCAGCCTCTTTCTACTCGCGGCCGGACCGGGAAAATCAGAGTGAACAATAAAGGGGATGTTCTCACGCGCTTTACGAACGATGCTGGCCAGGAAATTGGAAGACTGCCTCGGGAGACGGCTGAATGGGTGTCCACCCTACTCGATCAGAAGATTTGTGAATTCCGCGGAGTTTGTGTTTTTGCGCCGGACAGGCTCCGAGTGAACGACACCGTCTTCCTGCAGCTCCTGTGTTTCATGCGGATAGAAGCTTTCCAGCCGAAGGTACTACATCAGACGGCGGATGATAACAGGGCGACCACGATCTTCGAACAAGAAGAGAGCACGGAGGAGAAACAATTGCGTCTGCGTCAGGTCGCTCTAGTTCAATTGTTTGACGAGATAGGTCTCAAATCTACAACCCAGGACGATGAGATGAAAAAACAGAGGAAAGAGGGATTGCTGCGTGCAGCCGAAATGGCAGACGAGGAGGCTAAGAAAACTGCCAAGTCCGGAAATAACGACACCGAAGAAGATGAACCTGGGGATCTCGAGGATGCCCAGCTTGATGCACTGTATAAAAAGGCGCAATCTTTTGACTTTAGCATGCCCGAAGCTCAACCTCCATCTTCTTTTGCCATGGATCTGCGGAAGTACCAGAAACAAGCGCTTTACTGGATGCTTTCGAAAGAAAAGGATAAAAAATCCGGCAGGGAAGTCTCGATGCACCCACTGTGGGAGGAATACAGTTGGCCCTTGAAAGACGTCGATGACAAGGACCTGCCGGTTATCGAAGGGATTGACCACTTTTACGTCAATCCCTATTCCGGAGAGCTTAGCCTTGATTTCCCTGCCCAAGAACAGCATTGTCTAGGAGGCATCCTCGCCGATGAGATGGGCCTGGGAAAGACCATTGAGATGCTGAGCTTGGTTCATTCTCACAGGAATGTCCCACCGATACGTAACTCTGGCGACTTGACCAGGCTGCCCACGTCTGGCGTTGTACCGGGTCCGTACACAACCTTGGTTGTTGCGCCAATGTCTTTGCTTGCACAGTGGGAGAGTGAGGCATTGAAGGCCTCCAAGGAGGGAACAATGAAGGTCCTGGTGTATTATGGGAATGAAAAATCTGTCAACCTACGGGAGCTGTGCTCTGCTGGCAATGCCGCAGCTCCCAACGTAGTTGTCACCAGTTATGGAGTTGTGATGTCTGAACATCGAGCGCATCAGGCACTAACGCCGGGGGCTTCCTGGACCCCAGGAAACCTTTTCTCGGTAGACTTCTTCCGAATCATTCTCGATGAAGCTCATCTCATCAAGAATCGACGGTCAAAGACGGCAAGAGCTTGCTATGACCTAAAAGCAACACACAGATGGGTTCTCACCGGCACACCCATCGTCAACCGTCTGGAAGATCTCTTCAGCTTGGTGAGATTCCTCAAGGTTGAACCGTGGAACAACTTCTCCTTCTGGAAGACGTTCATCACGACACCCTTCGAGAATAAGGAAGTGATACGCGCGATTAGTGTGGTGCAGACAGTGCTTGAGCCGCTCGTTCTCCGGCGTACCAAGTTCATGAAAACTCCTGAAGGGGAGCCACTGGTCCCCTTACCCAAGCGGACAATCCAGGTCGAGGAAGTCGAACTCCACGAGCAGGAACGGGAAATTTATAACCACATTTTCACCCGAGCAAAGCAAACATTCAACAGCAGCGTCGAAGCAGGAACCGTGCTCAAATCGTACTCGACCATCTTCGCGCAACTAACCCGTCTCCGCCAGACATGCTGCCACCCCATCCTCACGCGCAAAAAAGAAATCGTTGCAGATGAAGAAGACGCCGCAGCTGCGGCGGATCTGAACAATGATCTCAAGGATGACATGGACCTCCAGGAACTCATCAACCGGTTCACAACGACTACCGAAAACGCCGACTCGAATGAACCCCCAGATCCCTCCTCGAAGTTTACAGCCCACGCCCTCCGCCAGATCCAGACAGACTCCAGCGGGGAATGCCCTATCTGCTCAGAAGAACCCATGATCGACCCCGCCGTTACAGCCTGCTGGCACAGCGCCTGCAAGAAATGTCTAGAGGATTACATCAAGCACCAAACAGATAAGGGTGTGAAACCTCGATGCTTCTCATGTCGCGCAGACCTATCTTTGCAAGATATCTTCGAAGTCGTCCGCCACCAGTCACCAAACTCCACACCCACAGAACAACAACCACCGCCCTCCTCTATAGACAGCAACGATTTATATAGCAGCTCACAACCACCCCCTCGAATCTCAATAAGACGAATAAACCCCCTCTCCCCCTCAGCACACACATCTGCCAAAATCCACGCCCTGCTTTCTCACCTGACGCGCCTTCCACCAGGCACAAAATCCGTCGTCTTCTCTCAATTCACCACCTTCATCGACCTCATCGGTCCGCAGCTAACAAAAGCGGGCATCTCGCACGTCCGGTTCGACGGCACAATGTCGCAGAAGGCCCGCGCCGAAATCGTCGCCCAGTTCTCGAAAACAGAGACATTCACGCAGGAGGAACTCGACCAAGCTGAATCCACGCCTACACAAACACCAGGCCTCACGCCCACGCTTACGCCAAAAACACCGAAACAGTCATCCGTCCCGCCTGCGCCGACAGTACTGCTCATATCGCTTGGAGCCGGCGGTGTCGGTCTGAACCTTACCGCCGCATCGAACGTCTACATGATGCACCCATGGTGGTCGTTTGCTACTGAGGCACAGGCTATCGACCGCGTGCATCGGATGGGCCAGCTGCGGGATGTGAATGTCGTGCGGTTTATTGTGAAGGACTCGATTGAGGGGCGGATGTTGAGGGTTCAGGAGCGGAAGATGGGCATTGCGGGGTCGTTGGGGCTTAAGATAGGGGGGAATGAGGATGACAAGAAGAAGGAAAGGATTGAGGAACTGAAGTTGTTGTTTGAGTAGTGATGACACTAGAAGTATATTTGCTGGCTATACCCAAGGTTACTTACGGTATTATCATCAATAGATTTTTAAATTTAATTCATTCAATGGCAATCATTATACTGATACAGAGTAAACAACCAAACTCGCTGCGTACCAAGTAGAAAGACATTAGAGTATCATAATCCCTTTTAACCGCGTAATTCATCTCTGCCAAACCAGGGCAGGGGGTTCAACAAGAGCGAAAGGAGTTTAGTGGTGGTGGAGAACCTTGTTCAGCTTCTCCTTCATGCTCGAGTGGTGCTTCTCCTTCTTGTCATTGTCATCTACATCAAACGATTGTTAGTGATCTGAACCTAGAAACAAACTTGAAAGTAGAATAGGGCACAGGTACTAACCGCTCTTCGTCGTCTTAGAGTCGTCCTTCTTCTCAGACACACCCTTCATCTGGTTCTCGTAGGACTGACGAGGGGGAGGGCACTCGGGGCCACGGAGGGCCTCTTCGCTGACACCGTTCTTCTCAGCGACGTCGTGAGTAGACGCCTCGGAATCGCCAGACTTGGCGGTCTCAGCACTGTCACCGGCATTGGGGCCAGAGGTAGAAGGCTCCTTGCGCTCGACCTCGTCCTTGGTGACGTTCGTGGGCGCGGCACCGGCACCTGTAGCTTGAGGTCCAGCGCTGGTCTCCGTCACGCTCTTGGGGGCCTGGCCGGCACTAAGGCCGGCACCGGAAGGCTGCTTGGCCTTGCTCTCGCCCACGGTCTCGGATGCACGGGTGGCAGAGGTGGAGGGCTTTTTGTCCTTGGACTGGCTCAGGCTGCCGGTAGCACCAAGGCCGGAGGTGGAGGGTTCCTCGTCCTTGGGGCCCACGCTCTGGGCGTGGCCAAATGAGAGGTTACCTCGCTGCTCGGAGGAAGGCTTAGCAGTGGGGGCAGCAGTAGAACCGGAGAGAGAGCCAGCTCCAGCTCCAGCAGCAACGCCTGAGCCGAGACCAGCACTGGAACCAGCCTCATTTACCTTCTCTGCAGCATGTGCGGCGTTGGCAGATCGTGTGTCATAGGCAGTGGTAGGCTCGCTGGGCTTGGGACGAGAGGTGAGGCTCTCGTCCTTCAGGGTGCTTCCGTGTGTGCTGAGAGGCTCGTCCTTCAGGGTGCTTCCGTGGGTGCTGAGAGGCTCGTCCTTGAGGATGCTCTTGCCCGCGGGGCCTGAGGTGTGCTGCTTGCCAACAACAGGGTCAGGGTGCTGGATGGATGGGTTCGAGGGACCGATGTTGGATGTGACGAGGGCGGCCTTGCCATCCCTGTTTGCGTTGGGGTTCTGATACTTGTCCTGGAAAGTGCCGGGCATTGTGGAAGAGAGTGGCTCGGTCATGACAGCGGTGTTGTTCTTGGAGATGGGGGCTCCAAGTTGTTCTGTAGTGAAAAGGTTAGGGCTGTGTGGCTTTGGTGAAACGCAGGAGGCTAGACGACTTACCGTCTCGGTTGCCTGCATCATAGGGGTCGGTAGCGGTTCCCTTGCCCTGGATGCCGGACATGGGCTCGTCTCCATGCTGTTGTTGTTGCTGAGGAACTCGCTGTTCGGTCTCCTGGCCGCTACGAAGGGCATCGATCTCGTTCCAGACGGCGTTCGATGCACTTTGAACGGCCTGCTGTGCGGTTTGAGCAACTTGTTGGACGGTCTCCATGGTTGTGTAATAGAAGAAATGCCAAGTGGTGGAGTGTGGGGACTGGGTTTAAGAAATCGACTCAGTGAGTAGTGTTGTGTTTGACTTGTAGTAGTTGAAGTATATTGCCACTCTTTGGCCAAGGGCTTGGTATGTGGTTGTTATATAGATCGTTGGTGCGGGGACCAGAGCCGAGCCTGTACAGGTACGTCAGTGAGGGTCGAAACCAAACCGGCTGCTCAACGTCATCGGCCTCAGTGATGATCGATGATGTTTGGATTGATTCATGCTGGATGCTGGGCTGAATTGAGAGAGTGACGCAAGTGACGTCAAGTCAGGTCACGTGGCTGGGCCCATCGAATGTTTATCGAATATGACAACAAGGGGAATCCAAATGGCAAGGTGAAATGAGATAATGTTGTGACGATCGGATATCTAGTCTATTTTTGCGCCCTATCAGGATAGCCAGCTGCCCTGTGTTCCTCCCACCCCTTTGCCCTATGCTTTGCGCCCGATCAACTATTCCCAATTGATGTCAAGATATGCGCCACCTAGCGAATCGGCAAGGAGGCTTTATTCAGCTTCTTCTTGATCTCCTCCACAAGATCTTCTCTCGCGACCAGAGCACCGTCCTTTTCTGGGTGGCCCTCGGGCAGTCCAAGCTCCTTTAGCTTAACCTTGCCCGCTGCTAATTCGTCCTCTCCCAGGATGACGGCGAGTGGGATACCACCGGCCTCTGCCAGCTTGAACTGCTGCGGCAGCTTGGGCTTGACCGTTTGGGCGAATTCGGCCTTGATGCCTGCCTTCCACAGCTGATTGGCAACAGACATGCGCTCGACGAGCAGGCCATTGAAACCCTTTCCACCGAAAGCCATGACGAAGACATCGACCTCGCTGGCGCGCATAGTGCCATTGCCTTGTTCGGCCTCACTCTCAAGGCGCTGCTTCATGATTGTGAAAATTCGGTCGACACCGAATGAGATACCAACACAGGGGATTTGACGCTTCTTCGCAAACATGTTAACCAGATCATCGTATCGTCCACCTGCAGCGATACTTCCAACACCAATATTCTGGTCCTCTCCATTTGGCTTTGATTTTGACTTGGATTTCTTCTGAGACTGGGCGAACCCTTCGGCGGAGGACAGTGGTGTAACCACTTCGTAGATGAGACCAGTGTAGTAGTCCAAGCCTCGGGCAAGGGAGAGGTCGAAGGAGATCTTGTCTAATGCGTCGAAAGCCTCGAGATATTTGAAGAGGAGTTCCAGGTCCTCAACACCCTTTTTCACGTTCTCGTTGGCGATGAGCACTTCTTCGGCCTTGATGGCGTCCAAAATCTCACGGCCACCGCTCAGCTTCACGTATTTTCCAACCTTATCCGCAACTTCTGGTTCCAGCCCTTTCTCTTCCATCTCCTTCTTAACTTGATCCCATGGAAGCTAAGCCGGTCAGCTGGGTTCCCGGCCAACGTAAATCCCCACATACCTTATCAAGCTTGTCAACCGCGGAACTTATCGCGCGAATCTTATCTTCAGGAACGCCACACGCCCCGAACAACCCGTCGAGGATCTTCCGGTGGTTAAGCTTAATCGTGATATAATCGCGCATGTTGAGCGCCTCAAACACCTCCACCACTATCCGCAGGATCTCGGCATCGGGAATCATAGCATCGTAGGAACCGGCGATATCGAAGTCGCACTGGTAGAACTCGCGCATCCGTCCTTTCGCAACTGCCTATAAAGCCCGACATATTAGACTTGAAAATGGCCCTGTCTACTCCCTCCCCACGAATGACTCACCGGCTGATCCCGTCGATACACCTTGGCGATTTGGAATCGCTTAATGTGCTGCACTGACGTGTTCATGGCGAGCCACCGAGCAAGCGGCACCGTCAAGTCGTATCGAAGAGCGCTGTCCTCTCCACCTTGGTCGGCAAGGTCATAGATAAGCTTAGAGTCCTCGCCATATTTGCCCGCCAGGATCTCCTTCAATTCGAAAACCGGTGTGTCTAGTTGTGTACCTCCGTGACGCTTGAAGACTTCGGTGATGGCGCTGAAGATTGATTCACTGCGACAGTGTAAGTGGGCGGCACGCGGACGCGATAGGTATCTTGTGATGTTTACCGTATGATCATGTCAACACCAATCCCTAGCATAGGAAGTCAGTAACAGTGAGTCGCATAGAGTAAGCCAGTCAACTAACAATCCCTTGTGCCCTTGGGCGTCTTGAGCTGGAAGCTCAACTTGTTTGACTTCCCCTCCTTGGTCGCCATGTCTATTGGTTCCTGAATCTGAGAAGTGAAGGAACGAAAGTATTGATGGGGAAGGTTGACGGTCCGGGCTTCCCACTGACGGCGGATGAGAGATCTCCGAATGGCGCTCAAGTTGAGATCACGGAATGGCTTGAATGAAGAGATAAAAAACCGCATCTGAATAAAGACTGGAGCCCACTATTAAATGAGGGGCACTGCCATATGCTGGTAACTCGGAAAAAATTGTGAGTCAGCCGGGGATCCCACTACCTAGCCACGCCTGTGCCACCGCTTCCGCCACACGCCGCTTCTAGTACCGAGTACTATAGCGTAACTCGAATCATTCTGCTTCTCAATGGCCATGAATGGACGGCTCGGGGACGCAAAAATATATTTATCCTAGCTACGATGTTTACCCAAGTACCCGTACACATTATGACATGTCAGAAGGGAAAAATGAAAGCAACACCGTGCGCAGCGACAGAATACCACAAGAACGGAGGCTTCAGGCCTGTTCAGCGCTGCTGTGCATAGAAGGCAAGAATACCAGGCAGGCAAAAAGAGTGACTTAGAAATCTACCCATCAACAAAAAAAAGTCATCAAGGACGCCCAGGTCGAATTGGAGTGGTAAGGGCACAGAAAATCAAGGCGACAATCGTGCAGTAATCAGCGCTTTTCTTTCCGCTCATACTCTTTCCTGGCTTCGGGGTTCAACGGGTTGTTCGGATCATACCCGACGCTCTTCACAATACCTAGTCCCTTGGTCTTACCCTCTCGGAACAGTACTCGATCACCAGGAGCGAGGAATTCAGGCCGCTGCATGAAACGGAAGGCGACTAGGGCACGGTCACCTGTCCGGATATAAGGCCGATCAATATCAATGACAGAGCAAGTTTGGCTTACTGCCCCGACATGGAGCATTGCCTGATATCGAGGTTTTATTGTGGTTGCGTGCGACAGGATGAGAACTAAACAAATTAGCAAGGATCTGATTCCCGTGACGTCGAGCATACCCTCTGCAATGAACTCTCGGTAGACTTTAGGCTGTTGATCCAATTTCTTGAGCACAACCATGCCTTTCCGAACTTCCTTCCGCCGCACACGCTTCAGCGCAAAGGATCCAGACTGTCCGGCAAAACAAGCGTTCACTTGGATACGCTTGCGCTCAATGGACTTGATAGTAGTAGTCGTGAACTGACCTAGAGAGTCAGGTCCAACCAGCACAGAATCGCCAGCGTGGATTACCCCCGACTTGGCTACTCCAGACACGACAGTACCAACATGAGGGACGGAGAAAGTGTCGTTGATGAGAAACTCAAAAGGTGCGTCGGGATTATATTGCCCGCGGTAGGGGAGAATATTCAAGAACGTTCGGACAAGCTCCAGGTTCTCCCCGGTGACATTAGAAACCTGAAAGATGGGGCATATCCGCTGGGAGACAAACTGCGTCGCAGTGTTAATTGTCTCTTCCATATCTTTGACAAAGATAGGAATCTTCCGAGCCCCAGGCGACTTCAGGATCTTGGTCAGCTGGGAGATAGTCTCCTGCAGAATTTGTGGAGGGCAGATATCAATTTTGGTTATTATGACCATGACCGGAACGTTCAGAGCAAGGGCGATACCCAGGTGCTCTTTGCTCATACCGATCAGGCCATTGTTGGCTGCAACCATCAGCAGGCAGTAGTTGGGGTTGCTGCTCAGCATGCCAAAGACGGTCGTTCGCAGGTAACGCTCGTGCCCGGCGAGGTCCGAGAAAGAGATAACCTTAGCGGACCGTTTCCCGATCTCTTCCCAAGAAAGCTTGCGTCCCTGCGAGCTGCTCACGATCTCTCCTTGGGCATCAAAGCCCATTATCTCCAGGCCCACGGAGCTGGTCCTTCCACTCTCAATTTCGTGTTTGTGGCGGAAAAGATTCACTCGAGCTCGACCACGTCCGTCATCCAAGCCTCCTTTTACGAGGACACCCAGCATGGTGCTCTTTCCGGCGTCAACGTTACCGACCACAGCCATCCTTATTTCTGCCATTTCCTCCACTGTCTCCGCGGGCTGCCGGATGAGGATTTTACCCCAAGAACCCTTTATCCGGTCATTCGTAGCTTTTGACTCCTCAGGACCACCGACATTGTAGGTTAAGAGGATACGGCAATGTGCGGCGAGGGTTGTCGCAGCCTCGCGCAGCCGCTGCAGGGCCGAGTTCCACTGGTCAAGACTCAGGGACATGGTCTCTCCTCCATCTTCAACGCCCAGGTCAAAGATTGTCTCTCCATGACCTTCATCGATGCGGCTCTGCAATATTTCAGCCAGGGCCTTGACGTCTTCATCGGGTTTGTCGTCCGAGCTGAGTAATAGGTCTTTGAGCTTAATAGTCTTCGGGTCATCGGAAAGTCCCAACTGATCGAGAATCTCCAACTCCGCATGCTCCTCGTGCACAGTAGATTTTTCATTAGTGCCACCGGATTGCGCAGAGCGGAGCGATTGTTGCTTGTCCGCGTATTCCGCAAACTCGCTGAGCGCCTGTGGATGATGATACGTAGTTAGAGAAGCTGGAATGAGGGGTACTCAAGACATCAACTCACGAGCTCGCCTCTTCGCCGGTCTTCAAGGGATGGTTTCAGTGCGTCGGTCCGCATGATCCGTGTATTTAACGATTGCAATAATGGCCAAACGATTGCGATAATTTAATGATGTGTTCGTTATGTGGTAATTGGTGTTGAACTAACGGTCAGAAATGAAGAGTCGCCAGTGGCGGTTCAAACACGTATTCGTACGATCATTCTCCACGAAATGGAGCTGGAGGTAGAGCTAATTTTGTAAGTGCAACGAATAGTCAAGTAAATGTGGTTGTAGAAGCAGAAGCAGAGTAGGAACCCGAGGGTTTAAATAAGAGCGGAGCGATGGAGCTTTATCGATAGTAGTAGCCGCGACTCAGGCCTGAGTCATAGAATCTACAGCGCCCTGCCACAACAGCAATAAACGCTAACAAATTGATTGACTCAGAGAAGGCTGTGCCTTCCAAGGCCGTCTTCTGCTATAATTCGTTCCTTAGATTCGACAATTATATCATTATGCTTTCAAAATCGACCTCTAAGAATAAAGTAGTGTGGTTGGTATGACTGCCTTGAAGCATTACAAACCCGGTAGAACCGGCAGAAAGCAACAGGAACGGGAGTCATTATTACCGGACGCTGTTTCCGAAATGGTGTCCGACAACCTGCATCTATGCCTGGGTTATGGCCGGACTGTAATCCCAGTATAATGAGTCGCAAATTCGGGGACTCGTTATGGCAAGCGGTTCCGTAAGAAGCACTCGCTCTTCTTATTGTATCATATCTCAGCTTGATTCGATCATGCTTGGGGCGAGATCAGGACGACCGAGTCACCTGGCTGTGTCAGCTGCAGTCTAGAATTTGGCGAAGAAAGATAGCGCACCTCGAACGAACAGCATCTCTTCCTGCTTCTTGATTGTCTATAGAGTTTAAAGAACCAGTTAATCGAACCCTTGGGGTGCCGCGTCGGAGAGGGATGGGATCGGCGTACTCGAATGTGCTCTTGCTCGTTCTCGTCCTCCTCAACGACGTAGATAGTCTCCTCAACCTCGCCTAGTACCAGGTTGCAGTGACTATCGTAAGCCTAGAAGCGCATAGAGTATTAGCAAAGGTCATGAAACGAGCTTGGGTGAATGATAGACCCACGTGTAGACGGCCCTTCAGCTCGCGGTCACCCCGCAACTTGACAAAGACAATCTCGTCGAGGGAGAGACGGACGAGATCCAAAGGCTCAGATACAGAGGAGGTGCCTGCACCCTCGGTGTCGGCCATCTTGATGTGAAGGAAGAGGATAAACGAAAGGAATGGTAGCGTTAACAGAGCTCAGTTCACCAGGCCGACGGATAAGACAAAAACCCGCCGAGCGCCAAGACAGAAATTAGCGCCTTTTCCTACCCCGGACTTGCTAGGCTGGAGTAACACACCACTGCTGGCTCTGCATCTCACTCAGGACAAAGCGTACCTAACATAGGCTAGAAATCAGACGCAAGGGCAATACTGGCCAGCGTTATAACCAGGGGGGCTGTAACACCCCCTCATTTTCACCATGTTCTCCTCTCCCTTCTTCCCATCCCTTGAATCCCTTCCAACCTTCCTCCTGCTCTATAGTCAATCTCGATGAGGTTGGTAATACGACGTCGCTCTTTCAATCGTCTTAGCTGCGCTGTCTATGTCAGCCACCATGGCGTCTATAAACTGCATCCCATTGCGGTTTCAACGCCTCAGTTTACGCGACTGTTTACCACCAGAAGTTCTCTGGCCGCCTGGGCTTGGAACGATAAGTCGGCACCAAGATTTAAAGCTAGCGAAGAAGCGAGCGACTCTGTGAGCCAGCCATCGAGTCTGGATACTGGTGAATCTTCAGACTCGGATACTGTGACCTCCCGCAACTCCGTTGGCTGGAAATGGAACACTACGACAGCACCCACGCTCAAGCCTAGCAAACCTGTCAGCATTCCTGCAGAAGAACTAAGCGACAATGGAAAAGACTCTCAGTCGAATGCGACAGACCATAGATCTCTAAGTCGCGATACCAGGGCACAACGCGCAGCCACTGTGAGGGAAGAATTCTACAAGATCCTGGAAACTGCCCAACCAGATCAGGTAATGGCTGCTTTGCTTAACTATGACTGCGAAGAGCTGGTTGCCACCATGCCGCAGAGTAGCTTTATCGAAGCCCTACACCTTCTCTCTCCCGCCTATTTCGTTGAACCCTTCAAAGAGATACACAGGCCGCTTCATCCATATACTGAGCAGCTCAAGCGCCTCAAATCGCTGCAGACGACCTTTGATGACTTTGTCAGAAATCTTGCTGCCATTATCCGGATACGAAGGTCGGGGGATCAAGTGCTAGGGCTTGCCGAATACACGCACCTTCTTGACTGCGCTAGGTCTATGGGCGATGCGCCCATGGCAGACCATATCTGGGAGGCGATGAAGCGGGACGAAATCGAACCGGACATCCCGTGTTACAACCACTACATGGAAGCCAAGGTCTGGGACTCAGCATATACGGGCATAGAAAAATATCGTCTACGCATTACGCCTCATGCCTATAAGCAACGGAAGTTTGGACATTTTGGCTGGACAGGCTACGGAACCGCGAAACGCAGTGTGCGAACGGAAGTGGTAGCAATATTTGATGAGATGTTAGAGTTGGGCCACGAAGGTGATGAGACGAGCATTGTAAACCTCTTGATGGCAAACGGCCGAGTGGGAGACAATGAAGGAATGAACCGCATTTTGCACACTGTCTGGAACATTGACGTCCACGCTCTACAAAGAGGGGATCACATCCCTATCATCAAATATGAACAGTCTTCGCCCTTTTACCCTTCTGCTCGGCTCCTTCGCGCGGTGGCCCACTCATATAGCGCGGCCAACGATATTGAGTGCGCCATACGGATTATCGAACATGTTGCCAGCGCCTACGATGTTGAAGTTCCCGACTCAATCTGGGCCGAGCTATTTGAATGGGCGTTTGTTCTATCGAGAACCAAATATGGCCCGAACATTGGGGCTAAGTCAAAAGGTCTCGTTAGCACCAACCTGATGCGAAATATATTTGACACGATGACCAAAGAGCCATACAACGTTGAACCAACCGCAGAGATGCATGCAAAACTCGCCAAGACAGAATGGCGCTTTCGCAATTTGAAGCCTTTCCTTTATCACATGCGGGAGGCATACAAAATACTGAGCGATACAAGAAGCAAGAGGATCGCTGCACGAGAGATGATCGAATCATACCTACGTTACCCTCGCTCCGGGAACGGAGAGATAGACCCTGAGATCCTCCGATCTCGAGGTTTCGCAGACGCCATCCACACCTACGATATCCTCCGGGCCCTGGTCTTGCAGCAAACAAGGACAATAGAGCGTCTCGCAAAGCTTTTCACTAACCAAGCCAGATGGTTCGGCGCCAACCACGATGTCTGGGAACGCAAAGTCCTACCACGTCTAATAGAGGAATGGCGAGACTTCATCCCAGGTAGAACCCTCTACGTGACAACTTTCGGCGTCGTGGAATTCAGGGGTGCAACCTACGCCACTTCTCCTAGATATCCCCAACACCCACGCATCCCGGTCCGCCGGCCCTCATTCGGAGAGGATTTCAAGCTACTGGAGCGCGACAAGGAGTACGAGGACGATTACATCTGGGCCGCGTATAAAGCCAGAATGGCCGCTTGCGATCTTCGTAGCCCCTTGATCAGGCGGCTCCTCGAACCCGCCGTCCTGGATTACAACCCCGAATGGGACAATGAAGAACAAGAGAAATCGGTAGACGAGATGCCGCCGATTGTTGGGGAAGTGTATCAGGACGTCGCGGGCCGCTTCAATCAGCAATCCGCCGACCATGGTCCACGTGGTTTCTGGGTAGATGAGGCGGCCGAATCGGCTGAGCTGAAGAGATCGGCGCTTCGGAAGGCCTTTGTACCCCTTTGAAAGCACTTCCAATGCACTGGATTATGTGTGGATTTGTTCTTGTCTGAGCTTCGCTAGCCTACGTGTAATGTGTCTTTACTTGAACGCCGCAGCTGTTTGTATGATGCGATGCGATGGCCTTGCTTGCCGGTTTAGATATTCAGATACCCCTTTCTCTTGTTTAGTCACGGTCCGCGATCAATGTCAACATTGAGATATTTTCCCTGCCTTAATCCTTTAAGATGATGCTATGTTCACTTGTTCAGGTAGTAAGCAGGTGATGTCTTACTCGTTAATACCTACTGTATAGTAGACAACGTCTCGCAACTTCGTGTTTTCTTTTGCTGAAGTATATACTATAACGACCATATTTTTATACATGATCTAGAGCTACGTCTACACTAGATTAGAAATTCTCTCTCCTTAAATCATTAACAACCATATACCTCCCTATCCCAATCCACCCCCACCGAAACCAAACCATCTGGCTCTGATGCGCCTTCACCATAGCCGACTGCGCCGTCATCCACTCGCCCACCGAGCTAACAAACAGCAATCTCCCCGGCGCCTCCGCTTTCTTCCCGCTTCCACTCCTCGCCTTCGACGAAGCAGAAAACAGCCCATCCACCACGCCCCTAACCATCGTAAACGGCGCATCCAGAACCCCAATATACTTGCGCAGCAGATTCGTCGTCGTAAGCGTGTACATCGTCACAGGGCACGAATATCCCCGGTTATCCTTCATCATTGTAGACAGCCAATGGCGCGCACCGTGGTAGAGAGAGCGGTGGTTGATGTGGTTTGAGATGCCGTGGGCGTCGAAGGTGAGCAGGACGTCGATTGTTGCAGTGGGCTTTTCGTGGCTTGTCCTGGATTGTTTGCGCGTGGATATGTTTGGCGCGAATGTTGACGAAAGTAGAGACGCAATGTCGCTCTTCGACCATTCGTTCCCCATACCATCTTGGAATTTCGAATCATCGAGGACGAGCACGTCGTTGTCGGAGCGGATTCCGAGGCGTTTTGCGCTCTTTGTAAGTTCGTCGCGGCGGATGTGGCCGAGGCCGTCGGCGTCTCCTGTAGGCACAAACAAGGGCGTTAGTTTTGCGATTCCTCATCGGGCACCGTAGTCAAGGGAATAAGGAACTAGCGTACCGCTACTCAAGCACAGGATCTTAACATGGTTGCCCAGTTCCGGCTTTGTGAGAGCCAGTAATGTGGGCGCGAAAAACATGGCCTCGTCGTCCGGGTGCGCGATGAGGAGACATATTCGCTTGTTTTGGAGATGCGGGAATGTGCGCGCGAAGGGAGACGTGGTGGTTGAGGAGAGGGTCCAGAATATAAAGGCCGCTGCAATTGCGAGGCCGAGTGAGATCAGGGTTTGAGGGTTCGGATTCATGGTGTTCTGGGGTTATCGGAAAAGAAATCAGGAGAAGTGACGTTGGAGAAGCGCGTGGAGGTGGAGTGTCCAAATGGGAAATCAGACGTCATTGTCAATAGTCGGACGGCGGTAACTAGGGCAAATTTCTCGTATATGAGGGCTAGTGCCTACAGATATCATACTAAAAGGTCCATGGATTTCCACACCATCGGGTTCTGGGACTTTTGCCATAGTCTTCCCAGTATATAAACTCCTATGGATAATCAAGGGCGGTTAGAGCTACTATACTGATATTGGAATGTTAGTTTGGTTTATCTCCGATCTGTCTACCGACTTTGTATTCGGCTATGCGAGGTGTAGTTATTATCTGCTACTTGGTCATGGGCGTGTAATGGTAGCAGATCCTGCTTTCCTGTTGGCTTCGCCGATAAAAATGATAGGCAGCTTCGGAGGTGGCAGGACGGTCTTACCTAGACCCAGGCTCGGCGGCCACAGCCAGGATCCAGTGCCATCGGCGGGCGGCGTATTCCAGATATTTGGTGTTCTGTGTCCAGTGCAGTTTATCTTATCATGGTCACGGAAATGGGTTGTTGGTGCATAACAAGAATCAGGGATGACAATAACCCTCGGCTGGTTGGTCACAACCAAATGTTGATAATCTGCTGATTATCCGCCAGCCCTTGACAGTGTGTGTGGATGTACAGGGGTTTTTAGTTGTGATGGGATAATGGAGGCAACTCTAGAACTCGCTCCTGCTTGCGAGGTGGGCTGTTAGTATTTTGCATAGACCAGCCCGCGGGTTAATATATACACATGGCATGATACTATGGGTTGTGAGTGAGCAGTGCCATTTTGCACATGGGATGATAACTGTGGGTTGGATACATGAGAAGAAAGGCAGGAAAAGAATTAATCAAATGTCTTAAGCAGGTTGAAAGCAGTACTCCGTATCCAAGGCCTGTATCCCTGCTGGTGAAAATAGCGGGGATAAGAGGAAATTTACATGAGACTGGGTGGGTAGTGGCATAATTCCTTGGTTGGCGTAAACTCCCCAGCATTTCAATGAAATCTGAAACTAAGGAGCAAAGCCCTACAAGGGTTTGCTGTCACCTTAATATAAAGTGCAAGCAACTGCCTGAATATTATTACTAAACAGGTTGACCTTAAAAGAGTTAAAATATATTGTCGAGACCCTGATGTCATAAAAGTTGAGTTAAAATAAGTAAAGTTGCTCGTGATGAGCACATTGATAAATGAAATCTAACACAGCCCGGATGGTCTAGTGGTATGATTCTCGCTTCGGGTCCACCCTTAGTCTCAAAAACTGAACTGCGAGAGGCCCCGGGTTCAAATCCCGGTTCGGGCCCACTGTCTTTTTTTTTTCTTCTTCTTTTTATTTCTCGCCATACCTCAATTCCATTGCTGTCATCGGGGCTTCGAAGGATGTCAGTGGGGGCAGATCTATACCCGCCAGATCCCCTACCTACAGTTACTGGGTTCTGATGGCTCAATTGGACACTATTTTGGTACTCGTCCAACTAAGCACTGCAGTGCACTAACTATCAATGGAGCTGGATAGCCCTGGTGAGATCCTTGACGGAATAATGAACTGTATCGGATATATTCATAGCTCTGTTGATTTACCATCCACACTTGATTCGAACTCATTGAGTTGCAAGGTTGCCGGTCGACCTTTGGGGCTGTCTGTCATGCTTGGTGGCCTTCTGCATCCTCCATATCTTCTCGTCTAGGCTTCTCGTCTTTCCGACTTCAACACCCTTTCCGATTTCAACGACGTTATTACTCCTTGGCCAATGATTAGTCCTTCCATTTCCTCCAAGCACTTTATGACTCTTCCTCAAAACCTGCACTCTGCACCACCTCTATCTTGAGAATTTATACGCCCACAAGGCTCCATGCTCAAAGACACTGGGACCCATGAAAGGTAGGGGCCCTCATGATGAAAGCGGCATAAGTACCAACCCAGCTGAGTATATTTCATTCTCGCTCTGCAAGGCAAGGGGAGTACTAGGATACATTCATTCTTTTGCCATGCTGCACAGTAAGGCGATTTCTTCTCGTTGCTAACTGGGAACCAGGCAAGGTGAAAGTGTTTAAAATACCATCGAGCTCTTTACGACTCGACCTCTCGTTCTGCGCCGCCGCATAAACATCTTCCCAACCAAGCAAACAATCAAGAGCATCAATGACAGTAATGGAGAGCGAATACTCCCCATCTCCTACACAGATAGCCCTCGCTTTAGCTGTTGTTAAGTTGAAGCCGGCAGGGCTAGACATCAAGGGTATCAATAAAATTCCCAGTCATTGTGAGACCCCATACTAACAAGCCTTAGAGTTTATTCTGCAATGTCGAGAGTCTATCAAAGCTTCCAAGAACGCAGAGATCTTTCACGCCCCCGAGAAGTTCTTCGACAGCGTCTCATTCTGGAAGCGAGCGTACGAGAAGTCGGAGGCTGAGAAAAGTACATTACTGGACCGGATTTTCGAACTTGAACAACGCAATGAGGAGCTTGTGGAGAAAATACACACTCGTGATGATGTCCCGGTCGAGACGATACCAGCTGCAGCGGTGCCTGTGCAGGGCCCCTTGAAGCGCACTGCCACCACGAACCAGGCTTCGCGGAAACGGCTCAAGACACTATCATTTCCGATGGGCCCCCTATTTGGCACAGATTCTTCTTCTCTCCATGATGACATGACAGGAGAGTCAGACAGGGAGCGTAAGTAGTCCCATAGCTCCTGGCTTTCCCTTATACTAATGTTTTGACGGCTCCCTAGCTACCACCGCGTTCCTGAGGCAATCATATGTTCTCCAAAAGGCCCTTCAAAAAAGGCGAGACACTACAGGGGTAGTCCGGGCCGCGGTAGCTCTATGTAAGACTTGCGAGGACCAACTCGCCGAGGCGATTACCCAAGAAACCGCAGAAGGCAGGACCACGAACGGCCCATTGACAGAGTTCCAGGTGTCACACCTCAGCCTAGTCTTGCGTGGCACCGAGTCCTCCGTACGCTTTCTCTTTCAAACAATAAAGAAATTGTGTGGAACCGGTGCTTCGCACAGAAAAACAGGGCTGCTCATCTACCATGTTGTCTGCTTATACGCAGCTATCATGGACTGCTTACAGCGCTACTGCAATACCCGCGCAGCCCCATCAAGGCCAGAGTCCCAAGAGTTCTCAATGCAGACAAGGAGCATGACAAGAATGCAAACAAAATCGAGTGACGAGCCCGGCAGCCAGTCTAAAGTAGAAGACGAAGCCGCGACACAGCTAACCTTGCTACTGAACCGAATGGTCATATCACTTGATCTAGCATGTCCCGGACACAGACAGCTGCTAGAAGGGTTTCTTTACACTCTACTAAGCCGTGCCGGGAGCGTCTTGTGTCTTTTTGTCTTTCAAGATCTACAACTGAGGCCTGATTTACAGGCGGATCCTGATCAGCTGCCGCTTCCTGCTGGCTTAAGAGACGCCAAGGTAGATGACAGATCCCTGGGGGGCGCACAAGTTGAAGCAAGATACCTAGTGTGTCTCGTCCGGGGCGCCCTAGCTGTACTTGATAAGCCCCCATCTTTATCATCTGCGGCATCCGAGGATCAGTTCGGTGGACAGTTTCTTTCCACAATCAGGGCAAGGCTCCAAAGTACTCTTGTACAGGCTGTCTTCGGTGCGAATTCGGACTTTGGACAGACTTTGCAGCAGCCTGTTGAGCCAAAAGGTCTTGACATCAGGAGAGTTCTGGAGGATCATCAGCCTTCTGAGCTATCGGTTCCCGAGTGGTATACTCAACAGCTCTGGCAACTTCTAGGGTGGGAATTATTATCGAAAATTGATCTTTCATAAAGCTGGATCTTCCGGATATCGTACGGAGGGAGAAATCATCTCTCTTTCTCAGTGTTATGTCTTCATTCAAGGTACCTGTGAGATTCTTTTGCTCTTAAGCTAATGTACTGCCCATAGATCGACTAATAAGCACATGTGTCATGAATTACCTGTTTCTATAAAGCAGCACGTTCTCGAATAATATTATGCAGGCCGGAGAGGGTTATACCCTGACTCATTTCAAGTTTAGAATGCGAGCAGCGTTTCCACCTAGTACATCTGCCACCGTCTCAGAGTTTGTATCAAAAGTCGCGTGAATCGCTTTGTAGTTCGTCGTCACACTCGGCCAGTCATTACCCGCAGAGTCCAGGGGAGGGAAGAAAGGATGGTCGGTTCCTTGACTCTGTCAGTATCAAAATACAATTCCATGAGGCCAAGCATACCAAAGAGTAGACGATCAGAGCCCGATGCAGCCATCGCCGCCTCTAATCCAGGCTTGCCATATACCACCGCATCTAGGTAGATATTCGTTTTGAGCACATCCCAAACACTCCTCTGCGGACCCTGTACATCACCACCTCCAGAAACAAACTTGCGTTCATGGAAGATGCAGCTCTCAATCCGCCCAGCCAGGAAGGGAAGCGTGCCTCCAGAATGAGCGAGGAGGATCTTGAGACGCGGGAATCGATCAAAAACACCAGACAGTAGCATCCTCGTCACCGCAATCGTGGTCTCTAGAGGGAACCCTAACGCCAGCGGAAGAACATGTCCATACCGACCCGTTGCCTCGGGTCCACCGAAAGCCTCATCCGGCAGGCCATAATGCGGATGCAGAAACATCAGTGTGTCCGTCTCCTGCAGAGCCTTCCACACAGGATCAAGCCTCGCATCATCCAGCCCATTTCCCAGCCCCGAAGTCCCCATAATCACGCCCCGGAGATGCGGTAGCGTCTTTAGCCGTTTAATCTCAGCAACAACAGGCTCGGCGCTCGGCGCGCTCAACGGCAACGCACCCATCGCAAACAACGTGTGCTTCTGGTCAAGCGCTAAAGCGCTCTCCGGGTCAGCGGCCCTGTTCACTTCTGCGCAGGTCTTTTCTAGGTCGTCGTTGATTCTCTCCGCCCACAGTTGGGCCTCAGCCGGCTCGACAAAGTC
This sequence comes from Aspergillus mulundensis, assembly GCF_003369625.1. Taxonomy (NCBI): domain Eukaryota; kingdom Fungi; phylum Ascomycota; class Eurotiomycetes; order Eurotiales; family Aspergillaceae; genus Aspergillus; species Aspergillus mulundensis. Next base: position 460,841 of record NW_020797902.1, on the reverse strand, counting down.
CAACCAAGGATTGGCGAGCGAGATCACGCTGCAGTTTATGCCGTGCTGGCGCATAAAGGAGAGCTTCACGTTGATGTCCCAGTACGAAGAGTCAACAGGGCGACCGCGCTGGTCGAGCGGGATAGAAGAGTCATCGTCCGAGGAGAGGATAATCAGGCGGGGATCTTGGTTGTTGGAGGGATCATGCACGTAGGGGACTGTTTTTCGGCTTCGCAGCATTTGCATGTATGCTGGCGGGTAGACGTGCGTGTGGACGTCGACGATGAGAGGCATGATGGCGTTCAATTCTAGTTCAATTCAAGTTCAAAGCGTGCTTGAGGAGAGAACACGGTAGTGAAAGGGTCAGGGAATTGGAGAATAAGGGAGAGACCAAGATGCATCGCTGCGGGGTACCGTATCTATGCAGTGTTACCTTCTGCGTTTGATACTCCAACCTCCAACCTATCTCCAACTGGCCGTTATCAGAGATAAGGCTATCTTCTCTTCACTTAATCTACGGAGTATCTTCCCACATTCTCCGTGACCGGCTATATGCATGACTGGGCATCGGATGTTACAATGGCGTTCCCCGGGCCTGCAGGGCCGATGATATAACTGGTGATCTTTCCCCTCCACACCCTTATCTCTACATATCTATCCCCGCAGCCGCATCTCGTCCACGGCCCATTTCGATCTCTCCTACTACCCTCGTCTCCAGGAACCTTTCCAACGTATACCACTAATTCTGATAAACTCTTCATTGCAATCATGGAAGGCAATATGCCGGTCCAGGCATGTCGGCCCGTCACCGAGACGGTGTCGAAAGACGGTCTGGTCATCCCAGTACGCTATCACATGCCCAAGTGATCTCCCCATATTGCAAAATAACTTGGAAAACTAACTACGACAGATTATCGACTTTGGTCCCTTCCTTAATGGCACTCCAGCCGACAAGCACGCCGTCGCCATGGCCGTCGTCGATGCCTTCAAGAATAGCGGCTTCCTGTACCTCAAAGACCATGGCATTCCACCTTCCGTGACCTCCAAAGTCTTCAAGTCCTCTGCATCATTCTTTGGAAGATCCCAAGACCAGAAGGATACGCTGGGCTGGACGACCCCGCAGGCGAACCGTGGTTATGTTCGCACGGGCCGGGAGAAACTAAGCACGGTCGACCGTCAAACGGACCGCACGATCCCTGATATGAAAGAGACCATGGAGATTGGCCGCGAGGGCGTCGAGGGTCTCCCGAACCGCTGGCCGGATCATCTTGATGACGAGGGGAAAGACTTTAAAGAGACAATGCTCGAGTTCTTTGAGAAATGCAAGGAGCTGCATATCAAAGTTATGCAAGCTATTGCATTGGGTATGAGTCTGCCCGTGCACTTTTTTGACGAGTACGTTGACAATGGCGATAATAACCTGCGTCTTCTACATTACCCGGCTGTGCACAAGGACGTCTTCGCAAAGAACCCGGGGCAAGTGAGGGCTGCGGAACATAGTGATTACGGGTCTATCACACTTCTGTTCCAGGATCAGCGGGGAGGACTCCAGGCAAGGAGTCCGGAGGGAACTTGGGTTGATGTGACGCCGTTCCCTGATACGGTTGTTATTAATGCGGGTGATTTGCTGGCCAGGTGGTCGAATGATACTATCAAGAGCACGAAACATAGGGTTATCGAGCCGCCCAAGGCGCATGGCGAGGAGGACAAGGACTTCGATATGTATCCAGAGCGGTACAGTATTGCGTACTTCTGCAACCCTAACATGGATAAGTTCATCGAGGCCATTCCCGGTACCTACGGGGAAGGGGCGGATATTAGCATGGCGAAATATCCAGGAATAACATCTGGTGACTACTTGGTACAGCGCCTTTCTGCAACATACTAACAGTTGAAGACCTCTTGTCTCGGCCCCTACTGTATCTATGCGCGTTTACTCAGCACTATCTCCTAGCGTCCATAGCGGTTTTGAAAATCCAAGAATAGTCGATATATCTAGTGTTATCCATGTATGTACATGGCGGCGCCTAATAAGAAGACTGTAAAACACTCAGCCGTCCGCCATCAGTCACCGTGATATTCCCATTCAAATACCCCCCAGAAGCGCCCGCCATCCAAAGCACTAACCCCGCAATATCCTCCTCACCCCCAGCCCTCGTTATTGGGATTTTCTCCGGGTCAAAGGACCCATCTGACACTCCCTTGTTCCCCTCCTCAAAGTTCGTGCCTACCGACATCTCCGACATATACAAACCCGGTGCAATCCCATTAACGCGGATTTGGTAATCTGTCAAACTCGTCGAGAGCGCCTTAACCAGATGATTCACGGCGCCCTTGCTCAGGTTGTACGCAAAGTCAAACGGGACTCGCCGCGAGTATCCCGCAATACTCGAGGTCATGATGATCTGGGCCAGCGGGGGCGAGAGCTTGTTCTTCTCTGGTGCGGCGCGACGCTTATTCGCTGCATCCAGCAGCGGGAGGAACGCAATGGCCGTGTAGTATGCGCCAGTGGTGTTGACCTCAAAGACTTTTGTGAACTCCGCCATGGGTATGTTCCAGAGGTAGTCCTTTAGTTCGGAGATGGGGAGAAGGGACCCATCGTCCTTGCGCTTGATGATAGCGGGTGGGCCGAGGATGCCGGAGTTAACGATAAGGAGGTCGACGTGGTCTGTTTGCGAAGCGATCTTGTCGTATGCTGATCGCAGGGATTCCTGGGAGGTTACGTCGCCCTGGACAGGGATTATGCTGTCTTTGGCGGCGGCTGGGGCGAGAGAAACGGTTTCCTTTAGAGCTCCTTCTCGGCGACCGATGATAAAGATCCTGGCCGCACCGTTTGTGGCGAGTGCCAGGGCCATGGTGCGGCCGAGGCCTGGGGTTTTGTTGTCAGTTTATTTATCTTTGTAGATGGAGCGGGGGTGGAAGAGGGGGTTTACCACTTCCTCCACCGGTTATGACGGCGACGAGGCCTTTGACGTTGTATAGGTTGGAGGCTTCCAGGTGCGACATTTTGATGATCTTGCGGTTGTTGATGGTATAGAGGATTAGAGGGAGGGGGATGAGGGGGATTTGGAGTCCTTTATACTCTGTTCGCTGCGGTGGGGTAACGTATGGAATGTCATCATCATCACCACGAGTGGCCCATCCTATCCTGTATTCCGGAGTATCCGGCTCAGATAGCCGTTACTGTCATTGTTCATCATGTTGCATTTGACAATGCATTATTTTGTTTAGGGTATTCTATACCCCCAGGCACAATGGATGGGAGGCCTGAACTATAAGGCTTCACTAACTCCGCTTATGTCCGACCTGAATTCTGGCCGATTCTCCAACTCGAGCCATCACATTCGCTCAACCACATCGAAACACACACTTCATCCTAACCACACCCTGCCTAGCTATATCATAATGGATCCCCCTCGAAACCGAAAACAGCGACGAGCTGCGGCCTCCGCTTCGCGAACGGACTCCTTCGATCCGTCCTCAATCCCACTCGCTCGTCCGCAGACTGATTCCTCAAAAGGCCAGAAGGACGGAAGAACGTTGGTGGACCTGATTGCGGAGAAACAGGGCGAAATCGAAGGGAAAATTGGCTCTCAAGGTTCAAAGAAGGAAGTCGAGACGAAATACGTGACTATCGACCCCAACACAGGCGAGATTTCTCCTTTCGATGAGGCCAGTCACGCGAGCGCTGGAAATAGGAACGAAAGTCAATCCTTAGAAGACGCAGACGAGGAGGCAGAACCTATTCCACCTCTTGTCGACACCCTTCTGCTTTCGTTTCCCTTGACGGTCTTGCATTTGACACTGGGCTATCTTGCCGCTCACCAGTACGCGCAGAGCATCGATCTCAAAGCTCTTTTCCGCAATTCCGGCTTTGTCGCATTCCCGATGCTCACACTTCTCATCCACCTTGCACATGGTCACATCGTTAGATTTCATCGGGGCCAGGCCGAACCTGAGTCCATATCGCTTCTCCCATGGCATCCAGAGAAACTCTCGTTTTCGTTTCTGCGCAAGATGCTCTTTCCGCCGTCTCTGAAGACAATCGTCTTTCTTCCGAGTGCTGTGATACTCGGGAGCAAGTTGATGTCCATGACGAACGAGGAGTCGTACTATGCCGTCATGAAGCAAGCGCCAGCTATCGGGACATTGTGGGTGTGGTGTATTCTGGAGATTTCCGTGGGGGCGGCTGTCCTCGGAGCATTGGTACCTCTGGTGTGGGGTATTTGGTGGAAAGGGTATGGCATCATCTAGGTCTCAAAGCCTGAAATCGCAAACACAACGGCTTCGGCCACCGGAACTCGATGGCTTGACGTCAATGATTTCCTATCAGGTGATGCTATAATCGAGAGACCCCGGCTTCGCTCCGTGTTCCCTTCGACGCATCGAACAACGCAGAAGATAAGAGACTACCATAACTCATCACAAGGTCTATCCCATACAATGCTCCGCCTTCGAAGCCCTTTCCGAAAGCATCGTCTGCCGATCAGGATGCGAGTTCAACTCTTGTTCCATCTTCTTTGTAATATGACTGCATACTGCGTGTTTGGGTGCACTTTCTTAGTTTGGACTTTAAAGGAGGAGTGTAAACCCGGCACGTTGACGCAACCTCACATTATCACCTCGCAGGCTTGAGAATCTCCCCAAAACTCTCATCAACAGAGTTGCTCCATATCATGTCTACTAGGTCTACGTTAGCCCTTTGCGTTCTTGACCACCGTACCCCGCAGCGCAAGTGATCAGACTCGAAAACATGCATGAACCGTTGACTAAGTGGTTAACTGCTGGCTTCCTGCTGATTCTCGCCATATCCTGCCTTGGTCTGGAGCTCAACGTGCAGCGCCTTGACATCATATCATGCAGCATACCCATTGGGGATGGCTTTCAAGGTTCATCTTCTTGGAATGCCATGACTATCGGCGACACTCCTATATTGTGGTCATGACTCAACAATCCTGATCTCGTGGTACTACAACAGCGTCAAGGATGATTGCCAAGACCTGGTCGCGGCCGGCAGTCGAGACTGACTGGCAGCTATCGTGAAGCTAATGTCTGCATCATGCAACTTGCCGGACAAGGAACCCTTTACCCTGAAGAACCTGTTCGGGATACCCAGGTCTGGTATTCCATCAACAACCGTGAGGCCTGGCTGTACGGAGAACAACGGAAGGATGACAAGCTTTTCTAGGAACAGTTAAAGCTGCTGGTCGCGCTCACGTCACACGGCGTATCTATAACTACCGTTGCAGTTGCGGACCGCCATTAACTAGCTGACTTTGATTCGATTGAAATCTTTTCTTGTCTATCATCGAGTCCAAAAGCTCGTTGCAACGCTTTGGCCATCAGACGATTGACTACGGAGTACGTGACTTTGCCATCACAGACCGTATACTTGGCAGATCTTCAAGGCCGGGTAGCTACTGTAGCAGGGTAGAGTTGCGCTTGACTACTGGAGCCTCCAGAACCCAATCCGCTTCACCTCCGCCGATCTTGATTCTCATTCCAATTGCGACCAGGAGCGGAATGTGAGCTGGCGCCAAAACTACGGAGTAGATGGCTCTACATTTACTCAACAGGGTAGAGCTATACGTCGATCAATAGCGCTCAACAAATCGTACATTTCTCAACCCCACAATATTCCGGTAAACATATCAGTCGTCAAAGGTCCAAGCAGTGTCAAGTGAATGCCGACTGTGGAGTAGACTTCTCAGACACTCGATTTGACTATTGATTCGAGTACTAGCATCGGCCAATCACGAATCAGCATATAACCGGACAAAACACCACAACTATGTCCGTTTAGCCCCGAAGCAAGAAGTGACTCGAGACTCAACAAGGCAATTTGACGACACGAGGATATAACTTCGGTTCGGTTCGGCTGATCGCCATCGTGACGGCTGCCAGGCGTCTGAAGTACCTTTGCACGGACCGCACCTTTCTGCTAGTTTGTGGAGTGGCCCCAGCTCACTCCATACTTAGTCCCCAAGTTCGAGTTCCCAACAAATACAATATCGATCATACTTGTCAAACCTTAGTCGCGGTCTGCTTACCCTCCGGCAGACGGTGAGATCGATAGGAGGTTAGATTAGACCACTGACACGCCCCACGGAGGATAGGAAGCTTTGGACATGTCTTTCATGTTCTGCCGCAGTGTCGCACTGCTGACCGTATATTGCTTTTTTCTGATGTTTCGATGATGGAGACGACTGACGAGTCATGATCAGGCTCCAAAGCAGAGTCGCCGCCTTACACTCGGTGGACAGAAATTAAGGTACCCTACCTTAGGTACCCTACGTGCACGCGCTTACCATGTTCGGAGTATGCTTGATGCGCTGTATGCAACGCAGATCAGTACATGCCCTGTGCGACCTTGTTGGGCCCATCCCTCCGGCTTCGGCTCCGGCACCAGGATCTAGCGTTTACGCAAGTCCATAGAGCATCCAGAACATCCAGAGAAGGATCAACAAGATATCTTTGTACTCCGTTCATCTCCCAGCAATCTCTGTACTACGTGGTACATACAAAGTACCGTTCTCCTAGATACTCCGCGTGCAAGGCGCCGAACCCTGCAAGCTAGCAGACCAGGCGGCCCAGGCCCTAATATTGGCGTCAGTGGCGTAAATGTGTATGCTCAGTGCTCACCGTAATCTGCAGGATATGATAATATCCCAATTTCCAAGGTTCTTCGAAAGTTCGACTGTTCGGCACTAAACGTCCAACCGGCATTTGTGGTGTGCTTGCTCCGGAGGGAACGTACATAGCTAGCAGATTCGGGGTCTGCATGCAAACATCTACGTGGTGCCCGTGACAAGTACACGGGACCAGCTTGGGGCTTGGGGCAGATTAGGTAGCACCCGACGAAGTGGCTAGGCTTGTCAAGCGCAGGACTCGATCTAGACTACCATGTCGAGCTTGTTGTATGCAAGAACGGGCTGATACATTAATTAGTGCCTGTAAACCTCGGAGACCATGAATGTGAGATCATAACAATTTGGGTATTCTAGTTGGTATCAAGGGAGCGTGAGTCCAACACAATGCAATCGCCAGAACGAGAGGAATAATTGGGAGCGAAGAAAGCAAAAAGCACAATCATAACCAATGGTAAACAGCGAAACGCAGATCGTCCGAAGCTCAAGGAATGAGGCATATTCCCGAAAATAATTCAATCCCACCTGCAGCTCCCAAATGCAACGCCAGCCGTGACCCGAGAAAACAAAAATGATCAGCAGCAGAAAAACAAACAAGCCTAAACCCAGCAGTAGTGAAGGACTAGAGTGCGCCATGCATATTGCCAAGGAACGAATAAAGTCAACTCTCAAATTGAGTCGATTCAGTGAAAATGTAGTTGTGGTCGTAACTTCATACTGAAAATGACGAAAACCAGCGTCAGATCAAACTGCAATACGCCCTCCATGCATAATTCCCACACTCTGCAGGCTCGCGCCGCGAAACCGTGCGAGCAAGGAACTGACAATCTCCCGGTACGTGTTCATCTGGGTGAGCTTGAAGCGCTGGATCTTTCCGCTCGCTGTACGTGGGATTTCTTCGACAAAGATGATGCCCCCATCGAGGGCTTTGTAGGAAGCCAATTGGCGACGGCAAAAGAGGTAGACTTCCTCCGAAGTCAGGCGCGTTCCAGATAGTGTCTTGGATCGGACGACGAAAGCGCGGGGAACTTCTGTGCTACCGTCCTTGGAGGTTACGCCGGTTACGGCGGCGTCTTCAATACCGGGGTGTTTGAGGAGAATGGATTCGAGCTCTGCCGGGGCGACTTGCCATCTAAGCGCTGTTTGTTAGATTGTGCACATGTGAGTAGGGTTTCAGGGAGTACTCACCCGCGGACCTTGATGAGCTCCTTGGTTCGGCCAACGATGTAGTAAAGCCCGTTGTTGACGTATGCCACGTCTCCGGTGCGGAACCAACCCTGGGAATCTTTGGCATCGTCACGGCCCCGGTAGCACGTAAGCAAGCCCGCACCACGCACGTACAGCTCCCCGGGCTTGTTGTCGCCCGCAACTAGGTTCCCATCAGCACCGACAAGGCGGATTTCGTATCCCGGTTGAAGACTGCCGATACTGGCGGCATTTCCTAGCTCGCCGTAGCGGTTTTGGAAAACAACCCCTACCTCGGTCATGCCCCAAAGCTGAGAGGCATAGGCATCGAGCGGTAGGTATTCGCGAAACTGCTGCATTGATGCTCCATCGATCGGCGCGCCAGCAACGCCAACGTAGCGTAGGGACCCAAAATAGTCGGCAACTGGTAATGTGCAGCGGTTGAAAGCATGAATCATGGCAGGTACCATGTAGGTTTCAGTAATCTGGTATTGATACACAGCCGCAACAAATTTGCTGATATCGAAACGGGACAGAACATACAGCGGCTGACCATAGCGGACCGGGAAAATGTGCGTCCAGAGAGCACCGAAGAGGTGAAACATGGGAAGCGACATCAACCGGCTGACCGCGTAGGGCACATCGTACGAGATTGTGAGGTGCTGACACACAATCGCGTGATGCGACAAGATCGCAGCTTTCGGTAGTCCTCCGGTGCCGCTGGTGGAGAACATCGCCGCCGGCGTTGACTTTGCAATCGTCTCATCGTTAAACGTAATCCATTCGTTCTCACCGTAACCCAGGAGATGCTCAAAATTCAGGTAGCTCTCAGCTCCACTGTCGATGTACGGAGCTGCTCCAGATCCGAGTAGCTGTGCGATGTGCTCTGTTGCGGATTCGTCCAGTAGGCAGACCTGGCTGGGGAGCATGCCCTTGCTTGTGGAGACATTGAGGACCGCCGGGAGCGCTTCGCGGTTCGTAATGATTAGCTTGGGCTCAGCTAGCGTGACGAGGTGCTCTAGCTCCTGCGGCTGACTGCGTGCATTAGATCCCATGAACACGCCGCCGGCGCCGATTACGCTGAAGAACAGTGCGGGGTATATGATCTGCACCAGGATAAGAATCGTCAGCTATCAGCATACTGGAAGAGGAAGGTGAACAAGCTAGAAAAACAGAAAGTCGACGCGAAGGAAACTCGGAATTCCGGTCGGACGAGGCATTTGTTTCTGGTCAACATCGCGGAGGACTTGCGATGCTGAGTTTAGTTCAACTTACACTGTTGCCCATGTGGACCAGCACACAATCGCCCCTCTGCACATGGTGGGCTTTCAATCCGGCAATAAGGGTTCGCACGAGGGTTCTAAATTGTCGAGCACTGAGAGAACGCGAGGGGTCCTCTGCATCGATGAACAACGGCCTTTCTTCGTCGTAGGGCACAGGGCCGCGGAAGCAGAAGGTCAACAAGTCAGTGTATACCTGCTCATTGGCATTGTTGCCGTATTGGGGTCGCGCTAAGGACGACTCCCCAAGACCCATTCTCATGAGTTCGTCGAGTTATTAGTCAGGGCTATGTGTCGGTCAAAAGGAGTTCGTAATGGTAATAGTTTAGGGCTTGGAGGACGAAGTAGAGGAAGAGCGTCGAAGGAGGAGAAAAACTGCTCGTCGAGCGAAGGGATGCCTCGGGTGATAAATAGTTTGCATTCTGCAGCTTTAGAAATCATTTCGTTCTATAGATAGGGCCCTCGCTGGGAAGAATTCCAGTTTCCTGGGGTTCTGATTTGGAATTTCGCATCCCGTAATTTGCTTTGGCGCGCGTCGCAGGCCCTCATTCGCCGACTTGCGCTGCGTACACAAATTACGGAGCATACGCCGTGAGTCCTAAGGGCCAGCAGCTCGACAGTCGAAACCGGAAAGACTCGAAACCAGTCCGCTCAGACCAAGCCCAATCGCCACTAAGATTGGGTTGCTGATCCTGGTCTTGGTCCGCAGGCGAGGCTTGCGTCTAATCGCCAAATCGCAGTGGTGACCGCTTCGATTCCGATCACGGTGGTGGAGTCGCGAAAAGGACTAAAATGCTAGACCAGCGAACACTGCGAACATGTTCCACTTTTTCCCCAGCCATGCTAGCGTCGTTCCAATCTCGATTCGAGCAAGAAATATCCAACGCTTTGGGCAGAGGGTGCTTCGACAATCGACCGATGCATCGGGATCGCCCCATTGGTTCGCTTCTTCTGGCTCAGATCAACTTGCTTCAGTGGTTTCTCCTCTCCCGCTCCTCCACTTCCTTCGTGAACGAGCTGATAGTAGAGCTGAACTTGACAAGTGACACATTCAATAGTCGCTCAGCTCAGCACCGGGGAAAGATCTGTCCCGAGAGTGACAGGCAATAGAGCGAAATGTTGAACTATCAGATTCAAGGCTCGACGCCACCCTGTAGAGTCGATCGCGCGTCTGCACCTGCCCAATCCATAATAATGCACATGCACTCCTTCCCGGCGTTGGGGCGCCTGCCAGGGCCCAAGGCTCTGCGCAGCTGCGCTTGGCTTGCTCGTTCCCAGGAAACGACGCACGCGGCGTAATTCGGTGCAGTTTGCTGGAGCATCGGCTTGTCGCAGGACCCCGCCCGCGCAAAAATCAACAAGGATAAAGCGGCCCAGCAGGTGACAATTGCATTGATCTGCAGCTGATCAAGAGCACGTCGACGCCATCCATCTGGCTGACATCCACTCCACTAACCTAGTTTATCAGGTTACCAAGTCCAGGACTCCAGACAGTCGGTCTCGCCCGCGTCCTGCCAATTAGAGCTTCTGTTGATGCCGAAAAAGTCGGTCTTGTGGGCTCTGAGGCCGGAAAGACAGCATGAGTTGTTTACTCCGTGAATCAGTCCATGCCCCAGCGGCCAGGGCCAGCAGAATGTAACTCAACTCCACGATTCTTGGGTCCCTCGGCTCTATCGACGAGTTCTGTCTTCACAAGCTCGCGCTGCTAGACTACCTGGAGCTCGGAGTACCCGATCGATTGTCTGCTTTTGACGGTGTCCTTTGTGGGGCGACACGGACGAACGCCGTGAGCTTGTGGCGAACGCCTTGGTTTCTCGTGCTGTCGGCCTGTCGGCCCTGTCGTTTCTATCACCGTCGATCTCTCCAGCTGGCTGAATTGCTACCGCATGAACCGGTCGAAAGGCCATCTCGTCCCCTCAACTTGGCCCGCGTCCTTACGCGCAAATACCACTACCAGACAACGAAGCGGGTCGCGACTATTTCCTTCTTTGCCGTCAATTGGCTTTACAGTATTCCGTATCTGGAGAAAGAACAGTCGAGGCAAGAAGTAGGATATATTGTGCAATTTGTGTGTTGCATGTTCATTGGCAGACGTGCAACTCAACTGAGCACGGGGAAGGTTCCGTGGGATAGTAGTGCCATGGCCCATGCGAACACACACCGGAGTCCGAACACTTGGAGACTGCGGCGACCCTGACGGTCTAACCTCGGAATCAAACTCGAAAATTGCTTTTTTTATTGTCTTGCCTTCTTGGGCCGAACAACTGAGAGAGATAAGAACGGTGTCATGGTGGACCGTCTAATGTGGACCCCGAGAATGCTGAGAAGAATGATGGTCCTAGGGCACGGCTGAAAAGTCCGACGTAGGTCAACCCTCTGGGAAATGTCTCGTCACTAAGGACGGCGTTATGCATTCAAAAGACACATGCGCCCTGCAAGGAGGAATCCCAATGGTTGGCTCGGTTCTGTATTCCAGTGTATGAGTGCAAGCCACCATCGCTGCTCTAAACACTTACCTCAATCTCACCCCACGGCTATACTATACGACTTTGGTACCCCTGGCAGTTGAAAGTGTAGCTCTCTAACAGCAGTCGAGCATCATGTCTCAAACAGAGGAGGTCATCGTGACCAGGCCGCCAACGGCAGTATGCGTTCCAGAGAGCCCGAGCGAAGCCAGCTTCGTCAACATCGAGAAGTGCATCATCAAAGATGTATCCGAGTTGATGTTACCGGACGAGGCTTCATTCGACCTTGAGGCGCAAAGCACGACAAGGAAGCTGATTGCTCCAATCCGGTATACGATCCTCAACATCTACCGGCGGCTTTTCACGCTCGTCTTTCTCGCCAACATCGGAGTCTTCATCTATGTGATGGTTGCGGACCGAAAACTTCTGGCCCTTGTCAATGCTGCAGCAGCGAACCTGCTCGCATGCGGTCTCGCAAGACAGCCTCTTGTCGTCAACACCATTTTCGTCACAGTATGCTCAATACCTAGGTCCGCTCCACTGTGGCTGCGCCGAATCTGCTCAAAGGTGTACCATTACGGAGGTGTCCATAGCGGATGCGGAGTCGCATCGCTCATCTGGTACCTGGGCTTCCTCGGCGAGTTCTCTCGACAATACTGGTCTGGTGGATCATCCCAATTTTCTGCAGCGCCAATTGTTCTCGCGTACATTATCCTGGTGCTGCTGCTTGCAATTATCATCGTTGCCTATCCAGGCTTCCGATTCAAGCGGCATGACTACTTCGAGCTCACGCATCGCTTCTCCGGCTGGCTTGTCGTAGCCCTCTTTGTCATCCTCCTCATGGTCTTCGTCGACGAAGCTTCCGCCGCCGAAGGCAAACCGATGGGCCGCTTTCTCATCGAACTCCCAGCGTTCTGGTTCCTCATGCTCGTTGTCGTAGCCATCGTCCACCCATGGCTCCTCCTCCGCAAAGTCAAGGTCACCCCAGAGTACCTCTCCCCGCACGCCGTGCGGCTCCACTTCAACCACACCACAACCACCTTTGGCAAAGGTATTCAACTCTCCAAGCACCCTTTGCAAGACTGGCACGGCTTCGCCACTTTTCCGGACGTCGACAGAGACGGCAAATCCTTCTCCAGCCTGATCTCAAAAGCCGGCGACTGGACCGCCGCCACGATCAAAAACCAACCAACACACCTCTGGAAACGCGGTGTGCTCATCTACGGCTTCGCATACGCAATGCGTGTGTACAAGCGTGTTGTCGTCGTCACAACAGGCTCCGGTATTGGCCCCTGTCTCTCCTTCCTTGGAGACGAGAATCGCCCCTCTTTGCGTGTCATCTGGCAAACGCGAGCGCCTAAGCGAACCTACGGCAAAGAGGTTCTCAACTTGGTGGGACGCATGGATCCGAACCCCGTTATCATTGACACGAATTCTTCCGGCCGTCTTGATATGGTGCCGCTCATTCGACAGATTGCGCGCGAGCACGACGCCGAGGCGATTTGCGTCATCAGTAACCCGTTTGTCACGAAGAAGGTCGTGTACGAGCTCGAGTCGATGGGGATCCCAGCATACGGCCCGATTTTTGATTCATGATTTTGCGATGTCCATGGTGTAATGACTTTCGATATGTTGTTTGGGAATGATTATGATGGTTATGATGAATGCTGGTAATTCATGTTGTGTTAATTGCGATGGGAAAAGTGTTTGCTTTCGAAGGAGGCTGGTGCGTTGGGTTGCAGTGTGGAGTGAGGGGTAGAAATGTCACCTATCTGGTATCATAATTAAGGGAAACCAACCCAACTTGAAAGTCATTGCGGCGCAAAGTTTTCCAGGGCGTTGTATCCAGTCGACGCATTAGGCAGCTTTGTGCGCTGGGCCTGTCAGGTTTACGAGGTTGCATCATGGACTGTGCTCGGGCTCGGCTGCAGATGCATGCATGCCTCTGACCAACAGCATCCCTTGCTACTGAGGCTAGGGAACAATGGCCCGACGCTACGGAGTACTCTAAGTCTATGGTGCTAACCTCGTCTAGCAGGTACGGTGAAATTATTTAGCTTAGACAGGGGAAAGAAGATTTGTAGATACTTGGAGGATATTATTATTAAAAGGCAATACAGTCAAGTATATCATGATTCGTAATCGACACCTTTATCAGGGTCGACGGAACAGAAGAAAGAAAGGAAGACAAGGATAGTGAGGTATAGTATGATGGGTATCATGCAAAACAATTTGTCCACCCAATGCAGATATAAGAGACCTTAGAACGCCAAAGGGGTCAACCTGAAGAGTAAAGGCAGTGCAGAACTTTTGGTGTTGTTGTAAGCGAAATTAGTGTGCTGATTGTTGCATGGCACTGAGTGGTTTGAGCAGAAAGGGAAATATGAGCGAGGGCGTTTTATTTTTCTTTTGATCATCGCGTTCGTAACGTTCGTAAGTTCATAGACCGAAGCCTTCGGTGGTTATTAAGTACTGTAGATCGGTGTTCAAGATGTATGAGAGTTCGCGGATGGGGCTCTGTTCCGGCTTTCGAATTCCGCAGGCCCGGTGGTCAAATCATCGGGCGTAAGTCGGCTTCGTCCGCGGCAGGAAGAATTGGTGGAAGAACTATCCAGTCGAAGAGAGTCCATACGCTCCAGTTCTTCGTATTCCGGGGACGGCAGTGGAGATCCGTGGTAATCCTCCATAATGCTGCTGCCGTTCAACATGGTGTATCCGGGAGGGCTGGCAGGAACGTCTTCGTAGACTGGCGGCATTTCCTCATCCCAGCTGATACCGAGCCCGCTTCTCTCGGTAACGTGTAGGTTGAACTGCATGCGAAGAACGCGGGCTGCTCCGGTGGGGGTGATGAGTCGGGTGTTGCGGTTGGGGCAGAACTCTTCAGCAACTATCAATTCGATGACCAGGTTGTGCTTCGTCTCCAGCCCACCAGGAGCCTCGAGATCACAAACAGGGTTGGCGGTAGGGTTAATGTTGGCTTCGAATTCCATGCTGATTTCGCCACCGGCGGTATCAAAGTCTGTCTTCCAACCATCCTTCTCCTCGTTGTGTCCGATGATGCGAGTCTCCTGATGCAGAACGCCCTTTCCTTCACCACCAATCTTGTGCGTGTGCTTGGGGCAAGCAGTCGAGACGATCTTCTGGTGCTCTTCGATCCGCCACATCATTTTGCGCAATCGCCAACGGGTCTGGGTCTCGTCGCCCTTATCCAAAACACCGCTCAATGTCATCTGAACGGGGAAGGTACCGATGGGGTGAACGACAGATGGGAGGACGATGCGGCCGGTCAGATTGGTGGGAGGGAAAATTCGAATGGAGGACTTGTCGTTTCCTGGAAGGATAGCGCGCCTAATGTGTAAGGGCATTTTGAAGTTGTAATCATCGCCATTGATATTGTGTCCGTGCGCCTGGAGAATGTATTCCACCTGTCCCAGGGAACTATTGCACGACGCCGGCAGATTACCTGGGAACAGGTAGCTAAAGGGGAAGTCGTGATCACCGCTCCTGAGTTGAAGAGGTTCGGTCAAGAAGTTCCAGTTTGTCAATTCCTCGGTCTTTGAGGCGCAGTTGGGGCAATCCCTCGAAACAGGCTTCTTGGTCGTCTTTTTGATCATCAACCGCATATCGAACTTGTCGAGGGTGACCATGCCGGTCACTTGAGGCACGGTGATTCTGAGGCGGCCGGAGAATAGGGCACCGGTGGAGTTGGCTGGTGTTCCATAGCATACGAGGGGCGGAGACTCCACGATGACATCGAGTTTAGCTGATGCTGCATTGTCTTCATGGCTGCCACGCTCCTTCGAGCGGGCGTGCTTTCGATGCTTTTCCTTGTGGTGATCCCGGTAGGTGTGGATAAAGTGGTCCATTGAGAAGGAAAGGCGACGCTCCGGCGAGTGCGGCCTGTCGCTATGCGAATGCTTGGCAGGTGCTGCTTGAGATACCTCGTTTACGGACGAGGATGAGGAAGAGTTGGAGTGAGGGAAGATCGAGTGGTGAGAGAGGGAGGGGCGAACGAGGCTGGAAAGAAGACGGCCCGGCATTGTGAGGTCTTGAACCGGCAGTGGCTGAAAGACAAGACAAAGAAGAGTGGCAATGGATTGGCCGGGGGCCTCGAGGTCTATACAAGCTCCTTGGGTTGTCGACTAGGCAGACGAGGCAGGTAGACAGATACTATCTGAGTGGTTCAGGACTCAATGCAGTGCTGATCAAGTTGTGAGATGTAGAAGGCAGTTGCACGCATACTCCCTTGGTGAGGCTGTAGCTGGTAGTGGTAGTTGCTATGGCAGGCGCGGGGTGTATAGAGCGTCAGGTCAGGCGGAGTATGAGATGAAGGAAGCAGAGAAAAGGAATCTGGATGAACCAGAAAGCGGGCGAGGCGCTGCCTTTGAATGGGTTTACGATTCGTCTACTGACTCTGCCTGACTAGTTTGACTACAACTGAAATTTTCTCAGCCATGGTTTTCTCGTTGGTTCCCACATGTAACAGGGACAAATTTTTCCTGGTCTGGCCACCTTGAAGCGGACAATAAAAGCACTCGCCGGTGGGGCTGCCTAGAAGAAAGACATCATAGCGGGTCTTTGCTTACCGCGTATGTTCCGTACGTGACGTGACAGTGCCTGATGATTCTCCGAGGAGTTTCTAGAGATCTCGAGACTCTGTACAGCTCTACGCTCGATGCTCAGAATGCTCAGAGGACTATCCTCTCAGCTCAATGCTCTCTTTCTGTTCGCAAAGGTTGACCTTCGGACCTGGCCGTATATCCATGGCTCTCTGAAGTTACCTATTCACAAGGTACGTACACCTACACCGTACATCCATCTTTCTTCGAAGCAGTACCTTGGAGACGCTAAAGCCAATTCTAGCTCTGAGGTGTCAAGCAGTGCATGTTCTCAGAAAGCGCATTCGAGTCAACAGTCCAAGGCCGTGCGCAGCGAGCCGACGAGCCGGTGACTCACAGCCTAGCCCGGGCTTGGAGTATACTCGGAGGAGCTTCTTGAGCGATCTCAGCGATCCCCCAGGGCCCCAACCCAACATCGCATTGCGTGCTTGTTCGTCAATGTCAACTACAGTATCGCAAGTACGCGCAACACTGTGCCTGAGGTTCGATCTCGATGAGCCTGACAAATGTGCCTTGGGGTGAGTCTGTGCTGATGATCTTCGAATGGTGTCATATGTTTGCAATACTGATTCATCCACTAAGCGTGGCGCCGGCGCTTTTAGTCCCAATCGGAAACTCCTGCTCGGTGCGATTGGATAGCAGTTTCTATACAAACTTTCGATCTCAATGACACAAGACAGGGTCATTCTGAAGCCTCGAAGAAGCGTCTCTCACGCTGCCGCGGACGAATGGCAGGTATCTCAGGTGAGTGTCTACACAATCCTCAATAATGTGATCCAGAATTCCAGATCTTGTGGATGGAGCAGTGGCTGTCTGCGCATGACCACGCCCTTTGACCTGCTGTTCATGTGATCAGCTTGCCGTCGATCCGTCGCTAGCCCTCACGTGGCCCGATCCCGGTCCCTGAGCAATTCCCTACCTCGTACCGTCACATACCATACAATACGCCGCCGAGGCCGCGCTAGCTGGAGATCCTTTACGAGAGTCAAAGCCAGGAGGGGCAAGAGCTTTACATTTTCCGGCGCAGCAACATCACGTTATGGCTGTCTAAAAGTCCACGGACCCACAAACAAGGAGAAAGCGGATGATGTTGCAATTGTCAGGAAGAGATTTCCACAAGGTCGCTGTCTCGAACTTCGGCTCCCTTCCAAGTTCCAAGGAACTCGGACGGACTCCCGTTTGCCCAGGCTCATGAAGGGTGGTGTCCCAATCTCTTCCAAACTTCCTTGTTTGGCTAAGTCTCGTCAAGAGACGCCCTTCGATTGATAGTGTTCATGCATGGTCGACGCCATCTCCCCCGCAATAGGCGGTTCCAACTTGCGGGGTGTTGGTGTGATACTGATGCCTCGCTTGCGCTGAGCCTGTCGGCTCCAAAGTCTCTGCTCAATCAACAACTTGTCGCTCGTGAAGCGTCAGAGTGAAAGCAGGGAGGTATACAGAAGTATAGGAGAGTATCAGATCAGATAGCGACTGTTCTAGACAACAGCTGTCAACGCAAGTCAGGTCCCTTTTTTTGGAGAATTTTGACGAATGAAATCCACCAGCCTCCTTACAATTACCTAACGGATATCCTGGATGCATGGAACTACCCTGCGTGGTTCGGCTGAAGTTTTACTTTAACCCTCAGCCCATGAAAGCTTTGCTAGACGCTCCGGTCGGGAAGCGGTCGGAGAATTCGCCCAGACGTCGGTGTGAGAATCATGCCACATATGATCTGAATACTCCGTATGGCATCTTCTTCCGTGAGAGACTTAATCCGGAGGATGGGTGTTTGTCAGCGAATCCTTCCGGACCTGTCAAATTGTCAAGCCTCCTCGTCGGATGCGGTAACCGATTACGCGGAGCAGCCTCCAGACTTTGATAGAACTCTGTAATATATCGTTGACACCTGACTTTCGAGGCATCACACGGTCCAACTTCCGACCTTCCTCTTCAATCCTGGTCTTTGGGGGCGGATTTCGCCGTCTCCCTACGCCCTAGCATCTCCCCCTTTGCAAATATCCACGATCCAAGGTTAACTCTGACTCGTTGGGCCTGCCGTGATGGAGCCGATACGGATCACAGACTTTTATTTCTACGGAACAAATCTGGAATCACCCACAGTGGACCACACGTTATGGAGAAGAGTCAAGTTTCTCGGGGAACTATGAATAATAGGGCCTTTCGGCTGTCATTTTTACATCCATTCTCCTGAGGTCCCCGGCGATATGCGAAAGAAGCCGTCAATACTGCGCGTATTCATTACTCACACCGGCGAATTGACTTTTTGTTGCATATAGATTGCGTATATTTGCTCCGGGGTAGAGAGTACGGTGAGTATCGAGCATCGAACCCACAGCAACCTCACAGTACAGTATTGCAGAATCAGGCACCGGATGACGAGATCGACTCCTATTGGGCTTTCCGCGGGAAACCCTGCTAGTGCGGCGGTTTCAATGCATCCTCGACCCTGGCCAAGTCGGGGTTCTTTACGAGACAGCGGTCTAGTCTAGTCTATGCCCTAGATACGGTTTATGGCCCGAACTCGTGGACTGCTCTTGTTTGGATGTTGTCAACTGATCTCCTTTGCCGCGAGCATGACCAATCAAGTTGTTGTTTCATGACACCTTCTCGAAGCTCTTGGCATCACGCAAGACAAACCGGCCCGGGACCGAGTGCTCCATAGTCTTGATACCTGACTTGCACATGAAACCAATGAACGGCCCGGGAGGTGCCCGGGAAGCATCCGCCTCATCAATCTTCTTCGTTGATGTCATCATACCATTATTCACGATGTGATGATGCTATTCGGAGAGTCCAATTGACCTCGATTCTATAAATACTGTGTCGACGAAGCATCGGGATTCGGGACTATATTTGGACTTTACGCCACAGTCGGGAACTGCTCGGGAGTTGCCTTTACAGCCTCCTTCTAGCCAATTCTAGACTCGGAATGTCGCTCTTGTTGAATCTCACTGCCACTGATCTGTAGTTGTAGTCTACTCGGAATCCTCAGCCGGCTGGCTTCAGCCTTCGCCGTCGAGTAGGATTTGGCCTGGGCCTGGGCCTAGAGGCCCTATTCCAACTAACGGTCTGGTACACTCAATCTACGGAGTAGTGACGCAGCTTACTGCTCCTCGAATAAAGGCGTCCTTCATATATCCCAGCTGAGGTAAGACAGAAATTGCCACAAATATAGAATACAAATAAGGCCACCCGTTCGCTGAGCCGCAACGCTCTGTATGTACGGAGTAAGTACTCGAGCCCAGTCAGAACAATAACGTCAAATCATTCAAGTCTAGAGAGCAACTATTGAGGTATCAAATCTTAAGACCCATAGTCACATAAGAATAGCATGAAGAAAGCGTGAGGGATAATCCTGAGATGATGGACAAGTGTATACTACAAAGTATTGTGCCTGGATGCCTGGATGCCTGACCAACGCCCAGATGTGGCTGATGCTGAGTCAGCGTTGTTACAGAGTGCTTACCGTCTTTGCCACCGCCTATCATTTTCTGCGTGGCAGAAAATATGGCGGGGTGAGGGGCCAAATGACTCAAACCCGGACAGAATACAAAGAATTAATTGTTTCCCTTGCCAATTCCCCCACATCCGATTCCTCCTCAGTGCACCCAAACATCATGGCAACCCTAGACGCCGCTGCAAAGGCCCGCCTTGATCTCATCACCGAGAACCTCGCCGAAACCCTCAACCCGGAGATCATCGAGTCCATCCTCGCCGAGGGCCGAAACCCGCGTATTTACTGGGGCACTGCGACAACAGGACGCCCTCACACTGGCTACTTCGTCGCCGCTATCAAGATCGCCCAGCTGCTCGCTGCAGGATGTGAGGTCGTTGTTCTGCTGGCGGACATCCACGCCTTCCTGGACAACCTGAAGGCGCCGCTTGAGCTGGTTGAGAACCGCGCAAAGTACTATGCCAAGGTCATCCGGGCAATCTTAGAGTCTGTCGGCGTGCCCACTGAGAAGTTGGAGTTTGTTCTGGGAAGCTCTTACCAGAAGTCTCCGGAGTACACGATGGATGTTTACAAGCTCTCATCGTTGGTTAGTGAGCACGATGCTAAGAAGGCCGGTGCGGAGATTGTCAAGCAGAGTGCCAATGCGCCTCTGAGTGGTCTGCTCTACTCAATTCTGCAGGTGCTTGATGAGGAGCACCTGAATGTTGATGCTCAGCTGGGAGGTATGGACCAGAGGAAGCTTTTCGCTGCGGCTGTGGAGTGGTTGCCCAAGATCGGATACCGAAAGGTGAGATATCTATTGTTAGTCTCATCTACAGTCACTAACCTTTTCAGCGTGCCCACTTGGTCACACCAATGGTTGCCGGTCTCAGCGGTGGTAAGATGAGCTCCAGTGTTCAAGGTACATCCACCCATACCTCACCGCAGTCGTAGCCCTAACTAACCCAACCGCAGACAGCAAAATCGACCTCCTCGACGGTCCCGACGTCATTCAAAAGAAGATCCGCAAGGCCGAAGCTGCCCCCAAGGTCGTCGAAGACAATGGCGTCATCGCCATGGTCGAATACGTTCTCCTCCCGGCCGCCGGCCTGAAGGGCAAGAAGGAATTCGTTGTCGAGCGCCGCGACGCCGAACCCCTCGTCTACACCGACATCGCTAAGCTGAAGGAGGACTACCAAAACGACATTCTGACCCCGCAATCCCTTAAGCCCGCTGTCACCGCGGCGCTGACGAGCCTGATGGCGCCAATCCAGGAGGCGTACCAGGCCTCGCCCGAGTGGCAGGAGATTACGGCGCAGGCATACCCTCCACCTGTTGTCGAGAAGAAGCAGAGGAAGGTCAAGGACAAGGGAACTCGCCACCCTGGTGCGCAGGTCCAGGCTAAGGCTCAGGCCGAGGCCAAGGCTGAGGTTGAGGGTGAGAAGAAGGCGCAGGAGCTTCCTGAGCGGCCGAAGGCTGAAAACTAACTGACCGATCATTTTTCTCGCATAAAGCGCGTGAATTTTGCAAAAGATTCGCTTTTTAGAGTAGGCGTTGTGTATATGAATGCATTATACATATTTACTGTCCTGGTAATTTTTATATAAACTCTTCGACTTCTCGTTCACTTAGGTCTCAGATAACAACAAGCCTTATCCTTATGTTTTGAATTCATATTTTCTGCGATTAAGATGCCTAGATCCATGGTATCGAAATCATAATAAAGGATGACCCCTGTATGTGGAAACGGAATGACTTCTACAAGGTCAGGGCCTTCTCAAGCAGACAAGTAGGTCATGCCTTACTCTAGGATATATATTTCTAAAAACACATATTTGTCTACCCACTCACTTTCATTTCCGCTTGATCCCTAACTCCGCGAGAATCGATTCGTTGTGCTCTCCAACCTCCGGCACAGCATCCATCCGAGGTCGAAACTCTCCCTGCGGACTAAACCCAGGCGGAAGAAGAGCCGGTACAACCCCCTTAGACGTCTTCACCTCCGTCCACCGATTCCTCGCCTTGAACTGTGCATGTTCCCATACCCCCTGCATGTCATTCACATTCGCGTTAGCGATAGCAGCTTTATCGAGCCGGCGCGTAGCTTCCTCGGCAGTTATACCAGCAAAAGACTCCTGTATAATCTCCTTGAGCACCTCGCGGTTTTGTACACGCAGCGAGTTATTTGAGAAGCGGGGATCCTGGGCAAGATCAGGCTGTGACAGGACAAGGGTGCAGAAGTTCGCCCATTCCCGCTCGTTCTGGATTCCCAGCATCACGGAGCCATTTCCTGTTTCAAAGGGGCCGTAGGGGTATATGGAGGCATGGGAGGCACCGGCTGGTACTGGGCCAGGCGCGCCATTAAAGGCGTAGTACATGGGGAAGCCCATCCACTCGACCATGCTCTCGAGCATGGAGATGTCGATCTGGGATCCGCGGCCTGTCTTGGAGCGCTGCATCAGGGCAGCCAGGATGCTGCTGTAGGCGTACATGCCTGATGCGATATCCGCGATTGAGATGCCCACTTTGGCAGGTTCTTTGCCCGTGCCTGTGACGGATAGCATGCCCGCTTCGCTTTGCACGAGGAGATCGTAGGCTTTCTTGTCTCGATAGGGTCCGTCTTGGCCGTAGCCGGAGATGTCGCAGACGATAAGAGACGGATGCTTTTCTTTCAGAGTCTCGAATGAGAGACCTAGTCTTGCGCTGGCCCCGGGGGCGAGATTCTGTACGAGTACATCCGCCTTGCTGACCAGGCGCAGCAAGATATCATAGTCTTCGGGCTTCTTCACGTCCAAGGCCAGACTCTCTTTCGATCGATTCGTCCAGACAAAGTGTGAGGCGAGCCCGTTGACTCTTGTATCATATCCGCGCGCAAAGTCGCCCACACCCGGTCGTTCGACTTTTATCACCCGCGCACCCAGATCGGCCAGTTGACGGGTACAGAACGGGGCCGAAATCGCCTGCTCGAGGCTGACAACAGTAATACCAGCTAAGGGTCCTTGTATGTTGCTGTTCCCTCGCGCTGCAGATAATGAGAAGCGCCGCACGCTTCCCTGTAATGTCGGCTGCAGTAGGCAGCGGGGGCAAGCTGATCTAGCGAGCATACTCAATGACTGTAGCTAGTGAGATTAGTATGAGTCCCTGGTATAATTCAGGAACGTGGGACCAATTTATAGATATTAGACGCCGATGACTCCGAGCTTCGATTGGATGACCGGTTACTGGAAGCTGGGGTGTCCAGACATATAACCGAGGGTCCGAAGTAGCCTTCTGCAACCAAGTCATCCTGCGATCAACCTCAACTCCCTGAGAGTGATAGCCTAGAAATCTGACTTGGCGTGAGCTTGAAACATCATTGCAATTATCATTCCAGCTTGACCAGGTTGTGGTAGTATCGCTATAGTCAGCCAGCAACCAGAGTACCTTGTGTAGCAGAAATATATATCCTGCAGGTCAATGTTACCCGCCTAAGAAAAGTGAGCGTCAGGGAGTAAGCATGCGAGATCCGAAAGCCCATAGAACGTGCTCGTGCTCTTAGAAGCAGACTTCCACCAAACTGTCATAAGAGCTGGACTGTGTGTTCAAGTGTTGTGTTCGGGCAGTGCAGTATGTGAGCCGGAAAGAGTTTAGTGCCAAGCTTAAAGGGCTCGCGGCATTTCCATCTCGAACTCGGAGTTTCAAGCTCGCTCACTCCATACCTATCTACAAATCCATAACTGCTAGACCTCGCACTAGTCTTCCATTCTCTATATATCATACAGCCAACCATCTCTACCCAAGTCACCACCCATCTTGAAACCGAACAACCACCAAAATGCCAACCGACGACCTGAAATCCCACGCGACGTCAGGCGCACACGACTTCTATGCACTCCTCGACATCTCCCCCGCAGCCAACGAGTCTGAGATTCGACGCGCCTACCGGCGCACAGCCCTCAAGTACCACCCGGACAAGATCACCAACCCTTCACAAGCCGACCTCGACAAGTTCCATCTCCTGCAAATCGCCAACGATGTACTCTCTGATCCCGCAGTGCGCGGGCTGTACGATAATGCGCGGGAAGCACGGCAGCGGAAACAGAAGGAGTTTGAGATGATGGATGCGGCGAAAAGGAAAATGAGAGAGGATCTGGAGGCTAGGGAGCGGGCTGGCGCTGCAGAGGCCGCTGGTGGGCAGAGAGGGGTGAAGAGGACGTGGGGGGCTACGGTTGACGAGGATGAGGCGGAAGAGAAGCTCGCGAGGGAGATTGAGCGGATTGCGGAAGATGGGCGACGGAGACGACGAGAGGCAGAGGAGAAATTGCGGAAGGAAGTGGAGGAGGATGAGAAACGGATACGCGAAGAAGAGGAAGAGAAGCAGCGGGCTCAAGACCGGAGCTCGAAGCGTGTTGATCGGTCGCATGAGGGCGGTACCAATGTCCCCGAGCAAGAGCGCGCAGTGAAAGTGCGCTGGGTCAGGGAAGGCCGGGGAACGGATCTAGACAAAGATCGGCTCATGGCGTTGTTTGCGCCGTTTGGGACGATTGAGAGTGTCCTTGTTCTCAAAGACAGACGGCAGCGCATCGGAGATAAGAAGGAGAAGAAGACCGTTGCATCGGGCGTGATTGTCTTTGCGTCCATTGTTAGCGCGCATACCGCCGTGCTGGACAGCGAGAAATTCATGCATGACAGTCTTTCGAAGACAGAAAACGACTGGAATGTGATCGATTCTGTATTCTGGGCCACTGGCGAACAGCCAGATCTAGCAGGGCGGAACAGTGGTTCTGCATCCCCGTCAAGCCATGGAGACGGACAAGCCGGCCCCTCGCCGCAAGCACAGAGTACGCCAGAGCCGGCAGCAGCTCCCAAACCAACGTTCAGCTTCGCCGGGCTCAAAAATGCAGGAACCGGGATGAAACCGGGAAAGGCGCCTTCCTTTGGTTCTTTTGCATCTGCGGCGTCGGGCGGTGCTAAAGCAGCTCCCGCTGCCGAGTCAACAAATGGAGCTGCAAAGACGCCTAGCTTGGAAGAAATCACGCTAATGCGGTTGAAGAATGCACAGCGTGAAAAGGAGAGGAGGGCTCTTGAGGAACAATTAAGGAAGGAGGACGAGGAGGCGGATGCGGCTGAAGCTGCTGGCAGGGGCTGATTGATGGGGCTGATTGATTGGTCTCGTATAGACACGGCGTTCTACGATTTATCTGGATGATTGTCTGAGATACCCATGCATTGCATTGTTCTTGGTGGCTTATTTTCTTTCTCTGCATTATCCGGCGTTAACTTATACAAGCTAGAATAATTAATGTACAGTAGTTTACAGCAAAAACAGCTACGACTTTACCGCTGAGACTCTTCCTCCTCCAATTGTTCTAGATAATCTTTTGCCCGGTGACCTTCTTGGTTACTGGCGGCGCTCTTCTTCGCAACACCAGAGAGAACAAATTCCCTCGTCCATGATGGTACTATAGCCTTAACCTTCACCTCTCCACTTCCCTGGCCCTGAGCATCTGAACCCTCAGAATCACCTTGCCAGGAAATCCTAAACTCCTGCTTAGGATCAAATTGGCTCGCCTCACCCGTGAGTGTTAGATCAGTCATCATCTCTAACCGACATAGGGCAAGTCCGATGTTGCCAATGCCACTTAAGAACTTTCCGGCACTGCGGCCCTTGCGCGTTCCAGCCTTGACGATGTTTGTTTGGGATGGTGGAATTTGGACATCGACAGAGGGGTCGTAGACTGGACTATCCGATGTTGCAGGCAAATCATCCTTATACAACTGGACAGGTAGAATGCGCTTGCGCACAACACCGCGATGGTGCGTCCGGATAGTGAGTTCCTGACCGACATAGCATCCCTTCCGGAAATCGACCCCCCGCATCATATCCAGGTTGTATTCCAACGGCAGCGCTGACTCGGCAATCACCTCGGACTGGCCCTCGGCGACACCGTGAAGCATGCGCCGAACAGTATACACATCTAGACCAACTTCTTCACCCGCAGCCGGAATATGTGTCTCGTCCTCATCCCGAAAGTGTGTCCGTAGGTCTTCCTCCCCGGGAACAACAAGGCGGGCTCCGAACCCAGGCGCCCTTGTATCAATACACCCAGTAACCGATGCATGCGTAGGGAACGGCGAAGGACTAGGCGTCTCCAAGTTATACGCCGCCCAGCGCGGCTCAGAGTGGTTCTTCCAGCTCGCCCAAATTGTTCGCTCGCCGCCGTCCAAAGCGCGGAGCCGTAACTTGGCGCGCAATTTATGTTTCTTTAGATGCTTCAGAAGCTTCGGGACCTCGTTTTTATCGACCTCCACCAGCCACCCCGGCTCATCTGTTCCTGGCAGCGGGTAGATAAATCCGTCGTTGAGTATTCGGCCGGTGGAGTTCAGGAACGCCGCGTAGTAGCCAGTTTGTCGGAGGACTTTGCGTTGTGGATCATTGGCCATAAACATATTTTGCGTGATTAGGCCCTGGAGAAATTGCGTACTATCCTCGCCTGTGATGGAGATCAAGCCCCGGTTCGTGAGACGAGCGTAGCCAGCTTGAGGTGGTGACGGCGGAGCTTGGGGTTGCCGAATAGTCGAGAACAAACGCCATCTGGACGAACAATGAGCGCATATTGAGCGCGGAGATGCCATTGGGCGCAGCATGTTGACCTCCGCTCTAGTTCTGGTGAAGCTTTGAGATGTTACAAATCAACTTTGCTGCGCGTTATGCGGGACTATATAAAAAGGCGGTGGACGTCGGCAATATAATTACAAATGACATATTATTGTGGAGACGACGAATGAGGATTAAAATCGAGGTAGGCCTCGTTAAAGTATGATCATGTACTATGTCAGGTCTAGAATACAGACACATGTAGCTTAATAATCTCAAACAAACAAACGGCTTATTTGCTCCCTTTAGCAACGCCTTCCAAAAAACCAAGTAAAAATGCCTTATTAGCTGGGGACGCCACTTTGTCAATGCTGGAAGCTCCATTTCCAACCGGTTGGTGGAGGGGCGTCAGTGGGCTCACAACAGAAGGAGTTCCCGAGTGTTTTGGGACGGAGGTTTGCAGGTTCAGCGCCGTGGGAGAGGACTTCGGAGAAGGTGCCGATTTACCAAAAAGCGAGAGTAGGGCTTCTCTCTGGGCCGGTGTTTGACTTGGCCGTCGGTAAGTATCAGGTTGCGGAATAGGAACCGCCTGGGTGGCAGGAGACTCGGAGAGATCGCCTGGCTCATGGAGTTCTTCCGTATCCTTCCGCCGTATAGGCAATATGCCATGGATATCCACCTTATCTGAACGACGCAGAATTTGGGGTTGCCACGCTCTTGGAGGTTCCGGTGACTTGGTTTTGATAGGACGAGTCCGTGGACTCGCAGAAATCTGGGTAGGAGGTGTTGGAGCTGGACTTGGTATTTGTTCCCTCTTAGCACTTTGGGGTCTGGGTAGAATCGTGATGGGCGAAGCTAAAGGCTGTGACTGTCTGTCTCGGTTGACTTGACGCTTCGAGTCGGTTTTCTTTCTCACAGACGACTTCGAAATGGCCTCGAAGTGTGGCGTATTTAGTGGACCAGACACCGTGGCCGATGTCCAAGCATCTTTGCCCGTCTGTTGACGGACTTGACTAGGATTCGAGTCTGTGTTTGGACGTTGGAGAATCTGCCTTTCACCCGGAGAAGCAGGTTGCGCCGGGAGCTCTGCCGGTCGCGAACTAATTGGCCCACGAGGTCCTTTCAGCAAGTTAAGCAATTGATCTTGATGGGCGGAAGGCTTGCGCTCAACCTTTGGAGACGACTCAGGCTGCGGTACTAAACTTGCAAAGGAGGTTTTCGGGGTATGCTCTTTGAAGACGTTCAACAACGCCAATGAATGACTTGTGAGCTTCGGTGGAGGCAGTTTGCTAGCAGGCGGTACAGCAGCTCCTTGAACTTGGCGTGGCTGCGTTGACTGCGAGAACTGGGGATCCCCCGTCCGCTGGTAGGGAGCTGGAGCTGCAGCCGGGGCGGGTCCGGAGTGGAATCCTGGTGGAAAGGGCCTTGGCGGAACGGGAGGTTGATGAGGTGAACTAAAGGGGCCTGGGTAGCCACCTGGAGGCACTGGGTAATGAGCCGCTGGGAAGCCTTGCGGCATTCGAGGCGCATGCGGATCCGCTGTTGAGAATGGAATCTGGGGAAAACCACGATAGGGAGGCGGAATCTGTGGTGCATTTTCCGCCGGCCCAAATTGTGGAGGAAAGCCAGGAAAGGGTCCAGAGGAAGGATGGGGCAACTGGGGACCATCCCTAGGTGGTTGCGAGGGCCCTGATGGAGGATTCGGGGAAGTGCCGCTTCTCAATAATTCGAGGAGAGCGTGCGATCTCGAAGAAGTTGGGCCGGCATTAGATAAAGCCTGGACAGGCTCTGGCGTAGCGAGATTTGGATTGACGTTGAGGAGCCGCTTGAGATGCGCAGATGCATCCTGAGATGTTGCCACTTCTGGCAGGTCACTGGGAACGGCCGCCTCAAGGGGCATTTGGCTCGACACATGATCAACGTTGATGGTCTGAAGACCCTCATCCATTGATACCTCCGCCTCCATAAGAACCTGGTTGATATCCATTTGCGTTTTCGGGTCCAGCTTCTTCTTCTGCTGCGCAATCCATTTTTTGAGGGGATGGAGGAAAGGCGCAACCATGTAGAATTTGTTCGCGATAGCTGCTGCTTGCCCCTGATCAAACTGCTTGCTCTTTTTCAAGGTCGGCAGATCGGAAAGCTTCCACCATTCAATCTTACTGATCTCCTTTCTCGTGCGAGGCTCAAAATAGGCATCTTGTGGGACACCACGAAAGACATACAGCCGCATATGCTGTTCACGCATGGTGATCTCGATGTATTTAACGATCTCGTCATCTGGCACCAGGCCCGCCTCCCGCACATCATAGCCAGTCTCTTCGTAAACTTCACGAATCGCGCAGTCAAGATCCTTTTCGTCCTTGTTTATTTTCCCTCGGGGAAAACTCCAATTAGCACCCTTCTTCCAACCCTTGACCAGAACCACCTCATCCATTTCCTGGTTCAACATGATAGCGCCACGAACAGGAACTCGAGTTTTGTACGCAAGGAACTCGGAAAAGGCAGTCATGTGGTGATAACGAGACCAGCTGGCCATGAGCGGACAGTGCTGGAAAATCCGCAGGGCGAAAGCCTTCAGGGATAGTGAAGGAAGGGCCGGGTCCAGCGGCCGGATGAAATCTTCGTAAAACCATTGTGCTTCTTCAACTTGGAAACATATCCGCTCAACTGATTCCAATTCCTCGCGAGGCAGATTTATAATAAAGCGGACACACAAGTCATCTAGCCCTGTTTCCAATCACTGTTAGCGCGTTCTTCGATCTCGGGAGGGGCATTGCGGTTAAGAACGAGACTTACAGTCCTCCAGTTGCATCTTTGTTTCTGTCATAGTGAAGGGCGTGCTTTGGCATTTCAAGACGGCCTATTATGGCCGAGTGATACCCCGAGGTCGCTAGGAAAAGCAGGTCGTCAACAGACACAGCTCGGAGAGCAGTCGTGCAGCTTCAAGGAGAGGTGCTTGGCGAAGCGCCAACCCTGAAGCAGACAATTATTGAAAGCACAGCGCAAGCGATGGGGTATCGGCTGGTCCGGTCACCGACAAATGCGAGTAGCAGATGAATGAAGAGAAATGCGTCAGAGTTGTCGGCCAGAGACTCACAGCTATGATGTGCCTGAAGTGGGCCGGTGGCCGTGCTGTGCTGTGGCGAGTGTCAGCACGTGATTTCACCTAAGAGCTGAGCAAACAAGATGCGATAGCCGCCGATGACGTCTATTTCAGCTGCCCAAGGACGGTGATCTGATGAGGTATATCTATTATAGAACCCAAATTTCAGTGATCTTTGATCTTTAAACCCCTTTTCTAGTGAGCTTGCAGAATAGCCCCACAAAACCAAATCTATCTCACACTTCTACAATTACTATACTACCATTTTCTCAGATATTCGCAAGTCATGTCGTTTCTTTTCAACTTTGTGGGGAAGAAGATCCTCGCCGAGTCCGCCAGAAACCACTTCGGACAAGAGGTGAGCCCAATGCTGCTATGATCATTCATTCTACCGTATCTGATACAAATCGCCATAATAGGATCCATATTTTGAAGAGGTCCCTGCATCGCGCTTAGGCCGTACCTTTGGCAAGAAGACACAGAAACGACGCAAAGCCATCCCACCTGGCCTCTCCGAGAATGATAGCAAAGTCCTCACACGAGTCAAACGACGAGCGTACAGACTGGACCTTGCTCTTTTCAGCCTCTGTGGCTTGAGGTTTGGATGGGGGAGTGTGATTGGCTTAATCCCTTTGTGAGTCAACATACAACGAACCAGGACAGCTTGATTCTGACCATGTCCCAGTGTCGGAGATGCGGCCGATGCTGCGCTGGCAATGATGGTACTGAAGACCTGCGAAGGCATCGACGGAGGACTCCCGGCTCGGCTTCGAACGCAGATGATGATCAACATAATAATTGACTTTCTCATCGGTTTGGTCCCTTTCGTGGGAGACATAGCGGATGCTGCGTACAAATGCAATACACGCAATGCCATTGCTCTTGAGAAATACCTACGGGAGAAGGGCGCCCGCAATATCTCACGGCAAGAACAAACCAATACCGATCCAAGCCTGCCAGATGAGTTCGATCGATATGAATCAGAGGCGCATGCCACACATGGGAAGAAGCCACAAAGGTCAAAATCTCGAAAAGGCCAGCACGGTAGGTCAGCGCGCCGAGAAGATGATTTGGAGACTGGAATCGTTGAAAATCCCCCTGTCCGCAGGTAGTGCTGAAAGTTCGAAGGGCTCCCTATTAAGCCATGTGGCGCACTTGGGGGTAATGAATGCGATATTGTTCAATTGTTGATCAGGCCGTGTGCCCTACTGTTCAACTTAGCCCAGGGCGGGATCGTTCACAGGCGTAGCAAAACTGGTTTGAGTCGGTGGCCAGTTGAAAGTGGCTCGACGTCCCTTTAGGATTGCAAATAAGGGTCTCACACAAAGCACATCTCGATCCGTCCGTGGTTATTCGGGATGCTTGAAGCTTGTTCGCGGTCCTTGTTACATTGGACATGACACCGGGGTATTTCGCTCCCTGGGACGAAACGTAGCGCATCATCAGCTGATCAATGGACAGGTTCTTTGTCAGAATGTTGTCGGAGAGAGGAGTATCCGGGATAATAACGTCGGTAAGATCAGGGAAAAAATTAGCGTAGTTTTGCAATTCCGAGGTGAACAGGTCCCGAAGCGGAAAAGTGAATTCCACGCCAAAGGGAGATGTTCCGTCAGAAACCTGCCATGTCAGTGAGGAACCACGACCCTTGGAAACACTAGCCAGTGTCTTCGCAGCAAGTCGATCGTCCGAGTCTCCCCATACGACTCCAAAGCAACGGAGACTCTTTGCAAAGGCGACAATAAGCCTGTTAAGTAAGACTGAGTCAACATCGGCAATAGAGGTAGCCGACGTTATTGAACCACGAAAGGTGTCAAGGCGATCTTTCGGAGGTAGTGAAACATCATCTGCAAACCCTGGGCCAGCGTATTCACTGAGAATGTCGCCTAAGCCGGGAACATATTCATAAACGCTATGCAGTGGAAGCTTGGTGAACGAGGCATGAGGGTATCGCTGCTGGAGCAACTGGAAAGCCTCGTTATGCGGCGGGGACGACGAAGATATACTCGACGGTTCGACTATGAGGACCTGCAGTTCAAAGCCCGGTGGCGCGTGAGGCTTCGAAAGCAACCTCTGGACTTGTGCATGAACCATATGCAATAGAACCGACGAAGACAGGCCATAGGATAAAGGTAGGAGGACCGAACATGGACCATTTATCGGTAGATCTCTTCGGAGGCGATACTTTTCCATGCGCTTGAACACCTTATATCCAACAAACTGGATGTAGCACTCTCTGTGCGGGGAAGAAGAGTTAGAGAGATATGCAGTGTAGGATCGGAACAAAATACATACCTGCAGAGAGAGCGACCCCGAATGGTCAGAACGTAATCTGCATTGCGACAGTCCACACATGTATTTGACAGTGGCTTGCCAGGCATCTTTGCGATTTCACGGGCGTACACCTGGTTTGCGAAAGTTCTGGAGGGGCTTTGCATGGAAAAAAGGGTAGACTGTGGAGATCTCACGTGACCTTAGCATATGCACTGCATTCGATTGCCGGGGAATGTTAGTGTGTCAGTGTAAGCTAGGTACGGAGTCGGAGGTACAGCCACATTTCCATCCGCGGACACTACTGGCTTATCTCAGAAGCATTTTATGTTGCCTGAAAGCATCATCCCTACTATTTGATTATCTATCACAGTTTTCTATGATCACTCCCTTCGACTAGGTCCATTTCTGCTTATCAGGGAGCCGCGTGTTAGCTCCAAGCGAAGCCAAGATGAGAAGCTGGATTAGGGCGCTTGGGGTATCTGCCTTTTTGGCAGGCCAGGCTCTTGCGAACGAAGCGGAATTGGTATGCATTGAGTGCTACTGCTATTGATCACGCTCTGATGTTCTTGGCCGCAGACACAAGATCCCTCCCGTCGGATACAATGTTCGGGCATGTATAGCCGCAAGGCCTGGGGAGGAAGTGTCGACCCCTTCATTTTGACCAAGTTCGCTAAATCTTCTGCCGGCGAGGATCCCCTTGCCAGTCTTGTGATATTTGAATGGACCGATGAACATTTGATTGGAAGACGTGTCTCCGAAGATCCCGAGGTATGCGATAATTCTGCGTTGCCGGGCGATTGCTCATCTCATGGGTAGGAATATCAATCAATCTGCGATGAAGCCAGCGTCACAGCCGATTTGTGTACTAAAGGACAACTCGGTTCTTTCCTCCTCGCCCCGAACGCCACCGAAGCCGCGCAATTCCGTATAATATCGCAAGCAGTACACCTCAAGAACCCGGAAGCCATCAACTATCCCATAAAGAAGACCGGATACTATTGCGTGAGCACGTATGGGTATTCGGGTGAGGACTACCGGGCCGTGGTAGAATTTCGGAACTCATACGGCGAGCTTCCGGCGGCGCAGATTGCGAAACTGCCCTTCTACGGAGGCTTGACCATTGTTTATGCAGTGATTGGCCTGTACTGGGCATTTTTATACGTCCAAAATCGGCACGATATTTGTATGTTCCCTCGCAAGGTTGTCGATCGGTTGCTAATGGTTAGCAGTACCCGTGCAAAACTACATAACTGCTATCCTGGTCTTCTTGATTTTAGAGCAATTGATGACCTGGGGTTTCTACGGTAGGTCGGCATTTGAAACTTCCCCAGGCACAGCCCTAACATCGGTCAGATTTCCAAAATCGACATGGATTGAACATTGGAGCAAAAGTCCTGATGGTTATTGTCGCTGTCCTCAACGCTATGCGCACCTCCTTCTCGTTCTTCCTTCTTCTCATTGTCTGCATGGGCTACGGTGTGGTCAAGCCCTCATTAGGACGGACTATGGTATATGTTCGCATTCTCGCCATAACGCATTTTGTTTTCGCTGTTATTTACGCTGTTGCGAGCTTGTCCATCACTCCCGAAGCGGCAGGCATTCTGATTCTTTTTATTGAGCTTCCTCTGGCGGCTACCTTAACCGCGTTCTACGTATGGACCTTGAGCTCTTTGAACGCAACGATGAAAGACCTCATCGACCGAAAGCAGAAGACAAAGGCCATGATGTACAAGAAGTTATGGTACTGTCTTTTGGGCAGCATTATCGTGCTTTTCGGCTTCATTTTCATCAATGCGCTGGCCTTTGCTAGCCGCACCGAAGCCGACTTCCTGCCCGATCATTGGAAGAACCGATGGTTTGTGTTGGATGGATGGCTGAGCGTTGTCTATCTCGTTGATCTGGCGTTCATCGCCTATCTCTGGCGACCCACTGCCAACAACAGGCGCTTCGCAATGAGTGATGAGGTGAGCAATCAAGACCAGAGAACGAGCTTGGAAGTTGTTAACACATTCTATAGCTTGCTCAAGATGATGATGGATTTGAGATTCGATCTTTCAACGGAGCGTTGGATGAAGAGGACGCCCTTGGGGGCCTAGATGAACATTCTCCTGAGCCACGTCGCGACCTGTCACCAGTACCTCCAAAGCCAGTTCCCTCCGCGGCACGAACTCGAGAGTCATTGGATGGCGAGACTATCTTCGCTGTTGGTGAAGATGGTGACAAATGGTCCGACGATGAGGACGAGTCGCCGCGCAACTCAACCGAGAGGAAAGCCCTGACGAAGAATATGGACTAATCATCATGTCTTCTCCGAGCAGAGACTTCCATGAGACGTGACGACTTGTCACACTGTTTGTCTCTCCTGATATCAACCTCGGAGTGACTCATTTGCGCAAATTGTTTGACTGAACGATGGTGGAATGAGGTTCTTGGATCTTTACTGTACTCAACTTGGACTGCATATGGGGGCGTTACGATTCGGTGTTTTCCAGGTTTATATCTCTGTGTCTTAACCCACTATACATGTAATTTGTTGAGTCTGCTTTTGGCGATGAGTGTGAACGAGGCCTTGTACCTGCAATTCTATCTTGTATAAACAAAATGACACGCAAACTATACACTAGGCTTTGTCTCCCAGAAGCTAGCTATATTCTAGCAGCATTACCCATGACTCATAACGCGAGTGGGCGGTAGTGCCTCGAGTACAACCTCTAACTTTTAAGAAACATCTGCCGCCAAAACTCTCCCCGCATCCACAAAAACCTCAAAACAACAAGATGCGGGGCAACGACCAAAATGACACCTCCTTGAATGGGGGCACAAAACCCGATCCTCAGGACTCGAGGTCGGATCAGAAACCTCAATTTCCACACGATATCGACCACGTCCAGGATTTCCAAACCACAACCGGACACAGCCTCGCCCACGCACTTGTCACACGATGCCGCACCCTCCTCTCCGAACTTGACGCCTTCACGGCCCTGCTCGCTGAAACTCAACGTAACCCACAAGTCGTTGAAGTGCGATCACTACGCTCGAATGTCCTCTCTGAGTTGAAGACACTGGAGAGGCTGCAGGGGCAGCTCGATGCGGGACGGGCTCAATGTCAGGACGGGCTGGGAAACTCAAACTCCGATGAACATGCGCAGGCGGAGGACGGGGATTCGGTCGCGGAACCTACAGACGCCGACTCAAGGGCTATTCACGCGCTGAGGTCCTCGAATCTACCCTTCTACGAGGCTGTCTGGACGATTGCGAAGAGGAGTTGCACGGGGCTTGTTGCGTTTGGAAAGAGGTTCTACTGGGATGGGGAGGGGCCATCTGCATCCGGGAAGGGAGGGAAGAGTAGAAAAGGGAAGGATAAGAATAAGAGGAGTGTGTTCGTGGATATCGTGGCAGATGACGGGGAGGAGTGGGTGAAGGTTTCTACGATTTCAGAAACGAGGCTGTTGTTCGAGATGGCGAAGAAGGGGTGGGAGGGGGATTCGGATGTTGATTCGGATGCGGAGGAGCGGACGGTTCTGCAGAACCACGATACTGGTGATGATAGTGATGACGACGATGATGAGATTGAACTGCTCAAGCTTGCGGGTGATATGCGGAAAGCTGCGAATCTAGTCTGGGTGAATTACAGGCGGCCGAAGCTGCGGTTTGTGATCCCGAAGGTTGAAGAAGGATCAAGTCCTGAGATTGATGACCTTCTAAAGGCTATACGCAGCTATGGCGTGGTAGTCAGCTGTGGAGAGGATGCTTTTGCTCCGCAACTCTATATCAAGGCTAGCAGCAACGATACCGCAGTACAGGACGGGGTCGGTTCTGTTAAGGATGAAGTTCGAAATCTCCTTCCCAACCGGTTCAAGAGGTTCACACCTACCCTCAACGTTGACTGCACCCTACTACTTGCCATTGTTTCAGATCTGTCGCATTGCAAGGACATTGCGCCCTCCTTGCAGCATCACAAGGCTATCAATCGGCAGATCGAGATGGAACGTGAACGGCCTTTGCTATTAGCGGAGCTATGGCCAGCAATGGAATCGCACGAGCTCATTTGCACGAGTGAGGCTGCTAGAAGAATGCGAGAGATTGTCGAAACAATCGGGACCGAAACCGAGAGAAAACGAATGACAATCTTGATGGGAGATCAGCCCTTCACCTGCGCCAAGTCAGCATCTCTCGTTGAAGAACTTCAAAAAGTGTCGGACTACCCAGTACCTTCTCAGCTGAATCTTCCCATCCGGATAATCGATGCAAGTCCTGCTATCGATCTTGGGAAGTCAAAGTTGTCCCCAATAGCTCGTAAAGTGGAGGAGATACTGTCTGACATAAATACTAGTGTATTTATGTACGGATGGGTCTCGGATATAATGACCATAACAAGCAACCGCACGGTAGTCAAACAGGTCGAGACCATGATCGAAGAGTATAGGAATGACGAAGATCTGAAGGGACCGTTGATCTGGGTGTGTGATACGGCACGGAGTTTGATAGGAAAGGAAAAGGGCCGAAAGAATTAGATATCCCTTATATTCGAATCAGATAGGAGGCCGGCCATGTTCACATAATATATACAGTCGCTGGCTGTTGTTTGTTGCCAAGTGCTCAGCGTATGTCGTATTTCGATGACCAGCTTGGCTCTTAGACTGGCTTAGAAAGGTCTTCTGGAAGCCAAAAGTAGACTTCTTTATCTGCAGAAGCAATCATGTTGAATCGCGGGTTGTATTCGATTATGGCGGTTCGAGCCCGATGCGGTAATTTGACCATTGGCTGCAAACAGAGGTTGGTGTCTGGAGTCTGTTGCAGATCCCACACGACCAACTCATGATGATCGCCCGACCCGCCAATGACATATCTGCCCTCTGGGGTGAAGCACGCATCTCCCTGTCCGAGAGGCTTTCCAGTAGCCGAAACGGGAGCGGCCCTGCCCGGTGAACCATTCTTGCCAACTAGGAAAACCTTCAGTTCACCTTCGAAGGCGTCGAGGACAAAATGACCATGGTAGTCAGTTCCGACGAGTAAGTACTTCCCGTCATTGGAGAACTCAAGGCGAGTCCATGCTCTGCCACGGGTCGAAGGCGTATATCTCTCCTCGTACTTGGCGAGATCGAAGGTCGAAAATGGAGGTTTGTCGTAGTTTCGGAAGTCATAAAGAGCAATGGAAGAGGTCGATTGAGAAGCGATAGCAATCACCGATGCGGTAGGATCGAAGGCGACGAGGTATGGAGTCGAGATCTTCAGTTTGCCCTGGGCGTTCCTAGAGCTCAGATCCCAGACAGAGACTGTATCATCCTTGGAGCATGAAATCAGCGAGTCGCTGCCGGGTGATAGCGCCAAACACGTCACTCTGTCTGTATGGCCTGAGAAGTAGCGTATATAAGATTCACTATGCAAGTCGAGCAATCGCAATGAGTCTATTCCAGTTAGTAAGCAGCATTCGTGGTCATCCTGTAAACATACCGTCAACTTTCGTACTCGCGTGAAGGACTTGGCGAGGATGATGGGTAAACCTAGCCAGATGCGCGCCGTATTTCTTGCTAGGAACGGACTTGGTCATTCTACCGTCCTTAACGTCGAAGATTTGGATTATTTCATCGTCGCCGGACGAGACGACGAACTCTCCGCGATCATCGAAATCAAGTGATGTTACAAAGCTGTCCTGCTTAGACGATTTGAACACCTGGGATATGTCCATTAGACCTGCAAGCTTAAACGGATAAAGCCTATCCAACCTTTGTGGGCCGATAACTACGGATGACATCCGAAACCTTCTGTGTCTCTGGAGTAGCTTGTTGCGGGAGCTGCTGTGGTGTTGACTGGCCGCCTTCTGCCATTTTTGACGGTTATCTGAGTGGCTATAAGCAGAGTCGCCGTATGGTCAATATAAAGTCCAAAGCTAAGCCTGGCGACACTATACTGAAGCTCACGGTTCCTGGGTTCCTGAGCTTCTAACCAAGCTTCTCCAGCCTCTTTGTTCCTGGTGTTAATAAAAGCTTCGTAGGCGCGTTTGCAGCTTGCGCGTATCAAGAGTTGTTCCGTTCCGGCGGCTACAAACGGGGAAGTTGGCCGAGATCGGTAGGTCAGTTGGGCCAATAACCATGCAGATTAAGGCTCATCTCTCCAAGGACAATCCGAGGTCGCGGTCAGCATTTATAATAATTCCAGGCGCTTGATACGCTTCTTGTCAATTCATTGCTTCATTCCTTGCTCTTTTCACCCTCGCAGCAGGCGCTTCCCATCTCTTCACCTCTACATGCAATAAGCGGCGTCACTTTTGTCTGACTTTCTTTTCTCGCCGCTCCAAAAACCTTGACCGATCGTCTCCGCTTACGGCGGCCCGATTCAGTATGTCTACAACGACCGGGTATGTTGCACCTTCCTTACTGTACGGATAGCACTGATCTTGTTCCAATGGATCAGCGCGTTCATTGCCGGAGGCATTGCAGCATGCGGGGCGGTCACCGTCACACACAGTTTCGAGACAGTGAAGATCCGGTATGCGATCTATAACCCTAGGCTTCTGTCGCATTGGGCTGCTCCTAACAGCTGTCGCGCGTAGTCTACAACTGCAGGGAGAATTACAGGCGAAGTCGGAAGCAGTCAAGAAATACAAGGGTGTCTTGCACGGCGTGAAGGTCATCCTGCAAAACGAGGGTCCTCGAGGTTTGTTCCGAGGAATTGGGTCGGCAGTACGTCGGTACAGCGTTGGGCATGGCGTAACAAAACTGACAGGAGACATAGTATATCTACCAAGTCCTTCTCAATGGTTGCCGTCTGGGCTTCTACGAGCCAATCCGTAAAGGGCTCACGACCGCCGTGTATAACGACGCGAATGTCCAATCCCTCGGTATCAACGTCTTCGCTGGTGCTTCGTCAGGTATCATCGGTGCCGCTGCAGGCTCACCATTTTTCCTCGTCAAAACCCGTCTTCAGTCATTCTCTCCCTTCCTCCCCGTCGGTACGCAACATCAGTACCGAAACTCGTTCGATGGTCTGCGGAAGATCTTCGCTTCGGAGGGAGTAGGCGGACTATACCGTGGTGTGGGAGCGGCAATGGTGCGAACTGGTTTCGGTAGCTCCGTTCAGCTGCCGACATATTTCTTTGCGAAGAGACGCTTGGTGAAGCATTTAGGCATGGAGGAAGGCCCTGCCCTTCACCTGGCCAGCAGTACAGCATCCGGGTTTGTTGTTTGCTGCGTTATGCATCCTCCTGGTATGTTCGCGCTTGGCACCTCGAGTTACCAAAAATTCCGATCGGATCTAACAGGTTTCAGACACGATCATGTCGAGAATGTACAACCAGACCGGTAATCTGTACAAGGGCGTATTCGACTGCCTCGCGAAAACGATTCGCACGGAAGGTCTCCTTGCTATCTACAAGGGTTACTTCGCTCACTTAGCCCGCATCCTGCCCCATACCGTGAGTACTTCGCGCTGAAGTTTGCGAGCAACTACTGACCGACGTGCAGATCCTGACCCTCAGTTTAGCTGAGCAAACTAACAAGCTCATGCGTCGGGCGGAGGACAGGTTCCTTTCAGACTCGCTCAAGTCTCGTCTCTAGGGTTGGATTAGAATAAAATCGTGGGAATAGACGTCTCGGCATTCGCGATTGGCGCTTTGGAATGTATATAAACAGCGTTGATGTTGGATTACCGTTTATAGAGCAGAAAGTAGATATTGAAGAAGCATAATGCACCATTGTCCATTAACATTTCATAGGGATAGTTTCAACTCGCTTTAAGCTCCACGTCTCGACGCGTTTGGCATCTGCGAACATCTAGAAAATGATCAGGCAGAACAGTGCTCCACTTTCATTCTACTCAATCAACCTAACAGGCTAACCTAGACCAAGTCGGAGCTCTGGCTCTGCGCATGCGGCATGGCTCTATAGTCCATATATGACAGCAAGATTCTTGGAAGTTGGCCTTATCCGTAAATCCGACGCCGAAGCGGGCTAGATCTGCAAATGGGCGTTCAAAGTCGCGTCGAAAAGCGCGTAAACAAAGCGTTCCTTCGGAGTAAAGATAGCTTACTCGATGATTCATAAGAATCCGTTTCAAGCCGGGTGGGGGTTAGTGGGTATTATTTGCCGGTAAGCCTGTAAATGAGACCTGGCTGGGCCCCTGGACAGAGACGCCCTGGAGGCTGGAGCACATGTACATGCCTTGTGCAACAGCTCCTGCATACGGCGTAGGGATACAGAGTACTTCGTAGTTCACATGGTTACGCCGCTACAATGGTCCAGGAATAGCGCGAGGTCCTTTTCACGTTATCCAGCAGCTATTTTCTAGTTTAAAAGTTAGGTGATTAGTCTCCACGAGACGCGACGTAGATGATCTGATAAGATAAAATCCGAACTAGCAGCTCGGGGTCGACGTATGTACGCAATAGTTCATTCGAAAGCCTCTAAGCCAATAAACAAGCTGAACTAGGATTTAGTGGAGATTGCATAAACCGGGTTGAATTGATGTCCAGTGGTCTGAGACTCCGACATCGTCATGTTGTGTGGTGAAAACGCGGTCCAAGTTGAGCCTCAGGCTGCAGGTCTGCTGCAACCTAAATTGGTCAGCCACCAAAACGCGCTAGTAGCTCCGCCACGTGATCGCGTCGCTCGCGTCTTTGGCCGGCTATATCATGTTCTTCTCTCCTCCCTCCTCAGCTGTTTTCTCTCCATCCCATTTTCCAAAAAACTGAAGCATTCTGTTGTTGGTGTGACCAATTCCTCCTTCAGCGCTGTCTTCATCTGCTTCTAGTTATCCTTCACAATGTCTGCGCAAGTTACTCCCTCAAAGCAGGTACGTCGATCCATCACGCCTCGTCGGCTCCAGACGCGTCGCTGGTTTGCAAAGTAGCTTACAATCGCTCTACACAGGCTGCTACCTCGCTCGAGAACCTCAAGATGAACGACTCTCCTGTCAAGAAGCTCAACTTTGAAGCTGTCGGCAAGGAGAACGCCCCCGTCTCCACCCCCATCGACGCGCCGGTCACCAAGCCTGCTGCAGAGAAGCCCACTGAGATGTCCAAGGCTGCTCTTGACATTCAGGCCATCGAAGCCAACGAGCCTTTGCTCCAAGAGAACCCTCACCGATTCGTCCTATTCCCTATTAAGTACCATGAGGTCAGTACCTGCGCCACGCCACGCGTCACGCGTAAAGTGGAAATTTCTTACCGCCCTCTGGACCACGTCCACTGACGTTTCCTCGCGATATATAGATCTGGCAGATGTACAAGAAGGCCGAGGCTTCTTTCTGGACCGCTGAAGAAATCGATCTCTCCAAGGACCTGCACGACTGGAACAACCGCCTGAACGAGGACGAGCGCTACTTCATCTCCCACGTCCTGGCTTTCTTTGCCGCTTCCGATGGCATTGTCAACGAGAACCTGCTCGAGCGCTTCAGCGGTGAAGTGCAGATTCCCGAGGCCCGTTGCTTCTACGGTTTCCAAATCATGATTGAGAACATTCACGCCGAGACCTACTCTCTCCTGATCGACACCTACATCAAGGAGCCCAAGCAGCGCACCTACCTTTTCGATGCCATTGATACTAGTATGTTCTGCAGGTTTTTTTTTTTGACCGCGCGCTGACTTGGAGCAGTTCCCTGCATTCGCAAGAAGGCCGACTGGGCCATCAAGTGGATTCAAGACAAGGAGTCCACCTTCGCCCAACGTCTTGTCGCCTTTGCTGCCGTCGAGGGTATTTTCTTCTCCGGTTCTTTCGCCTCCATCTTCTGGCTGAAGAAGCGCGGCTTGATGCCCGGTCTTACCTTCTCCAACGAGCTTATCTCCCGTGACGAGGGCCTCCACACTGACTTTGCCTGCCTGCTCTTCTCTCACCTGAACTGGCGCCCGTCCAAGAAGGTTGTTGAGGACATCATCGTCGAGGCTGTCGCTATTGAGAAGGAGTTCCTGACAGATGCTCTTCCTGTCGCGCTTCTCGGCATGAACGCCAAGCTCATGTGCCAGTACATCGAGTTTGTCGCTGACCGTCTCCTGGTCGCTCTCGGCAACCAGAAGTACTTCAACGCCACCAATCCCTTCGACTTCATGGAGACCATCTCCCTGGCTGGTAAGACCAACTTCTTTGAGAAGCGTGTCGGCGACTACCAGAAGGCCGGTGTCATGGCCAGCACCAAGAAGGACCCCAAGCAGGACGAGAGCAAGGCCAGCAGTGGCAACGGTTTGTCCTTCGACGAGGACTTTTAGACGGCGCAACTTTATACCCCTCTCCATTTTTATGTTTGTTCATTGCTTGATGAATTATTGAAGGATACACATGGTTCGGCGTTTGAATAGGCGGGTTTCTTTTGTTTAATGTCTAAAGTGTCTCGTCACATGCGTTATGGTATGGGATGCGACATGTATTTAGTGAATAGGATATCAAATGTACATTGGATAGTTATTTTGGTCGAACTGTACACTTGTAGACCTGCTTATGCGTTGATACTCGTAACGCTTCTTTGACCTCACGCTGAATGCTCTTGTGCATATCAACTCTGGAATACGGAGTAGTCTAGAATAAATACACCCCAGTCAAGATGTCAAGGCGGACTTCCACGTCTCGCAACATGTCTTAAGTCAAGCCCAGCACGATAACAGGTAGATGGTATCTCTGATCACAATCAAATGCGATACACATACGCTCATGCTCATTTCTTGCCCTTCTTCTTCCCCTTCCCCTTCCCTTTTCCAACACCCGCACCGGTATTCGCACCCGCACCCGCCGCCGTCGGAGCCGTACTCGTAGCCGCAACCTCCTCACCTGTCCCCGTCATCTCCACATCACCCCCTGCAGCAGCAACAGGCCCATCCAAGCTCGCCATATCCGCACCACCCGCTAGTAATCCCAGCGCCGTAATCAACCGCCCGACCTCGGCGGCTTTATTTGTGCGGTACTTCAAGCATATCCCGGACTCAGGGTTGTATGTTTTCAGGACGAGGGTTGCAATTGGCGCGGCGGGTGTTAATGGTTGTGCTGAGGGTGTGCTTTCGGATTTGGATTTCTTTGTGGAGGTCGAGGGAGAGGATTTGGGGAAGGTGTATTTTGTTGTTATCCGGGTCTAGTCGATTTGTTAGTTTACTTGAGGTTGAGTTGGGAGTATTTGGTAAAATGGGCCATACAGAGTTTGGATATGCCTGTAGGAGAAGAGAGGATTCCTTGAGGTAGGCGGCGGAGGTTGGGAGGTAGGGGCCTGAAGGCATTTTCTCTTATGTGTTCTATTTTGCGTCACTCGGTTGGTGCTGTCTGTTTACTTTGCGGGGTTGGACCTGATTGCGGTCTTGTTGCAAATTTTCTGTAATGACTGATTCCGCGGGGTTAGGTGTTCTTTTGCGATGATTGTGGTGACCTCGGGATTGTGGAGTGACGGCGGGAGAATATGATAGCGGAACTCGGGCTTGGTGGTGAGTTTCGGTGGCGGCTTGGCGGTGGATGGGAGCTTGTATGCCCATGATGGAATGCAGCAGTGCCATGTCTTGGTAACTGAGTCTGGCATTAGGCAACAGAATAAACGAAGATATAAATGCTCATGTCTTCTCATCCCAATCGTTACTACACATACAAAGTGCCAAAAATGCTAAATACAGTCGTGCAAACCCCAAGAGAAATCCAAATCCAAAATGCGACCTACATCGACGCCAATGCATCTGCATGAAGTGAATTATGAACAAGTGCCACCAATATATACCATGCCCGCCTATGTCCGAGCCAGAAAAGAAAGCCAAAGACGAGGAAAATGGTGTGAAGACGAAGTGTAAAGCGCGACTATTCCGCCATTGAAGAGATAGGCCGGGAACAACGCACGCATATCAACTGCTGCTTGCCGTTCCGACCCTTGGTGGCCTTGAAATTCGTGCCCCAGCAGCTGTCACACCTTAGGACGTCGTTTTCAGCATCAGAGGCATTAGATGACGCATACTCGCTGCTGAGTGCGCTAGCCCTAGTGAGCTTCCGCTCCGGACTAGGCCGTGGAGTTGGACCCAGGAGTCCAGGGGAGTTGCGGTTAACAGCGAGTGCGTCCTGGGTGATTTTGTTGTAGAAGGCATAGCT
The DNA here is from genome assembly GCF_003369625.1 of Aspergillus mulundensis. Taxonomy (NCBI): domain Eukaryota; kingdom Fungi; phylum Ascomycota; class Eurotiomycetes; order Eurotiales; family Aspergillaceae; genus Aspergillus; species Aspergillus mulundensis. The sequence goes on along the minus strand of NW_020797902.1, from coordinate 417,238 downwards.
CTGCTCACCTTGTAGCCAGAGTGGATTGTCGCTGACGTCTCCCCTTTTGATTACTGCGGCTGCTGACTGGGGCGCAGGCGCCGCGCGAGGGTCCTCTGGTTTAGAGCCGGCGCCGGTGCGTTTCCTTTTCTCGGCGAAGCTTGATCGCGGGCTTGAGAATGATGACTTGTATGCTGATGGTGGCGGAGACGCGGTGTACGCTGAGCGGGATTCACCTCGTGCGCCAGATGAACCGCGTCCCGGACTCGAATTCCGAGATGCCCCTCGCATGGCCTTCTGAGGAGACGGACTTCCCGCCCTGGACGGCTGGCGGTCTTTGTTGTTCGTGCTGTCATGTCCGACTACTGAGTTGCGCCATGAGATTATACGTTCCGATGGCGTCTTGTGGGAAGAATCCTTGCCGATGGAGGAGGCGATGCTGTGTCGCGCAGAGTTGGACCGGCGCAGGAGCCGCCGTGAGATCGTTGAGTGTGTATCCCAACTATCATACCGACGCTTATGATGAGCGCAGTCCTGCCGGAAGACCTTGATCTTTCCTGAGTAGTCGGCCGCGAGGATGATATTCCCGCCTGGATGCGTCGAACGTGAAAGGAATCCGGGCGACTCTTGGGCCAGCTTGCTGGCCGTTGACAGGCGATTCTGTCGAGCATTCTCTTTCTTGGTGTTGCTCTCCAGTGTTACCGGTGGCGGGTTGCAGAGGTCGTAAATCGGATCTTCTGAAAGCCCTAAAACCTGCTTCGTCGAATCCGGCGCCATGATGGCAGCCGTTACCATCGCCGATTGGGTGTCAAGAACCTCAAAGGCCCGTTTATCGGCATCTTTCTCGACCGAGCCCAGCGGCCAAATATATGCCCTGCGGTCCTCACTGCCGCAGATAACATGCTTCCCATCGTCGCTGAAGGTAGCCCGAATTTGGCTGCATGTGTTCTCGTTGCCGCGAAACTTGGCTTCCAGAGTCCGGTCCCGAAAGTCATAAAGGCGGATGCGCGAGTCGTTGCTCGTGATTAGAAGTTTCACCGCGCCCTCCGAGTCACCTTGAGGCAAAACCATGGAGTCGATACCAGTGATCTTACTACCCTTCGCGTTGCGCCCGCGTGCCGAGCGAACATGGATGCTCCCAGCTGGTTTTAGACCATCTGTTTCGTATATGTTCAACATCCCATTAAGACATCCTGCCATCGAGTGTCTTCCGTCGGGAGTGAAAGAGACGGACGTAATCATATCCGGGACCGTCACGTTGAATGCCACGCTCTTATCTGGAATGCTCCACAGTCGAAGTTTCATGTCTAAAGATCCTGCAAGGAAGAAGCGGTCATCGCGGGGATGGAATTGAATTGACGTCACAAAATCGCTGTGCTTGAAGCTTCAAGCAGCACAGGCACTCCGGCCGAGAAACATGCCACAACCGAACGGTTTTGTCCATGGACGAGGAAAGGAGGAAGTTATTCTAGCACGATCAGCAAGCGCAGCCGAAAGAGTTGACATAACTCAATACCTTGCTCCAACTCAAGTCAAGAATGCTCCCGCTGTGGTTGTCATACACCTGAACCGGCTTCTGCTTGAAGACCGGCGCTTTTAGCCGTGGCAAATCATCCTCCTCGCCATCAGATTCACTATTGTCGCGGTCTTCAGGGTTTGTGATGACCTGCCAGACCCGAACTTTGCGGTCTTGACCAGCGGCCGCAATATACTTGCCATCTTTCGAAAAGCACAAGGCCCAAATGGCTTTCCCAGAAGATTTGCTTTTTTGTGAATCTCCCGTTCCGGGACGCTCGTCTTCGTTTACGAGGGCAGGAATCTCAGCACCCTCCAGCTCCTGGGCTTGAAACAGCCGGTTAAAGGTCTTCTCTTTCTTGTAATGAGCCCTAACCCGGGCGTACTTTGGCGGCGGTGGAAACTTAGGAAAGAAGCCTATCGGTTGCGCAGCAACTGGAGCATCATTGCGCGCATTACCCATTTCCGATACATTGTCTTCTTCATCGGAGAATAGATCTTTCCTTTTGCCGGGAAGAATGCGACTCAGGAAGGAAACACCTTTCCTATGCGATAGTCAGCCTGACTTGTCATCGAAGACACACTCCGGAGCAGAGTGGGACAAGACAAAGCGGGGTTCATCAAGACATTATATGCGCGACTCGGAAATGAACATTTTCAAATCCGATACGCATATGCAGCTCGCTTTCACGGGAGCAAGCAGGACGTACTTCTTCTCTTTGACAAGGGGCCTCTGCGGTGCCTGGTCGCCGCGGTTCGGACCCTGGTCGACAGGGCTGTATCTGTCAGAGCCGCCAGCTTCAGCCTCGTAGGACGCTCTCCCCAATAGTTTCAGCGGAATCGACTTTTGGGTATTGGTGCGCTTGATGATGTGCTGTATTGGTCGCAAACCAATGCAATCAGCCACTAGTGCTCACATGTTGCAGAAGTCTCGAAAACAGGACGCCCTTACTTGTGACAACGGATCAATCGCGCTGGAGTCGGCGCTCTCTAGGATGGTCGGTGATGATGTGGAATTCCTGCCAACGAGGCCAGAACCCGAGCCAGAGCCGTAAGGCGGGGGGCCTGGGCGCAAGGGCTTTCTCGCAGCGCTGGTCGCATCTTGTTGATTCCCACTCGAACCAGAAGCAACATCAGACGCCGCGGATCCTGGCAGAGAAAAAGCAAGCAGCAATCAGCGAATCATGATCCTTGCGCAACATCACCCGGGGCTTCCGGGGCTCGGGACACGAGGCGTGAGGTGCCGGACAGGTCAGATCGCGGCGTCTTGTGACGAGAACATACCAATGGGAAACGAGTGGGAGGTTCGGGTCAGTCCAGATCTCACTGGCGTGATGGGACTGGACTCGCCTGCGATACCGTGATCGTTGTTGTTGGTGGTCAAACCCGAGGGGTCACTGGTGACGATCGCGGGGACGGTCGAAGCCCGTGAGACCGAGACCGAGGACCCTGGGCCGTCTCCAGGCGCTCTCAGAGCCTCCGCCTGCACCATGGGGGGCTTTTATTCATCGCACATGCGACGGCGATGGGCGAGCTGCGACAATAAGGACGAGGAGGGAGGAGGAGGGAGAGGAAGTGGAAGGGTCGGGTCGAGCGCGGCGCAATTAATTATTAGTTCGTGGTACTTGACTTTAGTGGTCGTACTATCTCAGTCCGGGGCTGAACAGGTTTTATTATTATTGGAGAGGATACTGGGAGATTCTCTGTATCGCTGACAGTCAATCTTGCCTCGCGCCCGTTCTGGACCCTGGTCTGCGGATAGAGACCCTCTATGAAATCATAGTTACTCCGACAACTCCGTCTTCAGCAAAACTACTCTGTACAGCCCCCACTCCAAGACACATACATTATCCAATCCTTGTCATCTTGTCAATGTGAAGTTTTTCTCTCAGCCCAGGGGCGCCGGGGAATTTCCTCCAATCGAGGCTGAAGTTAAGCTGTTAGACCAGGGTTTATCAGCAGAAATAAGCCTCCATTAACACAACTTACCTGCCCGGTCTTTCGCGATTGCAACCATGCCCTACCAACGAGATAAGAATCCTTCTTGCCCCTGGAGTTCATGTGAATGACTCACCTGGATAATCTCCTCAATTTCCCGCTCAGTGTCGCCCCGGTCAATCCTTGCGCGCATTTCCTCCATAATCACGTCCCGGCTCCGGCCATTCACGAACGTCCTGTTGAAATGCGTCAGCTTCAATCCAAACAGTCCATGGCCAACATCACATACACAAAGCGTAGCCCTGGGAACTTCTCTTCATACTCGGCATTCAACAACCGCAGCTTTTCTGCCTGGCCTTCCGCGCCGGTATTCAGGTTCGCCTGCTCCTTTCTGCTGAGTTCGCTCAGGTGCTCTGCCGCGGCTGTTTTCGGCTGGCCTAGACGGGGATGTGATCCGAGAATTCCCACGAGGATGTCTCGATCGGTCGGTGAGTTGGCGGCCGAGAGTGCCGACATCCGGCCTCCCACGGCGTCGATCAAGCTTGTATAAGAAGAGAAGGTCTGATTAGCGAGGACCGGGGCCATGAGAGTATGAAGCTCTGACGATGACTCGAACAGTGTGTCGAGGGCCTGGAATTGTTGCTCCTGCGGCAGCTCCTTTAGAGAGGAGGGTGGGGGGAGAGAGGGCATCGTGGTCGGTACGTGGTTTTTTCAGACGCTCGTGGTACAGAGTACTTGGTGAAATTGAGGACAACAAGCGAAGTTGTACACCGTAGACAGCATAGATATAAGTACGGGTCATGGCCTTGAAGTCATTCCCCGCGTCGGCGCTTTCCGAGACGGAGTGCTGGCAAAGCGGAGTCCAGCGATTGTCATGATTTATGAATCTATGACCATCTTCTTCAAATTATTGAAGAGAGTGAAGAAGCTAGCCGAGTCTATGGAAGGATTCTAGAATGCCGCAATCGGTGACAGCCTTCTTCTGACATCGATAGTTCTCGCCAAGCGCCGTCTATAATTGTCTAATCGGGGCATCGGGCACTGGACTATTGTATCACGGGTGGAACTCTAGATCGCGATGGTGAAATAAACTGCGACACTGCCTCACCCACAATCAATGACAATGTTGATGTTACTCCGTACAGCGGTAGAAGTAGCGCAGGAAAGAGGGCCTGGTCGAGCCTTCCTCATCAGCCCAGCCGGCCCTGTTGAGAATCTTTGGGCAGACTCCAAGAAGCTTCTTCATCAGTTTTCCTGTTCTAACTTCCGAGTGCCCACGGACCACAGCCTACCCCATATTCGAGTCTTCGATCCAAGCGTGACAGCCAGTCAGGATTGAGCATTGAAATTGTTTCAGAATTGGGCAGCCAGGAACCACTGGATCTAAGCTACAACAAGCGGACAGTTCAGTCCGCTGTTGAACTCGCCCAAGAGTGGGCCACTAACAAGAGCCGGGAGACCCCTTCCCCTGAGGGTTCGTGAGTCTGCAGTCGACCGCTCTCCAAGCTTTCTATCCAGGAACCATCTTGGTCTCATCTCATCATTCTTTTTAGTTCGGAAATGGGATCTTTCGTTTGACCTTTCGCTATTGTCGCTCGTTTTGCCTTGTACCTGTACCTGTCTGTTTCTTTTCCCATCTCCCAGAAACCCCCTCCCCCTCCTTGTTTGTACAACGACAAACGCCCTTCCAGGTGTCACATTCCAGGTCTACTCCAGCCTGATGCGTTCGCGCCATGTCTCTCAATGGGTTAGATAGTCCCACGGTCCTTGAAGCATACCAGATCGCTCTCTCCGAAGCTGGAGGATGGTACGTTTATCAATTAACCTTGGCCGTCCAGGAATTCTCCTAACGCATATCATTTCTCGATAGGTTCCTTCTACGCTATGTGTCAAGGGATGAAATAGCTCTTCATGAGCGCGGGACTGGAGGAGTGCCCGATGTGCGGAATGCGATTGAAAGCTACGAGGAATCCTCTCCACTCTACGGGTTTCTGCAATACCGTCGGAGGAAGGTCGTCCTCAGCTATCTTCCTGAGGACCTATCCCGACTCGTGCGAGGTTTGCTTGACCATTAGCCGTGGGTCATTGACACCGCTAACATATGACTCGCTTCCTTGTAGCTAGAACGACAGTTCAATTCAAATCGGTCCTTGACAAATTCTCGCCTCATGATACTGTCTTCTCCTTGTCGCAACCGTCCGAATTGACGGAAAGCGCCCTTTCGTCCGCGTGTCTCCTACACACCGCTTCAGGTTCTATAACGTCTTCTTCGAGCTCACTCCGCCGTCGCAGACTGATGGAAATCGCGGAAGATGCAGAGGAGTCACCCGCAAAGGAGACGGTACAGACTCAAGCTTTAGCCCAGGATGCCCGACAGCGGTCGTTCAGTCAAGCGTCGGAAGCGACAGTTGTGCCCCCATCAGTAGCATCAACTGCGCCTCAAGGGCCCAGTGGCGATACATCCGTACCAACGAGTCCAGATGACGACTACGCCAATGGCCTCTCACATTCTGTCTCTGCGGAGCCACGACCTGATTCATCCAGGAATTATGCCGATGATTTGTCTCTGGTGCCGTCGGAATCCCGGCAGTCTACGCAGTCGGCGAGACCTTCCATTCGAGACCTTGAACGCGCAGCGGGAATCAAGCCCAAGGTGAAGCTAGGACCCAGGCCCTCAGTAGATGGTAGTGGACGGCCGCGCACGGCGGGTAATCTCGCACGCAGCGTTGAACAAAGACCTGTCGCGCCTCTACCTGCCGGTATGCGAGCATCCCCGTTTCGCAAGTCCAATCCTTCTCTCGCCCGTCCTCGCTCCCACGGGAACCCTATCGCGAGTCCAACTGCTAAGGTACCCCCAGTGCCCCCGCTTTTGGTGCCGCCATCTTCAATGTCAATCTCAAGACCCCAGCTTTCTCCTGGTGCCAAGTCACTGAGTGCACTATCCACATCCTCGACCTCCAACGAGAAGGAGCGACTTATGAAAGCGCTTCAGCTACGCAAATCGCAGATGCAGAAGAGGGCACAAGCAGCGAAACAGACCCAACCCTCTAATGAAGAAACTAGCATCGCAACGCAGGATGCGAACGACGACACAGGAAACCTTGGGCTACACTCTGAGAACCAGAAGTATGGCAAAGGACGGCTGAGGTTATCTAGCATCTCGGAGCACGACAACAAGTGTCCACTCTTCATCTTACAGCCTGAAAACCAACAAGCTGATACTGTTGAAATTGCTGGATATCAAGGTCAGGCGAAAGATCTTTCTGGCCCGATCAAGGAAGAGCCAGTCGTAGAAATGGTCAAGGATGAGTCCAATTATATGCTACCCAGTACTACGTACTCACCCGCAGATCCTGGATTGATTGGTGACGAGAAGATTGCGGAGGAAGTCGTTCTTTCTGGGCCCGAAACCGATCCCATTCAAGAAGAAGCAACTGGGTCCACTGAAAATGACATTAAGTGCGGCACCGGCTCTCCTAGCGCCATTGTTGACGTCCCACTTGAAGACAATTCTCAAAATCCCCCAGACTCGGGGGAAGAAGAAATTATCCCACCTCCCCCGCCGGTCGACGAGGAGACTTTCACTACAAACGAAAACGAGGTGGCCGTGCCCGCCGATACAGACGAGAACATCCACCCCCAGTCAATCCTTCTACCAAAATCACCCGTGTCTGAGACGCGGTCGGAATCCGTCACCGACTCCTCGACAATAATCGCTTCGAACCTCGTCGATCTGCAGAATACACCAACGCCTGAAGTTATAAACATAGATCAAGAAAACGCAACAACCCGAAAAGAGAGACGCAGACCTGCCCTTGAGCCTATACAAGTTCCGACCCCCGATTATTCTGATGACGACAGTCTCTCTGATGATTCCTTCATGGAAGAATTGAAAAGTGCTACGGTCGAGGAGGCGAAGCCCATCTCGGTGGGAAAGTCTCCTCTGTCACCAGGTTACTCAAACGGGGGGAATGTTCAGTCTGCGCCTGATGCTTGGAGAAATTCACGTGCTGTTTCTAACCCAAGCGCTATTGGACATCAGTTTCCCAATACACCTACTTTCGCTACCGGCAGGTCCGTTTCAAGTCCCTTTTCACCGGCCGAGAATCCCACCGGTCCTGTGTTGGTGGCCAAAAAGATAAATGTTTCCTCCGGAATCTCTAAACGCATCAAGGCTTTGGAGCAGTTCTCTAGTAGCCGCGATGGACCGGCAACTCCGGCCACGGGCGTCTCCAACCCAACTGCAGCCTCCTTTGAGAGTCTCAGGAAGCGAGCTTCAATATCCTATGGCGGTGGTAACTCGGAAATGCCACGACTTTCACCGGAGCCTTTTTCTCGAGCTGCTAGTTTGAGACGGCCCGATTCGAGAGCTAGCACCAATGCCGAGCGACCCGCAAGCTCTGTATCCGTGACAGCACGCATTGTCCGTGAACCTGTCCCTAACGGGAACGAGCTGAACAAGGGTACGGAACCCGGCTCGCTCAACTTGCAGGCTAGTCCGCTCACTGTCGAAACTGGCACTCCGGACGAGTCTCCGTCCCGAAACCCCACCCCGGAGTCTATCATAAACAAAGAAGAACTACGAAGCAAGTCTGCCTCTCCTGCCAACGTTCCTACAGGCTCGCCCAAACCGCCACCGGCTGCCCTACCACGTTCGGACAGTAGATTGTCTGGGTCCTCCAAAAATGACGGATACTTCCTTTCGAGATCCCCAAGTGAAACGTCGGCTTCTTCGCCCGAGGAGAAGAGAGAATCTCGCGCCTCCAGACTTCTCCGCCGTATGTCATCACTCACTTCACCCACGCGCCGAAGCACCGCCAATTCGAGAAGCCCAGCAGTAAAAGAGGAGGAAAGCATGCCATCTGTAGCAGAGGGACCCAAGAATACAGTGGAGCTTCCTGCAGCAGTTGATATTGGCGAGGTTAATGTTCAGTTTCCTGACACTCTCCTTTGGAAGCGGCGATTTATCCGAATTGATAGCCAAGGATTTTTAGTCTTGACTCCAGGGAACATCGACTCGAGTAATCGCAACATGATCAAACGATACCACTTGTCCGAATTTCGAACTCCATGCATACCGGACGAAGAACGACAAGAACTTTCGAACAGTATCTTGCTGGACTTTTTAGACGGAAGCACTCTGCAATGCGCCTGCGAATCAAGACAAGGGCAGGCGTTCGTTCTCCAAAGTGAGTTATATATCCATTTTCTCGAATACACATTGCAGGTAGACTAACTGGAACAGCTCTTGTCGAGGCCCATAGCATTCACCAGCAACTCGTGTCAAAATAACTTTATTGCCCCTATAGCATTCGTTTACATTTCTTTCGATCTAAAATCCCAATTTTCATGCATCCATTCCCTTTCTACACCGTCCTGCTTTCTTTCCCTATCATCATGCATGTTTCCAGCGGTATACCCTATCAAAACGATTTTCTTTTTGTCATTCTACCGGCTATCTTCCCCCTGACACTGCATCTGAGGCGTCATTTACCCTTCAAAGTTCAACTTTCTTTTTCGCTCGACATTTCTCGACCAGATGTATGGAATCACGAGTCAGACTTGCTACATAGCAGCTATTGCTAGGCGCGTGTTATAATTCGTGCAAGATCTAATTATACCCTCATTATATTTTATGTATGGAATATGGTACAATTATCTATCTAATTCTTGCCTTCTTCGGCAGCTCTCTTTTGCTCCCATTCTTCGAGGAATCCCTTGACTTTTGGGCCCCAGACCTCCTCGCCGGCTTCGAGATCCCTGTATTCCAGGATCCTATCAGGCTCCAAGGTGAAGTCCGCCTGGCGAGATCGGATAAGCGAACACATGAGGCCACAGCTCCCTAGGGCTTTGCCTAAATCATGCGCCAGAGAACGGACGTAGAAGCCTGAAGAAACGGTCATGGTAATCTTGACCGCAGGTGGCGGTGGTAAAGGTTTTGATTCTTCTGGTGATTCAGGCTTTGTCTCTGCGGTCTTTTCCTCCTCAGCTTCTGGCACATCACTTTTCTCAGGGGCCGGTGCTGCATCGCCTTCGGTGGAAACCTTTTGTTTTTTTACTGCAGACGTATCGGAGGTGGCTTCGTCGCCTTTGGAGCCCTCTACCGGAGGCGATTTGCGTTTCGAAGAGGCATCGGCATCAGCAGCGGCGGTAGCAACAGGAAGGGAATCATCCTTCGCCAACAGCTTTTCCGCAACGGCCTTCTCATCAGCGGGAGCCTCTTTCTCAGGCCATTTATACTCATGCGTCCCAGGTTCATACCACTCTACAACCCTTAAGTCAGTCACTTCAACTGGCCTAGACTGGATCTCAATAGGCGGCTCTTTCCCTTCCCTAGCATACTCGTAAAGCTTCTTTCCCTGAACCCTGAGCGCTGAGAAGATTGGCGGACGCTGCATAATCTTCCCACGGAACTGCTCCAGTGCCTTCTCCACTGCTTCGCGGGTAATGTGCTCGTAGGGTGCTCGCCGAACAATTTTGCCTGACACGTCATATGTATCTGTCTCCGCGCCGAAGATAACTACCGTCTCGTAAGACTTTGTGCATCCGAGGAAGCTATTGAGGAACTTTGTTCCCTTTCCAACACCCGCCACGAGAACCCCGGTTGCAAGAGGGTCAAGCGTTCCACCATGTCCAATCTTAACATCAAGGCGCTGCGAGCGACGGCGTCTGCGTTGGAAGTTGTTCTCTTGATTGCGCTTTGCGCGTTCGGTCTCGAGCCATGGCTTGAAGAGGTCAGACGGGTTAAAGTGCTCCTGGAGTTTGCGGATAACGTCGGCGGAGGTTACGCCTTGGGGCTTGTGAACGGCTTGGCCTGTTAGCTGAGAAAGCGGAAGAGATGCTCCATTATAGACGTACCGAAGACACCCTCGTAGATCTTTTCTCCAGACATAGTGGTGCGAAAGAGCCTCAGTCCCTGACGGAGACGAAGGCCCATTGGCTACAATAAAAAGAATCAAAAGCTGAGGAGTCCAAGCGGAAAACAATAAAAAAAGCTCGAGCTTTCAAATTCGATCCGGAGCTGGAAGAAACTTAAGATGAATGCGCTCCCGAGAGGCTCCAGCCAGTAACCTGAGTACAGTAAGTTACGGGCATTATTACCAGTCGTCATTTAGGTAGGCCCTCTCCTTGTCTCCCCAACTCCCCTCCCTCCCCGCCATCCTCCACCACCTCGTCATCCTCTGAGCCTCCTCACATCTCCAGGTGAGATTCTTGAACATTTTGCAACCCCAATCAAGGCGTCATGCAACCTCCCGAGCCATGACATCCCGAGAAGATAGCGTCTTGGCCGCAAGGGACCCGTCCGTCTCCGACGAGAACGACTGGGAAGAATTCAGCTTGTCCGAGGTCAGAATTCTGGTCCCTGGCAAGTCGCGTTATGCCAATCTCCTCACGGCCACCCCAGAGAACCCGGTCCAGGTGACGGGCTGTCTGGAAGAGGTCGAGGAGGAGCAGGAATCTCTAGGTTTGTAATACACTTACATCCTTTACTTTACCGCACGTTGAGCGAACGTGGCATAGCTAATGTACATTCGCTTTCGCGCATCAGTTCTTGACTCGGATTACCTCACAAAGCGCATTGTCCTCGAAGATGTGAGTCACTTTGCATATGGCCAGCATAACGATGGCGAAGTCGGAATCTGGGTTGCCGGCCGGGCTGGCTGGTTCTCTATCTCCCCCGCAAAGGGATACCGGCCGATGTTCAACGAGGTCGTTGAGGCGATTGATTTGTTGTATTTTCTGACTGATCGACATAAGCCGAAGAGAAGCAGCAGGAGGAGGAAGAGCTGGGCCTCTCCGAGCCTGGAGTACCTTTGTGATGAGTATGTGCTTCACACGCATGGGATTTGTGAAGACGGCGATGATTCGTTGGAGGTTTTCTACAAACATCACAATTTCTTGATGTCGCGCATGATCAAAGGTGAGGAAGAGGTTAACTGGGCGGAGTCAAGTATTTTTGCGCATCTTTGTGAGAAGTTCCAGGTATGTTCCCCACAACCTCTCGCAGAAGAGTGTTGGTGCTAACGGTTTCCTAGGAGGATTATGAGGAGTTACGCGCTCAGAAGGAATCAAAAGAGGCTGAAACAGAAGAAGAAGACAATGCCGAGGACGAACCTGAGGATGACGATGTAGAAATGGAGGAGGTTAGGGCTCCTACACCGGATCCGACAGCCGTCTCAAAATCGCAGGCAGACGCCATTTACCAGGTGATTCTTGATCTCAAGGAGGAGGGACACCTTGCCAAGCGACAATTAAACCTCGAGCTTGTGACATCGACTTTGATGACGCGCTTCGAGATTGACAAACTGGAGTATGCGCAAGGTCTCCTATCGAAAACCGCTGCTGCCATCCTTGAATCTATGAACGAGGCAAAGACAAACACCTTCGACTGGTCCAAGAAGGTCATCTATAGAGAGCTGAAATCTGCTTCGAGGAAGAATAAGAAGACTTTGGCAGAAGTAACATTCACTCCGTTACGGCCGCGCATAACTGAGGATGATAGCTCCTCTGACGAAGAGAGTGAGCATGAGCAACAGCCAAGGCAACGGAGACCTCGTCATAGAAAGTCTGTACTGCGACCAAAAAGTCAAATCGCAACCAAGAGAACCGGGAAGCGGACTAGAAGCGCAGCAGCGAATGACGACCTTTCTGACGATAACCAAGATGCTATGGACGAGTTCGAGACTCCAAGCAAAGTCCGCGGTCATGATCTCGTTAGGGATCCCTTGTCAACGACCCGGGCAAAACGCCGTACTCGATCTATCCTATCAGACCCTGAGTCAACTCCTTTCATTGAGCGAACACCACTTCAGGAAACACTTCAAAGCCGAAACACTTCAGTCTCTGCTGTTGAACATGTGCCCGACACAGGATCTTCCCATGATCCCAACCTCCCAGTCGATACGTGGAAATGCAAAGTACCTGGTTGCGACAAGATCATCACTAAATGCTCGTCGAAACGCGGCAAGGAGCAAATTCAAGATCATTCTCTCGCGCATGCAGATGATACAAAGGCAAAACTCGACCTAGTCGAAGCGGAGAAAAGGCTTAACGTCAACTTTCACGTTGATAACTTGCTCAACCGCATTCGGGGTATGGGAGCTTTGGACGGCGCTCTGGCAGCACTAAATGGCGAAACCAATGGCACACATGACGAGATTGGTACCTAAGACGCAGGCGATGACCATCGACACGTTTCGCACGAACCGAGCCGTCTTACATATAAATGCATGTCGTGAGCCATTCACGTGCCCCGCTCAGGGCACTTTTTGAGACGACTACTTGATCTCACCCTACCCGAGTCGCAAAAGGACCCTAGGCCTCGCTTCTTGATAAGATGCCGAGTGCTCAGGATGTGAGCAGGTTGTGAACCTCTACTCGTCCCAACATTGCATACCGACCAGCCGGGCATTGGACCATCCTCAATATCATGTCCGGCCGTCGATCACGCTCGAGTGAGATATTACCTACTGATCCAATACTCAACCCCGGTGTCGGATGGTAACGGGCCGACTAAGCATTCCATTCGAAACACCTCAAACTTGCAGCATTTGGAAAGCATGAGACGCACAGCGCGAGTCCATAGATCATCACACCCATAGCTACGACCTCAATCTAGTAGCCTCGCTACTCCGAACTTAATGGAACAAATTGCTTTTCGAAACCTAATCCCAAACGCACTAACAGCCTTCCGGTATCCTCTTGGAACGAACAGAAGAAAAAGCAAAGAGTTAAATGTACAATGTATCGCATCTAAATGCATACACTCAATGCAATGCAATGCAATCAACTAAGCCCGTCCCCTAGCGGCAGCCCGCTTACTCTTTCCGGGACGCTTGGGGCCACCGCTACCACCCTTCATCTTCTTAACGGAGAAGTTTCGGAGATCACCACTTGACATCGCATCACCGCTCTTCGCATGCCGCTTCTTGCCGCCAAAGCCGTACTTCTCGTTCTTCTTTTGGCGCTTCAGGTTGGGGCCGCTCGTGTCACCGCGGGCGCGCTTGCGGGGGTTCTCGGAGACGGCGTCTTCAACGGCAACGTCGAAGAGGTCGTCGGCGCCGCCGTCTTGGCCGGATGTGTCGTTCTTTCGCTCTGTAATAGTCCGTCAGTAATGTTCTCGAGTAAGATTGAAATGTCAAGGTAACGCACTCTTCTTCAAGTCATTGATCCTCTCAATCGCCTCCTTCTTCTCCTTCGCGCGCTGCTGCAACTTCGCAACCTGCACCTGCTTGCCGAATTTCTTCAGATCGCGCTGCTTCCTTGCCTCCGCGGCAGCCTTCTTGCCCGCAGCCTCATCGTAAAGCTTCTTCTTGATCTTACCCATGTGCTCATCTGTCTTGACCATCTCCGCAAAGTAGTCGCGGGGTCTCGTGAACGGCACGCCCTCCTTCTTCAGCAACTTCCGCGCGGTGATAGCGGCCGTCTGCGCAGTCTTGTAGAATGCCAGCTCACGGTTCAGGTCGTCGTTGGGGTCTGGAATCTCCATTTCGTCTTCGGCTTTGCTGACTATCGAGTTGTGTTCGGAGAAAGGGGTAAGGTGGGTGATAAAGGAGATGCGCTTTGTGGAGGCCGTGAGGGCGGTCGTGTTGTTGATTGTGAGGCGTTGGTGGGGAATTACGTCTTCGCGCTCGTCTTCGGAGAGGTCGGAGAGTGGGATATCTTCTTCTTCTTCCTCCTCCTCCTCGTCTTCCTCGTCGTCTTCGCCGCGTTCGGCGGCATCGTCTTGTGATTCCTCGGCGGCCTCGGCCTCGTTTGTGCTCTCTTCCTCCTCCTCTTCCTCCTCCTCTTCCTCCTCGGATTCGGATCCAGATTCCTCGGGCTTCTTGGCCTTAACCAATTCCTCCTTCACCTGGCGGTGATTCAGCAAGAGGCCAGTTGGACAAGATCGAGGGAGAAACAAACCTTCTCCTCCTCCGCACCGGTCAAACCCTTCCTCTTCTTCGCGGCCTTGACCAGCTTCTTCTGCTTCTCAGCATCGTAGTCCCTCCCCTTGTGCTCATCGAGAGCCTGGAGCAGTTTGCTTCTCTTAGGCATCTTTGCTTATATTGATAACAGCACAGGAAAGCGAAAATGCGGTATTTGACTGTATGTGTATGTAGAGGCTTGGAGCATCAATCTACGGGATTTTTTTTAAACTGCAAATGGACTAGTACCGATATGGTTTGGCGCTCTGATAAGGCTCCGCTAGAACAAATAGAGTTAGCGCAGAATCCAATGGAGGATCATTGATCCGATGCCCTCTCTTATCGATAACTATAGTACGGAGCTTCGAGATTCGTCCCTAAAGCCCGAACTGCGGAGTACGTCGTTGGGTACATGTTGATTCAACTGCCCGAGTTTTGCTGCTAGGCTGCCTGTAAAGCCTCAGACTACCCCTGCCACAAATCCTGCCTCGTCAGTACTCGAATCATATTCTTAAATTTCGCAAATAATGTCATCAAACAACGATTCTACCCCCACGGGGACAACAGCCCTCTCCCCTTCGGCCCCAACTCAAACACAGGTTCGAAGCTCTCTCGATGTCGGCATGCCATATCTGAACCTAGCCGCGCTAACATTAATCTTCGTCTGTATAGAGTACAGACGCCCAAGCCCAATTCACTGCGGCCGTAGACGACCTACTCGACCAACTGCAGCATAAATTCGATACCGTGTCGCGGGAGATGTTTGGGAAGTGTGAGTGAGCCCTTCTCTGCATGACATTGGCTCTTTTTTACATACCTCACAACTTTGACACTGGTCAGGAGATTGCTAATATGTTTCACCTGGCAGTTGACGATATGGCAAGGCGGCTTGATGAACTGGAGGCTTCGCTGAATGCTGCGGAGGATGCGGGGGCGGGGCCCGCGACGGCGACGACTCCGACTCCGACTGCGAAGTGATTTACATACACGCCTGTTAACTCTGCTGCGGAGGTTGTTATGTTGATTATAAGATACCCTATCCTACGAATATCCGTATTGCGACAATTCTGCAATTGAGAAGATATCGATTGCATCATGTTCATTCTTTCATGCGTAGAAGAGTAGGTATATAATAAGTTTTCTAAAACATTGCATAGCAATAGTCATACATCAATACAACCCCGTGTTCCAAAAAGCCCAAGACTAGGTAGGCTCATTTACAGCTCATCCTTAACGACATCCTCAACCTTCTCCTCGAGCTCCAAGAACTTGCGCAGAACGTTGCTGCGGGAAACCATATCATCGACCTTCTCAGGCGCAGAGCCACCCTTAGCAATCACCTTCTTCAGGCGCTCGAGCTCCTTGGCAGCATAGTCCTCGTTCTGGGCCAGCTTCTCCGCGACCTTGACGTAGTACTCGGCGTACTTGCCACCAATGGCCTTAGCAACCTTCTTCGCCTCCTCAACCAGCTCCGGCAAGTTCTTGGCGGTGATGTACTTGGCAACAAGCTCATCAAGGACAACGATGGTGCCGGCCTTTTCGTCCAATCCGCCGCCGGGGGCACGGTGGGTGCCGGCCTTGTCGTTGAGGAACTCGACAAAGGCCTCCTCGGAGCGGGCGCCGTTGTAGACCTCGCCCTCGGTTGAGCCCTTGGGGAAGAACTTAATCGTGGGGTATCCGGTGACGCCCTGGGACTTAGCCGTGGCCTTGGAGTTCTCAGCTTCGGCGTCGACCTTGCCGATAATTACGGAGGATTCCAGAGCGAAGTCGGTGGCGAGAGTTTCCCAGGTAGGTGCAAGCTTCTTGCAGTCTGTCGAGCAGCCCGTGTGTTAGTACAACGTACCGAACCAGTCAAGGAAGGAGAAGGGGAAAACATACGTCCACACCAAGGCGCCGTGAACGCAACAAGCACATCTTTATCGCCACCAATGGCACTCTTGAAGGTCGTGTCTGTCAACATCTCAACATTGCTAGGCTCCTTCTTTGCGCCCTTAGCTTTGATACCAGTCTTCTCCGTGATGAACGCGGTCAAGCTCTCCAGATCCCTTCCACCTTTGTAATCCTCGGGTGTCTCGCTCTTGCCATCAAACCACTTGAGAGTAGGGAATCCCTGGATCCCGAACCTCTTGCCCAGATCGCGGTTCGCATCGGCATCGACCTTGGCAATGCTGACCTTGTCTTCAGCGTGCGCGAAGGCCTGGCCAAGCTCTTCGTAGACAGGGGCAAGGTTCTTGCAGTGGCCACACCAGGGGGCGAAGAATTCGACCAGGGCGGGCTTGCCCGAGTTCAGGACGACCTTGTCGAAGTTTTTGGGGATCAGGTCGAGGACTGCGGAGCGGGCGGTGGCGAGGGTCACCAGGCCGCTGAGCAGGAAGGTGCTGGCGCGCATTATGTATGTCTCCGCGGCAGCGAAGGACTTTGTGATATTGAAGTTGGTAGATGTTAGACAGGTCAACTGTCGAGGACTGGGGAGAAGAAGGGTTCAGTCCGAGCTGAGCGTGGAGTTTTAGTAGTCGCGGAGCATTAATAATGGAGGAGCTCCGGCGTGGATCTACGGCTAAAAAAAGGACACTTGTAACCAAGCCTGGGGCTCAGATACGGCATTACGGATCTGACCGTCATCGGATATAAATACGATCATACGAGGCCCTGGTTAGAAAAGGACATACCTGCTCTTTTGCTTGGTGGGCTATATGACCGTACTCCGTATACTGTGCTTCTGGTTTCTGCGCGATATAGTATCCATTCGCCATTTTTCCAACTACTAATGCAGCACTGGAGGTATATTAAGTAGATTTTTGAGACCATGGCGGCCAACACATCGTGTTCCTAAGTGTGGGCGGTCATAATGGGTTGTCATAGTGCGGTCATGTCCATAAGTTCTCGCAGAATCACCGTCTCTCAGACAACCATTTGTTCGCATCAGCCCAAGTCTTTGCCTCCTTAAACTCCTTGCCCGCATTCTGGGAACCTTTGTAGACCTATAGATCGTAAGCAATTGATCATTATCAAGTACCAATAGATGAAAGGAAACCTACCGCATCCCAGAGTTTGAATGCCCTGTCCAAGTTTCCTGTAAAGCTATCGCTGTGCTGGAACCACTCCTTGCCCTTGGCCTTCACCTCTTCGCGCGCCTCTTTTGAGGTTGGGTCAGACTGCAGTGGCAGGTCGTCAAGGTACGTCCGGACAGCAATCCCCAGACCGCAGTCGTTATCATCAATGAACGGAAGGCTAGATATGTTAGATTGCAGCTAATCACCCAGAGTGCCAGACTTGCCTGATAGCTAGTTCAGTCCAGTCATTGCGATCGCGGTTTGCGTCCCCGCTGAGAAGCAGGCTAACGAGTGAGATCTCAATGAGGTTTCGCAGTGTCGCACGGACTTCGGTGATAAGTGAACGGTAAGAGAGTAACTGTCTGCTCAGTGGCCCAGAGTAACCAATGTTCTTGTGCCGCAGCTTGCCAACGCAGGCAACGCGGGAAATTAACATATTAAAAGATTTGTCCTCATCTAGAATAATATTAGTAAACGGCTTGGTATCGTGAACGTGTCTGCTTACCAGAGCCTCTCATCGGCCCTCCCGATACGTGTGAGAACCACTGTTCAGCATTGAGAACTCCGAATCGAAGCAACTCGATGGCCACAAATGTAGCTTCCTCAAGGGAGTCTTCTGGGTTGAGAACCGACAGAGCTTGCTCTAGGCAAACACCCCAAGGCGTGAGTTGATGCTTTTCGTTCACATAACCACGAAGTTGCAAAAATCGCCAGTATACATTGGCGAGGATCTCATCTTTCGTCGATAGGGGCTAAAAATGTTAGGTCTGGCCGGCAAAAGATAACGGGCTTCTTACCGTGACATTCTTGGATGCAAATGTTTTCGACGCGAATTCGGTGTCTTTCAGGCTTTGAACGGCAAATTTGAATGGCCCAGAAGAACCCTATACACGTTAGAACTTTACACAATAAGGGTTGGCCAACTAACCTGCAACTTCTTGACTCCTTCGGTGTACCGTTCACTCGAAATCTTCCAGGACAGAATGGAGTGTACTACCTGAGGAGGCGTTCGGAGAGTAATGGTAGAGTCGACATTTTCATTATACCATGTCCGAACATGGATTGTTTTGCTCTGATAGAACCGATGGAGGTTATTTGACAGTAGGAATATGGCCTGTTCTCTGAGCGGGGCAAGGATCTCGCCAGCGACCCGCCGGTAAACCTGTGAGTCCTCGATGCCTAGAGGCAATGAAATCAGAACTTCCCCAGACGTAAGATAGTTAGGAACGTCAGGACCGAGCATTCCTTTCGACATATAGAAATAAAGTTCCTCCGGAAGTCGTTGGCCGATCACCTCGTGCATGTCGTTGGGGGCATTTTCAACATCCATTATACCAACTCTTCCCTCCATGTCCATGACCACGTGATGTTTGACATTCATGTAGGCGCGCTTGTAACGATCCGTATACTCTAGGTCCTGCATGCGGCGTTCCTCTTCGTACTGCCCGCATAGAGAGAGGGCGCTCCGTCCAGTGCTATTAAACATAGTCAGAGCCTCGCGGACAGAAGCAGCTTTTCCTGGGAATGCGGGGTTTTCGAAGAATGGGAAGGTCTGAAGAAATGAAGAGCCGAGAAGGAGGGCAAAATCGAGGAACTGTTCATTCGTTAACCTGCCAAGTTCATCTTGACATGTATGCTTGGTGATCCAGAAGAATTGGGCGGGGTCGATTTCAATCCGCGTGATAAGCTTCTCGACGTCGAACAGGAGTACTTCCGATGGTCCCCAGATGGCGTCAATTACCGAATTGGGACCGTTGCTGAGATGAGCGAGCTGTAAAACAGATGTCAAAGGGTGCCAATGCCGCAGCGGCGATAGCTTGGTATGATGCTTACCTGGGCGGCGGCACTGTATGGCGCTACCATGTAGTCGACACCATTCTGAACGAGAATGCGCTGCAAAAAGCGATACAGAGACTCCGGTCGAGGTGTACCTTGACAAGCCCGTCAGCACCTCCCAACAAATCCAGAACCAACAGCAAGCCATACCAACACTACTAAACGCATCAACGACCTGGTCCGCCTGCTGTTGATCATATAGCTCCCAAGCATTCTCAAACGCCCTCACGGTCTCATGATGCACGTGAGGTCGCTGGTTCTTCTTCCCAAAGTCCAAGCCATTGAAGACAAATATACAGGCCACGCCCAAGTCCTTGAAGACCTGCAGTTCCTTCTCAATGTTGCTTCTTAGTGCGAAAGGAAAGCCTCCGAGGGCAATCAGAAGCGGCTCGCGGGTAGAGGGGTGGATGAGGTGCTGAGAGATGTAGTGCGACGCATCGATACCGACGACGGCCCCCTTTAGAGCGGAGAGGGGGAGCGATGAGGTCGTGCGGGCAGAGATGCCAGAGACCCAATCGTCTAGCGCGCGGACTATATATCAAGCACAGACGGTGTCAGTGTAGTTTGGTTCCACTTGGGGTTTGGGTAGAGTTAGACTTGGAGCTTCGCGGGGACTGTGACTTACTCGGCATTCTTGAGCTGCTCGGAGCTTGTTCAGGTACGGTTTTAAGAGCGGCTGCCAGTGACAGGCATGAAGGACTTGGTGCGGAGTTCGAAGAGGCTCTCAGCGAAGGTAAGAGATGGAAGAGGGGAGGGGAGGAGAAGAGGAGAAGAGGAGAGGTCGTAGAGGTTAAAAGCAGAGAAGTTGATCAGATCACAAATTCAGAGTTGATAGCTTGAATGCGACTCCGGAGTTCAGGTTCCAAACCAACAGACAGGCCCCGATCCAATCACGGGATCCACCAGCTTCGTTGCCAATTCCCAGTGCACTTTTACTATAACACAAACCCAGCTAATCATCCATCTGACAATTGATGATGTGAAATGTGAATACAAATGGTGGGGCTAAAGATAACGTTGCTGATACTACGCATCAACTAAAATATATCTCCAACCCTGCCATACCTATATCTCGGGTCTCCCCACATCCACTCAATGTAACCACTCTTCTTTTCTATACATTCCCAGTAAGATTCACCAGACACGCAATGGCCGATCCAACGCCCGTCGGAGCCGCAATCGAGCTGCCAATACTCGACATTTCCAACCCCGAGGATCCCGCCGTCGGCAAGGCTATGCTGGACGCTGCTACGAAGTACGGCTTTCTCTATGTAGACAGCAAAGGGACCGACTTTACCGCTGAAGATGTGCGCAAAGCGTTTGAACGGGTGAGTACTTCTACTTTTTGAGAGTATTCAGGATACTGACCTCTTCTAGTCGAAGAAATTCTTTGCTTCGCCTGTAGAGGAGAAGGAGCCCTGTCGTATTCAGTCGAATGTTCGTATCAGGCCCCGGCCGAGCCTCTTTTACACCACTAAAATCCATCTAGAACCGCGGTTGGTCTGGAATGCACTCTGAGACTCTAGATCCTGAGCATCAGCGGGTTAGTACCAGGTTCAGTTCCCTTCAAAGTACACATGACTAACTGCGCAAAGACGGGCGACTTCAAAGAGTAAGCTTATACCTCTATGACGGTACACTTCGGGCACAGAATAACCAGAAGACCTATAAGAGCTTTCAATTTCGGGGAATTTACCACGGAGGGCAAAGCCCAACAACTCCTCCCGCCAGCACTCGCCCCCCACGAGACTGAAATCGGCAACTTTGCATCTCTCTGCACCAAGACCTGCAACCGCATCCTCAGCCTGTTATCCCTTGGGCTCGAAGTGCGTCGCTATCCATCTGCATAAGAAAATAGACTAATCTAGCCAGATCTCCCCCGCATTCTTCACAACCCGGCACGACCCCACCAAAGGCTCGACAGGCTGCATCCTCCGATACCTGTACTACCCATCCATATCAGCTCCCCAAACCGCAGAGTACGACCATGCCGTTGATGTGCGCGCCGGCGCACACTCCGATTACGGGAGCATCACACTGCTATTCCAGAGACCCGGGCAACCTGGGCTGGAGATCCTCACGCCTGAGGGAACATGGGCACCTGTTGCTGTGGAGCCCGGGAAGCCAGCTCAGGGCCAGGACCAGAATGACGCGAATGGTGAATTTGCATTCCCTCCTATCTTGGTGAACATCGGCGACCTGCTCAGCTACTGGACGGACGGACTACTGAAGTCAACGGTGCACAGGGTTGTGTTTCCGGCGTCGGAGCGGACGGGGAATAGCTCGCAGGATCGGTACAGTATTGTGTTCTTTTGCCATCCCGTAGATTCGACGGAGTTGGTTCCTGTGCCTAGTGAGGTGGTGAAGGCTTATCGGGAGGCGAAGGGCGCGAAGGCGGAGGAGCAGGTGGGATTTGGAGGTGGAGCTGGAGGTCTTGAACCTGGCAAGAGGGCGCTCACGGCGGCGGAGCATCTTGCGATGCGGTTGAATGCGACGTACGACTTTAGGCAGGAGGCAACTACTGCAGGTGCGTAGACGAAAATCTACTTGATTTCTACCATGTACAGCTCCTGTCAGGGCCTGCATATTATCAATGTCAATCTATCTTAGTAGCCATGCTGATAATTATGTTCATACAAGACTGGAAGGTATAATTAGGAATGTGGAGGTCACTATGTGATTGCAAAGGCTAAGTATATATGCACACGGGCCACTGGATGCAATGGACAAAAAACTGCTCTCGATAGGGCGGAGTTCCACCAAAGGACAAAAAAAATACTCCAACAAATATACCTAAATAGCCAAGGGGATAATAGGTTCAAAAAAGCAAAAAAGCAAAAAGCCTGCCAAAATGAAAACGTTCTGGAGTCTCGGGGAATGGAACTGATGAGAATGACACTGACAAAGGAAAATCGTCCGACGTTAGGGCAACGGTGGATTAGAAACTCTGTACTAGTAAGAGAGGGCCAGGAAAGGCAACACAAAAAGAGACATGTAAGACAGATGACTGAAAATGATGTCGTTCATGGCCGCTAGGGGTAGTCGTATGAGTGAAAGAAGAGCCGAAGGACTCAGCATAAATGAAATGGCCCTGCAAAGGGATATCGAGGCTGCAGAAGAGCAGCGTTTGCAAAAAAATGACATACAAAGGTATCTTTCGGTAAATAGGAACACCGCCAGGTTCCGAATGCCATGCACGGGATAAATAAGCAAGTCCTTTGGGAAGAAAACAGCATGAAATGGGTAAAATGAGAGCGACACGAGACGCTATGCAAGTCGTATGCAAGGGGAGTTAAAAGACGAATTTATCCGGTTTATGGCGTGGCGCACCAGTGTCGGTGGTAGAGCCACGCTGCTTTCTGACAGTCCTTGCTGCAGTATTTGGTGCGACGGCAGCGGCGGCATTTGGCGAATTGACGTGTGAATTCTTCCCACTTGCCGCATTTGTAATTCGCGCACTGACGAATGCCACCTCGAGATTCGTCCTTGCGACAAAGGTTCCGCATCACGACGCACGCCCAGTACGACATGTCCTTAGAATGATGGCGAGCGGTAAACTTCTCCACCAAGGGGAAGATGTTAACATCGTCGGGAAGCAGATACTCGTCTTCTTCCTCGAAAGGTTCGATAGGGGAGGTTCCTTCTTCCAGCATTTGAAGCTCTCGGTCAATCTTGAGCCTTGGCACGAAATGCGAGTTTTGGAAGTATGAGCGGAGATTGCAGTATTTGGAAACGTAAGCCAAAAGCTGAAGCGACATCAAGACGTCCTCTTCACGCGGCATCGTATTCAGGAAGTTCTGCGTGGCGGTGTTGGTTGCCCGATCACGGAAGTAGATAGAATAGGGACTGGGCACGATAGGCGGCGAGTTGGTGTTGTTCACAGCTTGTGCGTTGTCATTGGTGATTATGCTGCCATCGACAGCGGAACGGTGAGTGATGTTGAACGTTTCTGCCTCTTGACCTTCTGAGGTGGTGTCAGTTACAGTGTCAGTTACTGTCAGATCATGGGTTGAGTCGGTAACGCTATCGATCATGGTTTGTCCATCGGTAACATCATCAATGTCCATGCCGCCTTGTAGGCCAATAATAGGCTCGGCAGCATCTCCCGAGCCTGAATCATCGCCCATTATAGCATCTTCACCATTGGCATCATCTGAGTCCCCTGAGGCTGACTGATGTTGGCTCAAGGCCGGACGCAAGTGTGCTTCGAGAGAGGTTGGTGCATGGTTGCGGATGTGACCAGCGCCGTTCGGTGTAGTGGGAGAGTCGGGCTGAGATGCAAGTCCATTAAAGGCGGCGGGGAGCATGCTGGGAAGCCTCTCGGTATCCCTCACGGGGCGTAGTCCAAAACCATCAGCAGCATCCATCGAAGGAATGGCCGTTGCCAACGGCTGGATTGCTCTATGGCGGGGGTTTGCGTGAGACCTATGAGCGTGCGCATCCTGGCCAAAAGTGCTTCTCTCAGGTGGCGATGTCATTGGTGCACGGGGCGGAGTAGCAATGTCCATGGCATTCGTGTCCAATGCACGAGTGTCATGGAAGAAGGGAGGAATTTCTATGTGGGTGGGAGGTGGTTGACGGCGAGAGGTGCGTTGCTCGTTACTCGAAGCATCTGAGAATGATGAACGACTCGTTCCATCGCTTGTCGTCGGGGTGATCTTGTGATGATGGTGGAATCTGTGTCGTTGGGCTTCAGAATCTGATCGAGCGCGCACTTTGTCCATGACCTTGATGTAGTTGTCTAGGATGGTTGCAATCACAGGCACCATGTCCGCCTCGACGACTCTAGTCCTGACATTTTCCGAGCCTCGTACTCCAATATTGACAACACATTGGAAGGCGAGGCTCCACTTCCACATCTCCATCAGGTTGTTAGTCCGACCCTCTTTGAGGATGCAAACCAGTCTTTCAATGCCTCCATCGACGGTGAGAATATCGCGGATCCGAGCGGAGGACGTAGTCAAGTAGGCTAGATGGTTGAGGGAGTTGATCAGAGGCAGCGTCGACGTGCAGTCCAGCGCCCGGCGGTCATAAAGAGTTGTAGTGATATTGACCGCTGCCTTGTTACAGCTGGGTATAGAGAAGTTCAGTTCTCTCATTTTCGCTTTGGCCTTGTTGACTTTGGCCTAGTTGACGATTCCGAAGGTGTTCCTGGGTTCTGGTGTTTCTCGATCCGATGGGTATAGGATGGGAGGGTGGGATAACGGAGAATTACTCCAAACACATGTCAGGAGAAGGAGAAATGGGAGATAGCCAAAAGGTCCTCAGCCGGGAGGACAGCCTTGGTATCGAAAATGTCGGGATGAAATGTCGGGATGAGAGGAGGGTTTGTCGAACGATGGGGGATAGGCCTGAAAGGGAGGTTGTTCAGGCCAAGGCCAGTCACGGAGTCAGGCGCTGAAGCGCTGAAGGCGGTGGCCGGATCGAGACGAGACAATAACGAGAGAGTACCTTGAGGAAGGCGAGATTCAGGAGGGAATGTGCCGATAGAGACGAGGGGGCAATCGAGAAGAAGGGAAAGAAGCAGCTGATGGCAAATTCGCAAGCAAGCAGCCACACGCTGACAGAAGAATCTGATGACCGCAGATGTAACTTGCTTGGTCAGTAGTAGTACGGAGTATGAGGGGGCGGGCGGGCAAAAAGGAGAGGTCTGCGAAAGCGGAGACCTTGTAGGCCTGACATTTCAGGCATAAACTTATTGCCACGGGTGCGCCACCACGCGCTCTTGATTGATCGACTACTCTGTAATTTAAACAATAATCTCATTATCCTCTGCAATCTCGGCTTTGGCTCCTTATCGAGCCCTTCTCGTCCAATTCCATGCATGGTCGCATTGTCTTCGTGCGATCCTCAATTCTTCATCTTGTAAACTGCGGGCTATCATGACTCCATCTGCTGCTCTTTTGCAGTACTCCTTCCATGGTCCATTGCTCCCCTTCAACTCCTTCGGCCTTGACCATGGTGTATCAGAATTTCATGAACACAAACAACTTTGTTTTCTATCCAATGAGAACATCGCCTAATTCAACGCTTTTATGCTCCTAGCGGCATTTCCTGCAGTGGTGTGCTATGATTAGAAACACTGTAGGCGCGAACCGATCTAGCCGCCTTCACATCAGCCTTGAGTCCTTGAGGCTTGACCCCACGAACTCATGCCCACAGCATGTTTGAGTAGACGCCAGGATTCAAGCCTCAGTCAGCCCCGTAAAGTTTATCCTATCCGTCTTAGGATCTGCCAGGCCCAGTTGTGTGGAAGGAACGGGAGATCGATGTGTTTCATGATCTTTTCTCTTTGTTCGATCTGGATTGTGCTAAAAATAGCTGTGGACAAGCGCCGAGGCTCTCTTGAGTCTTGACTCTCATGCTGACAATTGATTCTAGAGTCTCAAAGTAAACTTGCTTGATGAGTCCGCCTATTCTACTGCCTTCTACCAATTCTTTGCAGAGCTGTGCCCAGCTGATACATCACATTAAGCACTGTGGCGGCTGCTGCCCCAACACCGACCAACTTGCATCTACGACATGGATGGAAAAAGTCATTGCATTTTGAGATATATGATGCTGTCATTAAGAGAATCAGTATAGCTCATTGCTCCAGTGTCTTGTCCCTCGCTCTCGTCTTACAGATGAGCTGCATAAACTGTGTTGATGCCGCCAGTCACAATCATCTTTATGTTTACATAGTCATCAATGCCGTACTTACTGCCCTCGCGGCCCATGCCGGAGTGCTTGACACCTCCGAACCTGCCATGCATTAGCATTATACAGTCAGAACAGGAGACGAAACTCACGGAGCCGCGGAGTCAGATATTACCCCCGTGTTGATAGCAACCATGCCGAACTCCAATCTCTCAGAGACCCGATGCGCCCTTCCCAGGTCACTTGTGATGAGATATGATGCCAGGCCGACCTCGACGCTATTCGCGCGGCGAACAACCTCATCTTCCGTCTTGAACTTGGATAGCGCCGCAAGAGGCCCAAATGTTTCCTCAGTGGCGACTTTCATCGAATCGTCGACATCGCCAAGGATAGTCAGCTCGTGGAAGTTCTTGCCAACGGATGGCAGGGTGCTGCCGCCTAGAAGCACAGTCGCCTTCTTGCTAACAGCATCCTGAATATGTTCCTGTGTCTTCGCCACGCCGTTGGTCAAGGGTCCATGTGTCACACCAGCATTTTGACCATTGCCAACCTGGCACTTCTTCACCTCCTCGACAAGGCGCTCGCTGAATGCCTCATAGATACCCTCCTGCACAAAGAACCGGTTTGCACAAACGCAAGTTTGCCCCGTCACCTTGAACTTACTAGCAATGGCACTCGTGACCGCCATCTCGAGATCCGCATCATCAAACACAATGAACGGCGCATTGCCTCCAAGCTCCAAGCTCAACTTCTTCAGCGTCTCGCTCGACTGCCTCATAAGCAACTTCCCGACGCGCGTCGACCCAGTGAACGAAATCTTCTTCACAATGTCCGACTCGCAAAGCGCCAGCCCTAACGCCGGCGTGTTCTCAAGCGCAGTGACAACATTCAACACACCAGCCGGTACACCCGCCCTCTCCGCCAGAAGCGCCATAACATTCGACGAGAACGGAGTCAACCCATCCGACTTCATAACAACCGTACACCCCGCCGCCAAAGCCGCAGCGACCTTGCGCGCCCCCATCGCCATCGGAAAGTTCCACGGCGTAATCAATCCACAAACACCAACCGGCTCCTTGAGCACCTGCACCCGACTGCTCGGGTTACTATGCGGGATGACATCGCCGTAAATTCTGGCCGCCTCTTCAGAGAACCACTCAAAGAACCCCGCGGAGAAGAGCGCCTCGCCCTCCGCATCACCCTTGGCCTTCCCGTTCTCCGCCGTGATGATCTTCCCAATATCCTCTTTATTCTCGACGATGAGGTCGAACCATTTGCGGAGGATGCGGCCGCGCTGGCGGCCCGAGAGGGAGCGCCATTGGGGGAATGCGGCCGCGGCGGCGTGGATTGCAGACTGGATATCGTCGGTGTTGGATTCGGGACAGGTTCCGATGAGTTCTTCGGTTGCGGGGTTGTAGACGTTGAATGTTTTGGAAGAGACCGAGGACACCCATTTGCCGTCGATGTAGGACTTCTCGATGAAGAGGGCGGGGTCGTTTAGAGTATCTGCAAGGGAGGGCATTTTGACCGGTAAGTAGGTAGGTCTTCGTTGTATCGTAGGTAAGCCAAGTCAATCTGTAGTTTCGCGAGGATAATCGCGAGGAAGTCGAGAAGTCGAGTGTTGAGAGTAATTCGACGAGAAATTAAGCTCTACAGTCAAGAAACTTATAAACTGTCCCCAACCATCCCCGCCGCTTCTCCAACAATCTCAACATGACTCCCGAGTGAGCCGGGATCGTAATTGGCTGCTGGAAGCCGAGTGAATCTCGGGATTTATAGCCTGCGGGGGATCCTGTCTCGGATCTAAACCGACGTATCCGGGTTCGAAAGCCGAACTATGGATGCACAGATAACAATTGATAGCGACGTTTGATATCATTATCAGTAGAGGTATAGTAATGGGACGAGTAGTTATGCCAGGGTAAGGAATAGTAGGCAGCAGCTGCAGCTATGAATGGTTGATATGTTTCAGAGGTCTATATCTATTAATCCTTTCTATATCTAATTAGAATCTCACATAATCATCTCCAGCGGCAAGTATCTCGCCTACACTCTAAACCCCTCCTGCTTCTCCTTCTCTTCAACCAGCCCATTCATAAACCGACTCCTAGCACGCACCTCTTTGCCCCAAACGAACATCAACGACGGCACAACAGCCAGCACCAACGAAACAAACGCCAGAAGTGTACTCGCCCACTGGAATCCCAAGTTAGTGTACATACTCTGTGTGGCCAGCGGCAAAAACGCAGAGAAGATATTCTCGCCCGTGGCCACGGCCCCAATCGCACTTCCGGCGTATTGGCTATATGCGTCAACAACGTAGTCCGATACACCCGTTACAACGAGTACGCTTCCCGCACCGACCATGGCCAGGCTAATTGCAGGTGCGATCC
This sequence comes from Aspergillus mulundensis, assembly GCF_003369625.1. NCBI lineage: Eukaryota > Fungi > Ascomycota > Eurotiomycetes > Eurotiales > Aspergillaceae > Aspergillus > Aspergillus mulundensis. The sequence goes on along the minus strand of NW_020797902.1, from coordinate 388,978 downwards.
AGGGGATGAAGGTATAAGATGTCCAGGCGTAAGTGAACATTCCGCCAGAGATGCCGAAGATGCCGCCCAGGACGGCCATGTAGAGTCTCGCTTCTGGAATGGGGGTGTTGGGAATCTCGGTGTTGCGCGAGGCGGATGCAAAGTAGAGTTTGCGGGAGAGGAAAGAACCTAGAAAGCCGATGCATTCGCCGATAACGATGGCGGCCTGGACATAGCCGGTTTGGGAGACGGACCAGTCGTAAATGCCCATGAAGACTTGCTCGACGGATTGGGTGAAGAGGAAGAGGGTTCCTATTGTAAAGGCGGACCAGAGTGTTGATACAAAAAGGACGGGTTCGCTGCAGAACAAGATGACCGGTCTTGTTGAGCTGACGACGAGGCCCTGCAGACTTAATTTTGAATGCTCGGTTTGTTCGGCGTGAACTTCCTTGCCGGCTTTGCGCATCTTTCGAGCTCGTTGAGCGAGGATGATGTCACCCCGGCACTCGTAGAGAAAGAAATAGTAGACTGGGAACAGTGCTCCGAACCAGATGAGCTGCATGTAGCCTATCCACCGCCAGGACAAGGACTGGAAGATGGCCGCTCCAATCACTGGGCCCATACTACTGCCGGCCATGTAACCGACGATATACAGGCTGACGGGGATTGACCTCGCCCATTCGGTATCCCATACGTTCCCAATAACCCCAGCAGCCGTATTAGCCAGGATAGCGACACAGGCACCGGAAAAAAAGCGAGTGACGACCAACGTGGCAAAGTTCTGTGCGACAGCCTGGGGGATGAGGAAGCAGAGAAATATAAAGTACGTGATGAGAAAGACAGGCCGGGTCCCAAAGTCCTCTGCTAGAGGTAGGAGAAACAGAGCAGAGCATGCGCCGCCAGCAGCCCATGTTGTAACAGGCCAGTAGGTATGTGAAAAGGCCGTTTCGTTGATGTTGAATAGTTCCGCGATCTCAACGTGTGCCACAGTGATAATAGTCCCGTTCATCATGGTTAGAAAGCTGGTCAAGACGGCGAGATATGTCAGGATCCATTTCCGCGTAGTTGGCCAGTTGAAGGGATTTCCAGGATCATGGTTGCCATCCCAGGAAAGCGTGCCAGTATCTCTGCCAGATTCGGATGAAGCCGAGTCTCGTAGCTGCCCTTCAGATACTGTCATCTCGAGCGGATCAACCTGGAGTAGTGCACGAGGAAGGAAATAATGGATGCCATCATTGCCATGAAATGATTTTATCCTTAGCTTTCGGGGGCCCAGGCCGATTAAAAACTCACCCCAGGCTCAAGAGCCCCATTTCTCCAGATATTGCCCTCTTTGGGAGAGGCGATCGATGGGCCTGGTTCCAATGGTTGCAGTTGACCGTGTGGAACTGAGTTTCCATTATGTCACTGGATTCGGGAGGACCGGGAGACGGACCAACAATAATGAAGATTGAAGACCCCATTTTGGCTTGGCCGGATCGGGGGACTGCGATGTCCGCTGCCATGCCAAGTATCTGAGCATGTCAAGCTTCAATGCCCGAGTGCTTGACTCTTGCTTCGTACAGCAGTCCCGCCTTGCCATGTTTTCGGAATATGTAGTCGTCGAAAGGGAAGTCGGTAGACACGCCCATCTCAGAAATATTGTTCATCGCCAAGTCTGACCAAACGGTTTTGCGAGGGGAACGATGCTTGGCCAATGAAGGAGGTACAGCTGATGAGAGGACATTGAAGCACTCGAGGAATCCAGAGGCCTGCATGGGAGAAGTCACGTGTTTCCATCGTTGCCGCTTCGCCCATGTCCTTTGGCTACCTTATGGCAGAAGGATGGGTGAGACTGCAGGGTGCTGAGGCTCATATAGGTACTTGGGCCATCCCTGCGCGGGCATCCGGATCATCGTCATTGATTTGATCCCGACCAGCCACTCCGGACCTGCAGTATGATCCGGCCATGATTAGGGCTTATTGCCGGTCAGATCACGAGGCAAATGCAATGCAGATCCCAGGCCTCTCTGTCCTCTCCATCTGCTATCTCTGATTTAGCCTCGTTAGGGCTAGTCATGTACATTCGATACGTGTCAGATCTGGAGGAAATGCAGATAGTAAAGTATGCGGTCTATTGATGAGCCTTTGTTGTTCCTGTAGCCTACCAGCGCAAATATGTGCCAGTAGTATTGTCTTCCCCCGGAGTCTGGGAGCCCGCGTAGCCGTTGCTTTTCGGTCACAGTCAGACTAGGTGCTTGGTTCTGCTTAATTATTACTCGAAATGTTGCAGGCGGCTGATTGATTGAATTCTCCAAAGAGATTTACTTAGACTTAGAGGGACGTCCATGCTCTGGATGCTAGGAGGTTAGCTCCGTACTCAGTACTCGGACATGTGTTTTTGAAACATGCGGGCGATAGAAGAACCCTAAGCTCATCATGTTGCTAGGGATGAAGACCTTAAGGGCCTTGAGACTTGAGTCATATGGATTCATTGTCACAAATCGAGTATAGCAATGCACTACTTGAACAGAAAACAAAACAGAAAGAAACTCGTAATACATTAGGGCTGTATCCAAATTGAACACATTGCTCACTCCACCTCCAAGATCTCCTCCAGCATCGACTCCAGAAACTTCACCTGCTCCCTCAGAAACTTCCTCGTCCCCTTAGTATCGAACGGCCTTTTCGCAATTCCGCGCTCTCGCTCCTTCCTCAACCGATCACGGATACGCTCTTCCAGTATCTCCAACCGATATTCCGTATACTGGGTGTAAAGCTCAGAAAGATCACTGATCCCGCGCACACCAACAAGCACAGTCTCGTCTTTGATTAGTGGCGATTTCGGCCGGAAGCAGGTGACCATGCTGATGCGCTCGCGGCCGCCAGAAGCCTTCAGGGCTTGGTGCTCGATGTAGCGGCCTTGGAGGACGACAGCGGTTCCCTATGAGAGAAGGATGTTAGGCTGGGTGTTAAGGGATGCTGAAGAAGGGCTAAGTACCATAGCGGGCCCGCGGACCTTCATGATTTCGCCACTTGGTGTCCTCAGCGCTGTTTCCCCCCCGACCATGTCCGTACAGTCTGAGAGCATGGTCACGCAGACGAATGGGAAACTGTCATAGTGCCAAGCGACAGCGGGGAGTTCATCTTCTTTACCAGACATCAGGGTTAAAGTCTTCTCTGTGTTCGAGTTCTCATCCCGGATTGAGATGTTGATATTGGCAATTTCAAAGTCGATGGACGGGATGAGGTCCATTCCTGCGACTTCTGATATCCGGGCTAGAACTTCAGGCGATTTCCAGGCGTCGTAAGTAAATGGGGCGCGTCTGTATATAGTCAGCAACTGCTCAGTCTTACTCCATAAGTTCCAGGAGTACATACGCGGAACCCATCCCGCGGATCATATGCTTGTTGAAGGTAGACGAGTACTGACACTCGGCAAGGACATTCTCGTCGAAGATCTCCGCCCTCATTTGCGCGATGGCTTCCTTGGTGAACAGCGGGAATGGATCGGATGCTGCGTGAGGTGAGATGCCGTGTCCCTCTAGGCCAATCTGCTCCATTGTATAGATTGTCTTTGGGGGCTGGAAGTTCAGATGTTTGGAGGCGTCGAAGTCTTCCTTCTTTGCGACTTTGGCTCCCTGAATCAGGGATTGGGGGAGCTCGCTGGATGGCCTCATGGCTTTCTTGGTTGCTGGGCCGATAACGACTGGGGGGTTTACCTCTAGCTCATCGACAAAGCTCGCTGATGGGGCCATTTTGTCTGGATGGGTGTTTGAATGGGTGAGTTGTTGAAGTCAAGAATGAAGTGCTGCTATTTAGTCTTGTTTTGAGGCATGTATATATAATGCAAGATCCTCGATATCAGGTCTCGTATCGGGTTTCTGACAGGCAGCAAATTCCATTCCGAATTCGCCATTCCGATGCCTGAGATAGGCTTCCTTTACAGATGTCATAGTCATGGGATCAGCGCCACAAGATAAGCAGCGATTCGCACGGGCTTTGCTGCGGCTTCCGATCTGCTAATAATCCTGGAGGATCAGCACGCGCATTGTATTGGAGTATCACGCTCGGCTTCGATCAGGCATACCGGCTCGGTTTCTCCAGCCGAAGCCGACGTGCATCGGCCACATCGAGCAAATGAGTCTGCTTCGTCTGATTGATATCTGAATTGGAGGCGAGAATCTGAATTGGGGTACCTAGGAATCGTTATTGCTTGTAGGCGACCTGTGGAAATTGTAGGTGCCGATGGGTTATAAGTAGGTGACGATTCGCCCACCGTCTACGACAGTGGCGTCTTCTCCAGTATCTTACTTTCACTTTCATATCTACCCATCCAGAATGACTGCTTTCGACTTGAACGACGTGGCAGCGGCCCTCCGCACAGCCCGCGCTGAAGGGAAGCCGATCGACGCACCAACGAAGACCTGGCCTACTCTTGATCCCGACATGGCATTCAAAGTCCAGCAGATCAACTCCGAATACGTCATCAAGAATGGCGACCGGCTAGTCGGATATAAGCTCGGCAACATCGCGAAGGTTATGCAGGCTGCATTTGGCTTGGACCATCCTGACTATGGCTTCCTGCACGCAAGCTCCTTCATCTACGAAGGAACGGCAATCTCTCTAGACAAGTTCATCAAGCCATTCGTCGAACTTGAGCCTGCGTTTGTGCTGCGGAGTCCTCTTAAGGGGCCTAATGTCACTGTCGCGGACGTCATCAGTGCGATCGACTATGCCATCCCTGCAATTGAGATCATCGACTCGCGCGTCAAGGACTGGGCGATTGACCTTCCGGATACGCTGGCGGACAATGGTTCAACGGGCGCAGTCATAATAGGCGGGACGCCTCGCAAGCTCACGGATCTCACGCTTAGCAATATGCGTGGCTTCTTGAAGTTCAATGGCGAGGAGGTGATGTCAGGAAACACGAAGAACATCCTAGGAAATCCCTTGTCAGCTGTGGCGTGGCTGATAAATAGACTGGCGGAGTATGATATCGAGTTCAAGGCCGGGCAGCTGATTATGCCGGGAAGCTGCTTGGAGGCTGTTCTGATGGACAAGGCTGGAAAATGGACATGCACTTATGAAGGCTGGGGTACAGTTGAATTTGATGTTGTATGATATTCTGATCATATAAGAGTCAGTGGCGTAAATAAAATCCTGATGGAACTGTTATGTCGTCGTGTCAGACATTCTTCATGTAGAGTTCATTATAGCCATGATGTTATGCTGGGTTGTTAACGTGCATGGACAATAACATAGTGTTATCGCAGCATCCCGAATCAAAGCGCAAGATGATTTGTTTGGACTTGAGTATTTGAGCAATAATCAGATGGAGGGTGAAGCGAGTCCGACTCTTGACTCGCGCAGTAGTGGGACAAGCTCTGCAAAGGGGGATGAGGACTCGTGCAAATGAAGCCTTGTGTCCATACTAGTACAAAACCCACGACAGCGTCCCCACTGCTAAGATCCTTGTACCTGGCTAGCCATCGGGCCCACCAGCCGCCTCCAGGGGCCGTGACGGATTTATAAGCCGTTTAGCGATAATGCCATTATTATCGCGGCTGCTTGTGGCTAACTTGCTGTAGGACTTGAAACTTGGAAGTTTGGTGGCATCCGGACTTGAAGGGCACAGCCGACGACTGACTCGTTTTGGCCACGCCTTTGTGGGTTTGTTGAGACCGAAGTCAAGCCATCAAACTCAAAAGTGCTCGGTAGCTCTGATGAACGAGAACCAAAATATCCGAGGCTCGAGCATATCACTGCCCCTTAAGGCTGGATGGCCGCAGTTCTCCTGAGGGATAACAACGGTCGTGGTGAGTTTGCAGATCCTGGCATATGTCATCAAACTGTCTGTTCTTCAGACTTGTCGAAATTAAAGCCAAGGTCAGGGAAGGTGCTAAGCCGGGGGCGACCTTGGACTGCATGCCGAAGCCGGTTTAACCTGCTAATAGTCTACAGTAGCTTCTCCATCCTGCCGGCCTGGACAGCCTCTCCTGGTCCCTTTCCCAACTGAACCGTTGACGTTGGACATCACTCAGCAATCATTCCGCGCCATTATTGTACTCTGTATCTAGGATCGTCAAATGACGATAATGGATTATATAGGATCTGACAGCATTGCGCCCCATTGTGCGAGGTTAGGCGGCTCAGCAATTCAGCACCCGGGTTTGTGGCAGCTGAGTAGAGAGAGTCTAGAGACCGAGCATTCAACCTGTTCGAGAAAGACGATTAGTTTAGAGCCCAGCATAATTAGAACTGCTGCCCTGTTCAGTATAATTAGAGGAACCGGGCATTGATCAATTGATTTAATTGATTTTCATAGGTGAGTGGCCGCCGGAGGAACTCCCTTCTTCCCTACCTACATCCGCGTTTTACCCTCCGCTTGCTCCATCTCCATCTTCTCCGAGCCCTTGCCCCTGAGTTTTATTCTAGCTTCCTTCTTTTCTCTGCCGCGTCTTTCTTCAACCGAGTCCTGAAGAAAATCACCACCACCACCACCACGACGGAAAATCCCTGACCAGTGCGCTGGGTTTTGTTCTCGGACGACGGTCGCTGCCGCGCTACTACTCCTCGCTCCACTGCGAGGCTCCTCCAATCAATCCCCCCTCACTCCCGCCCCTTCAACACGCTCTTTCCCTTTCTCTCTTACTCTACTCCGTACCTGTTCTGCCCCCGACACGACAACCAGCCTCGCCATCCTCTCTTAACGCCTCCCTCTCTCCTCCCTCGCCATCTACCGCATCCTACGAGGCGCCTCGTCCCGCTTAATCCATCCATTCACCAACCGCCAATTTGCCGCCCTCCGATCACCCCAGGGGTCCCAGTCAAGATGGCCGACATGAGCGGCGAGCAAATGCAGGCCAAGATCACCGCCGCCAGACGCGAAGCTGAAGGGCTTAAGGATAAGATCAGGCGCAGAAAGGATGATTTGGCCGACACAACCCGTACGAAAATCCCCTTTGCCCCCTAAAACAATGCGGTGGGAAGTGGCCGTCCTATCGCATACGCATTCTACTGCCTATGGAATGTTGCTGACACTAAATTGAACAGTGCGTGATGTCGCGCAGAACCAGACCGACGCATTGCCTCGCATTGGTATGAAGCCGCGGCGAACACTCAAAGGTCATCTGGCCAAAATCTATGCTATGCACTGGTCAACCGATCGTCGCCATCTCGTCTCCGCCTCGCAAGATGGAAAGCTCATCATCTGGGATGCGTACACCACGAACAAGGTCCACGCCATCCCGCTGAGGTCATCATGGGTTATGACCTGCGCTTATGCCCCTAGTGGGAATTATGTCGCTTGCGGTGGCTTGGACAACATCTGCTCCATCTACAACCTTTCCTCGCGGGAGGGTCCGACCCGGGTCGCGCGCGAACTCTCTGGACATTCGGGCTACCTGTCCTGCTGTCGGTTTATCAATGACCGCCGAATTATTACCTCTTCTGGCGACATGACCTGCATGCTCTGGGATATCGAGTCAGGTTCTAAAGTCACCGAATTTGCAGACCACCTTGGCGACGTGATGTCTATCAGTATCAACCCTACGAACCAGAATATTTTCGTGTCGGGTGCCTGCGATGCATTCGCCAAGCTTTGGGATATTCGTACTGGCAAGGCTGTTCAGACTTTTGCCGGCCACGAATCCGACATCAATGCCATTCAATTCTTCCCCGACGGAAACGCTTTTGGCACAGGTTCCGATGACACCTCTTGCCGTCTTTTCGACATTCGTGCAGATAGATCACTCAACATATACCAGGTGAGTTACCGCGTTGCTGATAGTCGTTGTGGGTTCGCGGCGTTAATAAACTTTACAGAGCGATCAAATATTGTGCGGTATCACATCTGTTGGTTTCTCTGTTTCTGGAAGATTGCTTTTCGCTGGATACGATGACTTCGAATGCAAGGTATGCTCCGCCTTTAAACGATTGCAGTTGCCGAGACGATAATTGACTTGTACCTAGGTCTGGGATGTTCTCCGGGGAGACAAAGTTGGGTCTTTAAGCGGTCACGAGAACCGTGTCAGCTGTCTTGGTGTCAGCAACGATGGCATCAGTCTCTGCACTGGATCTTGGGACTCTCTGGTAAGTAAAGGGATTCTCCAGCTTCTGACGACGCCATGAACTAATCTGTTCTCCAATAACAGCTCAAGGTCTGGGCCTGGTAAACGGCCAAAAATATCAAAATACAACGACGCGATACCCTGTCTCAGTCATCTGCGACTTTCCCAGTTTGAAATTTTATTCCCGCCCATCGAGAGGCCGGATGTCCGCATTGTACGATAATCTGTTTGTCGGGAATCAGTCTATCGCCTTCGTCCATTATTCAACAACTGCTGGGGGCGCAGATTGAGCTAGCATTTACCGGAAGACGCGAGGATAGAGCGGAGATATGATTCAGTTGTCTCGTGCCCCAACTTCAACGCGAAAGCCGGAGGATCTAAAAAAACAAAACAAAGCAAAACAAAGTCTATGCAAACGACTTGTATGCAGACGACTTGTACTAATGTTGTCTTCGCAGGATAGTTGCAGGGACTTCGGTTTGGTCTCTGCACTATCCTCGCGGCTCTTTCCTTTTGTTCTATGAATTCTTTCCCCTATTTCCCTTTTTCTGTCTGCTCACATTCCCGCCCAGGTTCTCTTCTTCTATCTAGTACCCTTTGCTATACCTATGATTGTGGATTGTTTCTTTACGCATTGATCCTGGATGTACTTTTTGGTGAGGCAGGAGGAATGTTTTCGTTTCGGATAGGCCATGACGTTTTCTGAGAGCATCTCGATTTTCATGTCTTTTTTTTCTTTTCTATCTTCTAATATCAGCTTACCTTGGAGAGATTGAGTGTTTTGAAGCGAGCCTTGCCTGACGTGTGGTTGGCATGCTGTACTACGCAGCTGAATATCCAACCCCCACCACTCCTATTATTGTTTGATAATCTTCCACGTCATGTAGAGCTGTGATGAATCAAATGTGAATTCCAGAAATCGCGGTCAGAAACGAAATAGTAGGCCAGCAAATAAGACGCAAATTCAGACGTAATATGGGGGATTGGGATCCAAGCTGAAACAAGCTATTTCAAGGCATCACAGTTCCGGTCGATTGGATATCAGTATCACACGGCCTACAGCACGTGGCATACAAAAAAACAACATCATCATCACTGGTCATCGCAAGCAGGATTCTTAGTATCTTCTAGCTGGATTTCTAGCTGCAGCTTGGAAGAGGGCATGAGCGGGATCCATTGATGAAACGCCAACGGTGGAGGCAGATCACCAAGTTCACAAGCACAACGCGGCCGGGGGGCTGGTTTCAGGTGCTGCCGCCACTTGTTGGTATCCCCACTTCTCCCGCGCCCATCAACAACGCAATCGCATCCTCAGGCTTGGTTAGATTTGTTTTTGCTTTTCCTACTCTGTGCTCGCTCTGTGACCCGTATTCCGACAATTCTGATACAGCCTCTCTAAAAAAAGATCTGTGCTCGCAGTTCTTGCAGGGTCGTATATAACACCTCACCTCCCACCTCACTCCGGTTCTCCTTTTCCCTCCATCATGTCATCCGCTCAAGACGAATTTGACCAATTCGTTCTCAACAATCGAGAGAAGAGCTTGGCCCATCCCGAGGACCGCAGTAATCTCTCTGATCGCGATTCCTCCCCAGAACCAGAAGACCAATTCGAGTATTCCGACGACGAAGATATGGCAGCCATGACCTCCCGCACTTCAACCTATACCGTCCCCAACACCAAATTCGAAGCGAACACAGGGCCCAAGGGCGTCATTGCCGATGCTCAAGCCTTCGAACGTGCCCGACGAAATAACTTTCGCAAGTCGTTTGTCTCTAACACCTCGGCCGCGCAGCGATCACATCATCACTCTTCCTCCAAGTCGTCAGGGGATACTCGACTCCTTCGAAATTCACCGCCTGCTGATGGCTCTGGTAGTGATCTAGACGAGGACGAGGACAAGTTCTTGCGCCGGTGGCGTGAGTTGCGTATGCAGGAGCTGCAAAGCAAGAAGACTCGAAGGCCGAGTAACAGGCGGAGGCAGTATGGGACTCTAGAAACGGTCGATGCGGCGGGATATCTGGATGCAATTGAGAAGGTTCCAGCGGACCAGGTTGTTGTTGTATGTCTGTATGATCCCGAGGTACGTTCCTACCGCCTGCAGCGCATAAGTAAGGGGGTAGCATAGCTCACCAGACGCAGTCCAATACCAGCGCCCTTGTCGAAGACTGCCTGCACACAATTGCTTCCCGCCAACCATCAGTCCACTTCGTCAAGCTTCACCACGAGATCGCGGAAATGGATAACATCGAGCCCCCCGCATTGCTGGCATACCGGGGCGGAGACGTCTTCGCAACACTCGTTCACATCCCGCAGCAGATCCCGAAAGGCCGAAGCTGTAGCGCGGACAGTCTCGAGGACCTCCTCAAATCGTGAGTTTTTTTTATTTTTCTCTCTTTCGCCTTGTTTGTTGTCGTATTTTGATTGATTGCTTTTTTCGCACCTGTCATGTCAACCCCACTGCTTTGCCTTCGTAAGATTCGCTGGGCGGAATGAAACTAACCATCCTTGTCCTAGGCATCGAGTGCTATAAGCATCTTCCTGCCAATTGCATGCTTTCTAGAAAAGACCGGTCTCTGTTGTAGCGCGGAGTACTCCGTGGGGGCTGTGATTCCATAAACAAGATGACACCTCAGCTGCAGCCAGAAGCTCGCTAATGTGTGAGGATCTGACAGGGAAGGATCGGGGATGCATGCATATATAACCCCTCCAGCTCTGTCACGGACATGCCGTCGCATCGCACCTTCCCCCCCTCCCCTGAACCCGCGTTCTCCCCCTTGCATTGCCTCCATTAATTTCAGGACGTGTCCATACGCTCATCATCATGTCATAGATGTCATCTCGCCTTTTCTCATTCATTTGTTTGGTCATTTGCAACATCTTTCATTCATGCATTGCTTTTGTTTTGATTTGTTTTATTTCGTCGTTGCCGTCTTGCTAGGTGTTCAGGTTAGGATAGGCAGGGTACGTTACTGGTTCGGTTGGATTATGAATATTTCGATGCCTCTCACGCTTGCTTGCTTGCTCGTTACATTTGGCTGCCTCTGTACATAGAACAAGACGCCCACCCCGTAACAAGATATACATCGATCTCTGTCGACACAGTTCTACTCCTCAGTGAAGCCTCTTGCGCAATTGGCAAGTCTCGCTTTGACATCGTGCTAACGTAGTACTCCTTGATGTTACCAAGTGCCTCTTCTTGTGGGCAAGACCATAACGACCTCCCTTGAGTGAAGTAGGAAAAGGAAAGAAGAGAGACAGGCTGAAAAACACCTAGTAGAGCTATCCCTGCTCTAGTTATTCCACACTAAACGAAAAGAAGGCGGAGGACCTCAGCATTAATGATGCACTTCCATTTCCTAGATGAGACCTATAGTCAATGAGCCTAATACCAACATGTGTCGCGCGCATGTGTGTCCCTTCCATAACGGTTATACCCACCTAACCACCCCCTCTAAAAGATCCAGTTTAGGGAATAGTGTAGGTAAGAGATAATGGCATCTAGGGATACCGATACTGACGTAAGTCGGCCATATGTGTGGATTGCAAAATGGACAGACGTTGGAAACCCTGAGAGCAAAAGGCAAAAATGAAGAGGATACAAAAATAAGATTGGTTAATAGTAAGTGGGTAGTGTAAGGCAAGGTACGGGCACGTTTGACATGAGATAAGCGAGGTCTGAACTGGTTTGGAGATAAAAAGTGAAAACAAAAGAGGAAAGAATGGAGATTAGGACAGAGCTCCTTTCTCCTGTGTGAATTCCCAGAGCATTTTGATCAGGTTGTCTGGCAGTGTATACAGATCGACGTGGAATTCTCCCTCTGTCAAAATAGTCAGCGGTTGCTTCTCAGGTTGCATCTGGTTGGAATGGAGGACTTACGCTCCACGTCGTTCTTAGTGTAAGAATCCGGAGCCTTGTGGTCATGTACCATCTGTACCACTTGGAGGAGGTCGTCTTCCCCAAGTCGCTGAAGGCCATCGGCTAGCTTATCCATGTCGACCTAGAAGTGAGATAGTCAGATATCAGCCCTTCGATTTCCTTGATTTCGTCAGCAACTTACGCTCCTGTCCGTTCGCTTCTTCTTCTTAGATCCTTCTTCTCCACCCGCGGAACGCTTCGACTTCACACCGTTCTCATCGCCGGGGACTGGTCCGGACTCACGGAGTGCCGCTAGCAAGGCTGGCTTGGGGTTCTTGAACGTCTACAAAAGATGTAAGCACAACTAATTCAAGATGAAACTGAAGCGCTGAGACGTACAATGACGTGTTTGGACTCATAGCGCGATGATCCAAAGTTGAGATCATGTGCAATGGAATGCTCCTTGTTGTCCGCGGCAGTGAGGCCAATTTGCATATCGAACTCACCCCATCCCTCCTCTTGAATTCTGAACGGAGGGTTCTTGAAAACTATAATTCCAGGTTAACTATTGCCGTACTCATCAGTGGTTCAATCGCGCTTTTCGCCCCAAATCTCCTCGCAGGGCATAAGCCGGAATAGCACCAGGACAAAGCTGTCTAAAAAAGCCAAAGGGAAAATACGGACCTTGAATCGCACGGTTTCCGAAACTAGGATGTAACGAGTAGGTAACCTTATCGAAGATGTTGGCTGGCACCTGCTCCCCGTGCTCATTGATGAGATACACCTCAATTGACCATGATCTGAGCGGGAAACCTTCGACACCAGAGTCCTTGTTACTGTGGAGACGCAAAAGTCAAGACATCAGCATGTCTGTCCATGTATTATCCCCCAAGAATCGCAGATCGATGTTCCATGTAGACGCGCACGGTTATCAGGTGCATCCGCGTTTGATCCCACGAACGCGCGACAGCAAATCAAGTCGGACCATTGGAGATAGTGACGGGTGGAGTGTCATAGGATAGGAAAGGGATTTCATCGAATCGAGACCATTCTCGACGCGAACCGTAGTGACGGGGTAGGATGAACGTACATGACGTGCTGCTCTGTTACGAGCTTGACACTCCTCTTAACCTGCAAAACCCAACAGGTTCGTTAGTGAAATGCGAAAACAGGCAATGTCAGGCCATGGTAAGAGGGATCAACCAGTCTAGGCGGGTGTACCGCTGTAGACCTGATACAAGATGGGGCAATGGCGTCGGAGTACTCACGTCGGGCATGGCGGTGATGGGCTTGGAGTAACGCGCGCTGGAGACTCAAGACAAAGAGAGGGAACGAAGCGCTCGTGCCAGGGGCCCCTTGAGAGATCTCCTTTGTGGGGATACGACTTTCTAGGGCGAAGTATCGCAGGCGGCGTGAAAAGCTGGCGGCCGAAAGTTCCAGCAACACCGCACGACTAGGAGAGGAATCGACTGGACAGCCCTTGTTGACGAATGAACAAACAAATGGAAGAATGAAATCGATGGTTGGAGACGATTATGGAGGAGCGAGGCGTCGTCGTGGGCGCGTGAGGGGAGGAGAGAATACGTAGAGTCGAGAATGGGCGGAGAGCGAAACATCCGAGAGTTTGAGGCATTCGAGTGGGGGATTCTCTCACTACGCTTCGACTTACGAGCCAACAACCACAACCTCGCTTCAGCTGGACTTTCAGTTCAAGACTATCTTAATTTCCATTGTATATTCGATGCATAGGGCGTCTATCTACTGCCAAATTGCTGGACACAACCAAGCTCAACTGGCGACAAGAACCGTCGTTGACGGGCATTGCCTAACTTCACGGCCGGATGCCAATATTGGCTCATTGGGGAAACCATTCGCAGATTCATCATTCTGCTTCTTCATTCATGCGCACATAAGCGTAGGGGAAAGGTAGGGGTAGGGGATGGGAATCGTGTAGGGGAAGGGGAAAATGCGAGTTAACGAGGGTTCATCAAACTCGTTGTATCAGAAGGGGTAAAAGTATGTGTTAAAAATATTCATCAGAACACTCGTAGTAGATGGTGAGAAACCGCCGCAAACATAATTTACTGCTGGAGAAGCTTCTCGTTCTCCTCCCGGGCCTTCTCGAAGGCGTCCTTGAAAAGGTTGGCGTCTATAGTGATAAAAGTCAGTATTTTGGACGCGCCTAGGGCAGGTAAAATGGCACATACTCTCGCTGTTGGCAAATCGGATGGCCAGGGTCGAGGCCTCGGGCTCACCCTCGCTAACATCAGCAGCAGCGTTCCAAACCCAGCTGCGGTCGCTGCCGACGTTGGGGCTCAATTTCATGTCGGGAACAACTAGATCCTTGTCAGCATCAAACCTAGAACAAAGAACGGCCTTGGGACACTTACTGTAGTGGTTGGCGCAGACCTTGAGGGTCTTGTCTCGGCGCATCACCAGGCGGGTCTTGCCATTCTCCTTGTGCTTCAGCAGCCTAACGTCACCAGTACCACGCTCCTTCCACTCCTTGCTGTCGCGGTCGAATCTGAAGAGCTTGGCGCGCATCTTGAAAGTCTGCTCCTCGAGTTCCTCGTTGGTCTTGGTCTCGACAGTCTCGGTGAGGCGGATCACGGGCTCGAAGTGAACTTCAGGAGACTCAGGGGCCTCTTCCTATAGGCGATTCAGAAATGTCAGCGCTGCTTAAACTTTACTCATAGCTAGGACTCTACCCCTGAAAGCACTCCAGAAAATCCAAAGAAACAAAGTGCGCGGGAGAACGCTTCAGTAAATAACAGAACAAGCACCTACTTCATCCTCGGCCTTCTGGGCCTTGGAAGAGCCAGAGGGCTCGTCTACCTCCTCCTCCTCCTTCTTCTCCTTCTTAGGACCGCCACCGAACATGGAAAAGACGCTGTCGGATGTCGTAGTGGCCGCATCCTTCACTGTCTCAGCGGCAGATTCGGCTGCCTCCTTGACCTCCTCCGTCTTCGATGGCTCGGTGGTGGTGGTGGGCTCCTCAGCCTTCGTCCCCTCGGGGGCGTTGGTGGCGGGGTCAGGCTTGGTTTCGGCGACGTCAGACATGGTGAAGATGTGTTTTGGTATTTCTGCGTTTTGTATGAGCGAAGGTAGTCCGGGACACTAAGACTGCAGTGGTTACCTGATGATGAAAAGTCTCAAAGGAAAAGGGATTCTATGGGGTGGATATCGCTAGGGAGGGAGAGGAGGGGAAAATTATGGGCGGCGGGCGGCGGGTTTGTTTTTGGCCGCAAGTGGGTTGGGTCGTGGCCTGAGGCCAGAAAGTTCATTCACAGTTACAGCGGAGGTTCTCTCTCCATCTTCGAGGACTACGCAGCTTCTAGACGCTGGAGAAGAATTGCTTCATTATTCGTTGTTACATAAAGACTCCATGTCCCTCGGAAAATGCCTGATTTCTTCTTCGCCTGTGTTGTCCCCGTGACACCAAGCCCAGCCCAACCTTACATGTAAAATAGAGAAGTGAGTCGAAGAATAACGCATGCTAACTAACATATCGGTAAGAGAGATATAGGTGTGGAGAGCCAAGCGCCTGTCTCACTCATAGCTCTATCCAAACATCTACAATCCCTATGAAGTCCCTTTCATCAAGCGTCTTGCCCTCTTATGAGCCTTGTCCAAGGTTTTCGACTTCCGCGCGTTGTGATAGTGTTCGCGCATGGCCCCAGGGGTCAGGTGTTGCGCGCCAGCGCAGATTTTGCCCCAAGTGCTGCTCACCATCTGTCTAGCCTCGATGCTCGCCTTTCTTGTGTGACATTGTAGCACCTGGGAGGCGGAGAAAAAGGGCTGCACAGCAGTCCGCTGGAAGACTTCAGAAAGTTGTTTAGACGTTGATAGCACGGCATCCGTATTGATGACTACCGAAAGAGAGTCTCGCCGGAGAACGCTCGCCTTTTCTCGAAGAAGATGTGTCCGCTTCACCACGTCTCCAGCAAGAACTTGGAGTTCAGTGGAGATTCGGCCGTACACTTCTGATAAGCCTGTTTGTGCTGTTCCAACGTCTCGAACAAGCTCGGATGTAATTGCATGTGCGGCACGTTTCCAGTTTGCAATCTTCAGCCATGGCGTTCCTAAATCTATCGACACAACTTGGGTGACGGGTGGTCTGGATTCGGTGATTATGGTAACGTTTACCAAACCGTACGCCTCGCCTCGATCGAGCTTGAGCGAATATACCCCTTCAAACAGTCTAGAGAGCTCATACTGAAGTGGCTGATCCCGTCGATTGACATGGACGTTGAACTTGGGCGCTTTCCGGGTACCCGACGGTCTACTTGGTGGCTTTATAACGAGGTGACAATCACCGACCACCTGAATTTCATCATCCTCGGACGACCTTACCGAATCGATGTGAGTTCCGCCCATCAAATGCTGAAGTTGAGATAGGCCATTGGGCTGGTGTCCTGAGACTTGAACTTCACGGGTAATTGGAGAAAGCACCGGTAAAGAAGATGGCTTCAACTCCGCCGTCGGATGGACACTGGTAGTATAAACGCTAGGAACGGGGGATGTCTGGTTGGAGGTTACTGACCGGGTGACGAAGCTTGAGATCAAGACTGCAAAGGCCTTCGCCGCTAAATGCCCTAACGCCAGGGTTGCAGTGGATAAGACGGTGAGAATGACGAGACGCAGCACAAATGCCAACTCGGTATCATTGCTCAAGTAGGGCAGAGGCAGCATCTTCCGAGTGAAGTTCTTGAAGTCAAACTGCGATACTTTCTGCACATTACCGGGAGCCTCTGCGGTAGAGCTCAAATATTTCCTGGGGTATATGCTCGTCAATGAGGCCAAATTCTTGTTCAGCTGGCCCGGTGCAATGCTCTCGAAGGTGTTCAAGTCGATGGGATAGCGCTTCAGGACAGTGGTTTTCCCAGTGGATGAATGGCGGGATTCCAAGCACATGTGAAGACTATGGTGATTGACTGGAATCGATTCCCTAGGCATTTTCCAAAGCGGTTTCTCGGAGACCACCATTGCCGGCACCCCGTGTCTCTCCATAAACATACGCGCCAACTTCTGGGTTTCCATAGCGGCTAGATCGTCGAGCGAGGATAGAAAGATCATGGCCATATCGGGCAGTGCCCAGTCGGTGGATGATAATATACCATATTCGGTTCCAGTCCAATGGGACATGCATCCAGGTCGATTCTTGAACTTCAAGTTAATTGTCCTAGGCCTGTCAATGTGAGACTCGGAAGTAGCTTCGAGGCACTCGTCCACGATTAGCTGGTAATGAATTGGAAGAAGCTCCGCAAAATTAGGAACAGCGCCCGCGCCGAACGAAGTGGGAACCACATGGTATCTTGAGGATTCTGCCGAGCTGCTCTCATAGTCGCCAGACGTGCTCGATACTAGAACATCACCAAGCTTGTCGAGGATGATGCCGCGGAACTCGGGGCTACCAACATATAGCACACGAAATGGCCTATCGGTGTTGATGGTTTTCTTCGTTATCGTTTGTTGGACGGTGGCCATTAGCGTCGAGTCTTGCAGGTGGGTGGAAAAGTTATCTTCGAGTTCAGCAACCTCAGGGCCCTCGATCAACCGAATAGTATGCTTCAGCTGTACCCTTTCAACCTCAGGCCATTTGTCAGGCTCCACGAACTCGATAGATTCGGTGGATTGGTGAAATGCAGTCTGAGTAGTGAGGTTACTGTCTTCAATAGAACATCCTATTTGAGGAAACATAAGACGCAGGCCCTGCGACTCGGCGGTGTCACTCTTAGCATCGGAGTCGTAATCTTCGTTATCAGGACTGTCCTCGGAGTTCCCATCTATGTCGTCGCTACTGCTGTACCGTCCGTCGAGGCTTGCCACGTCATCTGGACCGCTTGGGTCAATCAGAGACCCAGCGTCTGTCTGCTCTGAGGGGGCTCCATCCTCGGAGTGTACATCCGAAGCACTCAGTGTAGCCCAGCTCTCACTTAACGACTGTTGCGGATGTTCCGCTGATAATGTTGACGTCATACTGATAGGTCTCGAACGAGATAACCACTCTTCCACCGAACCACTCAAGGGAGGTAGGGTTGGATATTGTAGATGTGAGATACTTGAGGCAGTATGTGGACGCCTGGATGGAGGCTCTGGAGAGTCAGCCATACTATTGCCAGAAAGTGGATGCCATGGAACGTAGATCAGAAGCGGGTCAAATGGGGTAGAGCGGAGCGGAGAGCTTCGCAGTCGAACACAACGGTCGACGATTTGGCTCACGGCGAGGCAGGGTATAAGAAGGAAGAATAAAACCAAAATCAAGAGAGAAAGGCGGTTGTATGGCAATGACTTCAACCGCGATCTTCTCCGGACAAACTCAGCCTGGTAGGCAGATGCCCGATGACAAGCTAGGCGGCTGTTGGATGAGGGGGAGGGGGACCCGGGCGGAACCAAAGCAGTCAGGTGCTTCGGGCTAGTAAGTCAGAAAGAAAGGAAGACTCGCCTAGTCTGTAAGTGTTGAGGTTCTTCAGCTTAGCTAACTAGTCGGATATGCGATCTTTAGCTTCAAGGACGATGTTTATTGGAAAGTAAAATGGAAATAGTGATAGAAAAATAGAGAGAGGTATGCAGGAGGAAGGAGGCGCAAGATAAGCAGTCAGTCAGTTGCTGCGCGGGGCACATGACACAGTGGTCGACATCCAGTGGTCGGAACCTACCAGTGACAGGCTCAGTGAAGGCTCCAGCAATGACAACCAACTAGACGTTGTCTGCCCGGAAACTTAGGTATGTGCATCATGGAAGTGCCATTATGTTCGTCATGATCTAGCCTACACCCATGACTCGATATGCATGACTTTCCACCTGATTTTTGGTGACGAATACATAATGGAAGCTTCAGTATTTGTTCGTCATCAAAAGTCCTGCATCAATGTATGTACAGAGAAGCAACTGGAAGGAGCATATAGAGCCCGAAGCATTCACTGCCCACCTATGACCCTAATCGAGGACCCTCTATCCGAGTCTTCCGAGTGCCACCAAGCAGCTGTTCTGAGCAAACAGTCCACTGCATCTATCCGGGTGAATCATCCTGTTCAGTTCGGACACCTGCCGCTGCATATTCCAAAAAGTAAGCGCATCAGACGGTGTCTGGACCTGAAGACCCTTGATCATATTGCTTAGTACAAACGAAATATGTGCGTTTGGCAAGCCTTCACAGTGTACCCTCAGCTATCAACTCCGGCATCGACCTTGTTAGTGCTGAGAACCAGAATTAGTTGATAAGTTTAGAGATGAAGATGAGCAAAGTCTCCAGAAGATACAAAGCACGCTAGATGAGTTGTCGATATTGATGATAATGGCCACGCCATCTTCCAGAGAAGAAGTCGTCAGATCCGTAAAAACGCCGCCCCCACAGCCAACTTACATGTAGGCTCAAGCAAAAAAGAATAACTCCAAAGACAACATGCTCATAGCCGATCAAATAGGTACGGAAACGAGGACGTGAAGATTATACAACGAATATTATAGGCGAGCCATGTCTATGGAGATGCCCACCCTCCAGCAACATCCACCCATTCTGCGAGACAACTGCCTTGCTTCCCCTCAACATCCACAATATCTGTATCACACCTGCATCTGCAGCCAACACCATTTTCCTTGACAGGATCTGGGTTGGCCCAGTACTCGTCCTCTTCAATACGCTCCTTCTCATCCTCGGTCGTTGTTTCGAGGTAAGGGATGCGCGGTAATTGTCGGGCAGGTGCGTTTGCAGGGCAATGCTGGATAGTGGTGTGTCGGTAGCCGAAGTCGCGGAAATAGTGAATGTCACTGGGTGACAGGAGCACACCGGCAGCGAGCGAATGGATGGGTGCATCACCCCACTGCATCAGCACTGTTAGTAACTGTCCCAAGATAACGAAAGTCGAGACACCTACTCTTTCCATCCAGAAACCACCACTCCTGTCCATCATCTCGAAGAAATCCTCATATTCCTTGCTCCGGAAGAAGTCTAAACGCGCAATTTCGAAGTTACTCCAGAAGTGGCACATGTTATAGCTCTCTCCCTCCATGGTTTCAGGATCGATTTCATTCTTCTCGCCGGGCTCGGTAATGAGGATTTCCTCAGGAAGGCTCTCTGGTTGCTGTTCTTCGGGATTCGGTTCCTCGCGGGGCTCTAAGAACATCTCCCACAGCCCTTGGGACTTGATATTATTCTTCCTCTTGTAAGCGGAAGCATAGCGGAAAATGTTCGGTACGGTTTCGCGAAGCTCCTTGACAGCGATGGTGAATCCGTAGGTCTTGTTGGCCTCGGCCATTTTGAGGAAAGGATCACTATTGACATGTAAGTTAAAGTAAAGCGCAACGACCGAAGAGCCCTTACTAAGTGATGTCGCAGAAGTACTTGATCTCGGGCTCCAACCGCCAGTACCACTCGTACTTCATCAGGAGAGGATGCTTGTAGAAGAACCTGAACGAGATTAGCATGTCACGGTAATCAAACGCGACACGTTTTACCTACCCAGAATAGAACCGACACATGTGATGGTAACTTTCCATGCCACCGTACATAATCGCGGCATCACCTTGTTTCCGGATACCTTCTTTGGCGACTTCGTGATCGACCCAACTAGGGTAACCCCACATTGTCTCATCGATCTTCCCGAATTCTACGGGAGCATTTGTATAGTTTTTCACAGTATCCATGAAGTTGTCATCGAAGTCGGCGTCGTTGAGGAAGACATAAGGGTAGCGGTACCAGCGGTTGAAGTGTCGTTCAATCGACTTCATCGACTGGATAACCCCATCGATTTCCTTGTTTCTCGCGAGCACAACGAAGGCCGCGTTCGCTCGAGGAGTGTCGGTGTTTATGGGCTGACAGCCCGTCGCGAAGACCTTGTCGTACTTCTCACTTATTTTCCTGCGGAACGGCGATGTTAGCCATATATGGGCAACCAATGCGGGCTCCAAGAAAGATTGCGACAGACCTTATCGACGGTGGTGTGCCTGCGGGTATTAGAATGCCCCCTGGGGAGGAGGGATGTCGGACGAAAAGTAGTAGAATAAGAACTATTACAATGCATGGAAATAATAAAACAAACCCCAGGGGTATTGAAATCGAAGAGTTGCCCTTCAACCGTATCCTGCGCCTGAAAAATGCAAATCTCGAGGATTTGTGGCCTTTTTCATAGGACGAGTCATCCAGGGGAAGACTCGGCGTTGAGGGCAACCATTTTCGAACTCGTTGAACGACGCCCATGGGTGCAAGAGTGCCCACGCTGCGTCGACTCGCGAGAGCGATAGCGAACTTCAATCAACAGTGTAGGGCACCAGCCCGGAGTTGTAAATGCTTCTGAATCAAACCGCTAATTCTTCGAAAGATTCCGCCTCAAGTCAGATCGGCCGCACGCGAGCAAACGGTTTCGAAGCGGATCGAGTCGGCAACGAGTTGAGCGGGGGATACTGACAAGAACACGAGCGAGGCAAATATAGACAGACGAACGGAGGAGGTTGAAGAGTTCTATGCGAAAGCGAGATGAACGAGCGGCCGGAGGCAAGCCTCCTTTCTCTGCACTTTTGCTTCAGTTGACCGAGCAAAGAGGGACCAGGGACGGCGTGCGTTGAACACAACGCTGGCGACAACGATCCTGAACACTAAGGTCGAGGACTCGGGGTGGCGACCAAATCATCAATCGGGATGAGAGAGGTGAGGCCAGGTCGAAGACCGAAGAGGCTGATGATTTTGGGGACGGACGGGGATGGTGGAAGGTCAGTCGCCAAGCGTAAGGAGGCGGGCGCTGGCTGGCAACCGGCGCTGAAACTCTGTACAGTGTAAGGTATTTTACCGTATCTTGCTCCCACTACCTATAACCGCCAACCGGTAACCAGAGATCTACTACGCTTTCTTGTCTATTTTTTTTTTCTCTCTCTTGAATTTGGAGATGTCCCATTGTGATAGTATAACGTCCAGGTTGTCCATAATAACATCCTTTAACTCTCAGTTGTTGGATGTTGAATTTTTGATAGAGCCTCGATTTCAAGACCCTGAAGCGACCAGCAACTAACACGTTGTCCTCAAGACTCAAGCTAGGAAACCCTGCATTCAGGCCCCCTGACCCGCCTGTCTGTCAGTCAATTATTACTAGCGGATGCAGCCGACTGAGCCGGGCGATATCATCCAGAAGGGAATCCAGAAGACTTATGAGTCGACTCACAGCCTAAAACCCTATCTCATCGGACAAGTCTTCTGTTGAGCTGCATAAACGCGTTATCGTTCAGGGTTCAAAGCATTGCGATAACCCCCATAAGTGTCAATGGTCAACTTCGAAGCCACTCCGTCAAAAATCATGGTCTGGCGGCAGTGCTAATCGATTTGCCAGAGATCTGATTGGCGATTCAATCAAGCCTGTGCCGCCAGAGATCGGGATTGTCTTGCTGTCTCAGCAGTCATATCCACGTTGTCTGAGTAGGAGCGCCATGTTGTGTAAACGATCCCTCGACAGTGCCACAAAGGGACAGTTAGTTCTCTGCACCTGCAGTATCTCACCCGCCACTGCTATACCAGTTAGTACCACAGTCTTCTACGGAGTACGGAGTTTCGTCCTCTGTAGGTTCGAGTACTCCGTACCGTTTTTGGGCTCGGCCAGACCAGGGACTGAAAGGTATGGTAACGCTTTTTATGGTAACGGTAAATTTGTAAAGCCCACTTTGGGGTCAATACGGGCCACGGCCGAGAACCCTGGAGCCGAAGGACCCTACACGTGACATACAGGAAGACGTGGCCATTTTATGCCCAAATTAAGAAACTTTCATACTTTCAAGTGCACCGTGATGGAATCTTGAAACTTGGCCCATTATGTGAGAGCAGAGGCCAGGCATTGGGAACATGAACGCAAAATACAGAAAAGGCCTCTTCATGTTGCATGCCGTTCTCCCGTGTCTCAGAGAAAGTGCATACTTTGAAGAATACCCTTAGGTAGGGTTGTGAAAAATTAGGGCTTGACAGCTTGGGATGCCCTTGCAATGTGCTTCATTGCCGAGTATCTGGCTCCGTTGCTGGAACCTCAGGCGATGAACTGACACCGATCATGCAGGCAGAAAACTGCCTGTTCCTATTCTTCGCGGCGGCCATAGCCTCTTTCGCAGGCGCAAGTCATCTTGGCCCGTCTTTTGTAGTGCAGGCTCATTCCTATCAGTGATCCTGCATTTCGAGAATTTCTGGCCACAGCTTCCGCAGCTATCTCGTTTACCGCTTCGCAGTTCGTATTCAGAATTTTTCCGGCCTAACAGTTTGCCTGAAAGTCAAGATTACAGACGATGCGGATTATGGCGGTCCTCTAGTTCACGGAGCTCTGTATGGCGCCGGCCTCTTACGATCATGTTCGAGACGAAGACCCCCGAGGGCACGCAAGGCCTGAAGCTCGATTGGATTGCCGGAAGAAACAGAAAGAGCTTCCTGGTTTTCGAAGGACCATCGTCACACTAACCGTTGAACTGTTCAATCCAGCCAAGACGCAGGAGACGTTGGTAATCATTAGATATGGGAATTGACGCCTCTTTCGGACAGACCGATTAGACAGATGACATGCACCTCACTCGTCATTTCAGATAGATTGGCCTGAGTCATCCGACATTTTGCTCTCGTGCTGTCCTCACGAGTATGATGGTTAGCTGGGTAGTAACTATGATGGAAAGGATGCGCCGTCCCTGGCTTAGATGCGGGAGCTAATTCAAACTAGGACGGATGCAGGATAGCTCGAAATAGAAAACGCCTGCCTCGAATCTATATATCTCTGCCACGGAGCAACATTGTAGGACTTAGAGGATCTTTTCTAACGTAGTTATATGACTATACAAGTATTATGAAGTATAGGCTCACTAGAATCGTTCCATTACGTAGCATTGCCCTGGTGGTTCATGTTCCGCGTTGAAACAAAGTTAAAACGATCGACACCTGCAAAAGCAGGCGCCGACTCCACAGTCATTCTGGACTTCTGGACTTTGGACTTCCAGCGCCCGCTCTCCCTTTTCGACTCAGCCTCCTCTCCACGAATCCCCAGACTGCCTCGTTCCCGTCAGCCAGAAGCATTCCGATTGACTTCTGCCTGCCTCTTAGGCCTGCCATTTAGGCCTCCGTATACTATTTATGGGGGCCTGTTTCCATCATCCTTCCGTTGGCCCAGATGTGCGCCTGTGCATTGCGCGCTCAGGGTTCTATTAGCGGCATAGCGCCAGCTCATTGTTCCCTCGTCGTCCGACTATAGATCACCTCTTTCCAGAAAACTAATTCGCTACAAATCAAATCCTGGTGATATGATGCATCAAGTGCGCCCGGCACCTGGCCCGTTGGTCTTCGAGGGGCCGAACACCCCCGCGATCCACCTCCCTGATGGTACTGTCCAGCAGCCCTTCCTCACGCCGATTTCAAATCCCGCCATCCACCGCAGCAGCCTCATGAACCACGATACATTTTCGCCAGTCAACGAAAATGGAAGCTTTGAATTCGACCGCGTCCTGAAGTCCAAGAAAGTGAACCGCCGAGTGAAGCCAAAACATGTGAGTCTCCTTGGCCACTGAATGCAGCGCTTGGAAACTGGACTATGCTAACTGGCGGGACTGAACTAGGTATTCAGAGCCTTCTGGAAGCCTGCTTATCTTGTTCTCCGACCGAACTTGCTATCCGTCTACAAGGATGAGGAAGCGACTCGACTGCGAGCGTCCATATCACTTTCCGAGGTTACAGCTGTCGCGCCCATCAAGTCGCACCGTTCGTCCCGACAGTATGTCTTTGCCATATTCACTTCTTCGAAGAATTACCGTTTCCAAGCGTTGTCAGACAAGGATATGGAGGACTGGCTTGCGCGGATACGTGCTGAGAGCCGTATAAACGAGGATGAGGAGGCTCTTCTTGCTCTGTCCAAGAAGCAGGGAAAGCAGGACCCCGCGGCTGCCAACAAGCAGCGCATCTATGACACCACCGACCATTCTGATTTTGAAATTCGGGAAAGAGCAAGCTCTCCTGAGTTTGGTCGTGAGCTGCCTGCTAGTCATCGTCCAAAGAGACTTGTCGCTCCGCATGACTTTTCGGCAAATGATATTACCTCATACTCTGAATGGTCCGACGGACCTGGAGATAACAATGAACGGGCAACCTCTAAACCTTCAGTCAATGAGCTGTCCTCTTCCGCGCCGGCAATGCAGCAGTCCCCTCTTGCGCGCGACGCCGGTAGAATTCATGAGATAGGTATTCTGCGCGACCCTGAACGGGTCATCTGCAGCCAGTACCTCCAGTGTCTCAAGATAAAAGGTGGCGTGCGACACTGGAAACGCCTATGGGTCGTACTACGAGCGAAGAGTCTTGCTTTTTATAAGGACGAGCAGGTATGTCGATCAGGAAAAGATTTCCCCCGCCCTATCCGTCCACTGTTTAGGTTGACGTACTGACTCATGTGAAGGAATACTCTGCCGTCAAGATCATCCCAATGGCGCAAATCTTTGATGCCACAGAGGTTGACCCCGTGTCGCGGTCCAAGAACTTCTGCCTTCAAATCATCGCAGAAGAGAAAATATATAGGCTCTCCACTCCTGACGAAGAATCCCTCACGAAATGGCTTGGTGCTCTAAAAAGTATCGTCGTCGCGCGGAAGAAACTTGCGCCAGCAACCAACTAATCATAAACCGAAACCAAACATGCGCATAGTCACGCTCAAACGCACACTAATTCTCTTCTGTTCCTCTCACTCCCTTTCCCGTATCTCCTATCTTGTCTCATTTTTCTCCTGACTTCTTGATAAGTCCTTCCCCGCTTATCACTCACTTATCCCGCTCATTGGCTTTTCTTTCTTTATTTCATTTGGATGTATAACATACCCCATGGCTCTGGATCTTATTGACTGCTGGCTTTTGGCTTCTCTCTTACTACGTCTTCTTTATTTACAGGTAACCACTTGATAATGATTCCCACGCGCCCAGAGCGTGTGTACTACCAAGTTAGCTATCTTACTAGCTTGCGCTTACGTTCTTTGCTTCTACATACTCACTATATTAGCTTGGCGTCATGATCGGGGCTCACCTGAGCTATTTTTCTACTTCACGTCTTCCTTGGCCGCTGCTACTGCTTTTTGCATTGATGGGCTTTGTGTCCTATGTTGGTCCCTTAGGAATCGGATGATGCGTGAATTGGCTCTGTCTGTGGTTTCAGATTGTAGTCCTATCTGTTACTAATTTACCCATTCTTGCCTAGGAAGACGTTTTTCGAATTTATGCTCTCGTCAACACAATATAATGTAATGTATGCAGGTCAAGTTCGAGCAAAAGGTAGCAAAAACCAAGCCATTTAAGGCAATACCCTGCAATGCCATATATGATGCGAACCCCCCGGGAAACGCCGTGACTCCGCAATTTCATAACATATTGCACCAATAGCAAGAACGACAATGCTGATATCGTTCTATCTCTACCATGAGATACAAGCTACTAATCCTCTCTCTCCTCCGCGGGAATAACATCATACCCTCCCCGCACACCCTCCTGGATCTGACTCTCATGATTAACAACCAAAAACGAAACGAAGACCACCGTCGCGCTCACCCAATACAACGGCGTCGCATACTCCCCTTGGAGGAAAATCTGCCCAACAAGCGAAAGCGGAATCGTCAAACTCAGTCCCACCGTCACAACAAGCGGCGACGTAAGCAGCATCGCATACGCCCAGCAGATATCGGAGAGAAGGGATGATAGCGCATTAACAAGAATAATCGTCCACACACGGCTGGTATCAGGTAACGCGAAGCGCTCCACACCCGTAAGATGCAAGATTACGAAACCTGGCCAGAGCAGGAACATGTTGAAGACGCCGACGAGCCCAAAGAAGAGCTGCATGTTTACGCGGGACTCATCGCCGACTTGGCGCTTCAGCACGATCGTGTACACGCCGTACATGACAGCGCTGAAGGCAGCCATTGCGTCGCCCAGCGCAATCTCGCCGGGCGATTTGGAGGGGAATCGGCTCCCACCGCCGTCCTGACTGCCGGGGTTGGGGTCCGTTGCGGAGAGGTCGACGCGGGATATGAGAATTATGCCGAGGAGGGATGCGACGACGCCCAGGAGTTTGCGGAGAGTGAATTTCTCGACGCGCAGCATCGCGCCGAAGATTAGGGTCCAGACGCCGCTGGTGGATGTGAGGATTGTCGTTGACCCAACGGTGGTGTATTGTAGACACGCCATGGAGAAGTAGTTTGCTGTGAACCATAGCAGGCAAAAATGGAAACTCAGCTTCGCGGTCTCCTTTAGACCTAGTTTTTCGTTGCCATTAACCTTCGTTGCGCTGTCTCTCCGGGGCGTGTTCCAGGCTCCGCGGACATCATGCCCTTGTCCATGTTCAGCATCAGGGAAGGTGTCATCGTCGCGACTGAGAATGCGCTCGGACTCGGCGTCCGAGAACTGAGAGTCAAATTGTTGGAGTAGGTTCTCGAACGAGTGAATCTGGTATAGCTTCCCCGCGCGAAAGAGGCCCCAGAGTCGGCTGGAAATGATGGTGAACAGTGGAAGGATGAAGATGGAAGTATTCAGGTACGTGACAAAGAATGGTTTGGAATAAGTGTCATCGGCGAAAATGGTCTGTATGCGAAGAGTCAGGTTGTCTGTTTCTCGAGAGTTTCGGAGCACCACCTACACTGGCGAGGAAGTTGGACGCGGTCCACAGTATCACCACAATCAGGAGCAAACAGATACCCAGTGTTTTCCTAGCAGTACCGGCTAGACCGCAATACCTGGTGGATGTGATCTCCATCGCCATACAGAAATCAGTGTGGTCTTGTCGTTGCAAGAGAGTTCGGAGGTTGAGGTGCGCGTGAGATTGCGTTATCAGTCGCAATCATGAAGGTGACTTGTTTTGGAGAGATTTGGAGCGCATTGTCACCACATTTTTAGCCGGTATGTGAGAGCTCCAATAAGCAATTTGATATCAACTCAAGCGCAACTTTTTGAACGCAGTGGCGTTTATCAATCTAGGGTCTGAAGTGGATTAAGCATTAAAGGCGTGGGCGATCCACCAAGATGCCGCGGCCACGAGATATCTGCAAATGACGCACATGCTACGGAGACATTGATGCTTATACTCCATGCCGCCACTGTAAATGGTAATGATAATATTCCAGACTCCTAGAAAACCGTAATTATACCCTCATATAAAGCAGGACATCATGAGCAAAGCACAGCCAAATCAGAAAAGATATGTTGTTGCGAATCAACACGAGGAAAAAGATGCCGGATTGTTACACGAGGAACGCCCAGTCGGATATACAGGATAGACGCTCATGACTGAATTGCATTCCTTCAAGCATCAAGCAGATGGGTTCTAAAACGTAGCAAAAGAGGAGTGGGTCTTGGCCATTAAGCAAGAATCATTGGTTCGTAGTGCGGTATCGGGTATCAGCAGGCGCATCCATCACGCTCGGTAGTATCGTGAATGTTGATAGGGTCAGTGTAATCGCCACCGTATTCTTCCGCTTCTTCTTGGGCGAGCGCACTTCGAGCGATGACTAGAGCTGATGTCAGCTATCTTTCCAATCAAACCAACTCATCAAACCGAAACTTACCTTCAAAGGCTTGTTCGACGTTGACAGCTTCCTTCGCGCTAGTTTCGAAGTACGGAATATTCCCCTTCGACTGGCAGAACGTCATAGCTCGTTTAGAAGAGATCATTCGCTTGCTCTCCTCCATATCGATCTTGTTTCCGATCACAACCTTGTGTAGCACGTTTAGCTGGGGCATGCACAGTACACAGCGATGGTTATATACGTACGAACGGGAAGCTCTCAGGGTCGCGCGGGCTCGCCTGGATAAGAAACTCGTCGCGCCAGCTGTCAAGCGCCTCAAAACTTTTAGAGTTATTCACATCGTAGACGAGGACGCAGCAGTCGGCTCCACGGTAAAATGCGACTCCTAATGACTGGAAACGTTCTTGCCCGGCGGTATCCCAGATCTATTGAGCTTGGTTAATCCGCGGCTCGGCAGGCGGTTCCGTAGGGTACATGCCTGCATCGTCACTAGTCGGTCATCGACCAGAACCTCTTTTGTAAGGAAATCGGCGCCGATTGTTGCCTTATAACTTCCGCTGAACTTCTTGTTGACCTGAGGTGGGATGCGGTATTAGCGCGAGAAAACAGGACTTAGCTAGAAGAGACGGCCACTGACATATTGGTTCATCAAACTCGTTTTACCGACACCGCTGTCTCCGAGAATAATCACCTGGATAATTATTCTATTAGTTCAGGGACAACGGAGGTGGCAGCGGAAAAGGTACCTTCAGCATGACCTTCTTCCGTGACGCCATGGTTGTGGCTGGGCTGTCGATAAGAGCGCACAAGGGGAAATTGAAGACGTCCGATAGAGCAGACGAAGAAGGTAGTTTATAGCCTGTGAAGACGGGCACCTAGGGCGATAAGCTGCAGAAGAATCCGGCGAAGCAGGTTAATACAAAGATGAGGAATGAGGAGTAGTCGTTGGGTCTCCGCAGCCATTGTCGAAGGCATGACCGAGGCGGTGAGAGCTGCGGTGTGGTGGCTGGGCCCATTTTGTTGGAGGGGCCTGCTAATCTTATCGCCGGGCTGCAGAGATACGGAGTACAACATGCGCTGTCGCGGCTAACCCTTTCATCAGAGCCTCGAGTTTCTGCCTTTGCGAACTGCACAATGCTCTCATAAAAACACTCTCCATCTCATGATCTTCGACCGAGGCTCGAATGGCCCACTGGAGGGAGGAGTACGCAGCCGCTTTGGCGACTCGAGATCGCCGTGAGAAGGCCAATGTCGTAATCTACAATGCATGTACGAGTGTCTGCGCACACAAGTCCCGTAGTGTGATTTCCCAACTGACGTCTGCCGCTTCCTCCAGATACCCAGCTCGCCGACAGAACGGCCTCGGCGGTAGTAACATCCAATACTCAGAGTGCTGCTCAACGATCGACACCCTCGACGCCAATCGCCGATCCCCGACAGCAACCATCTCCTGCATCAGGACCCTTCCCGCAGGACATCCTCTCGGCAACACGAGCAGATCTAGCCGAAGCGCAACGGTCTCGTTCCGAGCTTCAGGAACGGCTTGCCCGTGCAACCACAGAGTTGGAGAGGCTGCGGAAAAGAAACAACCAGGACGGTAGACGGATCTACTCTATGGAGGGTGAGATTACGCATCTGCAGCTTAGATTAAAGGATAGGGATGAGGAGTTGAGAGAAAAGGCGAAGCTGTTGGAGGTAAGTTGTTTGCTTCTGCTCGCGGTGTTAATCGTCCAGGGGCTCAAAGATTTATCTAGGGTTTCCAGGACGAGATCGCAACCTTTGAGCTTCAGCTCAATATGGCCGAGGAGCGGTCAAACCGGCTACAGAAGGAGAACCAGGAGCTGGTCGATCGTTGGATGGCTAGGATGGGGAAGGAGGCAGATGCCATGAATGACGCTTACAAATTCTCGTGATATTCCGCATTCCGTAAACTTTGAACACCAATGGCTCTTATTATTGCTGATATCTCTTAGCTCATTAGAATAGTCTCACGAAATAGATGGTATTTCCTTCCGGGAATGGATCAAGTTGCTCTACCCCAGCTTATGCATACATATGGTATGTCCGATGTGTCAAGCGAAATGCAACGTACGCCATGATCGGATAAAAGGGCTGGTCTATATTTTGTTTTCTCTTGTAGTGGTATCTTATGTATAATATCAGAAGGCATGTCTCCCCCCGCCCAAAAGTCACACCCAGAAAAACGATCTGTATCTTAGCGTTTCGAAGCGCCACGATGGGAAACTAATTTGTTCAGGACAAACTATCCGCAAACGCCTTGAGTCGAGAACTGTCTTTCTTCGCAATGAAATAAGTGCCCCCAACATCCGTCCAACTGACGCTATTAGACCAATAGTGTCTCTGCTTCACAGTCAAAAGGTTGATAGGTGAGTTGAGATTACGCGACTGGATCTTATGACCGACAGGCACGAAAGACTTGAGAGAGACGATCTGGCATCCCTCTTTCATATCCAAGAAATGATTGATGAGTTCGTTGTTGAGTTGCGGTGTAAAAGCTTGGTTGTTGATCAAAACGACGTCCGCCCTTTTCAGTACGTCGATGATGGTCTGCTTCTGCAAAAAATCGCCTTCCACCAAATGCGTCTTCCCTGGTGCAATCCCCCATAACCGACACCGAGCCTTAAATTCCGTCTGTTGAAGCCGTGCGAGGCGACAGGCGTTTTCCATCGTCTCACAGCCCCAGCTCTCACATCCCACTTCCAATGCTGCCTGAAGGACCACATTTCCGACACCGGATCCGAGATCGACGAAGACTTGATTTGACTTCAGCCCGGTTTCTTTGAATATCGTGCTTATAAATCGAGGGAGAAGTTCCCCGTAAACATTGTCCGTTCCGTTTTCATA
Organism: Aspergillus mulundensis; assembly: GCF_003369625.1. Classification (NCBI taxonomy): domain Eukaryota; kingdom Fungi; phylum Ascomycota; class Eurotiomycetes; order Eurotiales; family Aspergillaceae; genus Aspergillus; species Aspergillus mulundensis. Next base: position 357,727 of record NW_020797902.1, on the reverse strand, counting down.
TTGCCGAAGAGACTCCACTTCCGGTGACACCGTCCGGGAGTATATTTGCGTTAAGATTCGCTCCACGTGAGTGAGACTAAGCCGATAGGTATTGTCCAGTTTCTTCGCGATACTACCACTTTGTCGAAGCCGTTTGATCGCCGTGTTGTATTCCGTAACAGCCTCGCGAAACTCAGGCTCGGATCCTCGCGCCAGCGCTCGCCGTAATCTTCGCTTGATCCCCGTCGTCTCGTTGTTAAACTCGTCCAGTTCGTCTTCGGGTATATATGCTTGCGATACCGTGTCGATAACTTGCACAATATCATCGAGGGGTTTAAACTCGTCGTTGTCGCGTGGTACCACGACTTCGTATCTATAACCGAAGATAATTAGCCAATTATTTGCGGTGGGCGTGGTTTCGCCCATACCTTTCTTTCGGCGTCGCACTGGGATACTGCAAAAGTATCTCCGATGTCTGGCTCGTATTCTCAAACGCTGGCTTAAACTTTCCTAGCTTTTGCTCAGACGTGATTTCCGCCGCGTGTACAAATCGAAGCTGTCTAGCCTCGTCCCCAGAAAATGCCTGGACTGACCGCAGTCGCCTTGTATAATCTGGTTCTGCGCTTTCACCTGTTCTCGCGCGTTTCCGTAATTCGAGGGAGGTGTCAGTGTCACTTCCATCGTCGTCATTATCACTGGACAGCCGCTGCTCTGGAGTCGGGCGTTTTCGGTCCCGTAAGGGAGTTAACCGTCGCTTTGCTGACGCATGGTCTCTTCCCCCCGAGACTGACGGCCTGACGGTCTCCTGAGTCTTCTCTCGACGCTCGGCGGGAACAGTCCGAGGCGTCGCTCTGTTTACGGTTTGGGATGGCGACCGCGAGGGGGGAGCAGAGATGGTCTGAACGACTTTGCGAATCTGAGGCTTCTTTACCTGGAGAGTGAAGCCTCCTGGAGCTTTTGGCAGGTTCTCAAACACCATCGAGGAGGGGTGGCAGTCGGACTGGGATATAGTTCAAAATGAAGGTAAAAAACCGGACGAAAAGAGAGTCGTCAATATAGACACGAAGCTAAGGATAAATACACCAGGAGACGCATATGTACGACAAGTCACAGAAGTAACGAGAGAACAAGTAAGAGAGCGTGACCAAACGAAAATCCAGCACCAACCCGCGTGAGACGAAGGCTGTGAAGACGGGCTCTTGCGGCGATCCGATTGTAGTCGCCACTTAGTCAGAGCAGCCGTCGCCTTGATTCGCTGCCACGACGCTGGGTCTACAAAGTATGCTCCATACCGGCCACACCCACGAGGTACAAAAGTGTACCTCTAACCCTATACAGACTGCGGTCACGGGTATCAGATTCTCTCTAGACTAGTCTATGTACATGCATTATACAGCTTATTTCTGCTTCTTCTTCGCCAGTCGCTTCTGAGCCCGTACGTCCTTCTTCATTCTCGCGTCCACAATTTTGTACTTGCCCTTGACGCCCTTGGGTCGGCCGGAGATACCCCGGTTACCTCCCTTGGCAACGACCAGCTTCACGTTCTGCTTGGGCTTCTTCTTGGTCGCTCTGCTCATCATTCTGGCAATCGCCTGCGCCTTGTCTCTCTCGCTCATTGTTTCATCGTCTGCCAGCAACGCAGACTTCTTGCGCAGTTTCTCAATCCGCTGTGCTGCCTTGAACTTCTTGCGGCCCTTGGCCTCCATGACCTTCTTGATAGGTCGTGCGTTGATGGCCCGCCACTTCTCCTGGATTGCGACTGCGGCTGCCTTGGTGATGGGCCTATTCGGTTTACTGTGCTTGCCCTCGTCATCGAGGAACCACTCCGGAAGACCATCGACGTCGCGGAACGCATATCGGTTGAATCCGTCATCGAACACATCTTGCGACTTCTTTTCGCCAGTGGCCATTTGTTGAGCCAGTGCCATGGCCTCTGCCGTAATGATATCAATGTCTGGAATGTAGTCAGTAATGTGTTGTCGAAGAAGGATTCTGCTGTTACTCACCAACTTGACCATTCTTTTTGCGCGGTTCATCCGTTTCCTCGTACTCATCATCTGAAGAATCTTCAGATGGCTTGGTATTTTGTGTCTCTTTGACCTTCTTCTTCTTCTCAGCGACCGCCTTGGTTTGGGGCCGTTCGTCCTCCTCGTCCTCGGCAGTCTCGCTGCCTGTATCTTCCGCTTCTTCTTCTTCTTCTTCTTCACCTTCTTCCTCTTCCTCTTCATCTTCTTCCTCGTCGTCGTCAACATCGTCGAGACCTTGGAAGATGTCTTGGTCAAAAAACAAGGCAGCGTTGTTGGAGAGCGCCCCGTTGGTAGGAACAGCAGGGGCTTTGGACTCTGCCTCATTCTCCTCGTCATCGCTTTCTTCTTTGTCTGATCCGGAAAACCCTTCCCACTCTTCAGCTTCGTAGTCCTTGCGCGCCTTCTTTGCTCGCAATTTCGAATCTTTGTCTTCTTTGCGGTCTTGATACTGCTCGTATAGCGAGTCAAGTTCCCTTTCCAACCGATCCTCTTCATCATCGCTGTCGTCGTTTTCGGATTCGGACTCGGACTCTTCGCTTCCGCTCTCAATGACTGCCAGCTCTTTTCCTGACGCCATAGCAGCCGCCGCACCGGCCTTCTCAGCGCGCTTCAGAGAGAAAGTGGCATCGTCTCCACTAGGGCCTAGTTGCTCCATTCCGATATCCATGGGAGTGGTCATGTGCATCTGCATTCGAACAATCTCTTTGCGTTTCTTCTCGTTATCCTTGCGCCTTTCCTTCTTGCTCCTGGCACTCTCCTTTTCTTTGAGGCGAAGAAGTTGTTCTTGAATCGCGAGCTCATCGTCCATGGGAGCAATCTCGGCCACCTCTTCGGCTTCATCGCTCTTCGCCTGTCCTTTCTTCACTACCAGTCCGAACTTCTCCCGAACCTTGAGACGCCACCTAAGCAGGTTCCTGAATTCCTTCTTACCCAGAACTTTCAGGTCCTCGCAGCAGTTCCGGATCTCATCCGTGGTCTCTGGTAGTCGATCCAGAGTGGCCAAGGCAAGGTCTCCTCCTGGTTGTTGCGTAAAACTGAGTTTATTGCACGAGCCGAGAATCGCAATCGGATCTGTGGTGTTGATAAACTCTGTGACCGGGACCTCCTTGAACTGTGTCCAATCGCCCTCCTCGTAACCCTCTCTCTTACGCTTCTTCTTCTCGGGGTTGAAGACTTTAGCTTCGTTGTTGGGGGTAGGATCTGCAAGTTCCGCAAAGACGTGCTTCGGGTCAAGGAACTTAGGATCCATGCGCTTGGGTGCCTTGAAGCCGCGGCAGACAACGAAGATTTCTGCGGATACATTTCGGGAGGACGGAGGCTTGGTCGCCTCGACAGACGAGAACAGCTGCTTGAAAACCCACAGCAGAGGGTTGTAATCTTTGGATCGGAAGACCTTTGTGACAAACGTACCACCCTCAACCAAGAACTCCGTAGCGAGCTTCAGAGATTCGAGTACCAGCTCCGCTTGGGAGAAAGCATCCTGAACCCACGCAGTACCGACGTTCGGAGCGCCATCGTGCAAAACAGTATCCGCTTTCCAGTGCTTAAGATGCGATCGAATCGTGGCGCGACATTTCTCGGTCGTGATATCTTGCTGAAAGGTAATGACTCGGGGTATAGGTTTGATCGGGGCCAAATCGACACCGACGATCAAACTCTGAGCAGGCATGCATTCTGCGGCAACTTGACACCATGACTTGTTCATTCGTTAGTATAGTTTGCGGCAAAAGTCCATGTCCCGATTTACTCACTCCTGGCGCAGCGCAAAGATCCAGTAAAACCTTGCTTTTCTCCAAAAAGCCATATTTCTTGTTCAGCTGAACCAATTTGAACGCCGCTCTTGCTCTGTATCCCTTTTCCTTCGCCAGGCGATACCACTTATCCAAACGACCTTTACCGTGCTATGAAAAGTCAGTTCACAGGATTTTTTACCGGGATTACTCGTATCATCGAGCTGGAATACCTTTTTCTGAATCGCCATTGTGAGAATCCGGGTGTCGAGCAAGACTCGGCAGTAACCCGGGGCAATAAATTTAACCTGACAATGAGGCTGTTCTTCAGACCCGGAGGTTATCAAACAACTTTTTTTTCTCTATCGGCCTAGAACGACCCACTCTCACGTGAGGGTCAGCCACAAGCGCCCCGAGAATGTGGCAGGGCAGAGAAGGCGGTGAGCAGGAGTCCCGCTGATAGCATGTGACGTGTGTGATATCAGCGGTTGGTTGGGAAAGAGTGCTGAGATAACAATGACCTTGCTAATAGTACTCATCTAATCCTAGTTCTTTGTTTCTGTCATCGACTATTGCCTTACGCATTTTTGCCTCTAGAGTTGGTCCTACATCTTTCAGCGGTCTTTTGTGATGTTCTTGTCACATTCTCCATGGCGTCCCCGGGTCCTCGCAAAAGAGTGAAGCCTAGCCCTCAATCGCCTGATATATCCTCCCCAAACAGCAAAGCCTCCTCTCGAAAAAGTCCAGTAAGTCTGTACTGCTCTGTTCAAGTGGAGATGACCATTTTGGGATATAAGTCTGTTGGCGCAGTAGCTGATACGTTCGATAGTGGTATCCTAACGTCTGGCCCTCAAAAGCGGCCCCGGTTACCGAGGTTGCCCGTGAGAGCATCTCGATGGCTAAACACACCCCGTCCGACGCCGCGTCTGTATCAACACTTCAGCTCGGTTCCCCAAAGCAACAACGGCACCCCTCCCTTCAACTTACAAAAAGAGCGGGCGGATCGACAAGATCACTGCCCGCAACCGCTACGACGACCCGCATCAACATTGCTTCTGACGGTTCCACATTGGCCCCCGCAGAGGAGCTTCGGCCGGACCCTACTTCCCCAGATACACCCTCGCAAGGGAAGGCTGCCGATACCACTGATAAAGAGGCATCGAAGGATACAATTGCGATAGAAACAGATAACTCAGAGGTCTCTCAAAAGCAGTCGGATCCAGGTGGAGCGCCTACGGACTCGGGCAATCCAAACGCGGCTATAACCCAGCCCAGTGGATGGCTCTCATGGGTATACGCACCATTCACATACGATAAGGTCCCATCAAGTAACCCAGCAGAGCCAACGACGGACCAGCCGCCGGAACAACCCCCAGAACCTGAAACCTCTACAGCTGACCAACCATTGAAACAAGACGACGACTCAGCGCCTCCAGATCCAAGTCCAGAACAACAAGATAAGTCTCCTGAGGTTGAGGAGATTACATCAACATCGCAAAAGCGCTCCTGGCTTCAGATGTGGTACGGGTCATATTCGTCCAAAGGGCCTGAAGAACCCAAGGATGCAGCTCCTACCAATGCAGAAGAACAGGTCTCTCCTGCTTCTTTCCCTCCATCCGGTCCGGAAGAAGCCCCAGAACCTACAGAGACACAAGTCGGCACTGATACCCCGAAAAGTACGGCTACCGGTATCAAGCCATCTGCATGGTCTTTCTTCTTCGGGGACTCCGCGCAAGGAAGACCGGAGACCCAGGCAGCTGAGGCCACAATAATCCAAGATTCGTCTCCAGAGCTGTCGAATAGTGTATCTGATTCAACAGGCGGACAAAAGACAGAGGTCACTAAAAAAGGGAAAATTAAATCTCCTCCAAGCGGCCCATCAGTACCTGAAGCTGCTATGTCGAAGCCAGCAAATGTCCCAGAAGCTCCGGCTCCAGCCGCTCCCGAAGCCTCTAAACAACTACAGAAGATCATTCCGAATCAAGTCCTTCCCGCTTTTAAGGATACATTTGCGTTGCAGGACAGACCAACGCTGCTCCAATCGCTTGGCCGATTCCTCCACTATAACAAAGAATCCAGTAATAAGCATGTCTATAAAAGTGCTTACCCCCCGCGCATTAAGAAGGCACTCGCAATAGGAATTCATGGTTACTTTCCTGCTCCGTTAATACGAAGCGTTCTCGGTCAACCCACTGGCACATCCGTCAGATTTTCGACAATGGCTGCCGAAGCTATACGCAAATATACGGAAGACCAGGGCTATACTTGCGAGATTGAGAAAATAGCCCTGGAAGGCGAGGGGCGGATTGCGGACCGAGTTGACCTGCTCTGGAAATTACTTCTCAACTGGATGGAAGAAATCCGAAGCGCGGATTTTATCCTGATTGCGTGCCACAGTCAGGGTGTTCCGGTAGGGCTCATGCTGGTCGCCAAGCTAATCTCGTTTGGTTGCATCAACGCGAACCGAGTTGGCGTCTGCGCGATGGCTGGTGTGAACCTCGGGCCATTTCCTGACTATAGGTCTCGATGGATCAGTGGATCTGCTGGGGAACTGTTCGAATTCGCCTTGCCCTACAGTCAGGTCTCAAAAGACTACGAGTCAGCGTTACGAACATGTATAGATTTTGGAGTACGGATATCTTATATTGGGAGTATTGACGATCAACTCGTCTCTCTAGAGGTATTTCCATCATCCCACTTGAATGTGAAAGTCAACAACTAACTTAAACAGTCCTCATTGTTCTCTCCTGTGTCCCATCCATACATCTACCGCGCATCCTTCGTCGACGGCCGAGTCCACGCTCCAAGCTTGTACGTATCAGACCCTCAGTGCCGCCACCAGCATGTAATCCTAATATATTCTGTTTAGCGTCTCCCACCTAGTCGGCTTCGCCCTTAAACTCCGCAACCTCGGTATCTCAGACCACGGCCTAATCCGTGAACTGAGCTCCCCGCTAGCAGGAAGCCTATACACAGGTGAAGGTCACTCGCGGCTCTACGACGACGAAGCCGTCTACCGGTACGTCATATCCCTGTTCCTTTTCTATAGCATGGAGTAGTCTAATATCGTCCGCAGACTAGCCATCGAATTCGCCCTCGAAACGTCCCCCGTCTCCAACGCGCCTCTTCACATCAAACGGGAGTTCCCACCGCCAGTCTCAAATCCGTATATTCTCCCCTTCGCTATGCGCGGGCTCCTAGAGGAGGAATACGTAAGAAATGAGCTGTACAATGAGACTATGGAGCTCCTGAAGCAGTTCGATGACTGGAAGCCGACGAGCAAGGTTCTTAAGGATGTTAAGTTCCGGTTAGAAGGCATACGCTCTAAACTTTGAGGGAAAATACCATCTTCTAGCCTTGGTATTCACTTTTTTCGCTGGTGGCGTAAGCCAATAGAGGAATAGCGAAAACTGCATTGCATAAATTGTGCAGCGGAGTGGAGTTGATTATAACCTAGCGGATGTGTGTCGTAGGTCGACAGTAGCAGTCCAGACTAGGCAAAGACAGTGATAACCTGGCGGTGATTACGCAGTGTGTGCTCAGTATGAGTATACAAATCAACGCAAAGCAAAAAAAAGTGGGTATATATCACCAGCAAGATTAATGGTAGATGACGGCTGGGATCAATATATGTGGCAGCCTCACACATGGACCGCAATTGCGGACGAAGTGACTTCATCCTATGCCCAACATGCAAAAAAGAAACTCCAATCGGCAGCCCTTTTGTTCACCCTTGCAAGAACGCCGTTTGGTATGCTCCCTCAATGTCATCTGCGCTGGTTGTTAGCGAGGTCCTCGATACTAAGACACTTAAGAAACTCGCTCACCTCTCATCCCATTCAACGCCTCATAAGAAACCGCGAAATTCGACGCGGCAGTGATAATCCGCTCTAGTCCATGTCGAAGTTCCTCCACCAAGCTGTCATTATCTTGACTGTTGGTGCCGGATTCTGCCTGAGCGTTCTTCGCCAGACTCGCCTGGTAAAAGATCATAAGTAATGCGTAGCTGCCCTGCATCATGCAGCAGGCAAAGGATGGCATTGTTCTCGGGTACCGATTTCGTGGCAGTGATTGCAGGACCCGGGGCGGGTTATTAGGGTCGCTGAGGGGTTGGGGTATAGGTAAGATTTCGAACATGTGCGAGATCAACAAGGCCGCTTTTAGGCAAACTCTTGCTGAATGCTGGCTGGTAAATGGGAACTCGCTGATGAAGGGGTAGTGAGGTAAGGTCTGTAACTCAGGCGATGCCGAAGATGATGTCTCGCTTGACGAGGATTGTTGGAATTTGTCTGAACTGGTACAAGAGCATCCGCCACTCGAGCTGGAGATCTCGTCCGGATGATCTGGGCTTTTGGAGGTATTTTCCGAAAGCAGATCGTCAGAGGCATTTGCTTCGGTTAGATCGCAGTGCCTCTTGAGGAAGATTGGAATGTCTGAGAACGCTCGGAATCGGTGGATTTTGATCTGGGCGCTGTTGACCGCGTCAGTGTCTGTCTCTTTATCATTGAGGGCTTCCCAGGTACAAACCTAGATGTCTTGATCCGTGCAATTGCGCGGATACTCTGCGTTGTGGTTTGCTCCGGAACGCCACCACTGACAGACGAAGCAGATGATACGGGTAAGCTCGTCTGTGCTAATAACGCGCTTGCCCATGAGTCAAGTCGCTGCATGCTTTCTGCAATGTAAGGCATATTTGTCCTCGTAGGAACCCACTTCTTAACGTCAATGACGAATTGTGTAGCCGCCACCAATACTTGTTGGGATTGAATAAGGATAGCCCAGCCCTGCGGATGAGATTAGGTTAAGCACTACTTACGGCCGGGAATGGTTTAGTAGGGGCAAACATACATCGGCATCGGTAGCAAACCTGGGGTAAGGCGTGACAAACTGGGGATCATTTGCATCGATAGAGAGGGGCTATCAATTCAGACATTAGAAGGGCTGAACCAGAGCGAAGGCGGAATGATGCGCACGACTTACAGTTGTGCTGACAATCGAACCCTGAAGGACGCAGTAGTACTAGTCAAGCCCCTTAAGTTAGTGGCCGCACTCCATCGAGATCGACGATAACCTTACAGTCATCCACCAAGCCCTCCTTCGCGCTTCTGCCATTTCATCATATTGTTCCCCAAGAGTATGTAGTGACATGTCCAACGCTATTGCCAATGCTTGCCCAGCACGGTACCTCATTTTCAGAAGATTTCCGCGCTGGGTGTATTCATATACAGTGAGCAAAAGTAACGCCAGGATACTCTCGAGTTCTACTGGGGTCTGGGGGTGGAAAAATGTTCGATTGATGCGTGGGCGATTTCGAGAAGGAGCCTCAAAGGGATTCGTAGGAAAGGCATGAAGCTCGCAGTCGGATTCAATGCTAGCATTAGCCATTTGTGCAAAGGTATGTGCAAACATCCGGCGCCGTATAACCGAGCCAGGAGACAACGGTTCGGGGTCATTTGGATGTGGTATTAGTGCTAAGATAGCGGAAATCGCCAGACTAAGCGGAGAACGTGGTTGATAGACGATGATCGGCTCCTCAGAAGGAGACTCGGAGTAAGAACCGATACCATCCAAAGGAGTGTCGGCAGAAGCTGGCGCTACTCTTGGTGGCAGAATTGGAAAATAGTTATGAATGAAGTCATAGTACGCATTCAATCTGAGCTCACGGTTAGCACATCCTTTCGCTTTGAGAGGTACAACCCACATGTCGTGCTCGCTGCCATATGCCCTGACCATGGACGGCGAAGATACGCTTGATGATGTTAATGATGGCGTCGGTTCAATATGACTATCAGTGGTATTGCCACTATCATTCGGAGCAAATAGACCAGCGAACAAAGACTGAAAATCCGATGTGAAGTCTAGACTTCGAAGCCCAGCACCCGGATTGGAGAGTACATCAATCTGACCGAACAAAGCTGCTGTCAAGTCTTAGTTAGAGTCTCCTAAAGCCAGAAAAGACGCAGTCTTTTGAACATACACTCCTCTAAGCCAGGAGACGCCGGGATGATGGTTGGATTCTCAACGTTATCTTCCTGAATAGCGACTTCCACGGGCGGAGAGGCCCTCTTCTTCTTCCTTGGACTGCAAGGTATTGTTTGTCAGCGCGTGGACTCAAGGAGGGTCAAATACACCGGCTCTAGACCACTTACCCTCCCCGCTTGCTGGGCGTATAGGAACATTTTCTTTTTCTGTTTTGGCACTGGCCAAGAACTGGTCAGCCGCCCATACCTCAGGTATCGTTGAGACATCAACATACATTGGCACAAGGATCCTGACCATCACAGCGAGTCCTCGAGGCACGACTGTAATCAGTTAGTTGGCACGCGTTACCAAGCCAGCCGGATGGGATTGGGCATAGATCAAGCTTTCATCCCGCAGGAGAAAGCAAGAAAGGCCCACTGGGACGGCTATAGAAGCCATATGGATCTTACCATGCCAGGCAGGCTAACTTCACAGGCGGCTTAGCAAACTTCCTTCTGACAGTGGGCCTTGAGTCGATAGCCTGTGTTCCAGTAACTGCCGTGGCACCAGAAACCATAGTGAATGATGAGCAATTCATCAGCCAATTTACGAGAGTAAAAGTGGGTTGTCAGGTCAGTCATGCAACTGCTGTGCATTGCTCCGGGCGGGGGCAGTAGTAGTAGTGCAAATCGTACGGTATCCAGGTCCCCCGACAGTTCAGCCACGGGGAATCCCAAATCTAAAAAACAATTGAGCCCGGGGAAATGATCTGAAGTGGTCTGACGATAGGCGTTGATTGCCCGTTGTAGCTAGCTAAGCAGAGGAAGCAATGGGGCTTCCAAGCCTTGTCCATTCAAACACCGAGCTGAGAAGCACATGTCAGAAAAACAGGGCATGTTCTATTTTGACAGGCACTTACCTCCTGCCATGGGTCGCAGTAGTGGAGTTATTAGAGGACGGGTCAGGCCATCGCGGGGGGCCAAGGGAGAATTCTCGGCATGTGGGCGAGTGTGAGGACCGCGTTGGAATAGAACCTGCCCTGTGCATACATGATTTTTTTCTTCGGGATTTGCTCGCTGGAACAAGAAAGTCATCAAGGATTTACCACCAATTGAACTGGTGGCAGCATGCATCTTGTCAATAGTGCAAGAGGCAAACACGCAGGCAGGACCTGAGGAAGAAGCAGAGTCTGGATCGAGCACTCAACCAGATCCTCCTCGTCCTCGTCCGAGCCTTCCCCGGCCTCTCCTCGTTCCTTCTTCATTCGCCAGATCACGTGCAACGGCCCTTTCTCGGGCCCGCAGAGTCTAAACAGTAGCACAGCGCCACAGACACTTCGACGGTCAGACAGGGCTACTACGGAGTAAGATTTCTCGGATCCGTGTAATCTAAACGATGGAGGCTCGGCTTCTTTACCCGGCTACTTGCTGTGATTTGGTGTTGACACAGTTGGAGGACTCCAATTGGCAGAAACATATATTTCAATACATTGCTGGACGAATCCTTAGGTACTGCCATGTGATACAACTTCGGGTTAAAATAGCCTAATGCTCGAGACAATAGGATTATCCAGGCAAATCCCTGCTATAACTATACCTGCTGTGTTAAGAACTACTCTCATGCTGCGCAGTAAGTCTCGAATCTACGACTGATATCTGGTCGTGGTCCAATAATGCTGTCTCGAGCCCGGTGACAGTTCGAAGTTAGGATCAGGTCATTGGTGGTATCCGACCATGGCCGAGATGGCTCTTATGTCTATACGGTAATGGATGACTATCATGGTTTTGGTAGGATGTTCTTCATGCAAATACCACTGCCCAGTGCTATCAACGAACCGCCTTATCGACCATGGATGACTACAAGCATGGAGAAAGAGACGATGAAGATCGATAAACTGTGGTTGATGCAATAATGGTATTCTAGAGCTCAGCTAGCAGCAAATACAAATAACTTATGGTACCTAGTCGCTAAGAAGAAGTTGGAATGAGAAAGTTAGGGCTGCGGGTTCAAAGTCCGGCCATGGAAACTAGGGCTGCAGCGACGAGAAACAATAGACAAGCAGAAAGGCTAGAAAAAGATACTAACTGATGGAGAAGTATAATTTTGAAAGGCAACCCCCGTGTGATCAAATGAGAAGGATAAAAAAAGACCAGTACCAGAATCACCCACTCTTCCAGTCCTCCTCTAAATCACCCCAACGGTATCCAAGCTCAGCGAACAGATTCTCGATCCTTTCCATGTTATCGGCGAAGTTCTCGTTAAACTCTGGTATATCAGGCACCGGCCGGCCTGCCTCTAAGTAAGTATCCTCCGTATCGCTGTAGACATACTGCGCAAGTCTCTCGAAGGACCGTTTCGACACGGGTCTAACCACGGGTGGTTGGCTTGCAGGAATCAATGTGTCCTGGATGGGTGTATCCGAGTCTGATATAACATCGTAGTACTTGAGTGTTTTCATCAGCTCCTGGGTGGTACCTGCCGGCCATCTTACGGATGGGTTTTCGCGTGCACGGCAGATGACCTCCCACTCCCAGGACTTCTGCTGATTAGCCCATTTTGCATTAAGATACTCAAACTCAGATCGGATCGTGTTAACTCTTGCTCCAAAATGACTTCGCAACTTGTCAGCAAGCCGCAGCCAGAAATCCGTGTCTTTGTTGGTGTGTTCAGGATCAGTGATGATAAACCCTGGGTTCAACTTCGTGCCATCAGCTGCCACGAAAAGGTACTGATCCTTATCTGGGTCATCCGGCTTAGGCATAATTGCTTTGAAATACGCAGGTTTTCCTGCTCGCCGCGTCACAAATGTTCCCTGTTTTCCTCGATAGGTTGGAGGAGTGATATCACTGGCGACACCGATTTCTCGTTTGAGCTGTTTGTCCGCCGAAGCCATGTCGAGCACCGGTTGTTCTGGGGGAGCGTAGACAGCCAGGCCGTTTAGGGACACGAGAAAGCAGCGGTACTTCAGATGAGCGAACTTGAATAACTGGCCGGTATTGAGGATATTGTTCATGTGGTCCCGGAAATGCCCATCCTCGATCTTGCGATGTATCATTATCTCCTTCTTGCGTGGCCACCTTTCAATAACCAAGTTTGCTGCAGGTTTACTCGAAATGACATTCATCCCATCGTCCCTGATCTGCGCTCTCCATATCATCTCATTGGTGTAGCCAATCGACCAGGTTATCGGTGTTTGGTCTTCTGGCTCGTACGAGGGTTCGAAACGTAGGCTCGGGTCTCTTGCTTTGTCTCGTTCGATCTGGACCTCGAGAAGTGCGGCCTTCAGTGCCTCGTTCTCCCGCTTGAGCGCTGCTAGTTCTTCATGAGATGCCATGGTGGGCTAGAAGTTGGTTCCCAATGGGCCGCTGGGCCGCAGGGCCGCAGGATAAGTAATCGATGATGCAAATAATAAGATATGATAAAAAAGCAGTATAGAACAGAAACTGTGGAGACTCCAAGTTTGAAAGTAATACGAGGTTGAGAGAGGTGGAGAGTTGGGAAGGAGCGAAACAACCTTGGAGGATGGAAGTCCCCAGCATGTGTAGGAACGCAAGCGAAAGTCATTGCTAGCCTGCTGATTCTATATATTCTGGCCATGGTCGAAAGGTTAGCATCGATATCCGACCCTGGCCGCCATAACCGGCCATGGTCTTATGGTCTTCAGGCAGTTCGCGGCCCATCGCTGGTAGAGTTAAGCCTGGGATGATAGACGGCTAGAACAGACACCGTCTCGACCATTTACTACCTTGGATGTGGGCACCATTGTGGTATACGCAAAATAAAACGACTATGCGACTATATATACAGATGGGAGCTGAGAATGACTACCTTTTATGTTGCCATATGTCCCGTACTCTAGAATCAGGACGTCATCATACAAATTCAACGAGCCTCATCAGCGTCACCATGAACTCCTTCGCGATGCCCCAGGAATGCAGACTGGAAAGTGTTTCGCAGCCAGCTCGAAGTATCTGCTCGGGCCCATGTGGTGCGCAAATATCCCCTACATTAGTCAACATACCCTTCATCCTTTGCCCCTCGCGAACGAAAGATTGCACCAGCTCGTCAGAGCACGGCTGATCAAGGTTGATAGTGCTAGGCCCGGTGGACGAGTCCCGCTGAGCAGCCGTAAGCTCGGGAGATGCTTGCTTGTAGCACAAGCCATATGCCCAGAGAGTGAGGATTGCAAGATAGGTGGCGACCGGCTCATGGAATGCCTTGGTGGAGAACTTGCGGACATGATACAACACCGACCCGGCATGGATGACTGCCAGACGGGCTTTGTATTGATCATGCTTGATCCAGCGCAGCACGTAATGCCACTCTATGACCTGCTGGCGGTCCTCCCAATTCACCTTCTGTGTTGCTAGGAGGTTCACTAGGAGTCGAATCTCACGAAATGGCGCGAGCAGGATAATGCGAGCTGTATGAAGGTGTAGGATAGTGGGATGTTCGTGGCCGTTTGCCTTGGCTATAGTACCATTGGCAGTCCAATGGAGGATATCCAAACAGTCACATGCGCTGTTGCGCCATTTGGAGTACGACGGAATCCCCGGCAGCCAGACCGAGCCTGATGGTATTGCCAATTTTCGGGACTGCTTCTTCGCAGTCGGGTTCCAGAATGAGAGCGGGCGGCGGAAATAATCACCCACCTCCCACATCCGATGATATAGAGCATGTATGAGCAGTATATGACTGAGCTCTCCAATTCCGGAAACAAGCCTTTTCTCAATGTATAGGATGAGTACAGCGTCATAAAGGGATATTTTATCCTGTTCTAGACATATGTTTCAGCCAAGCTGCGCTACAACAGCTGGAAAAATCATACCTGAAGTTTCCTCGCGAAGTCCTTTCCATATACGAGACGAGGTTGCGTGCCAGATCTTTTCATTGCATGGAAGGGGTGCTTGGCCATCATCGAGGGAAAAATAGGGCTTCGTATCATACTCGTATGCCGCTGTACAATCTACAAGCTGGGCAGGGTTTAGCACAGTAGGGGCAGGGCAAGGGGTTCTCAGTATCGCATACCCAGATCAAATACCCGGTCCGTCTTCGAGCCTCTTCTTCAACCCATAGAGACCATTCATGTTCTGACGACGGTTGATCTTTCGGCATATCTGAATAGTCTAAGCGAGATAGCAGCCTCTCGCGAGTTGCAAGGTTGATGAGATCGCCAAAGTCGCCAAGTGCGGAAAGCTTGCCGCTCTCATTGTTCCCATGGAGTCTGCCAATGCAGTTTAAGAGCATTGCCTGAATGAACCAAAGGGGCAGAGGTTCAGATTGCCGTTTCTCTTTCTAAAACAGAGCCTCCAGTTAGTTGCGAAGAGAAAGGGTGCAATATAGATATCTGTGCTTCTCTCACCTCCACGCAAAGGGCCCGACGAAGGAATTCGTGGAAAGCTGTAGCCGTTCCGTTTTGCTCACAGTGATTCGCAGAGTGACTGCCTATTGCAGCCAGTGCTAGTGCGACTATCCAGTGGCATTTGTTTGGGTTGAATGTGGGTGTATGAATTATCGGGCATAAGGGATGAGCGAAGCGGAAATAGTGGTGAAGAAATCTCGACAGCGCTTGTGCGCTCGGGAAGTTGTTCGTTTCAAACTTGGGGTATAAAATGTGCTCCGTGCAGCACAATTGAGTGAATGCATCCCGTATTCGGTCGTATGTCGAAGCTTCGAGATTGCAATCAACTGTGGTATCAGGTAAACTACTGGGTTGCACTTCATTAGGTGGCGGAAACGCGAATCGCGGCTTTGCATTGGTACTTTGGATCTTCAAAAAGATGTCGAGAGACTCTGAAGGCTGCATAGGCCAAGATGACTGCTTTCGTTTGTGCTTGCTAGGTCGCTCAAGGGGATCGTCGACGCTGTACTCGGCCGGGCGCTTGGATGGTCCCGACTGTGAAGATTGCCGCAGCCCTCGAACAAAGTTACCTGGGCTTTCCACATCGCCAAACGAGGTCGTCCCAGACGGTGTCGTTTGTGATATACTGCCTGATAGTGAAGAGCCGTGGGGTTCGGCATTGATGACGGGAGGCAACCATGTTGTCTGACTTAATGAGTTATCAAACACACCTGACTGTAAAGGCGGTTGGAGAGAAACAGATGGTAGACCATTGTCAGAGACCGAATCAAAGATCAAGTCACTAGAGAGCCAATTTATTGTAGAAACCCCGGGTTGGGTTAGTAGTGACTGTGAAAAACTCATGTGCATATGTTGATTTTCCGAGCTGGGGTTTCCAGAAACGGCCGCACCAGACACAGATATTTCGGGCTGTCGACCGCCAAGGGGAAAGCTGAACCGCCTCTGCTCAACCGGTATAGACTGAAGTTGAGTCGGGGGTGGATGAGGGTAAAGTTGTTCATTTATCCCGCAAAACGAAGGAAACGTTGGTGGCATGGCCCCCGAGGCAGCAGTAACGTCAGAGCGGATGAGCGATGGACTCGCTGCGAGATGCGAATCTTCCCCATTTTCCAACAGAGTTTGTGAGTGGACATTCAATTCGAGCCTCTCGATGTCGTCCGAAGACGACGGGGGAGGATTTTGAGATCTCGGTACTTGCAGCTGGAACTGGCTGACCTGATAGCCAGATGAGACAACAGGATCCCCATTTCTTCCGTTCTGGTGCGCTTCAGGACCCTGCACAGAGAAGGTGTGTGAAGAATGCCCAGAGAGCGGATCCTGTTCGTCATGAGATATAGTCTGTGTTGCGTCCTTTCGGAATTTGGCTTTGGAGCGTCTTTCGGTCGGATATTGACATTCGAGGGACCTAGTCTCGCAGCGAGTGCATGGCATACCCCCGCTGCAACGCACCCTCGCAAGCGCGCACTTGTAGCAAGCGCGGAATGTCTTGACGGTGATTCTGTGCGTGCGGTCTTTTGCTCCATCGGCGCCTATCGTGTGATGACTCAACTCATGGCGATGGAGGGTGTCACTGGACAATAATTAGCTGGATAGGTGGTAGAGGATGGGACAGCTGCGGTGAAGTGAGCCAGCGCGTACGTTCTGGAGAAGTGGCGCCCGCATTGAGTGCACTCAAACGGTTTCTCTTTGGTATGGCTGCGAAAATGGCGCTTCAGGTGCTCAGGTCTTCTAAACGTGCTCTGGCAAATCGAGCACTTGGTTTGGCCGGTAGCAGGTGAACTCTCGTCTACTTCACGCTCATGGTTGGCGCCTTCGCTTTTAGAGGTCGAATCAACATCCTGGTGGTCTGGAGCTTCTATATTCGACTGTCATTCCATTTTCTCTCCCGGACTGACTCAATGCGGGGGAGCGGAGATGAAAGGGCGGGAAGTACCTTGGCCGGTATCGCTGTTTTCCTCGGTCATGGCGTCTCATGGGCGAGTCCAGCGCGCAACGCTCAGTCAATATCGAGCACGAGTGGCATTGTAGCGCAAGGTGCTGAGGAAGGGAGACATAGGAAAGAAGTAGGAAATTCTGGCGCATCGCGACGGAGAAGAGTTTCGCTCAAGCAGGGCTAGTGGTGTGAAAGTGGGACGATCACACACGTCGGCCTCTGAGGAAGTCGAGTCGATATTAAGCACGATTTAAGCTGGGGTAGAATGGGCGGGGAAACCGCTCTGGTCAGGAGCCCTGCCGGCATGCCCGTGGAGTGATCGAACGCTCGAAATGGGTATAGATCCGGAGAGTTGCCTGGAACCGGCATTTTGCTGCTCGGTTAGATATCGAATAAAAATAAAGTTCGCGTATTATTCCGGAGTAGACACAGCAACCGTTGTCAGGTTGGAGGCTTGGAAGATGAAACACGCACCGCGTGTCAGTGTCAGTGTCACAGTGTGTCTGTCTGGGGTTCGGGCCCTGATAGGAGCCTCATCTCTGCGATTTTCCCCGCTTCTCCTTTTCTCACGATTCCCAACCACCCTCGGCTTAACAGTGTTAGATTGATGTTCGACATCTACATCTCGACCATGGTTCAGACTTGAACTTGTCCCACGAATGGCCAAATCTCCAACCCCTTCGCGAGTCGTGCCTCCGCGTAATGTGAACCACGGGACTCCATCGGCCACGGCTTTACAGGGAGCTCTGCTCGCCTTCAACCATGCAACGCCACCGAAATCCCATTCTCCGATGATGTTGGCAGATCGCGCGCCGGTATCGCTCCTCGACTCCGATCCCGACCCCCTACCGGAGCTCCCGGAGCCTGGCTCTATCAAGGACAAGATTCAACTGTTCAGTGCGAACTCTACCGCGACCGCACCAAGCGACAGGCCCCGGAGTGCTCGTGAAAATGTACCAGATATTACTCGCCAGAAAACGCCGCAACTGCTCGCGGCTGAGATCGCTGCAGGGGGCATACATGGCCCCAATGGCAAAACTACGCAACGAAATGGGGTGACACCAAGTCGAGACCTACCATCGCCAGTACCTGTTCGAAAGCCGTTGGTAAAGCCGCGATTGCTGGAACCATACGAGGACGATACCAGAGAGCTTTCACTGCCTAAACCGTCTCTTGATCAGAGGCCAGCCTCTTCCGGATCTTCGACGTTCCCGCGACCACCGATAACCAAGCCGCGCCCCGTCCCACCCCCTATCCCGCGAAAACCATCCCCTGCCGTTAGCGAAGCAATCTCAAATTCAGTCGACCGTCACTCCGAAAATCGACCGCAGTACGATGAATCTCGAAAACCCCCTTTACCTCTTCGCTCCAAGGCCTCCGCGGCCACGTTGTCTGAGGGCCGGCCCCCAGCGCTTCCACCGCGACGAGCCGCAACTGCGCAAGATGTATACGAGAGCTCAGTAATACAAAGGCGCTCCAAATCCACAGCAATACCCTCAACACCGAGTACTGTGTCCTTGTACAGCCAGTCGCAGAACGCTAGTCGCACAAGTATGCTCACCAATATGGGTAGAGATGCGCCCTCGGATGCAGTCGCAGCTTCGTCATTAGCGTCGAACCGAGCACTAAAGACAAGGACGTCACCACCACCACCTCCTCCAGCACGTAGACGAAGATCGCGATCTCGATCCCTACTGCACATCCAACATCAGCATAAGAAGGACCGTACTCCCAATCCTAGCCCTGGGGGTCTGCGTGAGACCCTTCGACCGCAAGCCAAATCAGACGACGAGGGTGATCAGCGTCGACGCCAGCATAAGAACCGCATTATCAACAAGCACCCACATAAACACAACGAGGGGGACCGCAGAAGATGGAGAAGCGAGCTTACGGAGAAAGAGCGGAAGAGATACGAGGGTGTTTGGGCGGCCAATAAGGGGCTGCTCTTACATCCCAGCCAAATATTAGACCAAAATATCGCCCCGGAGAAGATCCCGCCAGGCATGTATCCTCCCGCCGCTATGGACATGGTTGTGAACCTTGTGGTTCGAGATATCTGGTCGAGAAGCCGCCTACCTGATCATGTCCTTGAGCGAGTTTGGGACCTCGTGGACGGCCAGAATAATGGCATGCTTACTCGAGCCGAGTTTGTCGTGGGTATGTGGCTGATTGACCAACAATTGAGAGGGCACAAGCTTCCGGCTGTTGTTCCTGACAGCGTATGGGCAAGCGTTATACGAGTTCCTGGCATTTCTCTCGAATCACACTATACCAAGCACTAGCTTAATGTATTGCACTAGACCACGGGTTCAGGAGAATGAAGAACTAAAGACAATAAATGAGAACTGTATTCAGTCCTGTGGAAGTCCCATAACTATATGAGTAAAGAGGCGGTTGGCTTCAAAGACGGGAATGGCCATTCCCGCTTCTACGTCTGCGTTTCTGTAAATCACGGAAACGATCAGAATATTATGATCGAAGGCCCCTCAATTCGATCAATAGGTACTGCCTGTGTCTATATCTAGTAGGGTTGTTCCTAGCGATGATGTCACATACTTTGTTATCGATAAGAGCTGTTGGAGGCTTGGAGCCTAGAACGCTGCCTGGATCTCTCCATCTTCGAGCTCACATGAGGAGACGTGGGGATGCGATCCAAATCCGCAGCTCGCCCGACAGTCGTCCTAAACTCGCTCGAAGCCTGGACTAAACATTTGGATAGGCCCAGCGTCCAACAATGGATTCAGACGTGAAGATGCATGATGCGGGCATGGCGGGAGAAGAGTCTGACCTCGACGAAAAGTAAATAACCGATGATTTGCTCCCCCTCACTGCTCATTCTCCGTTTATTATCAAGCTAAAGATTTGCTTTGAGTACAGGTATCCCAACCGCCCTCAAAACAAGTCTCCTACCCTGCCCTTCCATGATCTCTTCCAAACGCTCTTTCGCCCTCTCAGTGAGATAAAGAAAAAACCCGCCGGACCACCAGGAAACCGGAGAAAGGCCGGGCCCCACGGCCAGTCGGCAGCGAATCTCAACCCTTTTGAGAAACGGCGCGATGTAATAGATCGCTTTATCTCGAGGTGGAGGAAAGAGGTGGGCGATGACATATACCCTGCGTTCCGCTTGATTCTCCCAGACAAGGACCGAGACCGGGCAATGTATGGGATGAAGGAGAAGATAATTGGGAAAATGTTGGTCAAAATCATGAAGATTGACAAGAACTCCGAAGACGGATTCAATCTCTTGAACTGGAAGCTCCCTGGTCAAGCGGCTACGACGAGTATGGCAGGCGACTTTGCGGGAAGATGCTACGATGTTCTCTCAAAACGGCCAATGCGCACGGAGGTCGGAGATATGCTTATAGAGGAGGTTAACGAGAAACTGGATCGACTATCGACGGCATCCAAAGAGGAGCAACAGCTGCCCATTCTTGCGGAGTTTTACCGACGCATGAACCCCGAGGAACTTATGTGGTTGATCCGGATCATTCTTCGGCAGATGAAGGTTGGAGCGACAGAGCGAACCTTCTTCGATGTCTGGCATCCCGATGCAGAGAGTCTGTATAGCATCTCGAGTAGTCTCCGTCGCGTTTGTTGGGAGCTGCACGATCCCAATGTTCGGCTCGATGCGGAGGACCGGGGTGTCTCGTTAATGCAATGTTTCCAGCCGCAGCTCGCCCAGTTTCAAATGCAGTCCTTAGATCGCATGATTGGTCGCATGGGGTCAACTGAGGGTGACCCTGTTTTCTGGATTGAGGAGAAGCTTGACGGAGAGCGCATGCAGTTACATATGATATCGGATCCTTCAGCTCCAGGTGGTAGAAGGTTCCGTTTCTGGTCACGAAAAGCCAAAGACTATACGTATCTCTATGGAAACGGCATATACGACGAGGCTGGGTCTTTGACCCGTCACCTTAAAGATGCGTTTGCAGATGGGGTCGACAATCTGATATTGGACGGTGAGATGATTACCTGGAATGCTGAGCAGGATGCCCCTGAGCCTTTCGGCACGCTTAAAACAGCTGCTTTATCCGAGCAGAGGAACCCGTTCCAGCAGGGCATCCACCCGCTACTCCGCGTCTTTGATATCCTCTATCTCAACGGCCGAGATCTTACACGGTATACTCTCCGTGATCGTCGGAATGCCTTGCAGAAAGTTATCAAGCCTGTACATCGTCGGTTCGAAGTACATTCTTATGAAGAGGCTACAACTAAAGAAGAAGTCGAAGCTACGCTCAGAAGAGCGGTCGCCGAAGCTTCTGAAGGCTTAGTCCTGAAGAATCCCAGGTCGCCATACCGACTCAACGAAAGGCACGATGACTGGATGAAAGTGAAACCCGAGTACATGACCGAGTTTGGAGAGAATCTTGATCTTATCGTTATTGGAGGGTACTATGGATCTGGGCACCGAGGCGGTAATCTTTCCAGTTTCTTATGTGGTCTAAGGATTGATGAAGGACAATCCTCCCAGGGCTCAAATCCTACAAAGTGCTACTCCTTCTGCAAAGTTGGCGGGGGCTTCACAGCCGCCGATTACGCGAACATTCGACACCACACAGACGGCAAGTGGATAGAATGGAATTCCAAGAAGCCTCCCACGACGTACATCGAGCTTGCAGGTGGCGACGCTCAGTACGAAAAACCGGATATGTGGATTAGGCCTGAGAACTCAGTGGTTGTCTGCGTCAAAGCAGCCTCGGTCTCAGTCAGTGATCAATTTCGTGTAGGGCTGACACTTCGGTTTCCCCGATTCAAGCGGCTACGCATGGATAAAGACTGGAAGAGTGCGCTGTCTTTGCAGGAATTCCTCGACCTCAAGTCCAAGGTGGAGCAGGAACATCAAGAGAAGGAGTTCAATGTCGAAAACTTCCGCAAGAAGCGCATCAAGAAAACGACTAAGAAACCGCTTGCGATAGCGGGTTATGACGAAAGTGACGAGGTTCAGTATGCTGGTCCGTCAGGACATATCTTCGATGGACTTAACTTTTGTAGGTCGTTCTAACGCGGTCTGCAGACAGTGACTGACCTTGTTGCAGTCATATTAACCGACTCGAACACTCCAAAGAAGTCTAAGGCAGAGCTAGAGAGTCTAGTCAAAGCCAACGGAGGCAAATTCTTCCAGACCAATAACGCTGCCCCTGATACGATTTGCATCGCAGACAGAAGTAAGCTAGGCAGGGACTTTTCGTCAACCGTGATAACTAAATCATAGACAGGAACGGTGAAAGCGGCATCGCTGCAAAAAAGTGGTGAAGTCGATATCATCCGGCCGTCCTGGATCCTTGACTGTATCAAACAGAGCGAAGTGGACGCTGGCCTTCCAGACTTCCTTCTTCCTCTTGAGCCAAGGTATTATTGTCCTCGATGAATGCAAACAGCCACTGATAAGGTGTAGGCATATGTTCTTCACCACCAAAGACAAGGAAGAAATAGTTGCAGGCAGCCTAGACCAGTTCAACGACAGTTATACCCGCAACACCTCCATTGATGAATTGCGTACCGTAAGTGCTACGCAACAGTGAATAGTATCCCCCTACTGACATCATCAAGCTTCTGGATCAGATGGCAAATGAGAAAGGCAATAGCTCTTGCAGCCCTGAAGCCATTAATAAAGTCTCAGAACGCATCCAAGAGAAGGTCGATTCCGGATGGACTATGCCTTGCGGCTGGGTGTTCAAAGGACTGACTTTCTACTTCGCGGAGAATGAGGGCGATGCGGCCTCAGAGAGCCCTGAGCCTAAACAAGCACATCGAATTCATCTAGCCCGGAATACAGCCATATTCGCAAGCGCAAGTATTGTGAGCTCGTTGAAGGACAAGTCCATCACTCATATCGTCGTGGGCCCGGATACCACAGCATCTGAGATCTCGAAGCTCCGCAAGACCATCTCAACACGGCAGAAGCTTCCACATATTGTCATGGTGAATTGGATTGAAGAGAGCTGGAATGAGAAGACTCTTTTGGATGAAGAACGTAAGCCACCTCTAGCAATTAATGCAAGCAAGTTGTCTAGTCTAATGTGGTTCAATTTGTTGGTTTAGGGTTTGCACCGTCCGCCAAATCTTGACCAATTTTACGTCTTAATCACTAGAGCCATGCTTCGATCTAGCAATGACTCGTACTTACCTGCATCTTATTATACGCTATTATGTGCATGTTTCAACTGGATACCCCTCAGTGTTTTACAAGGCCTAAGCACTCATGACCAAGCCTACTCCGTACCTAATCTGAAATATACTTCAGCTTACATTTTGACGGTCATGATATGAGACAACTATTTCCTCTTTCGTCCATCAGCAATACCACTAAACAAGCGTCAACACAGACGTATAAATACCATGGTCTCAAATACCATTTGTATCGATGTCTCATCTATATCTGTAACTCATTGGACCACCCGGCCTCAAAGCAAGCTCCGACGCAGTGCACGAACCCTCCATTTTCCCATCTAGCGACCCTGCCGAACAAAAATCAAGGATCAAAAGCAACGAGCGAGGCTACCAGGCAACCTGCTCGAGCCCCCTCGATTGGGTAGAGATAAGGACTCGACATCGAGTTCCGCACCCAACCGCATTCTTGCCAGGCACCCACGCACTTCATCTGCAGTCGTCCTGTTCCGTTATATCTTGGTGAAACGTTCATTTAAACCTGGTTATATAAAGGCACTCTACTGTCCAAAGGGTTACATTGAAATTATATGTACTCCATCCAAGGGTCGATGACCCCAGCACTAGTTAGGGCCAATATAGCGGCTTGGGCCGCCTGCTGTCCAGATCAGGGAAAACGTAAATAGTGAAATACTACCCTACTTGCGAGGTAAAATACACTAGTTAGGCCGGTGGACGTCACTGCGCATGGCCGAGCTGTTGTCCTTATCGAGAGGTGGCCATTGGTTGTCTACGGACCTCGGTTGATGAGCACGGAGCAACAGCGGAGCAACAACGGAGCAACGATGTGAGCGGTGCTTGTAGGAGTGACTGATTGGCTATACTTGCTTGCTGATGAGTATATCGACATACTGTTCAGGAGCCGAAGGAATGTAGTCTCAGAGCGTTTAGTATGCGGTAATGAAGTATCAGATAAGGTAGTGTGACTTGTATATGTCTTCCTATATCCAGATGATGACCATGTATTTGGAAATGTAACGTAAAAAAACGTAAAGGTTGGAAATCTTATTGAACACCCAAACACCTTGACCTTGACTCATGTATGTTGAAACTCCGCAAAGCATGCTACCCAAAATGCAAGAGCAGACCAATGTAGTAGAAGCGCCTTGATGCCCGGATGCAGATTTCACCGAACCATATGATGACGCCCGGCGCTGTGCTTAACGGAAGTAAGTTGAAGTGAAAAAAGAAATAATGTTGGGTTAGAAGGACTCCACTGAGATCCCAATCCATCGGGTGGGTATTTCAACTTCGAGCTCGTCTTCTTCCTCGAAGTCGTAACCGTACGGGGCGGTGGGTTTAGCTTGACTGCCTTTGCGAGGAGGTAGCCAGACCTGGGCTCGTGTGGGGATGTCATCTCGGAGTTTGCCCCGGCGTCTCATATTCATCTCCAGCACGACCATGCGAAGGAAGTCGCTGTTCTCTCGAGGCTCTCGCTGGCGTGACATCGACGGCGTTTCAGGGTCAAATGGTAAAGACTGTCGACCACGGTTTTTGGAACTGGAGACTTGGAAACGGCCTCTCTGAGATGAGCGGCTCCCCGAGCGATGATATGTTTGCATCTGGACTGAGATCTGATGGCGCGGATCGGGCGATTCATGTGGTTGATCCTGAAAGCTGTACATCTCCGCAGGCGACACCATGATTGGATTCAGGTACCGGCGCAGAGCCGGGGGCGGCGTGTCGTCCATCGGAGGCGGCCTCCGATCATCCGTCATCTCGGGAGTTATGGTGAACAATGAGCGAGTGAGAAAATCGTCGGGCTGAACGGATGGGGAGGCGAACGTTGAAACGCTTTGAGCGGCGGATTTAATAGCCCGTAGGGATGCCGTTAGATTTGACTTTAATGATCCGAGGCGCGGGAACGATCGCGAAACAGCCAGCGGCTTGGACGGCGTGGAATCTAGTAGCGACGATCGACTAGTGACGGTGAGTCCATCTTCAGAGTCTGAGTCCGTGTCTAGAAGCGGGTGGTTTGTAGCACAGCTTTCGCATTTGGGTGGACTCCGTCGCCGACTCTTCTCGGATGGGCTTCGTGGACTAGACGGAGTAAACGGTATGGAAAGACTAAACGGCGTTTCTACGTCGGTATCGAGAGACGGCACAGACCCTGCTGAGATGGAAGGAGCAGAGTATGAGAATGTGCTGTCACAGTCACTGAAAACGAACGATTTGTCAACCTCTTCCGGAGGGCTGAGTAAGATGTCCAGTGGGGAGTTTCCGCTGCCATATAATGAATGGTCATCAAGTCCGTCCATGAGCAGCTTGCTGAAATCCTGCACATGATCCCCACGGGGTAGCTTTTGAGACTCTCGGGCGGTTCGCTTTCGTCGAGGAACCGGGATTGCGGTGGCTTCCAGGATGGACGCGATAGCTGTTGGCAGTGGCCGGTCACCCAGAGTAGACGACGAGGACTGGCGAGTCATCCGGGATCTTTTCGGGGTCCTCGGGTCTTTTCTTGTGGACTGCGTCTGAGTTGCCGTCGGCCGATGACCTCGTTTCGGGGGAATGACAACGGGGTTGGTGTGCATGCTCTTCGGCTGGGGTTCCGATGCTATTTCAAGCGCCGGCTCATCCTGCCGTAGACTCATATCGACCGGTGATTGCGAGACCACAAGGCGGTTTGGAGAAGGTACGGAACTGAACAGGAAGCTCCTAGGAACCATCATATTTACTTCTTGAGGCCGCGTAGGACGTTATCGAAGGCGTATTCCAAGCCTGACGAGGCACTCTGGTCGAGGGTCTGCGCGAGATACATGGATGGAATGGGAGGAATGTTGGCGAAAGGTCCGGTATATGGACGTTTTTGGCTCTAACCGAACAGATAGGAAAAGAGAGAACGAGTTGCGGTGATGATAAATAGTTGTAGTAGTGCAGGTCCACCCGCGAACGGTGTGTTGGCACAACCTTAAGCGTGGAGGCCCGATGCGGGAGACCGCCGGAACTGAGGCCGGAAAAGATGCAGGCACGCGACTTGCAGGGCTGGGGTGTGACAGCCAACGGAAGGGCCTCGTAAACGGTCGAGGATGGAGGACGGCCGGCCAGCAGGGGGTATAGGGGCGATAGAAGATAGAAAAAGAGAAGAAGTGAGGCAGCTGGGGGATGGGCGAGTCTTCAGTCAACAGATAGTAATCATGATCTCAATCCAGAATCAGAATGCAGTTCACAAACTCAGCGATAAGGAAAGATGCGGGTGTGACGGTCACGGCATCCGCCAGTGGTCCACTGATCTGGGTCGTTATTTTACCGTCATTCGAGTACTGGCTGGTATCTTCGTTACATTGATTAATGCCCTGCCAAATTCCGAGGACGGCCACTGGCTGATAAGCAGCGGGTCTCTCTTTGAGTTGCCTAGACCGGGGCCCTGACAGCCGATAATGACCGGACGATACAAGTCACTTGAGTACGGAGTAATGGAGTATCGGTTTCAAAGTTCTGCAGGCGTTTGTTTTGTGGGCGCAAAGATGGAGAAAGGGGACCAAAGCAGCAAATGATCACAAAGCCACTTAATTTACTAGAAAACCGATCCCCACGCAAGAACATTCCATTTCTTCTTCTTCCAGCCCACCGGGTCACCGCTATTATCAAGCCAAAATGTCTAACTGGATCGGGGCTAAGGCGTCGCCTGCAGCCCAACCTCTGGGATTGTGAGGGAACTCAGATGTTGATTGTTGACTCTCGAGGCGTCGGTAGCCGCGGCTCATTCCAGGGGATGGTGATCTTGACTAGGTTCTAGTCATCTGACTGCTTTTTGAGAACCAACAATCTCACTGGCTGAAAAAGCAAGCAGGCAGCGTTTGAGTTTCACTTTGGGTGACGGGCCAACGTCTTTCAGGCTCTTTCTACTCCGTACTACCGTAGGAGTCTGTTCCAGTGGTCGGGCGAATTTCGGCTTTCTTTGCTCCGGTTAAACTCTGGGAAGATCTATAGCGGTGACTCTGGCTGAGGCTCAAATGTGCCCTGGACTTGAAGGCTTCGAGACGCCGCTGGAGATATCAGCAATCATGTATGAAACAGAGTGCTGCAAAGATAGATAGATAGAAGAAGGGTATGAAGATTACCTTGTAGTTTGTAGAGCGACTCCAGGCTTCCCTTCCCGTCAGATCTTCGGCATTAGTCAGCCGCTTATCGGAAGCCTCGATTCCTCAGCCAACCGCAGCGAGATGAAGCCCACCATGAGCCCACGACAACCCCAGCTTATCTTCGAGCTGAGGCAACTATCTTGCACCAGGGTCCAATAGTCTTGCTCACTTGGGGTTATCTCCAGCCTCTGAAAGAAATCCAGGCATTCGACGAAATCCCAATCTGAACTCCGATTTCTCTGCCCCTCCGCGACTGCCCGCCTCCACAAGTTGCGGGTCAAGAACCGCGGGGAGGTTATCATTCGACCCTGCTAAGAAAGCTGTGAGTAGTATACAAGTCCAATTTTTTGTTGGGAGCATGCTCGCCTGTCGCATATCCTAGCGCTATGCTGTGCACCGCTACCATTGTCCCATTTCATCTACATTTACGCGCATATCTGATGCATCCGCTTATCGCATCCCAGATTACCAGCTACGGAGTACCGATAACCGTTTCGATGGTGTGCGCGTTTTGTCGAGTCTCAGCTTCGCCCAGATACTCCTTCCTCTTTTCCCGTCGCTATCACCCCTAGGGAAACACGCCGAGCGTCCTCATCCGATAAGCATGCGCTCTCCTAGTCCAACACTGTCATCGAACATATCCGTCCACCCTTGATTATCATGGGGGAAAAGCACAACCCGGAACCCATTTCCGACGGATCTCAAGCGAAGTCATCCAAGGGCCAGGGGGCACCGGCAGACAATGCTCCGTCCTCAAAACGACGATGTGTGAGCACAGCGTGCATCGCTTGTCGCAGGCGGAAATCCAAGGTAACAAGCGCCCGCGTTAGCTATGTAGGCTCCAAAGATCTGACATATTCAAGTGCGATGGAAATCTTCCGAGTTGCGCCGCTTGCTCTTCCGTCTATCATACTACATGTATGGATCATACTTAACAATCATCGCGTGGAGGCTAACATACCCTAGGCGTTTATGACCCAAACTCCGATCACCGGCGAAAGGGAGTCTACAAGAAGGATACCGATACGTTGAGGACCAAGAACTCGACCCTCTTGACTCTAATACAGGCTCTACTAAATTATGAGGAAGAGGATGCCTTCGACCTGGTCCGCCAGATCCGGTCTTGTGATAACTTAGAAGACGTGGCACAATCCCTTATAAACCAAGAGAAAAGGTCTTCAGGTCTTTCAAATGCTGCGGTATCTGAAGATGATAGTCTCACGCAGGCTGATCAATTCGAGTCTGAACTTGCCGGAAAGATGAGCAACCTAGTTTTAGACGGATCTCGCAAATTTATTGGAGGGACATCAAATCTCATCTTCCTACCTCCTGGGTCAGAGCTTAACGAGTTCAGCCCTGGCTTGGCCACCGGTGGTCCTGCGGGTTCCGTCACGCAATGGACGACGGTGACTGATGATCAGCAGCTCATTAGCCACCTCTTGACGATGTACTTTTCGTGGCATTACCCGTTCTTCACTACTCTGTCCAAGGAACTTTTCTACCGCGACTACTCTCGTGGTGTTCCAAGTCAATACTGTTCCTCCCTGCTCGTCAACACAATGCTAGCTTTAGGGTGTCACTTCAGCTCCTGGCCCGGAGCTCGTGCGGATCCTGACAACTCTGCAACCGCTGGAGACCATTTTTTCAAGGAAGCTAAAAGATTAATCCTTGACAACGATGAGCTTGTCAACTCCAAACTGTGTACCGTGCAAGCCTTGGCTCTCATGTCCGTACGAGAGGCCGGATGCGGTCGTGAAGGAAAAGGCTGGGTTTACAGCGGCATGAGTTTTCGTATGGCGTTCGACCTGGGCCTCAATCTTGAATCCTCCGGTCTACGTGATCTTAGCGACGAAGAGGTAGATGCGCGACGGATAACTTTCTGGGGCTGTTTTCTCTTTGACAAGTAGGGCGCCTTGGAAACTTAGTTTGGGTGATGCTAACCATGCTAGATGTTGGTCCAATTATCTCGGTCGTCAGCCTCAGTTTACGACAGCCAACACAAGCGTCTCCGCGGTGGATATCCTACCCAGCGAGGAATCAACATTATGGTCGCCTTACACCGATACGGGCCCTAGTCGGGAATATGCACAGCCCTCACGGACAAGGGCAGTCGCAGACCAGATTTCCAAGCTGTGTAAGATTAGTGGAGATCTAGTGGTGTATTTCTACGACCTTGCTCCCAAAGACAAGCCGACATCTAAGCAAGTGGAGCTGAAGAAGCTGAGCGAGATTCACACTCGGTTAGAAGCTTGGAAGAAAGGCCTACCGAAGGAACTCGAATCACGGGAAGGCCAACTTCCCCAGGCGCTACTCATGCAGTAAGTCAACTAGGGATAGGAGATCAAAGCATCACATACTAACGCATCGCAGCATGCTCTACCAACTCCTCCTAATCCACCTTTATCGCCCGTTTCTCAAATACACAAAATCGACCTCGCCGCTCCCTCAACATGTCTCTCCCCGCAAGTTATGCACGCAGGCTGCTGCTTCCATCTCAAAGCTGCTTCGACTCTACAAACGCACATACGGGTTCAAGCAGATTTGCAATATTGCTGTTTATATTGCGCACACGGCCTTGACCATTCACCTTCTCAATATACCCGAAAAGAATGCCCAGAGAGATGTCATACATGGTCTACGGCACCTTGAGGAAATGGGAGAGTTCTGGCTTTGTGCTAGGCGAACACTGCGCATCCTCGACATCTCCGCCACTAAGTGGCAAATACAGCTGCCCAGAGAAGCCGTCATTGTCTTTGAACAAACACATGCCCGATGGGGCTCGTGGGGTCCATGGGACCAACCGGCATCACCTTCAACCTCCACAGACTCACCACCCACCGTGACTTCTCAACCGCTCATTGCCTCCACGAATCTACCTCAACCTCAGCCTATGAACCATCCTACAGGCAGTCAGGCTGTCAATCCTCCTATGCAGTCATCTCCCGTCATCGCGGGGCCAGTGGGCTCTCAATATCCATCCGCGCCTCCTGGTCCTGTCTCCGTATCCGCGATGCGCGCTGCCCAGCGATCCTTTAGTGCCCAGCTTGCTCGAAACGAAGCTCAGCAACCCGAGCCAACATATTTAAGACCAGTCACCACCAGCTATGGGCCGGCATCGTCTGGTCAGCTTCCGTCACAAGAGCAATGGTACAGTCCGAATGAAGCGCAAATGCGTGCTTTTACCGCTGTCCACAATGTATCTGCAGCGGCCGCTCAATCTCCATTGACCACCTTTGATACACCGGGAAATTTGGTCGAAGAGAGCCAAGACTGGTGGTCTCGTGACATAAATGCGTTACAACTTGGGGCCGACGATTGGACGCAAGGTTGGAACAATGGCATTCCCACCACATCGTCCGATTGGCGTTACGTGAACAATATTCCCAATATCCCATCTACATCAGCGCCAAATGCCGATTATAAGCCTCCACAGCCGCCTTCCAACATGGCAAGACCAAATCAAACCCCAACAACTCCTGGCGAGAACCTGAAGAGCAATGGAAACAACGCGATGTTCCCCGGTAATTATCAGCGATAGCAGGTCTATCATACCGCTGAATGAATAAAATTATTGGTTTTGATTTTATCTGTGGATAGATCGGTATGCATGACTTTATGATGTGGACTAAGAATAAGTATTCCCCTGGTGGCTTTTATGCCTTTGACATATATATGTACCATTTTACCTTTTTATATCACATACTTTTTCGCTTCGCCCTGGTCCTTTTGGGCTCGGATTTCGGGCATTTGTGCCATATATTCCTTACACTCAGATACCTTTTTCCTGTTCATATTATGTATATGTATTCGCAGTGACCCTGGTGATCCATTGAATTCCGCCAGATAAATCTATATATTCCAGCAAGCAGGAGCAACGGTTCCAGCTTGCACAAATGAGAACGAGTTGGTCATAAATAGTGATGGATCTAAGGGAAAAAAGAAATGATTTCAGAGACTCCCGATTTAGCAGCAACAGACGCCGATTCTGTGTCGCGGGAATGGACGGAGTATAAGGACTGGTCTATTGCCAATGATTTTGTGGCTTAGTTGTCAATATTGACATGCTTACATGAATCTCAATGGCGTAACGAAGAAACAAATAGAGGTTAGATTTGATCGAGCATGCAATGCTAGCAAAAGTCTCATTTCATTCCGTTAAGCAGAGCATGATTGCAGTTTAAAATCAGATAGATATCTAGTGTCGTCATCAATCCAGCGCGGCCCCTTATAGACTGAGGAAACGAGGTAGGTGGGTGGAAAAAAGGAAAGGTTCAGATGGAATAGATTTGGAAGATCAGAGAGCCAGAGGAGTAGGAAGTGAGGGATATGGAAGAAGATGGTGGCGTATATATGGGTGGATGGAAAATGGCTCTGAGGGAGAACGAAGAAGTAGGGTATGGTGGTATGGTATCACTATGAGAGGAGGTTGTGGTTAGCGCATGATACTCACTCGACTCACTTGCGGAAGGAGCGATGAATGACTCACCAAGAAATAATCAGCAACTGGCTTCTTCGCGGGCATACCCCTTGTATCCTGCGCAGCGGCTTCGAAGACGCGATATCTTCGCCCGGGGCTACGCAGCGTCTGTTTATTCACGGTACCGGTCAAAATTCCATTGCTCCGGTTGTAGTCGCCATTACTTCTAGTCACGGTGCCTCCATTGCTCGTATCTTCGCCTAGCTCTAGGATAGCAGCGACATTCCCGCAGCGGTAGCAATAGTTAGGCGCCGACCAGACGGTGACAATGCCGCCGTCGAACATTTCCTTATAGCCCTCCATGACGAGCTGGTGAGCGCGCGCGATGAGGGAGAGGTCGTTCTTGTAGTTGAATCCCTTGACGATGTCGGCGCCGAAGAGGAAGCCTGCACCGCGGGGGCTGAGGCCCCAGCCGTCGATCTCGTCGGGGTCGGACCACAGAAGATCGCACATGGCGCCTTCGTGAGGGACTTCCTGTTTGCGATCGATGAGGCGAATCTTATCGACTGTGTCGATGAGTGGGGATAGGCCGCCGTGGACGCAGAGGACGGCACCGGTTCGGCTGCTGTTGTTGCTGCCGCCGCCGCCGGACGCGCCCGTTCCTGGGGCGCCGGTTCGCATAGATGTCTGGCTCTGCGTCCTCGGCGGTGACGTGCTTCCGTTGTCTAGTGAGCTTCGTGGTCTTTGTTTATAAGTTTTCATGAGGACTTCTCCTTTGGAGTTTAACACCTCGGTCTCGAGTTCGCCGTCTTCGGTCGACATAGTCGATTGTGTTGTGTCGTTGTAAGATGGTCCTGACGACTCCAGATCTGAGCTGGCCCCAAGGACCAGAGCTCCTAATGCTAGGTAGTCGAACACCTCGCAGCAATATCTCCAAACATTGGCACTTCCGTATTTGCGGATACACTCGTCGTAAAAACCGTAGACAGTCGTAATCTGTCGGGATTCGTGGTTGCCGCGAATCAACGTGATCCGATCGGGATAGCGAACTTTGAGGCAGAGAAGGAGCAGAAACGACTCTAATGAATAGAACCCACGGTCGACAAAGTCTCCCATAAACAGGTAGTTGGTGTCAGGAACATCTCCGCCAACTCGGAACAGCTCCATCAGGTCGTGGAATTGTCCATGGATATCCCCGCATATCGTAACTGGTGCATCAACGCAAACCACATTTCCTTCTTCTATCAGGAGCTCTCGCGCCTTGTAGCAGAGTTCGCGGACTTGGGCTTCGGGGATTAAGCGACAGGCGCGAAGTTGGGCGATCGCCCTACAAGGAGGCAAGCATTAGCTTGGGCAGCAATAAGATGGCGTTCACAGCACGGTACCTATCAAGATCACTCATGGTAACCTAGCGCAAGCGAGAGAGCGAGTCTACGAGGATAGTTGGGCTTGAAAGAAGGCTATTCTGTGGGTCCTGACCTCTGGATGACTGAGAGGGCGGCGGGAGACCGAGACAGCGGGTTGGAGCTCCGGATGGAAAGAATGGTCCACTACGAGTGTGGAAACGAGACGATCATTTTCTTCTCATCTAATGTTTCTCTGTAAGCGGTCCCGGAGAGAGAAAGATGGAGGAAGTGTACGAGAAAGACCTGCAAAGAGGCGTCGTACTCGTGGGGTCTGCTGATGCAGGGAGGTGATGCTTTGCGCGCGCTCTGGCGGTTCTCCGGGCAGAGTCGCGTTTCGCTGGGCGGAAGGCTGGCTGGCCAATGACAGCCGTCTAAGATTAGATTAGATCTGATCGCCAAGCCCAGGCCGAGTTCGCCCTTCCGCCCGCTTCAAGTGCGGCTTCATCCGGTCAGGCCCTGGAGCTATCTACCCCTCCGCATTATTGCCATTAAACAGGCCATGTCTCCCTGGGGCATGAATTAGCCCAATTGCCTTAATATAATCGTTATCTACCTGGACCGTATGTCTACCCCGGTCTCCCTTGTGTAAGGTCGTTGTAACTGATCAGCCCACACAGTCCACCCATCCAATGCCGTGACCGTTCCAAACCTACTTCCAATAATCGATCGTTTCTGATTCTCTACCAACATGCCGCCACATCTCCATCCCCGGTCGCGGTCGACAACCGGCCTTTTCGCGGGCACTCTACTGGCGTCACTTGTGGTTGTCGGTATCCCACACGTCTTCCCTTGCCCGGCCCCGCGTACCACATTCGCCGACTCTGAGATGATCATCGGCCCCGACGGCCAGCAAATCCAGAGGGTGCGAAGAAGACGACGGAAGGATGCCGAGATGTTAGCACAAGAAGGGAACATGCTCCCGCAGAAACCCACAAACACTGCCGATGAAGAAATAGCGACGTTTCTGCAATTGGAGGAGGAAGCGAAGCAGTACGCCAACATTAGACACGAGTGTCCAGTACCAAAGCCTACTGGGGTCATAGGGAGCCTGCTAGGTTTCCCTAAAGGGACAGACGCGCAAGTACCTGCGGGAGAGAGTCGATAAGCGGATGTTGGAGGGCAGCGGGGGTAATACCCAGGGATGCAATGTTGCGGTATAAAGAGCTGAAAGAATATACAACGACTAAAACCAAGGTCGGTCTATTGCGGACTCAATGCTGCCTATCAAGGGCACATCTTGAGGCCATGAAGCGGATGATGGGCCAGCGCGATATACCCTTGTACATTTACTGCCATAGCCTGTTTCTAAGTGGTTGGACTTATGTTTAGAAATATTTTATATGTAAGAAATAAAATGATTACTATCAAGTACGCATGATGACTTGTCAACGAGTCTGCCAACTCAATTCCTCCTCGAAAATCTTGATATGACAGCTCGGAACGGGGATACTAATCCCAAAACGGACAGCTATCCCCGGCCCCAGGGCCCGCGGCCGCGGCCAGTCTTGAGGCCAACATACTCCGACAATTGCGACGGAGCTCCTCCATCAACAACTAAAATGGCATTGACGGAGCTCGTGAGCGATCTTTGCTTAAACCCAAAGCATACAAGATGGATCGCCCCACTACTCAACATCGGCGATGGCCTTCTCTGCGCCTTCATCATCTGGAGAGTCCCTTGTAAGATACACAACCCCATCCAATCCCTCCCACCCTAGATAGCCTACTGACTTAGTTCGCACCAGACACTGAAATCGACTGGACAACATACATGCAGCAGGTAAAGCTCTACCTCTCCGGTGAGCGCGACTACACTCGAATCGAAGGCTCCACGGGCCCGCTCGTCTACCCAGCCGCCCACGTCTACAGCTACTCGGCCTTGTACCACGTAACCGACGAAGGGAGGGATATCGCCTTCGGGCAGATCGTTTTCGCTTTCCTATACCTAATAACGCTTACCGTGGTAATGGCTTGCTATAGGCGGGTAGGGGCTCCGCCGTATTTGTTTCCGCTGTTGGTTCTGTCAAAGCGGTTGCATAGCGTTTACATGCTGCGGCTCTTTAACGACGGGCTGGCGGCGCTTGCTATGTGGGGCTCTATTTGGCTGTTCATGAATCAAAAGTGGGCGCCGGCGGTTGTACTTTGGTCACTTGGGCTGGGGGTTAAGATGACTTTGCTTCTTCTGGTCCCGGCGATCGTCGTCGTGCTTGCTTTAAGCTTGGATATTGGACGGTGCATTCGACTGGCGGGTCTAGCTCTGGGTGTTCAGGTCTGTGCTAACCTCGCTCTGAGAATCCTTGAGTACAGAGAGCTTACACAAGCTAGGTTCTGCTTGCGGTACCGTTCCTGCAGACGAACCCTAGCGGCTATTTTGAGCGCGCCTTTGAATTCGGTAGGCAATTTATGTTCAAGTGGACAGTAAACTGGAGATTCGTGGGGGAGGATATATTCCTGTCCACGCGTTTCTCGCAGGGCTTGGTAGCTTTGCATTTGCTCATACTGGTTGTTTTTGGGATCACGAGCTTTCTAAAACCATCCGGCACTGACTTGCCCAATTTTGCCGGTAAATTCCTCACTGGGCGACATCGCGGGATGGCGCTTCATCCTTCTTTTACTATGACCGTACTATTGACATCCCTCGCTGTCGGCCTGCTGTGTGCAAGGTCGATACATTATCAATTTTTCGCCTATCTTTCTTGGGCGACACCGTTCCTCCTTTGGCGGGCTGGTTACCATCCAGTTCTCGTGTGCGCAACGTGGACAGTGCAGGAGTTGGCTTGGAATGCCTATCCAAGCAGCAACCTAAGTTCTGCAGTTGTGGTACTCTCGCTCTGCGCCCAAGTGTTCGGCGTCCTTATCAACAAGAACCGCGCATTCCCCCTTTCACCTCCGACATCAAAAGCAAAAGAGCACGTTCAGTGAGCGTCTTAGCTCGTCGGTAGCAATGTTGGGTTGACCGGTCCGCGACCATGCGAGATTGTGCGATCTAGACCTGCCCCGAAGAGGGAATGGATTGCGCGGGAGGCATTCGTAATGGGCAGTGAACCAGTCATCGCTTTTTTAAGCGTCCGACTCGTCAGAGGAAGGCATCTTCCCAGTTTTGGAATCGTCTTCGTCGTCAGATCCCACGACTGGCTGTTTCACGAATTCTTTGGGCCTTCTCTAGGTGTTAGATAAATCCAACCAGCGGCAATACGCCACCACTTACCAGAAGTATGCTTTGCGCCAGGCTTTCTCGTCGCGAACGATGTTGACGATCTCCCCCTCGAGCTTGTTGTCACGGGTGTCTAGAGCGTTGGTATCCACCACGACAAACGAACCTCGCTTCATCCAGATGGTGGATCGGAACTTGGCGGGCAGCTCGACAAGCGCAGTCTTCTTCGAGGGGAATTGGACCGAATAGATGTTGTTTCCCGTGGCTTTAATGACTCGCGCAACCTCTTGACCTGGTGCAAGTTCATCAGGCGGAAACATAGTTTCCTCAGCCGTCGCAAGGACTTTGCGTCTTGGGGGAGGCATTGCGATATATCCAGGTGTATTCCAGTGGGAAGGGTGTTCAATTTTTGTGAGCAATGAGGCTAGATCGCACTGGACTTGGAATTGAGAAACCACACTCTTCTTCCCCGCCATGTAGAGATATTTTGTTATCACGTGAGCACTAAACCGAATATAGAGCGCCGCGGCTTCCAACTATCCCCGATGCACTCCTACACACTACTAATACAAGTCAGAAACGGATAAACAGGTAGGAATGCCGATAGATGGAGCCCGTCACAGTTCACTGGCCGGGTAGATCAGGAGCGGTTATCGCCGTTGATCAGGCCAGAAGCCTCAACGTTCCAGAACAAGGCGCATGACCCTTAGATGCATTCAAGGATTCCTAGAGCCAGTATACAGCAAGGGACAGAGACGCTGGACTGTACCCGTGGACCGTGGCCCGTGGGAACATTCAAGCAGGATCGATTGGATTCTGGATTCCGTAGCTCAAGCATCTGCTGCTTTGCCTTGAAAGCCTGCAGTCAGGGATGTTCGAGGCCTAATGAGGGGTTCACTGCAATCATTCATGGCTGGAAGTAGGCTCCGGATATCCCTGCTGAAGGAACAGATACGGTTCGCGGTGACGAATTCTGGCCGGCTTAGAGCTGATGCAAGATTCTTTGATCTGCACATCGCTTCTTCTGTCCCAAACTGGGCGTTGAGACCGCCGGGTCCGTTCGTCGGCGAGTGAATTCCTGGGTCTCATTCCTTTCATCGTGGACGCGTGAGGTGAGGCCATACTTTGTACCAAGTAGACCACCCACTCCTGGAGGACTCAGCATGATAAAGCCCGATGTAATCGAGTCTGACATGCACTCGTTGATACCTTGCGAAGTCTGATCTCCCCGACTCAGCTTAGCAGCCATACAATCAGAGGGCGTACCCGACTTCTCTATCGCACAGCCCCTTACGATTCTGAGATTGTGGATAATCATCGGTCTTGCCACGGGAATCTGAGAAAGCGACTTCATTTCGTCATCGACTGACGGCGTTGTCTCACATGTGTCAAGGATTTGAAAGATCTGCTGAGGATTATTGAGGTTGCATGTTGGTTAGAGACTGTGCTGCCCCCTCCCTCTTTTCCGGTGTCAACAAAAGCCCCCGCGGTGGACATCTTCCGCCTCTGAGGTCGCTCTCCACACTCAAACCTCCCCTCCCTGATCCACGCCCAATCTTGAATCTGCCGGCATCGACCTGCCTTTCTGACCTCATCTACTCCGTGCCTACTTTTTACGGAGTTTCTCCTGCTTTTTGTCGTCTCTCACTCCCTACCCCTCTTCAACCGGTCGCTTTGTCGCACCGCTCCTCGAGTTCGTTCCCCGACCACCACCCCCCCTAGGTTAGGCCTCATTCACCATGGACGGGGACGAGCTCATCGCCTCGGTCTACCGCAAGATCGAGCGGGAGAGAGCCCTCATCGCCGCCGCAACGAATATGCGACAGTCCACCGATAACCCTCTGGTACAACAAAGGATTAACGCCAACATCCAAGAAGGAAATAAGAACATCATCTATCTGGAGGAGAAGATGAAGGAGCTGCAGCTGCGTCAGATGGAGCGAGAGTCCGGTTCACCTACCGATAAACGCCTACCACCGAACCCTGTTGATGGTCCCGCCCCTCCGCCGAAAGATCCCTACGGTGATTCTGCACAGTATCCGCAGCCTGGCGGCGGATCTATGCCGTCAAGCGCTCCTTTCAAGGATCCCCGACCTTTTGCGCCTGTGCCCAAAGCCCGCCCGAATTATACAAAACTCGGTATGTTCGAATACGTGTAGTTTTACGGCGGCGAGCTGCCGCTATGCTATACTTGCCGTATACTGATGCGTATCTTCTCTAGACCTGATTAAATATGATACCCAATACCTTGGACCCAAGATCCAGCTCATGTTATCACAGCTTGAGTTCAAGCTGAGTGTCGAGAAACAATATAAAGCGGGCATTGAGAAGATGGTTCGGCTGTACCAAGACGAAGGCGATAGGAAGAGTCGCACGGATGCTGAGGGCCGACGGATTGAGAGTAATCAGAAGATACAGCTTCTCAAGCAGGCCCTCAAACGATATGAAGACCTTCATGTTGATATTGAGTCGGCAGACACTGCGGACGGTGCGAAAATACTTGGTTCATGCATGTCATACTTTCATAGCTAACGTTGACCTCCGCAGATGAAAGTTTAAGCGCCCCGAATCTGCGCAAGCCGCTAACCGGTCTTCTGACGATGCGGATTCATGCCGTTCAGGACGTCGACCATGCGACTAGCTCAAGATTTTCCAGAGGCCCTGAAACATTCGTTATTGTGAAGGTCGAAGATACTATCAAGGCTAGAACAAAGGCGACCAGATCCGACAGGTGGCAGGATGAGACATTCAATCTCGACATCGATAAAGCGAACGAGGTTGAGCTCACCGTATACGACAAGGCTGGCGACAGGCCCACCCCGATTGGTATGCTGTGGTTGCGCATTACTGATATCGCGGAAGAGATGCGTCGAAAGAAGATTGAAACTGAAATCAATGCTTCGGGATGGGTGTCGGCGGATAAGATGGGCCCCGGCGGCGGCCCTGGAAGGTCGGATCCTGCTGGCCCGGCCGGTTCGGCACAACATGGTGCCTCTGCAAGCTACGGCAACCCTGGAGCAGAAGGCCAAATGGGCGGCGCTGGTGCTCCGTTGATGGTTGAGGCATGGTTTGCCTTGGAGCCGGTGGGCAAGATCTACATATCGATGAGCTTTGGTAATAAGTCTCGTCATGCTGGCCCGATCCTCATCGCTAACATCTCTTCTAGCCAAGCAGTTAAAAGACCGACGACCATTCGACATTGGTCTCAACCGTCAAGGTGCCGTCCGACAAAGGAAAGAGGAAGTCCACGAGAAGCAAGGTCACAAGTTCGTCACGCAGCAATTTTACAACATCATGCGTTGCGCTCTTTGCGGCGACTTCTTGAAGTATGCTGCCGGCATGCAATGTGCCGACTGCAAGTATACCTGCCACAAAAAATGCTACCCCAAAGTGGTCACGAAGTGTATTAGCAAGGCGAACTATGAGACGGATCCCGACGAAGAGAAGATCAATCACCGCATCCCGCATCGTTTCGAAGGGTTCTCCAACATCTCCGCCAACTGGTGTTGTCATTGCGGATACTTACTGCCTTTCGGGCGTAAGAATGCTAAGCGCTGTTCAGGTGAGTTTGCATCTGTACGTTTGTACGGCAGAAAGTATAAGCTAACTATTCTTGCCAGAGTGCGGTCTTACTTGCCACGCGCATTGTACGCATCTCGTGCCCGACTTCTGTGGTATGTCCATGGAAGCAGCGAACCAGATTCTAGAGACTCTTATCCGCCATAAAAACCACAACAAGTCTCCATCCGTCAGCTCTGGACTCAGCGGGAAGACGCTTCGACCTGGCGGCTCCCAAGATACAGGCCATGCATACCCAAAGCCTGTGGAAGGCCCATCCTCCTATGGGCAACGGCCGCCGTCTGCTGAAGCAGTGAGTGCCGCGGCGACATCTTATATTCCACCGCAATCGCCTACTTCTCAGAGACAGCCATTGCCCCCGCGAACTTCTTCATCAAGTCCTGCCGCTGCCGCTGCCGCCGTGGCAACAGGACAGCGTATACCTGGTATGTAACCTGTTTTGTGCCTTTCATTCATCTACGCAAACATTAACCATCGAAATTACAGATGCCGGCCGGCCTGTTCAACCTCCCGCTCATGCGCATTACGACCCGGCCGCATACGCATCTTACCAGCAACAAGGCGCTATGCAGCAAGGATACCCGCCTGCTCAGGCAATGCAGAAGGTTAATGCGCCATCACCTTATGGCATGCACCCGCCTCAGCCGCCGCAGCAGCAACAGCAAGCGATGCAGGCTATGCAGCAGCAAATTCCTGTGAAGGAGGAACCTCAGCAATCGAAGGTCAGGATTGGTCTGGACCACTTCAACTTCCTTGCCGTTTTAGGAAAGGGTAACTTCGGAAAGGTCATGTTGGCGGAGACAAAATCCACCAAGAAGTTGTATGCCATCAAGGTGTTGAAGAAGGAGTTCATCATCGAGAATGATGAAGTCGAAAGCACGAAATCTGAGAAGCGAGTTTTCCTTGTCGCTAACAAGGAGCGCCACCCCTTCCTTCTCAACCTGCACGCTTGTTTCCAGACAGAGACTCGCGTTTACTTCGTTATGGAGTATATCAGTGGTGGTGATCTGATGCTGCACATCCAGCGGGGCCAGTTCGGCCTCAAGAGAGCACAGTATGTTCCTCTGCGCATTTTTATCCTCCGCGTTAGCTAACGCAGTTTCCAGGTTCTATGCAGCAGAGGTGCTGCTCGCTTTGAAATACTTCCACGAGAACGGTGTTATCTACCGTGATCTGAAGCTCGACAACATCCTGCTGACTCTAGATGGTCATATCAAGATTGGTGATTATGGTCTTTGCAAGGAGAATATGTGGTATGGATCCACCACAAGCACATTCTGTGGTACTCCAGAATTCATGGCACCTGAAGTATGATCCCATCTCGCTTATATTTAACGCCCTTGCTAAGACTTGTAGATTCTCCTTGACAAGAAATATGGCCGAGCTGTTGATTGGTGGGCTTTTGGTGTTCTCATCTACCAGATGCTTCTGCAACAGTCGCCTTTCCGTGGTGAAGATGAAGACGAAATTTACGATGCCATTCTCGCAGACGAGCCTCTCTACCCCATACACATGCCCCGGGACTCAGTATCTATCCTGCAGAAGCTGTTGACTCGGGAGCCAGAACTGAGACTCGGGTCCGGTCCCACAGATGCCCAAGAGGTCATGTCTCACGCCTTTTTCCGCAACATCAACTGGGATGACATCTACCACAAGCGAGTCCCGCCACCATTCATGCCGACCATCAGCAGCGCAACGGATACTAGCAACTTCGACCAGGAGTTTACCAGCGTCACTCCTGTGCTTACTCCAGTGCAATCAGGTAAGGCACCGCTCTTGCTTCTGTGTCACGCCTAGTTCTAACTCTTTTTCTTTAGTTCTTTCCCAAGCCATGCAGGAAGAGTTCCGTGGTTTCTCGTACACCGCGGATTTTGCTTAGTCGAAACGTTCCCTTCAGCGAGATGTTCAAACTTGGATTTACGTCAGATCCCTGCTTCTTGGTTCTGATGAATGCTTCGCGTCTTTTGCACTGAAATAATAGTCATTGCACATACATACCCATAAGAGTTTTGAGAGCAGGTGCGAGTGGGCTTCTGAGGCGCAGATTGAGAAAAAATGGTGGGAGTGAGTGATCTGGGGAGGTTGCTAGTTATTCAACGGTTGTCTGTCCTTGTAATGGAATGTTAACCTTGCCATTCAAGGAATGTAATTGTGCTTTATTATCTTGTCCTAACCAATAATGCTGTATGAGTCAATGGGAGGGGGCATTTGCTCCGTCGGGAGCGAGACCACTGCATCATCTAGGTACTGCTGTATCCATCCCAGTCCTGACTAGTTGAGGGAGTATTTCAGTGTTACGCCCGCCTCACAAAGGACTATTTCGAGGTCTTTCCTTCTGTCACCACGCCTCTGCTATACTTTCTTTGTCCTCAGACGTCTTCCAAGGTTCCCATAACACCGTGACAAAGAAGAAACCACAAGTGGCATTTTCAATATGTGTTCCAAAATAGCCTCTTTATCCTTCAGCAACACAAAGACTCGATGGGAATCATAACTGACATCTCTCCAGCGCCCGCCCGACTTCCTCTTCACATCCCCAATTCACCTCAAAGTCTCCATCATCTCGACTTGTGGACTATTTTTGTCTGTTGACGAGGCTACTACTTCTTCTCTATTGCAATTACGATATTCGCCAAATCGAAAATCAAGGACTCCTGCACGCACTACGACCATAATGTACAGCGCGTCTAGCAGCTCAAGCGCCGGCGGAATGCAGTCGATCTTGAGCGAAGAAAGGTCAGTAAACCCAGCTAAGCGGCAATATTCCTTCAATCCCGCATACATACCACTCGAAGATGAACCGGACTAATCAGATAGCAATATTAGTGCAAGGACTACCCCGCCGAAAAGGAAGTACAAGGCAGTGACTGTCGAAGATGCGAACAATGATAGTGATTACTACCCTTCGAAAAGCTCTGCTCCTCGTCCACCCAAGAAGCAGGTACTCCGTAAGGCCCCCGAATTCTACTTTTATTGCTTCAATAACTGAAGAAGCACCCCCAGCATCAACGCCGGGTACCGTACCCCGTGGTGGCATCGCCTCATCACCCATCATCAAGGAACCGACGCCCAAGAGTCCCTCTCCTCCGCGATTCAGAACCCCGTCTACCCCTTCGAGAGCCACCACTAGCACATCCTCTCAAGCTTATGGCACCTCTAGCCGTAAAGGTAGACTGATGCCGAGAGCCCCAGCACGGCGGAGGTCCTCTCATCACGAGGAGGACCGTGATTTCTTGCCCGACAGTGACGATGAGGAAAATGGTTTCTGGGAAATTCCCGACAACGAGAAAGCAACCGTTGTATTTGACTATGACAGGGAGCGGGATAGGCGGTATGCGCATGTACTCAACATTCCGGAGGGCATGTACACCAGAAA
The DNA here is from genome assembly GCF_003369625.1 of Aspergillus mulundensis. NCBI lineage: Eukaryota > Fungi > Ascomycota > Eurotiomycetes > Eurotiales > Aspergillaceae > Aspergillus > Aspergillus mulundensis. Next base: position 314,553 of record NW_020797902.1, on the reverse strand, counting down.
GGAAAAAGAGCTCTTTTTAAAATTGGCCATGCGCGGTTTTGAGCCACTCGCCCCGAAGCATTGGCAGTTTGATTTTCCGACCTTGCCTGATTCTTTGTTTCCTGAGGAGGGCAAAGAGCAAGCAGAGCCGATCATTCAAATATCCAGAAGCACTACATTTTACGGTAAGCTCCAGGTTCTACCTCGCCAGAAGTCCTACTGACCTCGTCTAGCAATCAAGTCGCTCAATAACCTCTTCTCACTCAGTGGTCGTGTAAGAGACTGCAGTGTGGTGAAAAAGGATCCTGAGAATATCATCAAACAGAACATCATGAAGTACATTCGTTGGGCACTGTATGATGTGAACCTCGACGTTAATCGTGCGTCAATGCCGATCCATGTGCTACACGCCAAAAAGCCCAGCGAGGAGATGATCGATGCACTTGAGCGAGTCAATAACCGCCTGAAGAAACTCGCCGCCCGGCACAGAAAGGCCCTGGCTGCTGCTCCCGGCGCGAACAACGACGAGCTACCTTTACTCATCGGTTTCCTCGCCACAGGTCCCATTCTTGCTGTATTGACATATGACCTCAGTCTTATGAGCGGCACGTCGGAGGATGATGAGCTTGACGCAAAATTCTTCGCAGAAATCGACTTCTCAGAGAGGGGCCAGGATGTATGGAACTCGCTATCTGTTGCTATTACCGTCATGCATATCCGCAATACAATGGCCCGACTCGCGCGAAATGGGTATGGAGGATATGCGAGGACTCCGACGATCATCTCTGGAAACGAGGATCTTTAGGCCCTAGGACATAATTTGGTGAGAGTTGTGGTTGTGGCAAGGCTAGTCCTGTTGCATGTATATATTCCAGTCTTTTAGATTTTTCTGTGTTTTTTATTTTATCTTCATACTTGGATGTCTTGTTGTATTATCGTTATTTGAAGAGATCGGGCAATTTACCCCAGACAAGCGCAACCAGACCTGAAGTCCTGAACGTTGTTGAATCGATGGCCAGGGTCCTCCATCTTTCTTCACCTCTTCCTAGCTAACACCTACATCATCCCAGCTAAGAGAGTAGAGATGAAGCAACAGATCTTCCATTATCATGTCATCAAATATGTTGAATAATCAACTCAATGTTATAGCTTCCTTTTATGTGACCTAGTCGGGTGTGTTCTCCCAGACTTGAGCTGGGATCGGGGTTAGGGCTCGGAGAATTTCCTTTTTGGGAGGCAAGTGAGGCTATACTCTAACTCCGTCAATACCCCGGTCAATCTTATCTCAGTCTTAGCTCAGTCTTATATAACGAGTCACTTATAATATAAATTGTATTTTGTCGGCGTGCTCTAACTTGCTTGCCCCAAGCAGATTAGAATCGATATTTTTTTTTTATCGACGGCACGTTCTCACTGCACAGAATGACCTCCCTGAGCATCACCGGAGACTCCATCCCCTCGCTCGAGGGAAAAGTCGCTCTAATTTCTGGTATGCACATTACCTACTTCTGAAATCTTCTACTTGTTACTGAACCTGAACCATGTCCAGGAGGCTCCTCCGGCATCGGCCACGCCGCAGCCCTAATTCTCCTCTCCAAGGGCGCAACCGTGCATATCTTGGACGTCAACCCTCCTCCTCCTCCGGAACCGGACAGGCTAATCTTTCATTCTTGCAACATAACCTCCTGGTCCTCTCTCCTCTCCATCTTCACATCCATTGGAGCAGTCGACTATGTCTTCGCGAACGCTGGCGTCTCCGAATCCACGAACTACTTCGCGGACACCTTCGACGCAACAGGTCAACTGGAAGAACCAACCTACGATGTCCTCGAGGTCAATCTGCGTGGCGTGCTCAACATCGTCAAGCTAGCATGGAGCTCCATGAAGAAACATGGCAGAAAGGGAAGTATCGTGATTACGTCCAGCGCAACGGCGTACGCGCCTGAGCAGAGCTTACCTGTTTATGCGGCCGGGAAGAGTGCTGTGAGCCTTTCCTCTTCCCCTATCTTCTGCTTGGGATCCCGCGATGTTGTATGCGGGTACTGATATGGCATGGTGTAGCTGATCGGCCTCATCCGCTCCCTCCGCAGCGTAATCACGCAAGACGGCATCACAATCAACGGCGTGGCCCCCGCGGCAACAATCACTTCGCTGTTACCGTCGCACCTCGCGGCTCCTATCATGGCCGCTGGACTGCCAGTCTCCTCGGCTCACTTCGTAGGGCTCGCGCTGGTATACTCTGCCACTGCGATGCAGGAGCGAAAGGTGGAGGTTTACGGTAAAGAGGAAGAGAAGGTCCTTTACGGGGAGGAAAGATGGAATGGAAGGGTTATTTTGACGCTTGGAGATAGCTATACCGAGCTTGAAGAGGGTATTTCGGATCTCAGGCCGTGGTGGCTTGGGAGGGGGAATCTGGGGTTCACGAGGATGCAGCAGGCGGCGACGGATTTTAGGGAGGGGGCTTGATGTCAAGATACCCAGGCAGATATATGTCGTGATGTGTCCAGCTGTATCATCCAGATGTTTGTGATTGAAGGATGGAAGTGTCGAGAGAAATGGAGCTGAAGTACGGTACCCGTACGGTACGGTAAGGTAACCACGTGACTTTGTCGAGGCGGATCCCCGCCGTTTGTACTTGATCTACTTGACCATCTTTCCCAGCCAAGCCCATCATGGATGCAGCCGATGACCGAGAGGTCAAACTTCAGCGGGCCTCCGGCGACCTTGTCGAGGAATTCCTGGTCAAATTGCCTTCTTTGCTCTGGAAGCCACAGTCCACTAAAAAAAGCGTCCGAGTCCCGAGGAGATGGACGTTGGCTTCGAAAACAGAACGCCTCGTCAACTTGGTAAGTTGAGATTTCTATGTGACACTATCAAGTGGCCATCTGCTAATTATTCTGCAGCTAGAACCTTTCCAAGAATGGCCGCAGTTGCTTGATCCACACCTGCAATCACTTTTGCCTCCTCTTGTTGATGCTCTGCTGGCGTACTTGCTAATGCATCGTGATCAATATGCTAGCAAGTCGGAGAACCAGCAGGCAAAGTCCTTGTACCCTCTACCAAGGGCCATATGTAGACTTCTCTATACCTTTTGTAAGGTTCGAGGTGTCAAGGTCATCAGTAGATTCCTCAACAATGAGCCAAAGTACCTCGACCCTCTACTGCGGGCCTTCATTGAGTGGGATGCCGCTGAGCCGAATGGCTCTAACGGAGATATCCCCCTTCGTTTAGTTTGGGAAGAGCGCTATGTGCTGCTAATTTGGCTCTCGCATCTGTTACTGGCTCCTTTTGATCTGTCTTCAATGTCGTCCAACGATATACCAGTGCCATACCGGGGAAATGAACTCATCGACCGTCTACCGCCACAAACGCCAGCAGTAACCAAATCCCTCCTCTCAGTCGCGTTGGCCTATGTTAATGTGGCAGGAAAGGAGCGTGAAGCCGCGACTATGCTCCTTGCACGGCTAGCTCTGCGTGGGGATATGCAAGCTCTAGGCATCCTGAGGAGCCTTACTGACTGGGCGTTTACTGTATTGCATCCTTCTGCGGGGACTGGGCCGTTAGTTGTTTACGCGTATCTTGGAATCTTGTCTTTCCTGGCACGTTTGACCGGATCTGGCCAAGCCGAGGACTTCGCGCCACTGATTATTCCTGTGTTCCAGCAGACGATCCGACTTGTTCAGGGTGGTACCGCAGTTTCTCAAGTGATCCTGTCGTCCGCTCTGGCTCGGAAGACTATGATCAAGATTATTCGGTCTATCACCGTCATGGCGCTTTCCCTTAGCGAGAGAAGTAGCAGTCCACTATCAGATGACCAGGTTTCCTACATCTTAGAGGAGGCAATTGACAACTTCTTGACCGCTCTTGCAGATAAGGATACTCCTGTACGATTCGCTGCGAGCAAAGCGCTCAGCATCGTGACCTTAAGGTTGGACCCAGGCATGGCAACCGAGGTCATTGAAGCCGTTACTGGCTCCTTGGAGGAGAACATCCTACACGAGACAATGGAGGGTAAGATAATAACGCCGTCTGAGGCAAGGAAGCTTGGAACTAGCATGTTGAAGCGGAATTTAAGCGCTGTCGATGCTCAGAGGTGGCAAGGCCATATTCTCACATTAGGCCATTTGCTATTTCGACATGCTCCTCCAACTCACCAACTGCCTAATGTACTGCAGCCGCTTGTATCTGGGCTAGACTTTGAACAAAGGTCTTCTACTGGAAGCTCGGTCGGGACTGGCGTTCGCGATGCCGCATGCTTCGGTATATGGGCTATATCACGGAAATATACAACCCAAGAAGTCCTCGCGATAAATCGACAGGAAATCTATTCATCCACTGCGCAAAATGACGTGAACATTCTTCAAATGCTTGCCATCGAGCTTGTCTGTGCTGCCTGTGTCGACCCGTCTGGCAATATCCGAAGAGGTGCGTCTGCTGCGCTGCAAGAGCTCATCGGTCGCCACCCCAATACCATTGTGGAGGGTATACCCATCGTACAGGTGGTGGACTACCACGCAGTGGCCCGTCGTTCACGCGCCATGATTGATGTTGCAAAGGCCACTGTTGCTCTAAGTTCCCAATACTGGAGTCCCCTTGTCGAGGCATTGATGCAGTGGAGGGGTATCGGGTCGGCCGACGCTGAATCCAGAAGACACGCAGCAAAGGCTCTTGGAGTTCTCAGAACTCAGGAAGCCAGCAAGTCTGTACTCATTGTCCTTCAAAAGCTATGGAACAAACTTCACAGCATCCCTCGCAGTGATGTGGAGACGCGACACGGATGCATGCTCGCCATATCCTCTGTTATCGACGCCTTCACTGGCTTCAATTCTTCCGAAATTGGTCAAGCCGAAGATGATGTGCTCGGTGTCGCCAAGCAGATATCTAAGTTCTGGGAAATCTTTGATTCCCCTGTTGGACCCAACAAAGACGACTTGACTCTTCAGACCTCCCGTCCAGAACTCACTGCAGAAGCGTCATCGTGCCTCATATCGTCACTTTCTCAATCATCGGCGCGTGTTCAAGAGCTTTTAGATTCTGAACCTTCTCTGACCTTGCTCGAGAAAACTTGCAAGACTCTTATGCTCTGCCTTTCAAGGAGTGATGATGTCTCCATAGAGGCCTCGTCCAATGCCATTTCTCAGTTGTGGTCCCTTCTACCATCCTCGAAACAGGATGAAACCATGCAGGCCTGGTTCTCACATATTCGTTCAACTCGGAACCTGCCGACCGGTCGTGGTCAAATCTCCGTTCTTGGTTCAATCTTCGGCAAACTCAGTCCAGCTGACGCTGCTCGTGATTCAGTCATTGAAGAGCTCATCCGTTGTGCCGAAAAAGAGGAATTGATTGAGAAACGTGTAGCGGCCGTCAAGAGCTTCACTACTGGAGTGCTGCCGCACATAGGTATGTACGCCCCCTGATACTATAGAATGTTATATTAAGCAAGAAACAGATGTGACCGAGAATATTTCCAAAAGCCTTATTGGTTTCCTGAACGATTACACGACGGATAGGCGCGGTGACATCGGGTCTTTGGTTAGATTGGAAGGCATCCAAGCGGCAAAGGTCGTTCTTCAGCGTAAGGTCAGCGTTACGAATCCGTCACACGTTCAGGACATTGCCGGTTGTCTCTGCCGTCTTGCCGCAGAGAAGTTGGACAAGGTTCGTCTCGAAGCTTGGCTATGTCTACAGATTTCCTGGGAAAGTGCTAGTGAATTCCCGCCGCTATCAAGGTACGATCACCCTTACACATATGGACAGGTATCCCTCTTTAGTATGATAAGTGCGCTAAGTATCGCAGACGCTATGAGCACTTTAGCCAAGTCTGTACGACCGAGTACTTCGTTCAGCTGCTGAAACTACAGGCAATTGACTGGCTACGACTCCCATTATTCCAGGGCCTCGCTACCTCCGCTGTTGCCGGTGCCGAGGGCCTGATACGTGCCACCCGTTCAGCCTTGATACAAAGTATCAACCGACAATCGATCGAGCAACATCCAGAAGTTGCGACTGCTATTATCCACGACCTACTCCAGGTCTTGAACGAGAAACTCTCAGACGATCGTTACGCGATTCCGATCCTGGAGACAACAGCGTTCTTGTTAGACGGCTATGTCGCGTCCGTTCCTAGTTTCCAGAGTCCAACGTGTGTCCCTTCAACACCGTGCGCAACATGCTTGGAAGACACTAACTTTCCCAGTTTGAGAAGAATGTTCGTCCTTATTCAGAAATCCCATTTCAAGAGCTCGAATTTAGCCAGGCTTGAGGCCGCTATCAGGGCGTATGCACCACTCTCGAGGCTCCACCAGGTGCGAGGTGACGTATTGAAGAAGCTTACCGGAATGCTTCTGCATCCTTTCCCAAGGGTATGTGCTGTCTGCTGAAGACATGAAGCTGTTCTAACAAGCGGTAGGTCCGGGCCATGGTGGCCGAATACTTGTTCATGGAAACAGAGCTTGCCTTAGTCAAGCGGGAGGACTGGACGAGCCAGCCGTCGAAGCTGAAGGGCAAGGTGGAGGAGGTGAGGGGAGTTCTAGCATGTAAATAAGTTCTAGAGTCGAGATTGACGGGATATATCCTCCAGATTGTATAGAGACAGGGCAAAAAGACAAAAGAAGAAGATTGCGATGCATCATCCGTGAATCGAACACGGGCCTCATCGATGGCAACGATGAATTCTACCACTAGACCAATGATGCTTCTTATTGTAAGGCTGGCCAAAATTTACAGTTATATAGCAACGGCCCACAATCTCCACAAAAGCCGATCACATGACCTTGCGCCGTCTAAAGCGGCAAGCAATTCAAGCTGGATAACGCCGCGAGAGCAGCTACATACAAAAGAAACACCAATTGAAACACTAAATTCCGGCCTGCGGAAACCCCGTCTCCAGTCGCAAAGATGGCCACCGTCCCCGTACCCTCTAGCATCCCACCCAACCCCACGTGAGTCCATTCAAGCCCCCAGATCTCCCCTCCATACATACACCACTTACGGGAGCCCAGCTAACAGCTTCCCCTCCGCAGTGTCTACGTACGTGCGGCAAGCTTCGAGCCTCTACGCTCCTTATCTCCCTGTTAGAAATCCAACTAACAAACCGCCACCAGGTCCGCAACCTCGAAGAACGCATCAAACCCGACGAGCTGAAAGAAGCGCTCTCCGAAATCTTCTCCGAGTACGGCACGATCCTCGAGATCATAGCAAAGAAGAACCTGAAAGCAAAGGGCCAAGCATTCATCGTCTTCGACAACGTCGAGTCCGCGACCCGCGCCATCGACGAAATCAATGGCTTCGATCTCTTCGATAAACCCATGGTGCTCGACTACGCGAAGACGCGCAGCGATGCGACGGTGCTCCGTGAGGGCGGCGACGACGAGCTAGAGGCTCATAAGCGACGGAGGCTGGCGGAGAAGGGTATGCCCGCGCTATGATCTGCTTTACGTGCCTGTTTGTGCTAGCTGGGTACGGCATGCTAATGTTCATGTGTGTAGAGCGACGACAAGCGCACGAAGCGCTCGAAGCGCAGAAGAAGCTGAAGCGCCCGCCCGTCGGCGCCCCCGAACCCGGCCGCCCCGTCAAGGCCGCAAAGGGCGCGGGTCTCAAGCCCACATCTGGTGCTGCGACGGCCGTTATCCCCGACGAGTACCTGCCGCCGAACAAGATCTTGTTCCTGCGGGAGCTCCCCGATACAGCGGACCAGGAGAGTCTCACGGCTGTGTTTGGGCGGTTCGAGGGGTTCCGCGAGGTGCGACTTGTGCCTGGGAGAAAGGGAATTGCGTTCGTGGAGTACGAGAGCGAGTCTGGGGCTATCAGTGCGAAAGAGGCTACGTCGGGGATGTCCATGGGGCCGGAGGGGAAGCCGATTCGGGTTACGTACCAGAGGCAATGAGGTGCTTGGTACTCTGTTTGATTATTTCGTTTTCGGCGTTTCTTGGGCTGGGTTTTATGAGTCATTTTGAGCTACCTAATCGCAGCTTATGGGGTCTGCGAAATTCGAGCATGCATGTATGTGTGGTATGGCATGGCCTCTTTTGATTGTAGGCTGAGGAATCTAAAAACATCGAACGGCAAAAACAGTTATATGCCAAATGGGAATACACTACATACAAGGAAAGGGAATTAACAGGCTAAAAAATGACATCGTTGTCCTCTTGCTCCCCGAGGACATCGGGCGCCTCCGGGCCGTCTGGGGTTTCGGTGGCAGCACCTAGTTGCTTCTGGGCCTCCCTCTCCCGTGCGGCTTCGATTTCGGCATCGGCTGCCGCGACGTCTCGTTGCTTCTTGCCCGAGACCTTCTTGAGGCGGTAGAACTCTTCTCTGTCGAGTTCGTCGAGTTCGGAGTTGATGTCTATGGAGGATTAGTGTATGATAGGGTGGGAAGAGCAGGGACTCACATTTGATGGTGTTTTCTGTTCGGGGGATGATTACATGCTCACTGCGCCGCCTGTGTTAGCTCGATCCATAAGGGTCATACCCGATAAGCGGTGCTCACATTGCGTTTACTAGAGATGAGTTAGCACATGTGCACAGCAGTAATCCGGACCAAGTACTAACCTCTTCGGTTGACAACCTTAATGACTTCATCCAGAATAACGAACGCAGTCTGCAGACTCGCAAGTTCCACCAACGTCTCGACAGCACGAGCATATGTCTCCCGGCAGCGCTGCACTTGCTGTCCACCCTTTCCAAGACCAGTCAAGCCAAAGTCGTTGATTGATTCTTCTGTGTAGCTCTCAAAGTGCGGTAACAGGACACCGGAGACGTTGTCCTGGTTCGCTCGAACTCGGAACCGGGCCTGTTTGGCGGACTCTTGGACCTGGTAGCCGATATCACCACCAACAGCGTAGCTCACTTCCGCAAGGGAGAATGCAGCGACCTGCATCACCCGGCCCATCTTCTGCTTCGCCTCATCGATACGTCGGGTAATCTCTGGGGTTCGGTTAATGCCGGTGCTGCGGAGACGTCGTCGATAAGTAAATGTAGATATGCGTACCTCGGAAACGTCTAGGAATCGCATCAGTATTGGGAACTTGGCCAACGATATGGCAGTGGCTTACTTTGTCAGAGCTTCACTCTTTCTCTTAAGCAAGCTGTGTCCGGTCTCTGCACCCTTTAGTTTACTCTTCATCAACCCGAGCGACTGGCGGGTCGGGAAGACCGCCTCACGGCCCTATATCCAACCAGCATGTCAATACCATGTATACGACCTGCTGTCATCCTTGTAGCATCAGAGACTCACCACAGCTCCGGACATTGTGCAGGAATCCGGAAAAGAAGCTCAACTGAGGGACAAGCCACGATAGCGGTCCAGAGGCGGAGCGGGACCTGGAGGCTGTCGATAACATCACCGGCGACAGGAAGCTTGGACCACCCCGTGCCCGTCCGCATGTCACCCGCCACGTGACCCAGTGCCTCTGCCAACTTCGTCGCCGAAGCGCTCGTCGGTTTTCGCCCAACGCGACGATAAGGCTTTCCTGTTCATGCCAACATTTTTTACTGCGAATACGCGTTGACCGTGTGAGTTGGTCCCGCTCGATTGAGTGGCGCAATGCCAGGGACACTTCTGCCCCCGAGATCCCACCGGCAACACGCAGAGATGGATCGATCGTCGGCCTCGCGGCCTGACCTATACTTGATTGTGAGTATATTGAGACCAAGATGGACAAGCAGTTGCTAATATTATGCTCTCATTATAGGCCGATAACGATAGCGTGTACGAGCAGGATCTCCTACGGAACCCCGGCAGCATCAAGCCATGGCTTGCGTACATCGAATACAAACAGCAGAATGGGACGCTTTATGAGCAGGCTTTCGTGGGTCACCCTCTTATCGATGCGCTTGTCCGCATACTGAACGATTCAATAGGTTATGGAGCGTGCTTGTAAACAGCTCCCAAGGTCTTACAAGCTGTGGAAGATGGTACACAAAACATCGCCCTCCCGGTCGATATCTAAGTAAATATACTAACAAATCGCTATAGTACTTGGAATTCCGGACAAAGCATCTCAAGAACCGCAATGCGACAAAGTACCGGGCTGAGTTCCAGAAAGTCAACGCGCTCTTCGAGCGTGCCCTAATCCTGCTCAACAAGATGCCCCGGATTTGGGAGATATACCTCTCTTTCATGCTTCAACAGCCGCTTGTCACCCAGACCCGGAGGACGTTTGACCGAGCTCTACGAGCACTACCGGTAACTCAGCACAACCGGATCTGGAGACTCTACAAGACTTTTGCGCGCTCTGCTTCTGGTCAGACTGCTGTCAAGATCTGGGCCCGCTACATGCAAATCCACCCGGAGAATGCCGAGGAGTACATTGGCTTACTCGTGGAGATGGGCCAATATACTGATGCCGTGAAGCGATATATGGATGTTCTCGATAACCCCCGATTCCAATCTCGAGATGGAAAGAGCAACTTTCAGTTGTGGACTGAGATGGTTGATTTGCTGGTTTCAAAGGCGAAGAAAATTGAAACTGGTCCTCAGTCTGGAATTGATGTGGATGCGATCCTTCGCAGCGGCATTGATCGATTCGCTGACCAAAGAGGCAAACTGTGGGCTGGACTTGCAACGTACTGGATCACCAAAGGCAACTTTGAGAAGGCGCGCGATGTCTTCGAGGAGGGTATCACGACAGTTATGACGGTCCGTGATTTCACTCTTATCTTCGATTCTTACGTCGAATTCGAAGAATCCATCATAGGCAACTTGATGGATGCTGCAGCTGTCCGAACAGATAACGGAAAGGCTGACGAAGAGGCCGATTTCGATCTTGATTTGCGGATGCTCAGATTCGAGCAACTCATGGACCGGCGTCCGTTCCTTGTCAATGACGTACTGCTCAGGCAGAACCCCAACAATGTCATCGAATGGGAGAAGAGGGTGGCTCTTTGGGGCGATAACAATGTCGAGATTGTCCAGACATATACTGCCGCGATAGCCGCCATCAACCCCAAGAAGGCTGTCGGCAAGTTCTCTGAGCTCTGGGTAAACTACGCTAAATTCTACGAGCGTGGAGGAGATCTAGATTCTGCACGTGTCATCTTTGAGAAGGCCGTGAAAGTTCCATTCAAGTCAGTTGCCGAACTCGCCGAAACATGGTGCGAATGGGCAGAGATGGAGCTGCGCAGTGAGAATTTCGATAAAGCTGTTGAGATCATGGCCAAAGCGACGCAAGCCCCGAAGAAATCCACTGTCGACTACTTTGATGAGACGTTGTCTCCTCAGCAACGCGTTCACAAGAGTTGGAAGTTATGGAGTTTCTACGTCGATTTGGTGGAGAGTGTCTCATCAATCGAGGAGACTAAAAAGGTATATGAAAGGATCTTTGAGCTGCGCATCGCCACTCCGCAGACCGTTGTCAACTATGCCAATCTTCTAGAGGAGCACAAGTACTTCGAAGAATCGTTCAAGGTATACGAGCGAGGCCTGGACCTCTTCACCTACCCGGTTGCTTTTGAACTTTGGAACTTGTATTTGACCAAAGCTGTTGACCGGAAGATTGGTATTGAACGTCTGCGGGATCTGTTCGAGCAGGCTCTTGACGGCTGCCCTCCGAAGTTCGCCAAACCCCTCTACCTTATGTACGGTAACTTGGAGGAGGAGCGAGGTTTGGCCAGGCACGCAATGCGTATCTACGAGCGCGCAACTCGGGCAGTCTCCGACGAAGACCGGTTCGAGATGTTCGAGTTCTACATCACTAAGTCGGCCTCAAACTTCGGCTTACCCTCTACGCGCCCGATTTACGAGCGTGGTATCGCCGCTTTGCCCGATCAAGAGGCCAAAGAGATGTGCCTCAAGTTTGCCGAGATGGAAAGAAGGCTCGGCGAAATCGACCGTGCTCGTGCCATTTACGGTCACGCATCCCAGTTTTGTGATCCCCGCACTAATGCTCCATTCTGGCAGAAATGGGAAGCATTTGAAGTCCAGCACGGAAACGAAGATACCTTCAAGGAAATGCTTCGTATCAAGCGAAGTGTTCAAGCTCAATACAAGTACGTACCCCAGTCCGAGATTTAAAATTTACTCAGACACAAGCTAATCAATTTGCCACAGCACGGACGTCAGCTTCATCGCCTCTCAGGCTATCGCCCGTGGCCAGCAACAGGCCCCTGAAGGCAACGAAGGCGCAGCTGAAGCAGGGGGAGAAATGGACACCGAGACCGCGGATGCCATGGCTGCCTTGGAACGACAAGCACGTGCGCCTATCGGCTTCGTCGCGGCCAGCACCGGGCCTGAAGGCGGCAATCGCCCTCCCCCTGCGGGTCAAGCCCCTGTGGCTGCCGCGCCAGCGAACCCCGACGCCATTGACCTCGACGATGAAATGGACGCTGACTAGACCTCTTTTTTCAACTCTGATACCGCGTCAATCCCTCCTCTTTCCCTCCAAGTCTCATGTACCACGCGCGGCCACACAGACGCACCAATGCCGCAGTTGCAACCAACGATTGTCTATCTATTTATCTTTCTTCGATTTACTACCATAACAATATCCTACTCTTACCATCTCCTACAATTCTCAACGGCTTCGTTCATGATCCAATCTTACTAGATCAATATACCTTTCTCGATCTCATCTATCACCTAGGCAATCTCAAGTGGGTGTTTTTGGCAGTGTCCTGTGTTTGCATCCTCCTACGGTGTACACCTAAATATATCAATCTCCTATGTATCACTTCTTTTTACTCTCTGTTCTTCCAATCGTGTCTTACTACACTCTGCGAGTTCAAGTCAGCCACTCCTTCAATCAAACTGCGATACCTATCTCCTTTTCAACGCGATAGCGTTGTGTACAGATGAGATGAAATCTACATTGAGATTACCGGGGACTTTTGGTTAGAGTATGTACTGTTGTTTCGAAATTTGAAAGTAGATCTCCTCAATAACCGGACCGCACTAGTTGTGATGTAGAGGACTGATGTTTCTGATTATATACATGCACAGAAGCACAGATTCAGCAAATAAATGCCAATCAAAGAAACTTATGATACACATCATGATGCTCTAATAGCATAAACATTACATGAGAAAGACAAATAGTATATCTACATACGCCTATCTAGTTAGTAGGTAACCTTATGTCTGAATTCAAAGCAAAGCATGTCCGCGCTATAAATGCCAAAAAGAAATGGAATGAGAAGAAAAGAGTACTATAAGACGAGCACAATGAAACGTCTAAATTAGTCCGCCTTTTCAGGAGCCCTCTCAACATCGGTTTTGAGAACTTCAGGAGCAAGTGCCTGATTCTCCTTTTCATCAGGGGTATCGGTGGTAACTGTGTTGGTTGGTGGAGGAGAGCTAGGGGCCGATGCTGGCGGGTTCTCCTTCGGCGCGGGAGGGGGCAGAGGCACGTCGGGGAAGATTTCCTTGAAGAGATCCGGTAGGAAGCGCTCTAGGCGTTTCTTTGTTTCGGTCCAAATGTTCTCTTTGCTGGGGTCTTGGGTAGGTGGGACGAGGTGGCCTTGGTCTGCCATGACTAGAATAATGTTCTTGATGCTTTCGGGAATGGCTTCCTCCTGCAAAGAAAGTTAGTTATCTTTCGAGAACATGGGATTGATTTGGAGGAGCTTACGAGACTGTCTCCCTGACCGCTGTTCATCATCCGGTCTAGGATATCAAGGATCTTGAGCCATAGTTCTAGCATGCCCTCAGCGTTCGGAAGCTGGTCGAGATAACGCAGGAAAATTTTGCAGACCAAAGTTGCTGCCTGAACACGAGTCTCGCCCATTCCGAGGGGGTCTGAATGGAAGACTTCCGGCTTCAATAGCCGCAGGATTAACGGGAAGAGAACCTGATCGAAGATGGCTGTCCATTCCTTATCGGATTCAATGTCGACGGATAAGAGGGACCGTTGTAGAGTCGATACAGCGTGATGCCGAATGTCCCGACAAGGGTTGGTACACTGTGAGGTCAGAGAGTGGAATATCGGTGACCAATATGCTGACCAAGCTAGATGATGTCAGGTATGAATTGCGGTGTTATTTCGGCCTTAGGAGTGTGCACAAACCTTCACCGTCCTCCAGGTGTGACTGCTTGATTAGGGTCGGAGCTCGACTAGTAAGTTGGTAGATGAGGCCAATAGCGGTCACACCGCGAGAGACGACTTCGTTTTCGCTAGGAGCGAGTTAGAACTGGCAGTCGATAGCAAACGGGATAAATGCGATGACAAACCTTTGTTTTGGTTGCTTGACACCCTTTGAACGCCGCGCAAGGACGTCTCTCTGCCGTTCCTCGATGTAGCCTACGCTTCCCGCACTGATAAACTCATTTGCAAGGCTAACAGCAGATTCATAGTTATCAGCGGTAACTATAGGAGGGTTCGAATCAACAACAGCCTTGAGGAGGCTGAAGACCAAGGGCGCGGCTTCTTTGTGCTGGTGCAAGCGTTGTAGGATGGACCAGAAGTCCGGTGAAACAGTGATCTCATTCCGCAAAAGGTTGCCATCGAAAACGCATCGTGAAAGGCCTTTAACGATCGGAACGGCGACGCTCTCTAAGGTGTCTTGGTCAAAACTAGAAATTCCATGAAGGATGACGGGAACGCGAGTGAAGGGTTGTTCCTGGAACATCATCAGTATGTCGAACGAGTGCTGAACAAGTTGGCGGATCATACATGACTCAACCGGAGTAGGTTCAATAAGTAAGTTGTCACCCGCGATAGTGCCAGAGAGTGAAGGTTCCTAGCATCTCGAATGAAACCTTGAAGAGAGGCCAGGAGTCCTTCGCCGAGGCTTTCAATTGTTTGTTGGTCGCGGAGCGTAAGAATGGCGGCCAATTCCAACAGGTACATCATTCCGGGTTCGTATTGACCTTTACCAGTGTCTGGCCTGGAATTCGCTCTCGTGGAGGGAAGTGGCCGCTCAGGCTTCACAACAATGACCGCTGGGGCACTTTCCTCAGGCAACTGAGCAAGTAGTGATTCTACTATCGTCGACACCGTTTCCAGGGGAAGGGTTCTGAACAGAAAAAAGAGTTGTAAGCATAAAATGTCCGTCTCGAAGCTGGTATATATCTTACCTGATATTCGAAAGGAGGTCGTCAATAGAACATGCGCTGACGCAGTCTACAGTGCACAGTGTGTTGTCAAGCTCTTCATCTGACGGCTCCGGAGGATCATCTGCTGCGTAGCTAGAAAGGTAAGATGTAAAGGCAGACAGTAGCCCCGTGTCATTGCCCCGTCCGTCTCGGTCTACAACCTGCGAAGGTGGTTGCAACGGGATTGGGGGGATGTCGAAATCTGCGTTCAGTGTAGAATCGAATGGCGGAATGAGGGAGTTGATGAATAGATTTCGAAGAATCTGAATGACATGAGCCCAGCCCTGCTGAAGCGAATTCTCGTTATTTGCCAAAACTCGAAAGAGCACAACCGTAGCCAATTGTGCCCTAAAGTCTCGCCCAAACTTCACGGCCAGCTCGCTGACCATGACACTCTTGTTTCCAGCCTGCACTTCAGTGTTGAGAGCGGTGCTAGGAGGCCTCGCAGTGGCGAGGGTGCTGATTGAGGCAAGGGAAAAGACAATGCGGTCAAATGCCTCCGTCAAACCATAACGGGCTGCTATTTGAGCGCACTGGTCAAATCCCATTACCACACGAGAGTATACCGCATCGTCCGAGGCAGACATGAAGACATAAGATAAGGTCGCGACTACAGGTTTCCAGGTAGCCGCGAACATGTCTGCATCGAAGACATTGGTTTGACCAACGGCTAGTTCACCGGCGGAAGCGGACTTTGACAATAATTCCCTCCAAGCATAATCGAATGCGTGTTTGTTATCGTGTTCATCCGGTAGAATGATTTCATTTTGTTTAATAGAATCATAAATCTTCTCTAGGAACTCGGGAGCAAAGTCCTGGCCTGCATTAAGGCCTCGCAAGTTCTTTGAAAAGTCGGCACAGGACATACGACTTTGAGCTTTCATGTTAGGATTGTAGAGAGTGGTGTTCAGCATGATGATGGCGTAAGTTAGGACAAACAGCGAATCCTTGTCAGCAACCTCCGAGGGCTGAGCTTTCTCGATATACTTTTCACTGAATGTAGAGACGATTCGCTCGATTAATGCTGATTCGCCGGGAAGCCGGAATGCACCGAGTAAGTCTCGAAGAGCGTCAACCACAGATTTGCCAGTGAACTCAAGCAGATCGACGAAGGCGTCGAGAAGGCCCTCGTTGGATCGCTTGGAAATAAATTCTCCAAGGACTTTCTTTGACAATCGGGTAGTTCCTCTCAAAAAACGGGCAACCTGTACAGGATCATCAGAATTCTCAATCACATCATGGGAGGTCAAATAAGCTATCGCCCCTTTAGGATCGTCGCTGTTGAACTTCTGGGCGGCATGCACAATAATCCTCTTCGTGTCTCGTTGATGTCTCAGACGTTCTTTTGAGGGGAACCCTTCTGTTGCAGGAACGTCATCGAGTCTGTCGTAAATAGACTGAATGTAACTCAAGAGGGCGTCGAGACACAACGGAGGAACGTTGGTGGTGCTCCATGTCGCTGAATCGGGGAATGCGCTCCGAGACAGTAGGCCTATCATGTCCTCACACAGATCAGCACGATCAGCATCGCAGTCATAATTGACAAAGAGCTCGACCATGAAGCTGGGAATGCGCGCTAGTACGCCAATGCTCTCGACCATCGCTTCTCTTGTTTCCGGCCTCCTGGAGCCGCCCTCCAGCCCAAGCTTCTGTCGATCCTTCACGGCCACTGGAGTTGACCGCCCGCTGCTACTCTGCGAAGGAGGCGGTTTCACCACCTTAGGTGCTTGCGGAACTCCTTCATAAAGAGCAGGGTTGATGCCTGGCTCCCTAGGTATTTCGACCCGCGGGTGGAGACACGCAACCAGATATGATAGATAGAGCTCTTGCTGGAGTTTCAGCACGGGGCGGCAGGTCAGAATCAGTGTGCCAGCCACCCTAAGAGAGCTAGTGAGGATCGCCAGGTTCTCAGACCGGACAAGCTGGAAGAGATGCCGACATAGATCATTTTGTGCCAAAGACGCTAGGCTAGGATGTCTAGCAATCGAGGGACCAGCAACTTCCAGTGCCACATCAATTATTCGTAGCGCCATTACTCTCATGGGGTCCGTATGTTGCCGGTTTTCCGGGTCCAAGAGATCGATGAGCACGCGAAATAGCTCACGAATTGAAGCCAACGAGTAAGGTTTTACTTCCTCACCCAGGTCATCTTCGGGGTTTGGTGGGGCGGCAACCGCGTTTCCATTCAGCGCTTGGTCAGATGAACTATCGTAGCTGGCATGGTCGCGGTCCGTGACAGCGGTGTCCGAACCCATGGCAGAAGGGTGCTGCGAAGCGACTGTATTTCCATCGACAGATGGATCCATTTTTAAGTTTGTTTGCTCGCTCTCGTCAGAGTGATCCGGCAGTCGTGTCTCGTTATCCGAGGGTTCTGCATTGGCATCCAATACTGACAGCCGCATGAATATGACCTGACACATGTTGACCATAGCAATCTCGGCAGACCTCCGGAGCACTTCCGAAAGGCGGACCTGACAGCACATGCTCAAACCTGTTTCCATCATCTCACAGACACTCTCATCCCCAAGAAGTTCTCCCTCTGGCCCCGCTAGCATCCCTTCCATCAACTTCAGAATCCTCAGCAACACAATCTCATCGGCGGCAGAATCACTGGCTTCAAACCGGCAGTGGGTGATTGCTGCAGACAGCAGCTGCATGGCCATCGAGATCCTCGGAGAATTGCGGTCGATAATTTTGTAGGAGAATAACTTGGTCAAGGCGAGCAGGGCAAGGGAAGTGATTGCGGCGGAAGTTGAAGAGGAGCGGACGACCTGAAGGAATGGGTGTAGCAAGGCCGGGGCGTCGAACGACTTAATGTCTTTGCAATCTCTGAGGTCATTCCGTAGTCGGGTAAAGGCAGATATCAGAGGGTTATCCTGTATGCTCTTGCCCTTCTTCCCCCGCAGTCCCCACCGATTGGCGAGGGCATGATCATCTTCCGCTGAGGAGAGCCTGGACCTTGGGCGAGTAGGTGTGTTTCCGTTAAGCGGGCTAGAAGGGGTAGAATTATCCCGATCATAAACACGGGAGACAGTACCGCTGCCCAGAATGGCCGCAACGGAGGAGTGAGCCCATCGGGCATGTTTCCGCATGGCCGAGGTCACGGTAATGCATTCTGTTGTCACTAACGCGACGGGATCGACGGCGATGGGAAAGGAGGAAGAGGACGACATGACGGGCAAAGCGAGCGGCGGAGATTAGGGGTGCCCGGTGTAAGAACGACTCAAGTCATGGCCGTTATAATTGAGTTGTATAGATAGTCCAGGCCGCGGTGGATGTGGACACAATTCAGCAGCTCAAAAGGCGGAGAGGGCTGATTGCCTGTTTGGAGCTAGTGCGTACTAGCCAAGTTGGGATTAGCTGTACCTATTACTCAGCACTGTTCCGACCAATCAAGGCTTGGGGAAGTGTATATGCCACTCTCTTAAGCAAAGTACTACGGAGTAGATAATGATCTCGTGATTACTCTGGGTGATGACGAAGAGAGCATCTAAAAACTTCAACAAAGGACCCCGGTCAGCTGCAGACGGAAACAACTCTTAGTCTTGCAGAATAATAGCCCTCCTGTTGGGATGATCCTTGGTTGAGCGGTGTGGTTCAGGTGTTGTTGATAGCTTCAGTTCCCCACCCAAACTCCCCGTAAACAAACCCGACAGAAGCCCCGACTTGCAGCTCCTTGCTTCAGGATCCAATATAATCGGAATAATCATCAGGGCAAGGAGTCTGCAACCAGCCCCTCGTGGCCTAGTCTTCTTTTCTTTTTCTCACCGGATCCTGTTGACAAGGGCGACCACCACCAGCAGCAGTACACGTGTTTCAGTGGGTGGTTTCCGGTCTTGAATAGAATTGCGCCAGGATGAATCCTGTTAGATCTCGAGTAACTAGAGTAGATAGATCTACTTAAGCCAGTGGTTTGTCTGAAGATGATGGGGAGCCCACTGCATCAGCTAATGCTGGGTGGGCGCAAATCATCTGGAGCTGCATCTCAACCACAACAACAAATCACCGTCTACACCAAGTTCCATCTCCTGCCCAGCTCCCTCCGATCGTCTGCCAGGGTCTTCTTCCCAGGGTCCTGTTTTGAAGGAGAGGTCGTCTCCGGTAGTTGAGTGGTGTGACTGTTTTTCTATTTTCCTACTTTTCTTCTCCTCATTCTCCTCATTGCCACCGTCGTCAGCCTCGATGGAGGGGCTCTCTTTCGGCTTCCGTCGCATCGACCTTTCGCTCACTCGTTGATTATCTCCTTCTCGTCAGGCTTATCGGCTGTAATATCTACACCATCTTTCTCTATCATGACATCCATCCTTTTTTTTATGTTTCCGTTTCTCTAACTTTGGATGGGTGTGCTCTTCTGTCGCTCTCTCTCCACAGCTGACCCTCCGGGCTGCGTGCCAGGTAGTGCCTTGGACTGCCAGCAATCGGGTTCAACTATTCAGTTCCTTCCCTAATTTTTCTCTGTTCTCTCTTACGACTATTAATCTAATACCGATTTATCGCTCTTTCCGTTTCGTGCTTTTTGTGCGCGCGCCGACTGCCTTCCTCGCCCACCATGGCGACCTCTTCGAGTGCCCCGTCGGACCTGCCGCTCGACCAACTCAACCTATACCATGTCGCGGACCCTTCATTATCGTCTGTATTCGTCTTCTACGGCCCTGTATCTACCGCAAATGCAACCGTGAGCAGTTCGCGCATTCAGGCGCATATCGTGACCCCCGCCGGATTCCAAAGTTACCCGCGCATCACCGTCTCTCCCGCAGCACCACTGTATGCGGCCGTCAACCATTTACCTCGAGATAAACAAGGCGACGAGGTTTGCCGCGGGTTGGCTGTCAGTATGCTGAAGTACTTCGCCGAGTTATCTGATCCGGCAAAGGAATGCTTGCAGGCTCTCGCCCGTGCGGGGAAACCTGGAGGACAGATTCCAAAGATGTTCGACGAGATGCACGCAGCTGATTTAGCGAATCGCATGATAAAGGTGGAGAATACAACGGATATAGTGCGCGACATTCGGGGCGCGTTTCAGGAACGCAAGGTTCCATGGGTCGACGTTGATGTAGTGCTTCCCGCGGGGACCGTCCAACCTCCCGAACCACCCGATCCTGATAACCAAAGCCCGGATGAGCCTGCAGATACTGAAGACACCATTGATGTTCACTATGGAAAATACTCGTCACTCATACGAGCGCTGGGAGCGCCCATGTTCTTGCCAACGTCCAGGCTGAAGCGAGCCCCGTCACAACCGACCAATGTCAGCCGGTCCAAGCTTTTCTCTCAGAGCCAGAAACAATCTCTTCGCTTGACTATGTGCGAGGTTGTTGATACAGAGGAAAGATACGTGAGCAAGCTGTATTCACTCGTATGCGAAGTCGCGGAGGAGTTTCGCGCAAGAGCACAGGGAAAAGGACCCTCAAGTACCAGCCCCAACGAGTCCGACCTGGCCACCTTGTTCCCTCCATGTCTCAATGAGATATACGATGTCAACATGGGATTCTTGGAAGTAATTCGCAATGTCCTGGAGGATACGGAAAGGGATGCTATTGCCGATATCACGGAAGATTCTGAGTTATCATCTTCCGCCTCACAGCGGACAAATGACGAAGAACGAGATGCTATCGGTGCTGTCGCTTTTGCCAATGCGCTTCTAGAGTGGTTCCCAAAGTTCTCGCAACCTTATGGAGACTACATGCGTGCTCATAACGCCTTCACCCAGACATTGAACTTGTTCATGCGGGACAAGAATTCGAGCTTCTCCAAGCGCGTATACGAGACTGGGGAACAGAAGCTGCGTTCTCTACTTATGGAGCCTGTCCAAAGACTTCCGCGTTATAGTCTGCTGATTGACACGATGACAAGCAGCCTCCCGCTGGTCCACCCCGCTGTTCGGCCACTATTGAAAGCGCGGGATATTATCAAGGACATCTGCTCACTTGATGATCCGTCTTCTACAAATCATGACCAAGGCTTTCGACGTCTGACAGAGTTGGTAGACGGATGGCCTTCCACAATTCTACCCACCGGCCGTTTAATTACTGCTGTGGATTTCAACGAGTTGTCATCGCCATATCACTTGGACTTTGCTGATGTTGACGCCGATTCAGGGATCATGCTTCTGTATAAAAACTGTCTTGTGCTATTATCGAAAACGCCGGAATGTAAAATGACGGCTCGTGGGTTGATGGCCGAGCTTGATAACGCGTCATCTACGGCCCCAGGCGTTGCCGGGCCACTTACATCTTCGGCGGAAATTCGAGTCGTGCAAGTATATGATCTTCATACGGTGCGTTGCATGCAATCTACATGCGGTCGGATTCTATTCCTTGCTCCTACCGCGGTGACATCGAAACCTACTCAAAATACCACCGTGGATCTTCTAGCATTGGAGCCAGTCGCAATGTACGGGGGCCGTGCAGGCCGGCTTGTTGAGGAGATTATCAAAGCAAAGATAGAGGGCAGGTTCTCAGAAAGCGAAAGGGAGAGTGGGAAATGGTCGCTCCGATGTCCATCCGGCACTGTGGGCAATCTCGGTATCCTGGCATGCGTGTTTGAAGACGAGCAAGGCGTGCAGATGAGCCGCCCAGCTGCGTCAAAGATCAGGGTCGTATTTGACACGCCGAAAGCAGTCTGCAGCAAAGCGTTGACCGATTCCGACCTCGAGGTGGTCATTTCGGTATCACTGGTTGGTGACGACCAGTATCGAGTGATCGTGGTCTCGATAGTAGGTACATCCTCATCAGACATCGTGAGCGTGGATAGTTTTGTTCCGGTATTCTCAAAACGCTGTGAGTGACTTTTCTACCTTGTTTTTTGCGAATGATGTACAAAGACTAATTAGAACAGTGCTGAATGTCCTTCAACCTTTACATGACACCAGGAACAGACACATGGCGGAGTCACTAGTTCACTCCAACTTTGCTATTATCAAATACCTTGCTGGCCATGTAGTAGCACAGTTCAAAACTTCCCGCGGTTTCCGTCCACCTTCGCCGACAAAGCTGATCGCAAACCTGCTGGGTGGGCATTCAAGAGAGAGTAGCACTTCAAGCTCGAAGGCGCCTGGGTCAGCAACATTATTGGGAGAATTTCCTAAGATGCCTCCTCCTCGTGCCGGCCACTCACGGTCCAATACGTTACCTTCCTCATTTCCGGGCAAAGAAGAGACACCAGTCAAAGCCTCTATCGTTGGCACGGTGCCATCCAAAGTATCCGATAGCCCCTTTGCTGTCCTAGAGCAGACATTTGCTGCCTATGTCCTCGCGCTTCAGTGTCGCAGCGGGAATATCGTCGGGCGCACGCTTCGAGCAAGGGACAATGTAGATCGCTCAGCGGTGAATGAGCTCTACAATGTCCTTCTAGAAGACCCTGCAAAACTCCAGGCGGCGGCCGAGGTGGCGGTTGATACTCTATTTGTGGCCTTCGAGACGTTCATGGAGAACGCGTGGAAAGAACACATGGGACCAGTGCTTGACCCCTCAGGCTTGCGACTGCTCCAGAGCCAATTCGACACCATGTATCCCCGTGAATTTGAGGAATGCTTTCACAAATTTCTCGCCGATATGAGCCCTCAAAACCGCCGCGCTCTCGCGTCGCTCATTCGCCTTCTAGCGGACCTTCTCGATGCCTCCGGGAGTGACGGTGACAGGGGCGCTTTAACGGCCGCGTTCGCTGAAATCCTGACAGCAGAAGGTGACCCAATGCAGCACATATCTCTGCTAGATAGATTGGTGGACGACTTCGATCATCTTTTTGACGAGTTCGTGTCAGGTGGCTCATCACTGGAAGGGATATTGACCAGCGAGCTAACCAGAACTACCTCGCAAACTCCGGGGTCTGTTGGTTCTAATGCGTCGTCTTTTCGTAAGCGCTTCGGCTTTGGCCTGCATCGAGAGAACTCTGGAGAGGGCAAGGTAGCTTCAATCCTCAGGACCCTCAGCAAGAACAAAGGGCCCAACGACTCTGAGCCGGGGACGCCAAGGGGTTCCATGCTAGTCCGCTCAAAGTCAATAGACGTCGACACGAGCCTAAGCTCTCTCCTGCGTCCCGGTTCTCGTGATCGTTCTGGTCCTTCTACGTCACAGGAAATGCTTCGACGGCCAGGAAGCTCACAGGAAGACCCCCAATCATCATTGAAAGGTGTGTCGGGAAGTGGTGTAGTGAGGGTTCGTCGAAGGCGGAGGAGCTCCCTGTCCGATATGCGACCAGGGACGGCGTCCTCAGACGTCTCCCACGTGTCGCAAAGCAGCCAGGCACCACGTCCCACGACCCCCGGGTCTTCTTCAACTAATCTTCAGGGTGACCTTGTTACTCCCTTAATGTCTGCTCGGCCTCAGACTAGTCATGGCTCAGGATCCACCGCCCGCAGCGTATCGCCCTTGAAAGGCAGTCCGCCTCCAAGAACGGGTTCTCCAAACAGGCGGTCCCCCATCCGCCCAGTCACTCCCAGTCGGAAAGAGAATGTCGACCCAAGATACACCCCATCCGAGAGAAATGTCATGGATAAGATCGAAGAATCCGTCTCTCCCACTGAGCCGAAGCGCAGGTCTGGGATTTCCCGAACCCCTGCTCTTAAAGAGCGGGTGGCGCAGATCAATGGCTCGGAGGCAAAGCGCCCGCTTTCGTCGTCTTCGCTGACCAGATCGCAAAGATTACGATTGCAAAGCCCCCAGAAGGTACGTCTTCTATGCCCCTAGGCTTTGATGCGGCTAACGTGTATGTGAAGCTTCGGGATCGTCTCCAATCTGAGAAAAAGACACAGTCTCTTGAGCAATCAGGGCTGAGGGACGAACTTGAGCTGATTGGCCAGGAACTTAGAGCACTAAGACCGTCACCGGTGCGGCTACGGACAGACACAGCAACAGTCCACGGCCCTTCGGGAGACGATGGCGTTGGCACTGCAGCTGTGATCGCCCGGATGCGGAATCTCGAGTTGGCCTTCGAGGCATTGTCAGGGGAGCTTAAAGGCCGAACCTCTGCGATGGAGAAGGATCTAGAGTCTTCCCTAGTCCTTAGCGAAAAGCGGGCCAAGAAGCTGGACGAGCTGTATCGCCAAGCTAGTGCCGAGAATGAAGCCCTGTATGACCGTTTTAATTCGGAGCTCAGCAAACTCGCGAAAGAAGTGCGAACGGGTGACGGGGAAGAGGCACTGAAAACCCAGTTATCGTCCGCTATGGATGAGATTGGGAGGCTAAAGAAGGAGAACTTTAGACTCAAGCGTGAAGTCGGCGGTCTTCGAGCTCAACAAGCCGCAGTGGCTCTGCTCAGGGCAAGCACAGACTAAGCACTCTTCAATCTCCAGCCTTTGGTCTCCTACTTTTTGCATCGTCGGGGATTTTTTCTTTATAACCGACATAAGCATATGGCGAATGAGCGTTGATTTTTGTATTTCCTCTATGGACTTGGTGGTTATGGCGTCTGGATTTGGATAGGCTCAAATGGCCTGTGTATGGTTCTCGGGTCCATGTTGAAAGATGCCATTCATGTCACTTTCATGTCAACAGATGGTCCGAGGTTGGACCCTTCTAGTCGGTGACACTACGGTGTGTGCCAGGTTACTTTCCCTCATTATTTAGTTCCATATTGTCTCTTGTTACTTGTAGATTAGCCTGAATAGCTTACACCGACCCCATGAGTTTCAACGCCTCAAGGTCAATCATCTTATACTTCCATTCCCATGTCAACGCCCACGGCATAGACTCTAATGCAGGAAACCTTAGATCCATCGTAGGCAGCGCCAACGGCACGTCAAAACCCTCCTCTTCCTCCACTGCAAGGACGGGAATCGTAAACAGTGACTGTCCGGGTGCGTCCCGGTCTAGGGCTGCGAAGAATGAACCTGCGTCGAAAGTGTCTTGGCTTTCGATTTCCTCCTCGTCTTCGTAGAACTCATCATTCTGACTCTGACTCTCATTGCGGTTTTGGGTTAGCGGGTGCTTCGTTATCGTCATCGTTTTCCTCTTAGTGATGTTATAGAGTCGTTTGAGGGGCGTGAGATCTGATTGCCGGAGCGGGCGGATGACCAGCTGAACACGCCCTTTTTCTCCTTCTTTCGGTTCTTGACCAACAGCATCCGAGTT
Organism: Aspergillus mulundensis; assembly: GCF_003369625.1. Classification (NCBI taxonomy): domain Eukaryota; kingdom Fungi; phylum Ascomycota; class Eurotiomycetes; order Eurotiales; family Aspergillaceae; genus Aspergillus; species Aspergillus mulundensis. Next base: position 289,476 of record NW_020797902.1, on the reverse strand, counting down.
GGAGGTGAACATAGAACGCAGCGTTGTCATTGAAGCCCGGATCCAGAAGCGGTTGTCCCATAGTGTCCACGGAACAGTGCATTGTGAATTAACCTCGGCGTGCGGTCGTATTGATTGGCACGGCGCTGTGGGAATATCCCTGCTAACATTGAAGCGGAGGACGGGCTCGCGGCGACGCATGTACGGTTGGCGTGTCAGGAGCCATCTGTCACCATTATGATGCTGGTCATGGTTGGAAGATTTGGAAGGTAGGGGGTGGAATAGGACGCCGCCTAGGGTGAACGGTTTCCTGGGCTGCGTCCTAGTTTTCTCTTCTAGTTCGGGCTCTGGATCTGAGCTGGCAGAGCTGGTAGCGTTTGAATGGAAAACACGGGCTGTGAAGTTTACGAAGCTGCTCAGCGGGAAATGGTTATCTTCGTATGGCGAGACGAGGTCCGTTATGCGTCGGAGGGTGAGGGATTGGAGTTCTTGGAGGCGTTGCTGGGATAGTTCTTCCCCATGTTCGTTTTCCTTTTCGTGTTCTTCAGGAGACGAGGATGGTGATGAAGCGGGCGAAGGCCTAAATTGCACAGTAATTGACCCCGACGCAAGCGACGTATCAAGCAGTCTCGTTTGAGAAGCAAGAATCTCATCAGAGAGGCGATGCGAGTCGCGAATAAGGCCCCGACACTTCCCAATCAACGAGAGTACAGACTCATTCTGTAAAGCGCGGGGCAGAGACTTCGAAGCTAGCAAAGAACGAATAGCATTCCGCGGCGTAAGCGTAGGGTCGAAGTTCGTTGGGTCCGAGACATAGGGAACATTATTCTCATGGCATGTAGCAAGGAGCCTTGCTTTCTTGAACGAGAGGAGCGGTCGGTGGATTAGGATGCCTCCAGTTGAGACTTGTACTTCTGCTTTCTTTTGCCCCTGTCCAGACGCAAGATATTCCTCAGCATGAACTGTAGCAACATTTCCGCTCCCTGCAACCCCATGCAGCCCATGGCACTCGGGAATTCTCGCAACGGGCGCAATGCCCGCTAGCCCGGAGCCTCTAGCACCAGAAGAGAGTCTCCAGATCGTCGTCTCGACATTGTCGTCCTGGTGGTGGCCCATGAGGAGGGCGTCTATGCACGCGTCCCGGCATGCTTTGCCTAATGCCTGGAAGCGCAGGCGCCGGGCGTGCGTTTCAAACGCTGAAAGACTGACGCCTGTCCAGTCCAGTGGGAGGATTTGCGTTGTGATTCCTGGGTCACACTTAGTAGGCTTTAATGCTGAGAAGTGAATCCCTACGCACCCAAATTTCGGAGCCATCCAGCAACAGTGTTGGCTTCCTCTGTGCTCTCTGGCCGGGCTTTATGGTCGACAACGAAGGCTGTTACGCTTGCTTCGTCATAGCCACTATCATTGCCATTGCTAGATAAGATGTGGTGTTCTTGCTCTGGCTCTTGCTGCTGCTGTTTCTGCCTTTGGAGTTCCCACTGTCTGCATAGGTACGCCAAGGCCATGGAATCCGCGCCTCCGCTTACAGCTAGGCCTTTATTACCATCAGTATCGAGTAGCAAGTTATCATCGAAACGATGGGTGTACTGACCCAATTTACGAGGCAGGGCCGAGACCGTCCTCGGGCGAAACCGACGCGACTCAAGCCATGTTCGCTGCAAGGCATCCGTGAACTGCGGAACGGTGATGACGCTTTTTGACCGTAGGAGGCATGATTGGGCCATGTAGGATCCATACGAGAAGAGTGCGTTGATCAGTCAGTCTGGTTAGGTATCTGCGTGAGGATGGTTAAAAGTCTTGCCGCTTTTACGCTTGAGAGATAGGTACACGTGACGCCAATACAACCACCAGGTACGCATTCATGATTGCACCAGATTTAGAATTCCTGTACAAGTTGGCCTAGTATTGTTGCAAATGACTAATATATACAGATTTGGCAGGGTAGGTACAGAGAGTAACATCGCTAAGAAAGAAGAGAGATAGAACAGAGGTATCGCAGTGCCGCCGTATAGGCCCAATAAGTATCACCGACGCGCGCAAATGAAGCAGAAAAACAAGAAGTATTCTAACAATCAACCTCTTCAGTACTGGAGCCCACCGAGGTAGAGAGTTACGGTCAAGTATTATGCACAGACGCCGAACCCGAGGCTGTGCTGCCATGCGAAGCGCTCGCATCCTCACCATTAGGGACACCGCCTGATTCGGATAGGAGTTGCTGGTTGGATGGTGCTTCACCCTGGCCGTTGTTATCATTGGCAGACCCTATCAGTCGGAGCGTCTTTTTATCGTTGGCCTTGTAATGGAGGACCATGTCGGTAGCATTGCGCCAGTGAGTCACCTTGATGGTGGCAAGGGTCATGTTAGGTGGTATGAGCTGTTTGCGTTGTTAGTGAATAGCACTGGAGAACTAATTTAAGCGCGATTAGGCTTACTCTGTTCTGGCAGTACAGTTCAAGGTACTCCTCTGGTTTCAGCGCGTCCTGCACGGGGTCATTCGTTGGTTCTTCTATACGTTCTGATACATAGGCCAGGATCTTCTTGGCTCGAAGCATCCTGTTGGCGTTCAAACGAGAATTGTTGGGCGTGCCGTTGATGCTAGGGCTACATGTCGTCAGTAGTGCTCTAAAATTATCACGGCCGGTACTTACGTCTCTGGTTTGACGACAGGGGGTAGCAAGTCGTCATAAGGCTTCAGCGTAAATGCGATTTTGACGGCTTCCTTAAAAGGCATTTGGTTCTGATAGGTTAGAGATGGGCTGATTAAGGTATCTGAGGTAGCTTACCTTCAGCAGCAGATCGCCTAGCCAGAGCGGTATCGCCTTCTCAAGCTTCTCCCGATCCTGGCCAATATTCTCAAAAGTCCCCCTGTAGATATCTGAAGCCACGACAGAGTCTCCCGACTCTTCCTGAATGAACACCACTGTCCGAGGTGGTATCTGCAGCTCAGGTGTTTCGCTCTCGTCACTGGGTGCAAAGGCCGACACTAGCTCCTGGCCCGGATTAGCAGAGAGATACTCCTCATACTCATGACGCGCTCGATCAATCAAGCCGCTGAGATTGTTCTCAAAGACTTTCTCTTCTTTCACAGACGTCTTCTCAGGTTCCTCCGGCTTTTCCTCCTGAATCTGAGGCTTAACTTCGGATGAAGTGCGCCCCAGCTTCTTGGGGAAGTCCATCCGGAACTTTTTGCCAAAGAGTGAACTACCCTTTTTGCGCTCCTCTTTGTCGGGCTCCCCAGCTTGTGTAGGTGTTGGCGTCTGCTCGCCTGGTGTTGGTAAAGGCTTGTCCGTATCGATAGGTGCATGTGACTTAGGAGACGAGAAGTAATCGCTGGACCTATCCGACATTGAGCTCCGGGCCAGATCGGCGCTCTGATGCGATGTCAAGTGATCGTAAGACTCCCCAGGAGACGTTCCCATGTTAATGAAACTGTGCCCATGATTGAGGACTGACGACGTCAATGAACCGGGGGTTGTGGCCAAGTTTATGCCATGGCCAGGGATTAGCGGGCTGGCAAGAGAATCACGTCCAGAGGGGGAAGATGGATCCAACGGTATCGGCAAGGTCAGCTTCCCAGGGATATCCACGGGTGCGGAGACGCTATGGGATGCCATTTCCTCTGCCCTAGCTTTGGCTTGTGCACGGTATTCAACGTCACGCTTGACTTGTTCATGCACTAATGGAGCAAAGAGCCACCGTAGGACCCATTTCCCCAGGTTTACTATTGTTGTCAGTAGAAGAAAGCTAGTCAACAAAGGCAAACATACATCGTTGGTCTTCACGAATTTGTGAGTAGTCTGTTAGGTCAGCCTCATCCGCGTATATCTCTGCGTCGAAGCATCGGCCTGGCTCGAGTATGACAGACAATCTCCCGGTGCGAATATCAATCGTGCACCAGTGCGCAATGCTCTCGTTCGTATTGACCTCTAATTCCACATCATCCATATGGCGTTTGCCGAACGACTTGATGGGCACACACTTGGGATCATTAGCGGGATACATCCTGTCGGAGAGAATGGCAATATACCTTAAGTAAGTCCCATAAAACAACTTCGCCCGCGGAGTCTTGCGTCAATGTACGTTTCCGGTCGTTCAAGAGACAGTACTTGATCAATCCATGCTGGCCCTCCACCGTCTCCTCAGGCAACGAATAAGCGGGAACTGTGAGCCCCAGTTCATCGTCCATGTCCGGCCGAGGCGAGGGCGGTTGCCCATTCACGGCGGAATCGCCCTGTGGTATCCGTGATGTAGGCAGTGTAGATGTGTTTGAGAGAAGCAAAAGCGACTCATAGGGAATCGTAGTTGGCTTTTGTTTCGGGGACGACTTGTCATCTGGTTGTGTTTTATCAGTGTCTGAAAGACCACCACGCTCTTTAGGCGCCTCGATTTCGGCGGTCGTATCGACATCGCTCCAGCGGTTAATGCTTGATTTTGGCGTCGCAGTCCAGATATGATCACCAGCTGCCACAACTTTAACCACGCCCTCGTGCTCCTGCAACGCAGCCACACAAATCCCCTGCTCAATATCAGCATTCCTTGTGTCGGTCTTGGCAACCAGGCCGGACCGATCGCTGGAGTAGAAGACTGAGAGATCCGGACGGTTAGAGTACAGCGACCACACACTGTCGTTGTGCATGGTCAGGGTATGCATGCATCTGCCCGCCGTCAGAGACCAGATCTTGACGGTCTGATCGGAAGAAGCCGTCATGATCGTATCACCGTCACCATTGATTAGGATGTCCCTGATGTTATCCGTATGTCCAACAAACTTGGTAATCGGTTTCCCGGACTTCGGATCCCACAATCTCACCAGCTTCTCCGGCCCTCCACTGGCGATGACGGAGGACACAGCACCCAAAGCGTAGACCGAGCCCTTGGCACTCTGTTCCGAACCTGATGCGTCTATGCTGAGGATCCGGCCGTGTCCATTGAGATCCCACAGATTCACCTTGTGGTCCAAGCCGCCAGAGGCAACCCATGTCGAATGGGAACCCGGACTCGCAAGAGTCTTGACATAGTCGGTATGTTTTCCAATCGGTTCTGGGACGTCAGTGGACTCCGAGTGCGGCCGCCATAATCTGACCGTAGTATCCGACGAAGCCGTAACGAGAGCAGAATTGTTCTGTGTCAAGACGATGTCGTTGATCCAATGGGTGTGCGCCTGGACCTGGTTCCGGAACTTCGTAGAACCGGTTTTCGCAGTGGACGAGGATGAGTAAAGAGAAGGCAGGTCGAGGTCCCACGAACAAATTACTCCATCGCGACCAGCCGAGTAGCTTTTTTTGTGAGAGAAGGGTTAGAAACGGAGTCTCAGCGACGACTGCGACAGCAGCGTTTATCTCGTTTATCTCGACGAGCGATGTTGGACGGGGTTTCAATCACTCACAGAGTGGAATTCTCTGGATCGATCGCTAAGCCATTGACGCCCAGCCGATGACCACCTGGTGCATCAGAGGGAGGGAGCACTAAATAAATATCGATTCTTGTGTCAGCCTCGGGATCAGACATTGCGGCCGTGAGATCAGAATGGGATATGGGCGGAGTTATAGAGGACGTGGTAAACACAAAGGAGTGCACCGTCGCCACACAGTAGACTTACCATAAGTGACCCTTTGGTGGCTTAATTTGCGTGCCATGCAGCAGGCGACAACAGTGACAGAGTGCGGGTGAAGCAGTTAAAGTGCGGAGGAACCGGACGATGCGGAGATTGTGACAGGCTGATCGCTCACCAACGATTGATAAGGCAGGCTGCAGTGGAGACAAGCATTCCCTACAAATACAGACAACACAAAGAGCGCAGAAAAAGTACAGAACAGGCAGAGAGAGAGTCTAGTACATCAGCAAGATATATCAGGAGAAGAAGATGAGGAGAAGCGGGGACTTGCAGGAGAGGAAGTCGTGCCTGTTGCTGGCTGGGTGGATGGATTTATTAAGCCGGTGCTAAGCCACTACATCCTCCCAGTACCTTAAAATCAACACTCGGTTCACTTCCTAGCTTGAATATACTCTCTGTACAGGGGAACGCTAGAGTATGGTTGTTAGATGCAGCGTCGAGGCAAACACAGAAACCAGACACGCGAGCAGCCTCAAATAGCAAAGAGCAGCAGTCCCCAGCCAGCGTCTCCATCTCACCCCCGCACCGCACCCCAAAGGCGGCTACTTGGCCATGCACTGGGGCTGACCCTCTCCTGCCCAGGCAAGCCACGAGGCGTCCTGACCCTGTGGTACGATGCCGCATATTTATGCATAAACTTGCAAGCTCTCCAGGGACCTATGGACGACTGCCCAGCTGTATCTGTACTAGAAGGTAGCATGTTCGCGGTCGATCGACACTGCCCGCTCTATCTCTATAATGCCCTCTATCAACACATGTATATACACATTGTCTATTGTACAATTCGTATCGATCTACTCTTCTTTCGACCTACGCTCCATAGTATTCCAAGCGAACTGGTAACTTCCCAGGAAAATCGCACCTCCAATACCGATCCACGCAACCCGCGGCTGGATACCCCTGAAAAAGGCGCTGAACCCTTCCTTAGAGATTTCCTGCACGGCATGCTTTATCTGAGCTCCGGACTTCACTTCCGCACCATCCCCTCGCCGCGCCAACATAACTCGCGTCTTGATGACGTCCAATGGTGTCGTCAACCCAGCCGAGATCGCACCGGCAATGCTTCCAAATAATGCACTCGTGGACGCCGGTACCGGTCCTTCCAACTGTTGCCGCTTGATATATGCCTCCTTCATGGCCTCCCACATGCTAAACTGCAAGATCGCAAACGGAATCTCGCGCGCAATTGTGATACCCGCTCCTCGGTATAGTTCTCGTACAACCTGTCCATATCCTCTCTTCGCGCCGCTCGCCGGGTCCGGATGCCGCAGGGCCAGAATATCCTTTAGAGCAAGCAGACTTGAGCCGCCGAACAGGCCAGCCTGAGCTCGTTGTTTGACGACCTCGGTGGGTACTCTAACTGCGCATGCTGCAATCTCACCCATGGACGAGGCGAGTGATTGTGTGAGGATTAGCTGGCTGCGGGACTGTGACTCCGGCTTTGTTGCAAGGGAGCGCTTGACACCGTCGTAGACAATGAAGAATGATGCGGCCGACGGAGCCGAGCCGAGAAGGACTGATGGAAGACCTGCGTAGATGCCTCGGATAGTCTGTCGGAGGGAGACGCTCGAAGCCGGGGCGGAGGAGCCATGATGCCTAGCTTTCTGGAGACGGGTCTTAATGGTGTCTAGCGGGTAAAGGGAGCAATCAACCGTGAGACCAGCAACGGCGCCGGCCTACAAGGAAGTAGAAGAGACTAGGTCAGCCCGCGACAATGGCTTGAAGGTAAATGGTGCTTTTCGCGTACTATTAGAGACCTGGTCCAGAGCGAGGTAGCCAACGACCCTTGATCTCGTGACTCAGCCATCAGCGTTTGAGGGATTGTGAAAAAGACTCAAATCACAATATCTTCAATTTTATGTCTTGTCCTTCCCCGGGTAAAGCCTAGGAGTGAGACAAGGGGCGGGGGAGAATTTCAGAGAGGGAGAATGAGGAGCTTGGAGCTGCTTGCTCGCGGTCCAACATTTTGTCGGCCTTAATGTAATCTTATCTCCGCCGATACCGGTTATCGCCCCAACTCGGAGCCCTGACGACTACGTGAACTACACCTCACACATTCAGATAATGATCAATTAGTGTTTGTTTATTGAGATAGTCTATTGCTACGCTTGTCCCTGAGTAGAGTTGACCACAGGTAGGTAAAAAGCACACTGAGGACGGCAAAAAAACCGTATCCCGAGACTCATGTACAAATTGCACCTAAAGGGCAAACAACTGAAGCCAAAAGTGACATGAACATGGAAAACAGAGCGAAGCAGAAAAGAAGGAAAACTAATCTAGCGGCCAAAGTTCCGGGGAAAGGTAAATCAAGAGCTGCTGCCGCCACAACGCCGAGTCAAGACGAAAGACATAAATTCGGAATTAGAGTGGTCGAGGTAAGACGGAGTATGAACAATGACCACAGGCATATTCAGCAAAGAAAGTAAAACAAATCCACCACCCGGGGGACAAAAGCGTTGACGGCACGTCTGATCTAATTGCAATTAGCACAGCCATAGAACCCATCAAAAAAGAACGGTATAAAACATAAGACGCCATGCATCTAGAAACGCACAACACAGAAAGAAGCTTTTCTCAGTTTGCTCATTATACACAATCAGCTGGTAGAATCATTTGGCCTTACTGGCCACAGGTACACTAGGAGAAGGAGGCTCGAGGACGTGCGTATGACCAGTAGCTTTAATCACTTCTCCAGTCACCTCCTGCTGGCAGGCCTTGATGTTCCGAACCCACTCGTCCGTCAGCACATCGTCGAGGGTAGCTCGCTCCTTCACGGCCACCTTGAGCATGCGACCGATTATGTAGCGGCTTTCCCGGGGAAGTAGCCTGAGAAGCCTCCAAGGCCCCTTGATAACTTCCTGACGCTGAGCGGCCGTTTGCGCGGATCCGGGTGGTAGTGGCGGTGCCTCCTTGCTGGTGGTCCGAGTCGGTTTGTTTTGGGCATTGGCCTTGTCACAGTTGGCGTCTTTGGCCGGTGGTTTCTCTTGCGGGTTCTCCGGGGGGCGATTTTCCTCTTGGTTACCTGCCGTTTGCTTGACAGGGGATCGTGGGGGTGTAGCCATAATTTTCGAGGGCTCTTCACTTATGGCCGCCGCATACTGGGGAGCCTTGTCTTCAATGGCAGCAGCATGTAGGTCCGGCGCAGACTTGACGGGACGGTGCCGCCTTGGGTCGGCGTCTGGTACCGGGGTGCCTGGTGTCGGTGTCGAAACGAAGAGTCTATAAGAGTTATCGCTGACACGGGGTTGCTTCCACGGAAATCTGCGTAGGCTCATGCAGCAGAAAATGATGGCTAGAGACCAGATATCTGTTGGGCGGGGATCGTATTTCTTCTCATCATAGACTTCTGGTGCTAGATATGGGTCGGAGCCGACGATCCCTAGTGCGATCAGTACTAATTTCTCTCGGATTATGCGATTACCCGTATAAACTTACCTGAAGCATGCACAATGTCGTTCTCAAAAGGGTATCGGAAAACAACCGCACTTCCGAAGTCAATGAGCTTCATGATGCCATGCTCGTTGACCACGACATTATCCAACTTCAAATCTCGATGAGCTAGGCCCATTCCATGCAAGTATGCCACGCCGCTCAGAATCTGCTTGAAAGAACAGGCGACTTCTTCTTTAGACATCTTGCCCGTCATGACAATCGCAAACAGATCGAACGGGGCATATTCCATCACTTCGTACCAGTGGCTTCCCTCCTGAATGATATCGAGTGTCTCGATGATATTCCCATGATGAAGGGTCGAGCCAATGCAGAACTCAGCAGTCACCTTCTTGGAATATTCCTTCAAGGTTTCCCAGGAATGACGCTCCCTGAACTGTTTGACGGCAAATGTTACACCGTCGCTGTTACGCTTGAGAAGCCTAACGGAGCCACCTGCGCCCGAGCCAAGAACCTTCCCAAGCTTTCCATACTTGGAGTTGAGACCATGATCATCCGCAAATGGAACGTTGTCAGTTGCCATTTGATGCGTAGTCTTTCCGGAAGAACGGCTAGATTTCTTTGACGAAGGCGACTCTCCGCGCTTATGCTTGTGGCCCATTTTGAAGAATCGCTTGAGCTCCGCCATATGACCGTGCGGCTTGCTTTCTGCCTCCGGCTGGCGCACGTCTTTCTTCCCACCAAAGATACCAGCGCGCTTATCGTTGCCCTTGAGGTCGGTCGCACTGGAGGAGCGCGCAGTTGACGGACGAGGATACGTCCCGGAATGGTGTCTGCGCTTCATGTCACGGCCGTTGAAAATAAATCGTGGGTCGAGTTGCGTAAGATTTTTCGACTGGGGTGGCCGCTTGCTACGAGCGTAAGGGTCGTTGGGTTCGCCAATCGGAGTTATCGCGCCTGGGGGAGTATAGCTGTCAACGGCCACGCTAGGTGTCATTGGCGGGCTTTCGTCACGGGAGCTTGCTTCGGGGCCAACGAAGAACTGTGCTCGGTGTCGTGTTCCATTGAGGGGATGCGAAGATGTCTGGGTGACATCATTCTGTTTTGATAATTGATCAGTTGACGAAGGGCGTGAGCTGGGCGCGCTTTGTGCAACTGCATTTTTCGACTGTGTGCTTGTTGGTGGTGAAGCCGAAGGGGTAATTTCTGAGGGTTGGGAAGGAAGAGGAGGAGCTTGCTTTGCCGTCGTCTGCGGCGGTTCAGTGTGTGTGGGATCGTTGTTTTTTGCTTCGCGCGAATGGGTTGCGGCTGGTGTGAGAGGGGGTGATTGCATCGCTGATGCTGGAGGGGAGGTATGAGTTGAAGGTAGGTTGGAGCCATTCCGTTCGCTTGACTCTTGAGATGGGACCTAGATCGATAAGCAACTGATCAGCACAAGGAATCCCCGGGAAACAAAGATGCCCGGAGGTGCCGAAGGTTTAATCATACTCTTGACGTCGGAAGAGACACTGGATCGTATGAAGTGTTGAATAGTCTAGCTTCTTGCAGCTGGGACTTCTGAAGAGAAGCGGCAAGAGACCGGAGATCGTCTTCCTGCTTCCCATCATTCCCAGGTGCAGCAGGCGACTCCTTTGGCTCGTATTCTTCATTCACAGAAGAGAATCGAACCTGGGCAGGCTGTTGCTTGGATTTGGCGTCATTATTTCCCGCGTCAGAATCCCGTCCGGTAGGCGTCTGGTTTACGTTTTGGAGCTCTCGGTTTCCTGCAGAAGCTAACGATGTTAGAAGATGCATTTGGAGTACCGGAGTGCTGCTGCCCACCGAATTGCGCAGGGTTTCTCCCATCGGCAAAGTCAGTCGTTTTGGACGTCATGGTGTCGAGGATTGCGGGCCCGAGTCATGCCCCTCCAAAGACGTAATAATCAGCGAGTCGTAGCGGAGGATGGAAGATGGAAAGTAAAGCAAATATGGTCCATGTAAATTTTGCTTTTTCGTGACGACGGCGACCAATCGAGGCGGACAGGGTGCGAATGGACGGGGGGTTTCGCGTGGTCGACGGGGCGAATCTTTCGTCAAGTCCGATTGCTGTTGTTACTCACAACGGTCCGGGAGCTTCACAGACCCGGAGAGAAACGGATGGGTGAACTTCGGCCCACCGAGAAAATCCCAAAGCAGCAACGGGTTCCGTTTACCTTGGCCGGCAAGATGAGAGCAAGGAGCGGGAGAGGCAAGGAGTGGAGAGTCTGATAGATAGAAAGAGAGGATGGAGGAGAGGAGGGGGTGAGACTAAGAGCAGAACAGGGAACCGGAGGAGAGAGAAAGCAGGAGCGGCGGCGGCGTCTCCGACTTTGGAGAGAAAAACAAGCGGCGGCAATAGCGGCGAGATCCACTGCTCTAGGTACTCCGTCGGGGCTGGTCTAGATTGACGCAGACTTGACTGCAGTCACTGTATTATGGCCAGAGAGAGAAGGACAGGATGATGATGACAACCGAATACCGGTAGAACAGCTGACGAAACAGGCCGAGAGAATGCTCGCCAAGTGAAATAACACTCAGATATCAACGATTCGGAATCTCGCGGCAGCACTGATGACTACATTCGACCGCGCCGTTATATCCGTCATCACCAAGCCCGAGGCTGTCCATCTGACGAGCTCTGCCCCGCCATGTTACAGCAGCCTCAGCAGGGCCTCCAGTGCACTGGTGCAGTATCTAGTCTATACCTAATGATAATAATGCTATTATATTCGAGTCGGTGGCTGAACATGGGGTCCGCATTGGTCGCTTGTATCGCTTCTCCAGATCGGTGAGGTCTTCCAGAAGCAGCCGGGTCCCATTCCTCCTTGCATGCCGAATACGGGGTACATCATCCAGTCCTGTGGCTCTCATTGGCAATCGTTTCTATTCCCTTTCCGGCAAAATTATCGTTTATTATTCGTTCCCTTGAATCTCCTGTTCAGGCTGTTCTCGAGTCCATACGCACTGCGCAGTACGTCTCCGGACCTTACTCCGTCATCCAGAATTCAAGATACGTGTGGGGTTCCAGATACTGGGGTCAATTTAGATAGCTCCTAGCCCCGTCTAGCCTCGCTCCCGGTGAATACCGCCAAGCATACAATCATTGCCTGCGATGCATATTTTCCTCCTTGATTCTCCTGTTCTTGCGCCAAGCGGTTGGACATGGCGATGATCTTCAGTAGGAGGTAACCATAGCATGACACAAAAGTCAAAACATCATCATATATTGCTTGGCTCCTGGGCACTTTCTTCGCCTGACCTTCCCCGGTCCCCAGATTCTCCCGGTGCTGGCCCTGGCCACTTGCTGGATGCCAGACATTCGTTGCTTGTTTTATACGGGATACAGAGCGCCGTGGCTGACGCCTCTGATCAGTGCGGAATGCTTCGAGTTAACTGCGCTCCAGCCGCTCCTATATCGCATCAAAAGCTATAGTACATCGTATAACAGACCCATCTCCGAGAACGCCAGTGTGTATCATAATATCCTAAGTTGCTGCACATGCAATGACACCACATCACTCAAGCGTCGCCTGCGTGCTCCCTATTGAACAACCTTGATGCCAACAGACTTGGCCTGCGCCATGACAGACTTGCAGAGCCCCTCCAAGCTCAACCCCGATAATCTCGTCTCGGACTGCTTGATCTTCGCGATTTCGTAAACGTGCTTCAGGGAGATCCGCCCGATGGACTCGTGTCCGGGCTTCTGAGCACCACGAATCCGGGCCTTGCGCGGTTCTACCCTGGCAGTTTGCAGCAGTAGGTATGTCGTCGTGGGGGTTCGGAGGTCGAAGTGAAAGGAGCGATCAGGGCGGACGGTGACGCGGGCGGGGATAGGGACGCCGGGGTTGATGTGTGCTGTTCTGGCATTGAACTCCTATGAAAAGTCAGCGACCATTCTTGCAAGTTACCCGGGTAGTAGCTTTGCGCTGCGAACCTTGCAAAAGTCCATACTCTTGACACCTTTAGAACCTAGAGCCGGACCGACGGGCGGACTGGGACTGGCTTGTCCGGCCCCCACGATGAGCTTGACAATCTGATCTTTGGCTAACGCTTTCTTGGCCATGGTGAAGGAGTGGTATCAAAAGGAGCGTCAAGGAGGGCTCAATTCGTCAACATCAACCGGTCTGTTGCTGCATTTGCGGCCAAGATTTTCGAGATTGATGGGCGGCCGGGACCGGCGTTTCTGTCCGTTCCGGGAGACCAGTCTCGCCGGAAAAATGCTGGACGTCATAACGAACCATCGCTGTTGCTCCTGCTCAACGCTCGATCAGAGCTTGAGGGCCGGCTGTAGCCGTAGTTTCCATGTATAAAAGTAGCTCCAAGAAGTTCTTTTTGGCAGTCGATATTGGTCTGGTCTTGCCTTCTGCTCGACCCGCGTCCGAACCCCTGCCCAAAGCTTGTATTGTCGATTGGAAGACCCCTTTGGGCCCCGCGCGCTATCGTTTTCTCCCTGATCTTCAGATCTCCTCCGGTGCTCTTCCCTAGTCTCTTTCCACTTTCCTCAACTACTCCCCTTCCTGTCTATCCACCATGAACTGGCTCAAATCGACGTAAGCTTTCACCTGCTTGTTTCATCCTCGCTCCCTGACTGCAACCCTATCTTCAGCTCGCTAATCACTTGCGTATAGTCTCTCCGCCGTTGCGGGCACGCAGGAACCGATCTATGGCCCAGAAGCCATCCAGCCCGTCTCCCAGCAACAAACTGAGGATGCCCCGTACACTGAGCTCACCAAGCACGACCTGCGGTGGCGTGCCTACCAGTACACCAATGTAGAAACCCAGACGTACTATGTCATGGCCGACAATGGGACGCTGGTGATGGTCCAGATCATTTACAGCAACATCGCGTGAGTCTCCACCGTCATATCATCACTACCATAGTATGATTTGTAAATGCACTAACCGTGTGGTTTTACAAAGTGGCATTCACACCACCGCCCAGTTCAACTGCAAGATCTTCAACACCTCTGGCGATGGTACCCCTCATATTTGGTTCTCGGACCCTCTGTACAACCACATGTTCGACGAGAGCATGTCTTCTTTTGCCGCGGATAACATCTCGCTGTCCCTGAACGAAGAGGGCAATGCCTACACACTCAAGTCCGCTGTGAACGAGGGCTGCCTCGTGGACTTGACCTTCAACCGTGCCGCTCCCGGTTTCGCTATCGGCAAAGATGGTACTACATACTTCGGAACCGACCCCGAGAACCCATGGGGATCCATGCGCCACATGTTCTGGCCTAGGTGCACTGTTACTGGAACCATCACCACCAAGGAGAAGGTTCACGATATGACGGGTCGGGGATTGTTCTCCCAAGCTCTCCAGGGCATGAAGCCCCACCATGCAGGTATGTCAAATATGTGGTTAGGGTAGTCGATGGCAGATCTCTGACTAGAATAGCCTCCCGCTGGAACTTTATCAACTTCCAGACACCCTCATTCTCCGCTATCATGATGGAGTTCACAACCCCGCCATCTTACGGGTCAACGGTGGTCAACGTCGGCGGTATCGTCAAGGACGGCGAAATTATCTACGCTGGCACGACCAACACCGCAACCCACACAGAGGCATCCCAGGATGAGACGAGTGACTGGCCGGAACCCAAGTCTATCAGATGGGTTTGGGAGGGCAAGACGAAGGACGGTAAACCCGTCAAGGCAGAGGTTGATGGCGCCCTCGGTCCTAAGCTTGACCGTATCGACGTCATGGCTGAGGTGCCAGGCTTCATCAAGACCATTGCTGGCAGTGTTGCGGGTGCACGGCCATACATCTTCCAGGTAAAATATCATTCCTTGAAGCTAGTTGCTCTAAGCTCACAATTCGCTAGTACTCTCCTCAACAGAAGCTCTCCCTCAAGCTCAAGGTCGGCAACGACGAGTTTACAGAGGAGGGAAGCATGTTCTCGGAAGCGACTTTCATCTCCTAGATGTTCTACGTACATACATCATACATTGCTTCCTTTTCAACGGCGTTGAGTGCTTACTCAATATATGTGCCACGAAATTACATTATATATTCATAAAGCAGCCGAGTCTAATACTGCATAGTGTATAGTTTAATGCCATTCCGCTTCTCAAACACTCATTGCCAACCTTCTCACTCTATCTTCACTTGACTCAATAACTTGCTCAAGCGCTCAACCAAACATCGACATCTTGTGTTATACGCTCTTGTCAGCGAGGTAAACCAAGTGTTCTCCCACAAAATGCCAGCCACCTCTCTTGATACAGATCATTCCTACTCAACACACGCTTCCTCTGGCTCTCGATACCAATCACCTCTTGACGACTTCACCTCACCTCAAACGAACATTTCATCCCCTCGTATTCCACTATCGCCCAAATGCCCCCCTTCGCTTCTAATAATCCCAAGCCAACCGGCCTTCGCGGCTTAGGCGTCGTGAAAGGACGGCGCCACAAGTACGTCTTCCACTTTCAAATCGCTATATGCTGTCTCCTTTCCATATATACAGCTTTCCGATACTGATGAGGTCTACAGAATAGTGAGAGATAACATTATGGGCGTCAGTATGTCTTCTCAACCACTCACTCTAAGATTCCAGCTGCACCCATCTATCCATCTTGAGAAGCCGAGAAGCCCCAGAAAGCGTTGCTAATCTGATATTCTCTGGATACAGCCCGCCCCGCAATTCGGTACGGCTCTAATCGCATCGAATGACTGAGGTACATCCTCTGCTAACATACGAGCTATAGTCGTCTCGCTCGCCGCGGAGGGGTGTACCGCATCAGTGCGGAGATCTACGAAGAGACACGTATTGTGCTGAAGAAGCGCTTAACAGAGGTACGCTGGGTATATCCCTTTTCCTTTGTCCCAGGCTTGGCTTTGATCTGCTCCTAGCATAGACGTACCATGTCGATAAGATATATATCTCTAATAAGTATATAGACGATACGCCAGGTCATACTCATCATGGACTCGGGCACGATTCCCTCGAATGAGAGAAAGGTAAGACTGTTCACCTCACTTTTCTGCAACATGAACTGACGCTGACGCTGTTCCCTGCCTAGCTCGTTACGACCCGAGATGTGAGTTCCATGAACTTTCACATCCCCTTTCCCTACTACGTCTTCAAGTCATGATGGAGCGGAACGCATACATACAGAATATGGATGGAAGCTGACTTGCTATCCTCGATGGTTATTGGGTTGAGCAGGTCATCTATGCGCTCAAGCGAGTACGTGCCGCCCTATCCCCGGCATCGGCTTGTGTCATTACTCGCGGTGCCTGCTAGTATCCGATTGCTAACAATAGTTCTTGAGTGATGAATAGATGGGGCAAACCATTTACGGCTTCGATGGCATATCTGGTGAACGGGGAACCTAGAGCCACTCCCTTGTCTCGATGGTACTGGAAAGAAGCTCGTTGTTTGGAGGACATGTTGAAGAATGGGATGGAAGTGAAATGGCCGTTTAGCTTGTGAATACCTTGGTGGTGCGCTGTTCCCGCGCTGTTCCCGCGCTGTTGCTCTGTGGTGCACTACAAGCGTTTGGTTTGGTCGAGGAAGTTGTTAATATCCTCGTGGTTCGTGTGGGGTGTTGGTATTACCGACGTTCAGTTGGAGGGCATATCTGGTGCTGGTCACTAGACCCAGAGGGAATGAATCATGATTGAATGAACAAAGTCTATCATTGAAATATACAGTGTAAAGTGTAACGTAGACAGCAAAGTAGAAGCGCCTGAATGACCTAACTAATACAGGGTAATAGGGCGTCAAAACACATAGATGTCAGAAATAACCCATACCAACCCTCAACGGAATGGAGTGGATAATACAAGAGCCTAAGCATCAATCATAAGCTGCTCACCCTCATCCAACAACGATGTGACACGAGACAAATCCGAAATCATCTTGCGTCCATGACCAACAAGCAACAACTTCTCCGCGTTTGCCGGCAATCCAAGGTAAGTAGGTGGCTCACGCTCAGGCAACTTGTTAACCCAGTCCACGAACGCACTCAGGCCCGTTTCTCCAGGAAGGGTAAGACACTCGTCATCCTCAACGCCATTGACAAGCTTATAGTCGACCTCAAAAGCAGCAGGGGTCAAGAAACTCTCGACGAGGCGCTGCAACTGCGTGAAGTCCGCCGAGTCGTCGACCTTGCCTCCGTACATCTCCGTAATCAGAGTGCGGATCATGTCCCAGGGGAGCTTTTGGGGAGCGACGTTTGAGCGGCCTTGAGCAACGACGTCAACCCAGTGGTCAATAATGTTAGCCGAGCACTCGTAATCGCTGTCGTTGAACTCCCAGAAGCCCTTCCAGCCGAGGCTGGGTGCGTAGCGGAGACGTTCTTGAACGACGGCATGCAGGAAGCAGAGGAGGAGGTAGACGCGGGCCTTTTCAACAGGAGTGTTGCTGGCGCGGGTGGATAGCGAGGAAAGGGAGTCCTTCATGTTGGCGCGGACACCAGCAGGCTGTTCGTACATCAGGACGCGGGAGGCGCGGATGAGGTTGACAGGAATCTTCGGGGAGGACTCCATGGAGAGGAAGAGGCGGAAGTCCTTATGAGGTTTGAGAGAGGCCAGACGCTTCTCGAGGCTCTGGAGCCAAGATGGCGCGAGGTGGACGTTCTTGACGAGCACCCAAGTTCCGGCGGAGGCGGCGTTGTTGATTGCTTTGTCGGCGCTCTCGAGACCTTCGTTAGAACCCATGGCGATGTTCGCGCAGGTGGCGTGCGTGCGTTCCACCAGTGCGTCGACCTTGTAACTTGCGTCGAAGCCAGGGCTGGAGCTGAGGGAGATCGGGGCAGTTGCAGTGACCTGATTAACGATGTCTTTGAGATCGGTGCTCCCTTCGTATAACTCGCGGCCAAAGACGGCGACAATGAACCGCTCAGCAGCCGGCACAAACCTATCCATTCTGCAGAGCTTGACAAGCAGCAATGACCGGAGAAGTTTGTCGAGCTCCGACGTGTTCTCATCCCAGACGGCGGGAACAAAGTTCTCCGCGAGCTCCTCGCCTAGGAACTGATCCCATTGCTCTGCAGTAACAGAAGGAAGATGCGATTTGAACAGCGACATGTTGCCAAACGAGCTCATCACCTGGACCTTGGCCTCGGGGTCGGCTGACAAGTCGGTACCTTGGACAGACTCATCCAAAATGGTGTCAATAATGCCCTTGTCCATTGGGTAAGGAGCCGCCTGGGCCAAAAGCATGGCCAGAGTAATTCGGTCCTTCTGAATGACTCCCAAGGAGGTTCGTTGGTAAGTAGTGACGAATAGATCACGGAGAATGATCTGGATGCGCTGTTGGTAATCTTCCATCTTCCGAAGACCAGATCTCTCGAGATTTGGATTGTTACGCAGAACGGACTCGAAGATATCCGTGAAGTACTGGAGCGAGAACTGGTAGAAGTGGTTGATGTGGTGCAGCTGTTCCAACACTGCGAACACAGCACTGCATGAGCGCGCAATGATGCTGTAGCGCTGGGTGATCTCTTCGACTTCAGTCATGACACCTTCAGTCTCAGCCATCTTCCTGGAGATATCGGCAGCTTCTTTCTTCAGAGTCTCAAGTGTTTCAATGACATTGTCATCATCGAGAATATTGCCGTGAGACTCATTCAGGGCTTGCAGCAAGCGCTTCTCAAGCTGGCGAAGATGGACATTGAACTCGCCCTGTGCCTTAACAAGATCAGAACGGCGACGGTCCACATCATCACGCTCAGACTTGAGAACTTCGTTCAGGGACTGGATCTGCAGACTGCTCTGCGTGATGGTGAAGTTGACAAACGTGGTCCTACTGCAGATATCCGGAGCGAAAGTAGCAGAGGGGTCTCTCGTCGAAAGGAAGAGCTTGAACGAAGGCGAGAAATCGATTTCCTGTTTGCCAAGCTGAATGAGAACACGGCCTCCAGTCTTCTGGTACTCCTTGTTAAGGACATGGTTGAGAATAGGATCCAGATGCTCGGCGTCCTGGATAAGGATTGGGTTTCCGAAACGCAGTGCACTCTCAAGCTGTTTGACGAACGAATCGTCTAGGAAACTAGTAACAGTGAGCTTCCTCTCTGAGCTCTCCTTCTGCAAAAACTCAGTGACACGACCGGAAGGATCGATGATGAGAGGGTATCTATTGTAGCGCTTCAAGAAAATAGCGTTCTCCGTGCTAAGGTCATCAACTGGCAGCGAGTGTGCTTGCCACGCAAGACGTTCATCCGCATTGGACAGATATTCTGTGATAGGGTTGTGCGGCTTCAGGCTGATGCCAGACTGGACCAGATGCTGGACCCAATCCTCAGTCATGGCCTTACGGAACTGCTGGTCGTAGAAACCAGCATAGGCAAGGAAAGCGGCCGCAATGAGGACATCACCGACAAGTGTGCTGATTTGAGTTTCGAAAGACTTGCTTCCCTCCTCCCAACGCGTGCGTTCCGACGACAGACTCTTGAGCAGGCTCATACTTCTGTCCACCTTGAACTTCACTCTCTCCATCTCCGCCTTGATTGCTTGCGTTTCACTAATAAGTGCAGCGTATTCGGACTTGTAAGTGGCGATACTATTCTCGAGTGTTCTAATATTGTCCTCGATAACTTGTGCCTCGGCTTTAGTCTGCAGCGCCTTGTCCTCAAGAAGTTTGACCTCATCGCGCAGAGGTCCAACTCGGTCCAAGATTGCAGAGTAGTTGACCTGCGCTTCAACCCACTGAACCAGAGGACCACAGGCCTTACTTGCACGGTTGACGCGTTCGTAGGTAAAGTCCTCTTTCGAAAGGAATTCGTTCTGCATTTTCGTGCGGTGGTTCTTGGTCATCTGTTTCTCGTTCTTGTAGTTGACGATGCTGGCAATGAAATCGTCCTTGCGCACAATACCCTGAATGGTCTTCCAGCTATCGACCTTGTGCCCAAGCAGGGTGCAGACGGCTTCGAGAGCAAGTCGGACACCAGAGGGTGGGTTACCCATGGAACGGACTTCAGTAAGATGCTGACGCTTGATGTTGCTGACACTCCTGGCGGCTTCTGCGACTGCAGGCTCAGCCTGCTCTAGATCGTGAAGCACGACCTCTTGGCGAAGAGCGACTTCCTCCTCCTGCTTCTCCAAGGCTGCTTGGACTTGGAGTGAGGTTGCTTTTCGTTGCTCCGCCTCTCGTTGATCAGCGACCATGCGCTGCAGCTTTTCGTTGGCTTCGGCGTCTTTCTTCTCCAGTTGCGTCTTCTTCTGCGCTAGACTGCCTCGCAGATCACTGACTTTCTCCACAGTATCCCTAAGTTTCTCAAGACCGACGTTGAGATGCCGCTGTTGCTCCTCCAGATCTTCGCGCTTCTCATTAAAGAGCTTAACATACTGAGCAACGAAGTCGAGGTAGTGGCGGGGAGTAAGGAATGTGGTCTTGCCTTGTTGCTTCTGCAGGCGCTGATTGAACCGTTGTAGCGAGTAATGGATGTACACCATTGCATTGACAACAGTGTCGCGATGTGACGCAGGCAGGCTAAGCTCACGGTACGCCACAGGGATGCTGGAAGGTGCAAAAAAGCCAGGCTTATCAAGGTCGACAGACTGGGTAAGTTCAGAACCGACCTGGAAAAGAGCCTGATCGGACCAGTCTCCCATCCAGTTGAGGACGCAACGGTTGAACAAGGCCGGACTTGTTGCAGCCTTTGAGGAAAGACCTTCTTCAGGCGGGTTCATAGTGAAGACAACGTGCAGGTTCTTGACAATCTGCTGGGTGAACCACTTGTAAAGTTCCTCTTGGCTGTCCAGGATAAGCCCCTGGCGTTGGGCACCCTCCTTACAAGCTGTCATGAGAGAAGCAAACTCGTCTCCCTCGAAAAGACCAGGAACCTCAGCGTTGGCTAGGAGGGTATTCATGCGTTCCAAGAAACCAGAGTCCAGAACGTTCGACTCGTCCATGATGAAGCAGATCTTCTCACCCTTACAACCGGCGCGGCGGAGAACGCTCCGGAGGTCGTCATCGAAGTCTTCCGACGAGTACTTGCCGTGCACCTTGATCTGGAAGACTTTCAAACCGTTCATCCAGGCAACGAAGCGAGACAACGTTGTCTTACCACTTCCACTCACACCAATAAGGATGAGATGACCTTGGGGTTGACGGAAGACACGATCTATACGGAGGGCGTGTTCCAAGACATCGTTGAACAGAACCAAAGGCACGTCGACTTCTTCTTCGCAGAATGTCTTG
Organism: Aspergillus mulundensis; assembly: GCF_003369625.1. Lineage (NCBI taxonomy): Eukaryota > Fungi > Ascomycota > Eurotiomycetes > Eurotiales > Aspergillaceae > Aspergillus > Aspergillus mulundensis. The sequence continues at coordinate 268,317 of NW_020797902.1, read as the reverse complement.
AGACGGGCCTTGACGAACTCACGAAGTTGCTCCTGCTCAACCGGAACATAGTTTCTGGACAGCCAGTTGGAGAAGAGAATCGGGCCCTTTAGAGCAGCCTCTTGGTCGATGGTAGGGAAGTTATCAAGGGCAATTCGCCGAACAGCATCGGCAGTCCAAGCGCGTTCGTCTTCGGTAACAAGACGATCCTGGAACAGACGTAAAGCCTCGTGTGCCCAGATGCGAACAAGGCCCTCAACAGAGAGACTTTCAAGTGGCTTAATAGCCTCGTATACACCGCGAACCCATCGAGTCAATTCACGAGGAGAGTACACATAGTGGGGCTGGATCTTGGGAGTGAATCGTTGCTGAGACTCCAGATAAAACTGCACCATAGCCTTAGTGAGGGACTCAGAGTAACCGCGCAGTAACGGAAGAATCTTGAGAATGGCAGAATTGAACGTTCCGTAGATCTGGTTGAGCGAGATCTCACCAGGGTAATCGACCATAACCAGAGGGGAGTGGCGGAGGAATCGTTCAGCCAGAGGGGTACGACCTGCGTCGGTGGGAGGGTTACAAGCACCGACGAACTGGATGCGGTCCAGAGAAACCCAGGTCTTGTCAGACGTCCTCCAGAAACCATTCTGTTCGACAAGCTGGCGCAAGAACGAAATTGCCCGTTGTGTTCCGTATTTGTCAGGAGCCGGCAAGTTGATTTCATCGCAGAAAATAACCAGCCAACGACCGATCTGACTAGGAGACATAACGACACCGTTCAGAGTCTTTTTGTATTCACAGTATTGTTCGAAGGTCTTAATAAGAAGGTCGGGAGTTGTGGCGCTGGAGAAGTTGAGACCAACAACCTCCATGTTGGGCAGCTTGCGAAGCGCGGCGAACAGGGTCATGGTTTTACCAGAACCTGGAGGACCGCAAAGCAGCAGTGGCTTATGCTCTGCGAGCCAGGAGTAGAGAACATCTTCGTGGCGAACTGTATCCACGGTAGGAATAACAACATCGGTCTGAGTGATGGAGTGAGTGTTGACATCAATAGTCGGCACCTGAGATTGCCAGCTCGACCAAGTTCCCTTGGGAAGAGTCACATCGAAATCGATAATGGAGGAATCTGTCTCAATAGGGAGATCGATTGTGGTAAGACCAGACACGTACTCTCCGAAAGACTTGCGGTCTGCCAAGGGACAATCTCCAGTAAAAGACCAGACAAGGGCAAGAAGGAGCTTCTTCGAGATGTAGGACTCAATCTGTTCATACTCAAGCGGGAAGTCAACATGCTGGATATTGTACTCGAGGACGTTCCGGCAAGCCTTGTTCAAGAGACTGAACAGAGTGTTGAGAGCGCGGATATCGGTGAACTCCATAATGTGGCTGTACTTCTTGGCTTCCCCGAGCGTGTTGAGAACGAGGTCATCGGTCTGCAGTAGTTGGGAAAGGACTGACGAGAGCATTTCCTGGCAGTCTTGAGTCTTGACAGGGCTTTGACCAGCAGGGGCACTATCATCATCCAAGTCCTCGAAAGTCTTGGTCTTGAGCGACTCGACGTAGTTCGAGATGATCATTGAGGGCGTCACGGTATCTTCATTGAACCAGACCATACCGCAACGACTGACAGTAGCCAGAGTAGCATATTTGAGACTTTCAACTTCGAACATGATGCGGACATTGGGAGGCAAGTTCAGACGTTCTCCGTTGGGTAGAGTTAGCAGCTTGTTGTCATCGAGCACACTGTTCAAGTTCTCAACCCATTCGGGATCGACATCACCGTCGAAAACGATCCAGTGGCGTTTTGTGTCTTCACCACGGAGGTTGTCCACAATCTTTCTCAGAATACCAGTAAACAGACCGTCTGTCCACTCACGGGTAGTGCTATCCAGGCTACCGTAAAGAGCCTCCTTCGACATGACCTTGGAGTCAATGATATGAGAAACACCCTCCACACCTTCAATTCGCTGAAGAGCTTGAAGCAAAATCTTCCATGCAGACGATTTACCAGCACCCGACTTTCCGACCATCATGACACCGTGATGGATGCTCTGAATCTGGTAAAGTTGGAGAGCCTTTGTGATCCACATCTCGCTGTCAACGAAGTGCTGTTCACGCGCAATATCTTTGATAGCAGCAGTAAGTGCCTCGTAGTTGGCTGGCACATATTCGACTCCAGCAAAGTCCTGCTCCTGGATCTGCAGCATCGTGGCAACATCATCACGTACCAACTTGGGAGCGATTGTCTCACGAAGACTCTGGACAATGATTTGGGGCTCGACAATGTCATCAGGGCCAAGCTCGCCGTTAGTGTTGGCGATACGGGCACGCTTAAGGCCACCAGAGCTAACCAGGACACTCTTCAACGCACGAAGACCGAAATCGTAATGAGCTTGCTTAGACAGCTGAGTAGAGCAATGGTCGAAGAACGGCACAGTCTGCTGCGAGAGGCGCTTCGCTTGCTTGAAACCCTGGGAGAACAGCATAACTTCGGCAATGAGCTCCTTGTCAGGCTTCGACATGGCAACGCTTCGGAAGAGCTTCTTCAAGTTGTCTGGCAGGTTGGAACGACCAGCATAGCCAGGGTTCATGGTAATGAAGATACCAGTGTTAAGGTTGACACTCAAGCGTCTACCGACCAGATCAATCTGAGACTTCTCGTCAGTCTCCTTGTTTTTGAGACCAATCTGGATGTTCTGGATTTGCTGCGAGACAGCTGAAAGGATACGCTCTTCAAGACGGTTGAACTCGTCGAAACAACCCCATGCACCAACCTGGCAGATACCGAGGAAGATACGACCCATGGCCTGGAAATCGAAGGTATCGTCACAGCAGAAGACGAGAGTGAAACGACCGAGTTGCAGACCCAAGGCCTTGACAGACTCAGTCTTTCCGGTACCTGCAGGACCGTATGGCGAGCCACCGAGCCTTTGACATAAGGCTTGAGTAAGAGTAAGGAAACAGCGATCCGTAAGAGGAGTGCGAACAAGGCGCTCAGGAACACCGAGGTACTCAAATCCATAGTTCAACTTGGCGTTGGCCATGTGGACGTACAGGCGCTGCAGGAAGTCGCCATCGGCCTGGTAGACGTAGCGCATCTGCAGCAGCCAGAGGTAGTGTGTTGGGCTCGTGGCATTCGATGCTACGAGCTTGGAAATAGTGTCACGCTGGTGAACGAACTCCGTAATAAGGTGCTCGCACTTCTTGCGGCTGATAGGGTCTAGATCTCCCAAGACGGTCACTGCGAGGAGTTCGAGGACCCGGACCTGAGCGTCAAAGAGTGTGGGGAGGCTAGTGCCGCCGTTCTCCAGCGACTTCTGCACCTCGTTAGTCCACACCACTTGACTAGCAAGAACGACAATTTGAGCAGGATAGTTGGCTATGAAGTCGTCAAATGCAGTGCGATCGACCTCGGTGGAGTTGTAGAGAGGCTCGAATTGTTCAATCGCCTCGGTCAGGAGCTCGGCAAGGGTTGATTTCATGTTGCTCTCAAGGGCAGTCAGCCAGTCGTTGATTCTAGGCGTCTTGACCAGGTTGACTTCCTTCTTCAGCCTGACTTCTTCACCCTCCTTAGAGGTGAACCCGACAATGTTGTTGTCGTCATCCATCAGAACACCTGATAAACCGGCAAACATCTTCTTGAAATGCTTCGCGACACGGAAGATGTCGTTGCTGTTTCCAATAATTTCAAGAAGATCCTCGTCACCAACAAAGTAGAAACGAGGGAAGGAAACACGCTCTCGTTCCAAGTATTCACCCAGAGCTTTCTGGATTTTGTTGAGCAACTCAGCCAGTCGTTCAAGAGATTTCTGAACGCCATTGATAGCGAGGACGTCGAGGACAAATGGCGACTTGTAGACCTTCTTCATCACGGCAAAGAATTCGGAGTTGATGTTCTGGAAGCGGCTCGATTCGAGGGGTAGCAGGTGCTTGATATCGGCATTGCCCGTGAAGACACCCTCAAGGTAAACCCACTGGCGCTGGACATCAATCCAGACGTCAAACAGGACATGGACACGGTTAAGTTTGTCTTCCCAGGACGAAGCGTCCTCCTCGAATTCTTTGTAGTAAGGAGAATGCCTCATGGCCTGCAGGGAGTTCAGGTTCTCGCTGCACTTAGCAAAGAGGTCATCGAAGCCCCGGATCAAGCGGCACTTATTCTGGTAGTTGACAAGGTCCAGCGAGTAGTTTTGCCAGGTCTCGCGCACAGACTTCAAGAACTCCTCGAGGGCCATTTCACCCTGGGCCTGTGCAATGATATTACGGATTACTGTCTCACTAGCCGCAAGTTGAAGATCCCAGACATCGCCAAGGGTCAGGGAGACCAGTGAGAACCGCTTCCCTGGCTTGAGAGCTTTGTAGATCTTCAGCCAGTGTCGCTCACGGACGGCTTCAGATTTCATGTCCGAGAGCAGAGGGTTGACCTTCAAGAGTCCCTTGAGAACATTCTGAATGTGCTCAAACGCAGCATACTGGCGCATTCGACTGGGCATCTCCTTGGTCATCTTAATAAGGCCGTCAATAGACTGGCGAAGTTTCCTTGGCTGAATACTCGTCCAGAGCGCGTCACGCAAGTCATTGAGACTCCTCCAAATAGTAGACAGAGCGGCCCACACTGACATAAAGTCCTGAACTTCTTCCAGGATCGCGGGTAGAGCAGATGCGGCACTCGAAGGTAGGTCAAGAGCCTCCTTCGCTTTTGATACCATCTCGAACTCGGACTGAAGAGATTCGAGTCGGGTCTGGAACATGCTAAGAGAGCGAGAAGCTTCCTCGGGAGGAATAGTACCAGAGACAGGCTTCTCTTCATTCCATTGCGCAATAGCCTCAGTGATCTTGTCGCTAATAACCTTGTCTTCGGCGGCAATCTTCGCACGTAGCGCCTCGGTCTGCTCCTCGACAATCTTTCCCTTTCGGCTGAGTAGTTCATTAAGAGCCGCCCATTCGCCATCGACGTTCTCAACGTGAAGCCAATCGCCGGGGAACTGGTAGCGCTGACGAACAAGAGTAGCCTGACCTTGCCGGAAAAGATCCACCTCAGGCTCCCATACCTTAGCCTTGCGCTTACATTGTTGCACACTGGTAATGAAAGCCACGGCGTGCGCAGTGGAAGCAGAATCCAGAGATTTGCCTTCCAAGTCATGACGAGCAGTAGCAATTTCGGAGTGCACTTCGCGCATGCGGTTTCCGAGTTTAGATCCAAACTTAAGCAGAATTTCGTGTTGCCACTGGTCGTACTTCGCATTGACTCTCGTCTGAACCTGCTCGTAATCGATCTTGATGTTGCCAAACGACCGGCTGACCTCGGATGTGTCAAAGGTGGCCCGGCTCTTGCGAATTTCTTGGAGAAGTTGAAGCCATTGAGACAGGTCGTCACCCAAAATGTCATAGACTTGCTCAGACTGCAGATCCCACAAGGACTGGAATTGCAGCCACTTGTCGACGTACTCGGAGACTTCCTTGAGCCTAGTTTCTACAGCATTGTAAACCAAGCTCAGTTCGTTTGTGCAGTACTGTGGGAGATCAGCAAAGCACGCCTCCGAAAGCTGAACCTTCTGCACTTCAATGGAGATCTGATAGCGGGATGACTTGATCTTCTCGAGATTGCAGATTACACCGAGCCAGTTATCGAAGTGTGCAAACCAAGTTGCCCGAGCATACTGAAGAGGTGGGTCAAGATGGAGGACCTGGTTACGCATAGAAATTTCGTGAGTAAGGCCTGGGAACTCAATGTTGTATGCTGGAGCGTCCGCATCGCCTATTCCATTGGCTTTTTCCATAGGCTGCTGACCGCTTTGCCATTCCTGGAATGAGTTTGTCCACTCGCGGATGGCCTTGTGCAGCCGCTCGCTAAGGATACCCTCAATCTTCTGGTTCAAACCGTGCACCCAGTGTCCGAGGTTGACGTAGTTCTCCAGGTTAAGCTTGTCTACGGCAGCTTGAATGGTGTCCAAACGCTGCTTGAATGCAGAGAACTCGTACGGGCATGTCTTGAGCTCGTGAGTGGCTTTCTGGATGGTATCATTGATAGATGCCAGGACCGCAGTTTTATGTTGCAGGACGGCAGCTGAGGCAGCGAACTCTCGCACGAATTGAACGTGCTTGCTTTCACCCCTGGTGCTCGGAATTACCGAGTCGAGAGCACCATTTACCAGGGCCGCTTGTTTCACATGTAGTTCATACGAGTGAACAAAAGATTCCCATCGGAGGGGAATACCTCTCCCAATCATGCTCTGGGCATCGTTAACGTACCCGTTCAGCAGAATGGCAACGTCAGTCATGGAGAGAATGGAACGGTTCGTTTGGAGCAACGTGCGGACACTTTCCATCAAGCTAATAGCGTAGGGATACACTCGCTTGGCCTCCTTCGAAATGTTGCTGACAGCATGAGGGACTTGGAAATTGAGCCAGATCAGATTTCGGATTTCCTTGAAGAGGGCAATAATCTGAGCATCAAAGTTCACGGCGAGTTCCAACGTGTTGCCCGCGGCTCGGTTACGGACAATGTTGAAAAGACGTCCAGAAATGGTGATACGCCGCCTTTGAACATCGTGTAACCATGTCTCAAACACGGGTCGCGTATCGAGTTTCTTCCTGAAGAGATTGCCTTCTGCTTGGAGCTTCTGTCCTTCAGTGTGTAGGTGCCAGTCCTCTCCCAAGACATCCTCAACCTTACGCATGTAACCGTCTAACTGACGCTCGATCTGGCGTGCCCAAACGATGGCACCAGAAACGGGAGGGAGATCTCGCAGCTGAGCCATTGCGTGCGCTTCAGAATGGCCATACTGCTGCTTGAAACGTTCATGCAGTGCAGATATATCCTGCTTGACATTATCAATGAGCTGAGTTTGGTATTCACCAATAGCACCTCTGATTTTGGGGCGGACGAGCAGGGCATTGAATTTGGAGAAGACACGGAACATCTCATTGGCATTCTTGGCCGTAGCAAGACGGTCACGCAGGCGGGCAATGATGGAGTTCTCAACTCTAGAAGTGCGTTCGTTATACGCAATCTCCCCTTTAATCCAGTTCTGAGTTCCCGTTGGGGAAACATCTAGCACATCCACGTCCTTCAAGGCAGCGTAGGCTTGCGCAACTTCCTCTACGGCATCAACATCGCCGATCTCCTCAACAATGGCGGCGCCATCCGCGGCGGCACCGGCGGCAGCATCACCGGCAGAATAGCTCTTTGGGCCAAGGACATTGGCGATGGTTCGTTGGAGTTGCTCATGGTTAACACGGAAGGTATTGATGTACTTCAATCTTTCAAGAGTTTTATCGTGGCGCGAATTGATCTTGATTGGAATGAACTTTTCATTTCGTCGCCGCGTAGATTCGCGAGCAACGTTGGTGAATTCCTTGAGGTTGTCGTCCCAAGTTCGCCAGATTGAACCAGCTGTTTTCATCAGCGTGCGGAACTCACGGTACTCGAGGTGCATGATGGTCCGGCCGTTAAGTAAGGAGTGGATTTGGGCGTCAAGATCGCCCGAGATAGCCTCCACAAGCGCAAGGGCGCGCTTGATTGGGTATGGGGTAATCTTCAGTTTCTTGTTGAGATGGTTGAATATCAAAGTGAGGGATTCCCGCACTTTCTGCAAGGACGTGGCGGAGAGGAGTTCATCGAGGGGGAAATCTCGCATCAATTGGTTGTATTTCTGGACTAGATCCGTCGCTTCACGCAATCCAGTGTCTGCAACAAAGCTGAGCGTGGCCTGGTAACGCTTCGCGTGACGTAAAATGTCCATGGTTAACTGAACACCATCGCCACGTAGCTGATTCTCAATACCTTCCAGCGCAGTCTCCATGGACAGCCAGAAGTTGATTTCCTGCGCTGCCGACCCGCTATCCGCATCGCGAGACATCTTTGTAATGGTCTGAATTGACTTGATCCAAGCGTTAACATTGTTCTGAATGCTGTTGATAAACGCACTGCTTTCTAGAAGTGTCGAATCAATAAGGTCCACCGAAGGCTTAACGCCTCGCTTTTCTGCTTCAACAAGAGCCGCCTGAACCACTTCATGGAGGGGTAAGTTCAATGCAGGAATTTCGACGTTCTGCTGGAGATGCAAAAGCCCGAGTTCCAACTCCGCGAATTTCTTCTTAGTCCCGGGAACTCCAGTTTTGACCTCTGAGTCCGTCTTTGCCTTCGCGACGCCGTCCTGGTTACGGGTGTTGGCTTCAAAGTACGGGCTAAGACCATGGTGGACTAGTAAATGTAGGATCTCGTAGGGCGACAGCGAAGTTCCTTGTTGCGCCTGGGTGTTGTTGAGGGCAGCCGGACCGGGAAGATTCATAACCTGGATCTGCGACGATATAGGAAGCGAGGGGTCGATAGCTGCCGGTCGTTTGATAAAGGCCACCGACGCGATGGTTGTAGAAGAAGACGAGATTTCGGTAGAGAGGCTGTAAACATATTCGGCGGGGGATTCTACAACAAGCACAAGTCAGTTTGCGTCTATGCATTTCCGCATATACTGAAGGTACGTACCTTCGCCACCAGCAGTCCCGTTCGCATGCTCTGATGCCACGAGGTCCTTCTGCACATAGAGGGCGACTTGCGACTCCGACGCAAACCGCAAACATCTCTGCGCAGTTTCGCTATACTTGGCTTTTGACAAAAGGCTACCGGTGTTTTCCAGCTCGCTTTTCAGCGCTCCTAGAGTCACCCGCAGCACATCGACCAAATATTCCACCACAGTGTCGGCATCGACCAACGGCCCTTGGGTTATGGCGGTGGGGACACCGTCCGGTACCCCGGAAGGTGCAACCTCCATCACGATTATTTTCTATGAGAAGTGACCCAACTGTATCATGGATAGTCGAAAAAAAAAAGGTGGAAGAACGTTCTGGAGAAGAAAAAGGTAGATCGCGGGCAAGGAACGCTATGCGACGCTGGTCCGCAACAATAACAGAGCGGGCTAGAGGCGGTGATAACGAGACCGGATAGACGACGCGAACGGGGAATACGCTGGGATCGAAAGAATCGGAAGTATAGAACAGTAGATTAAATAAGTGTATGCCGTTCAAGAAGCCTTCCGGGCGTTCATTTGAGCTGCAACCTGTCCAGAGGTTGAGTTGGCCACGGGGTATGATAAGAGACGCGGCGGCCTCCAGGCGTGTTTTCTGGTTGCTCTCAGGGGGTAATTCACGCTAGTCCTATCCTGGACTAGCCGCCTGCCACCCGTGGGCGTTTCTTTGGTTCTTACTTTCACGTGATCGGGCCGATTTCTCGGCTGGTCCAAGCGTCTGTCATTAACAGTCTCTCCCAGTCATACCCCGTACATGCTGGATGACCAGATGCTTCTCATTCAGAAAGGTGCTTACTTGCAACTGGCGATGTGTCTCTGACTAATGTTTGCTCCCATTGTCTCATACTTTCCAAAATACATTGATGGCAATACCTGCAGACAATGGGGATCTGTGTACGGAGACTAAGCTCGCATTCCTGGCTCTTCAGCCATAGAATTGCCAAGTATTTTCTCCAGCGCGATCATGTCTAGATCCCCCAGCTGCTGCGTGAGAGCCTTATGATACAGCGAAGCACTCAGCTGTATCAACGGTGTCTCAGCGTCAACATCCTGAGCAGCCGATGTGATGAGTTGGGTAAGGTTATAGCAGTCCTTAACAGCGGCCTGTGGGGAATAATCCCGGCTTATCATTTTGGCGATTTTGAGCTTGGAATATGCTGAAGCCATAGGTCCAGCATCAAGCACTTGACCGAATGCCTTGATATTGAGGCCCTGTGCCCTTGCAAGCGCCATCGACTCCGCTAACCCAGCGCTCATCGTGATGAGATACAGATTGACGGCATACTTCGTCTTTAGTCCGCTGCCAATAGAACCGCAGTAGATTGCTTCCTTAACCATAGCCGGCTGGACTATGGATTTAACCTGGTTGGCAACAACCTCATCTCCGGCAACCATACCGACCAGTTGGCCCTGTTCAGCTGGGACCTTGCTGCCACTCACGGGCATCTCAATGAAACGGGCGCCGGATTTCTGGGCCTCCTCGGCCAGGTAACGGCTGTATTCGACTGAGACCGAGCTGGTATTGACCAGGATCTTCCCGCGCAGCGCATTTTTGAAGGAAGAAGTGAGAATGGACTCAAAGGAAGTGTCGTTGAATAGCATTGTGAAGATAACTTCGCTGCTTTCAGCAAGCTCTTGCGGAGTCTCGGCCACCATGGCCCCGGCCTGGCGAAAAGGAGGATATTTGGATGCAGTCCGATTCCAAACAGTCAGAGGAAATCTCCGGGAGAGGTTCAGGGCCATGGGGGTCCCCATGACACCGAGCCCGATGAAGCCAATCTTCATTGTCTATTGATTTCACAATAAGGGTTTGATCAAGGATATAAACGGGGCTTCTGTGGGCTATTGTATTCAAAGCCAGTGATATCGGATTAACTGAAGATGTTCGGGTGAGCAGTTGATATCCCATCCTTTTCTGAAGGAGTCTGTAAATATATGCTATACTCGGCTATAATCGGCCAAAACCGCACCCGCGGTTGACATAGGGCGCGGCCCACTCTCTGGACAATGGACACAGGAACTCGCGATGGATTGATGATATACCGGAAGGCGTTAGTTCTTGATGTGGAATGTTCTCGCTCAGTGTTGTTGCTGGGCCAGTGCAGAGGGTGGAGCGCCCTAGGCCGGGATACAGTACGAGCCCCGAGCAAGCATCAAGCACCAGGCTAGTTACCTAGGTAGGGCCATGGCTCTGCAGGTGGTGCCCAGGTGTGTACGGCGTAGTCTTCAGCAGGGATCCACAGTTCTTTCTTCTAGTGGCGATCCGAGTGACACAGGGCGTGGATGACTAATTTTCGCGCTCTCCCTCCTCTCTTGCTGGACCTGGACACCATTTCATGGAAAGAACAGTCAATGCTTGAAGATGGTGCTCGACTTTGTGGGTCCTGATCTCACGGACGATGTCCTTGACTTGCCTTCACTAGATGTTGCTACTGCTGGCGTCCCAGGCTATCCTGAACTGCTATGGGACAATTCAGCGGCACTTCCTGGCTATTCCGCCGACGGCGCAGTCACAGAACGACACAATGGTCCAGGAATAGAAGAACTGGATCTCTCGGTATATGGATTCGTTTCAGATGCCTTGCCGGCAAGTTGCTCTGACGGGTCAGTCGTCAACGATACAGCGCTCGCGGCAACAGTAGATGGAGAAGTGCCATCTGCATGTTTCCCATGTTCTGTGTCCATGGAGGTCATGGTTTCAGCAACGACTTCGGAGTTGAAGCTCTCTTCCATCAGCAGCAGGCCGCCGAAAACGAAGAAAGCCCGGCAGCTGCCAGCGAGAGCAGTCAAAACGCTACGGTCTTGGTTCTATACCCGACTAGATCACCCATATCCTAGCGAACAAGATAAGCAAGAGTTACAGGAACAGACCGGGCTGGATAAGACGCAAATATCCAACTGGTTTGTCAACGCCCGACGGCGCAAACTGTTCAAGAAGGATCATCTGGTAGATGCAGCCATCGACTCTCCTTTATCACCGCTGGAACGATGGAAGAACTCCCCACCGGAGACCGAAGCGGCCGCAACATCTGATATCCTGCGAGCATTAGAGGATACTACGTACCAGTCCGATAGCAGCATGGCATACTCTGCGGCTTGCATCACCGGCTCGAGCAATGGCTCAAGCAGCTCATTTATAATAGGGGCACCTTCTATGAGTAGTTTTGACCTCAGTCACTCCTCGAATTCGGAGGCCTCACTCAGCTATCCACATACAGCTTTCGAACGGCCATCCACCCCGATGCCTAGAAATACTGCTCAACGTCGACGCCGAAGACCACTACATGTCATGAAAGCTCGGAACAAGGAAATCAGGCAGGGACGGCGCCCATATCAATGCACGTTCTGCGCAGACTCGTTTCGTACCAGGTATGACTGGCAGCGTCATGAGAAGGCGCTTCATCTACCAGTCGAGCGATGGGGGTGTGCGCCGGAAGGCGGCATTGTCGAGTGTGAGGGAATCCGGATTTGCGTGTTTTGTCAATGCCCTGTTGTTGATGATGATCATCTCGAGGAGCACAACTATTCCTCTTGTCGAGAGAAGACACCGGAGCACCGGACATTTACCCGCAAAGATCATTTACGGCAGCATCTGAAACTAACCCATAACACTAGCTATCATCGATCGATGAGTCAGTGGGAATCGAGTACAACGCACTTGGTATCGCGGTGTGGTTTTTGCGATACCACTCTTTCCACGTGGGATGAGCGCATAGACCATCTAGCAAATCACTTCAAGAACGGCGCCGACATGACTCAATGGAAGGGAGATTGGGGCTTCGAACCGGACGTCCAGCAATTGGTCGAAAACGCCATGCTGCCCTATCTTATCGGTCATGAGCGAAATACAATGGACCCCTGGAAGTCCTCGGATATACATACAGAAAACAAAGGCGAAGATGACGAGCCATTGTGGAGCAGCAATGCCATCCCAAACGCGTTCAACCGCTACACCGATCTCCACCGTGAACTCGTAGCTTATATTCAGGAGCAGATTGCTACAGGTATATATCCTTCGGATGAGATGCTCCAGGAGAGAGCGCGTTTGATTTCCTTTGGCGGCAATGATCCTTGGGATCAGACCTACGCCGATTATGACCCCATGTGGCTGGCTGCTGTCAAGTGCGAAGCTGGACTTGTAGGTTAGGGCTAGGTACGGCACATAGCTCCACAAACAGACAGACCTTGCCGAGAAGAGGGAATCTTATGCCTGTGGCCGCAAACCATGCTTGGGCACTGCTTAGATACACTAATCACTGTTTATTCAACTCCTGGTCTCTGTCATTTTACAGAAAATGGCAACCAATCCACAATTTGGAACGCCGTGAGCTTATTGTTGAGTTTTAACTTGAACAAGTAGTAAGCATGGTTTCATCAGGCTCTATTGAGTACCAATTGCCAGAGCCCCAGGAAATCCATCTCGCAAACCCGATCGCTAGCAGTGTCTCGCTTTCTAGTATCTACGGAATGACAGAGCACAATCACGTATCTCAAATCGCCGTCCCAAGATCAGCCGTCTCAGGCGGATTCTCAACCTCCCGACAATTACACTTGAACTTCTCCCGGAATTCAGCCGGCCCGATTGTTCCCAGCACATCCAACGCCTTCTCGCTCGCCTTGACCTTAGCATAGCGACCAGACGAGGCGAGGCCCTCGGCGATGACGGTATCGTGGATCATGACTGCAGCTAGGACACGGGGAGGCTCGCCGTCGACGCTGGGGATCTCGCCTGCTTTTAGGCAGTAGTCTGTGCAGCCATACTCGTTTGTCAGGCGGTTGTGCAGGAAGGTCTAGTTAATTTAGCGTTAGCTTTCGGTGGGCTTATAAAGAGAAAGAGGGGTCAGTCCGTGCTTACTGTAGGGTGCTTATTCGCAAAGGTATCGTAGATAGCCATATCGTAGAAGAAGGGCTTTACATGGCGCTGGTAGAACTTTTCGACTACGGTGAAGTTGAAGTTTGAATCGACGAATATGGCGCCAAGGTAGGCTTCTACCATGTCTGGCAGGCACTGTTGTTGTTGTTAGCAGCTGGAGGCGGGCTATACAGGCGTACAGCAGGCAGCTCACTTTGGGTGGATCAGTTGTGCCCGTCCAGTAATCGACTGAAGCCTCGTTCTCCAGTACGGCAGCCTCGATTTCTTCGGCATACCTGGTGATTCGGGACATCAGGGGTGTGCTGAAAAACCGAAGGTGTTTGTGGAGCCTGAGTTTGACCGCAAGGGCTCCTAGGAACTTGTTTGAAACCATCGCCATCTATACCCATGTCAGCAAGCGTCTTGACAATTTGGTCAGGGAAAGGTCTACCTTGTGCTCCGTAAGCCACTGCGGATCTCGATCAGGGTAGCGAGCGAACAAGTCTTCCACACAGGCCATATCGAGTAAGGAATCGCCCAGAAATTCCAGGCGTTGGTAGCAGGGAACGGTAGCCCACGCTGAAGGGTAGGAAGGGTGGGTGCATGCAGAATGCAGAAGCTTGGGATGATTGAAGTGATAGCCAAGTTTTGCTTCAACTGTCTTAGCAAGCTCCTTCTCAGAGCCGCTTGCGGCCGCAATCTGGTATGGCGGAAGGCTGTAAACTGAGATGTAGTCTTTCCAAGACGAGGCTTTGTGGTCTTCGTTGTCGACTAGTATAGTCACAGCTTTAACAGCCATATCGAACCGATGATCAGGTCCACCAGAGAGGAGCGAAGCGCCTATCAACGCCTCACATACATCCGCGATTGTCTTCTCCGCGAGGTGGTGCTTTGCCGATTTAAGAAGTTTTTTACTGTGGTCTTTACCTTTAAGCAAGGAAAGACCCTCCGGGTACCAAGTATGTCTATCATGGATCATGGTCAGTGGTTGCGGTAAACTTTAGAATCGAACAGTTTTCGTACCGCGAGAATCCTTGGCTGCGAATGTACCGATAGATCTCCTTCCTCACTGCAGTGTTAAACAAGTTCTTGTTGCAAATCAAGCACATTCTCTTGACGTGGAAGTCGAATTCATCATTATTAGGGTTTTGCGCAAACAGCGAGATTGACGTTGCCATTTTAAGAAAACAATCGCCTAGGAACTCGAGACGTTCATAATTCTTCCCCATTCCCCGCTGAAACTGGATTTGCTGAGCACGGTGCTCCTCGGTATTGTCCGAGTCTTTTGTGAATGCCTCCAACGCAAGCTCCGGCGTCACGACGAGATCAAGCTCCTTGCAAGCGTCCAAGGTAATCAAGTATCCGTCGAGCCGAGTAACCACAGCAGGGAAAGCGAGGCAGGATGCTGCCACTGAAGCAGGGATCTTCCAGGGTTGTCAGTAACTAGAACCGTCGGACTTTATGGATAGCTTACTACAGAGATCTTCAGAGGCTCCAAGCAGACAAAGCACGCAGTCTCCGTTTGCTTTTCTTGATCCGTCATTGTATCCAGCAGGTTTCGTCGAAGGCGAACCAATTCCGCTCGGAAAACTGGTTGGTCCCATTTGCACTTCGAGAGGAAATTCGCCCGTGAGTTTTTCGACAAGCTGATGCAGTAGTTCATGATATCGTTCATATGCCGACGGCGGGGCACGGAAGGTGGTGGAGGATCCGAAGGTTTCAAGCTCTTCTCTACAGATACAGTGAAGTACCGACAACGGCCATCCCACGGATCGTATACAAAACGATTGCAGAGGACTTCTGGATCTGTTCCATCTGGGAAAGATAACTGGTCAGTCTCATTCCCCAAGGCGACAGTACCCCAGTCGATACATGTTGTCGGGTCAGCCTTGGCTTCTAGGGCAGTTTGTGTGTTTGCTGGAACAAGCCAGTATGGCATATTCTCAGGCTCGGGATTGTAGATTTTCTGGAACACATCCTGAAAGATTCGGAGCGTGTAGCCAGTGAGAGTACTGAGCTCCTCGGTTGAGAATGTGCAAGCCTTCTCGAGGGGAATAGTCTGAACTATGGTCTGCACGTCATCTTCCTCGAGATATATGGAAAAGCCTGGAAGCACTGGCAGCCTCCCTCGCGTCAGCAGAATTATGCTTGAAAGTTGCCGAGCAAGCGGCTTGGTGGGCGTGAACGTTATGACCGTCGCGTATAGAATGTCCGGCATCACACCACGGTCTTTGGCCCACAAAGCCGGCTTTTGCAGCATGTCGTACTGGTTCGTCTTCTTGCAGGTGATAGCTAATCTCGCATTTCTCATAGCCGGTAGTCGCTTATGGTAGACGGAATTGAACTGGTCATCAAGCAGCTTGTGTTTCCTAAGCATAACACAAGCGTCAAAGGCCGCAGATCGTTTTGCAGTTGATTTGTTCATGGCTGGAGCGCCGGTAACACTTCGAATAGGGGAACGCTCCGGTAGTATCACCTCGCAAACATATGTATTGTTGCTTGGAAGTACCGCATACGTAACTTGACCCATCATGTCTCCTTCGTATTGCTACATCGTACAGTATCGTCAATGATGAATGGTCCGTTCGTGGACAGGACACTTACCAGAGAACTAGCATACCGTGCGAGAACGGCCAGGGCAGAGTGATAAGTCAGTCTTGCTCCTGAGCTTTTGATGGTATACGCTCTCTCTTCTTCCCCCATGTACGATGATCCCATCGGGCCGTCGTTTCCCTCCAAAATTCGATCCTTTGGAAGAGTCTCGCAGAAGCTTTGCATAATGTGCTAAAGAATGAGTAGCTGCACATCTTTGAGTCAGGAGAAACATACCTCTGCCTCCTGTACTTCAATAATACGCTGCCGCTGGAGTTCGTTGTCTTTCTCAACAATATTTGCATACTTAGGGCTTGTTAGAGGCATGCATGTTTCATACACTCGTTCTAGGACTTACTGTAGAGTAGGCTTGCCGAGCACGGCCACGGCTTTGGACGTATTGAATCATCGTATTAAATAGATCAAATCTATACAGTTAACATCGTCCAGTAATACTGGTAACGCTTGACCCACCGTACAACCAAGTTACAATCAGCGATATCGAGACCTTCTTCAGCCACCGAAGTGGCGAACTGTTCCTAGTCAGAACGGCATGATTTCAGTAGTCCGACAGAGCACTTACCAGACAGTTAATTTCTCCAGTCCTGAACCTGACCAGTGCTAGAAACTGTTGCCGGAACGATATGTTTGCCCCAGTCAAATCATCGGTCCGGGCGCCAATCAGCAAGCCAGGTCTTAGATCTGGAATATCCAAAACGTTGAAGAGCTCCAGTAACATCAAGGCAGTGTAGCGCCTTGTGGTGAAGACAATGCACTTTGTATCTGGGTCCCTCTGGTAATGCTCCCTGAGTTTCCTTCGCAAAATCTCGACTTTATGGCTTAACTGGCCCGGCTCATCCGGACTGCTGAGGGTATGGCCACTAGAGATCTCATTAGCATCTTGTAATCGAGACATTTCTTGATTTGTTTTTCCTTGGAGTTTCGGTAGCACTTTTGCCGAAAATATTTGCTTCCAAACTCCATCCGAGCACCATCTTCCAAGCTCCGAACTTGCCTGCCATGCAAATCGGAAGACAGGCTTCAGATCCTCAATGTCGCCAAACCGACTTTCCATGAGATTGTACAGCTTAGTTCCAATAGGACGGTCAAGTCTATCATGGATCCAGACTTCCTCGGTAGGACGCTTAACGAATTGATGTAGCTGAGATAGCTGCGATGCCGTGGCAATTTTGCTGTCTAGATACAGCTCCAAGTTCCTGTACACGATTAGCCACTGAGCATATAGGCGCGAGCTGTCGTAGCATACATAGCGCCCTCCGCAACATCGCCTTTCGTGTCAATCGGAGACGCTGTCATGCCAAAAATCCTTGGCCGTTTCGATGGTTCCGTTAAGAGATACGAGTCCCGAATTATTCTATAACTTCGTAAGCACATGAGCCACAGTCCTCATATTAAGGGGCTGACCTGGCATAGACGTGATCCTTCTTGGTATGGTGGGCTTCATCAAATATGAGAAGGTTGATCTGTTCCATCCTAACGTGGGCATGGAGTAGGCATTGGTGTAAGATTTCCGCTGTACAAACAATGACCATGTACTTTTGAAAGAATTCCTTCCAAGTCTGATGGCTCCAAAGGTCAGGGCCAAGAGCTCCAAATAAGTGACCAACGCTTGCATCGAGATTGTTCCGTAAGACTCCCGCTTGTTGGTAGGAAAGGGTCACGCTATCAACCTGTCGTCCACATCAGCACCGTCCACTCGTAAGAGACTGTGTATCACAAACTAGAAAGAAAGATATTCGCTGTGATTCTTCATCTGCACGGCTATTGAGTTCCTTCTCAATAGTGTACTTGAGTAAAAGCACAGCTATTAGGGTCTTTCCCGCTCCTATGATCTGATTAGAGAACGGAACACAGCTTCAACGGTATACATACCGGTGGCCAGAACGGCGATGGTATTTTCAGCTTTCGCGCGTTCGAATAACTCTATCTGATACTCTCGAGGATCTAGCGTGCCTTGCTGTTGGCCTTTGGAAGAGAACAGCCGAGCCGTAGATATCTGGGCCTCTTCGGGGAATTCGACTTTCTCATCACAGGTAACAGCACGATTGGCGAGGCTAGCGACATGTTAGCCTTCAAACAGTAGCGCTCACAGCAGTTAGCTACTGACAGTGCCTCGAAGTGCGCTTTCTGGGCCTGTCTGCGATGCGAGGCATCCTGGGCCGGCGCGATGATTTCAACCTCAGACTCATCCGATGAGAAGTGATTTTCCCTCTCAATCGGGCTGGTCTTGGGTGAAGTTGTTAGTTAGATACTCTAAGTACCACCTAGGCTTGTGTTTCCCTCGATAGAGTGGGTAAGGACGGACTCACCACTGACGAGGAAGCAGCAGCAGACGAAGCATCTCCCATGATGTATGCAACACTGGATGTGTCGGCAGTGGATTGTAAGTGAGAGCTTCCGCAGTGGCCCAGCAGCTCCAAACTGGCGTGGAATTTGTCCTCGAGACCTAGAAACACATGGGGCAAGGGTGTGGTAAATGAGATGAAAAGAGTGAGAGAGATAGAAGTGACAGAAAGCTTTCACAGAGTCAAAAGAGAGGCTTAAGGGTAAGTGCAGCAAACACTGAAACAAACGCAACTCCATTTATATTTACTCTTCTTTAATCCAAAGGGTTCGAAATATTCTCCTTCGCTCAAATATATATTTCAGCAATCAGGTTTTTTACCTGCGCATTCTTCGAACACCATATCAAGTCGTTTCCAATCCAAGGCCTGGTAAGTTCTGTGTCCCATATTGGCATATAATACACCAGGACCGCTTAGACCATACCGGGACTGTTGACATGATTTATAGACTGGACAGAGTGGCGGGGAATGCGGGGCAGCCTGGAAATTAAACTCGTGGCCGCCCCGACGGAATCTGGATCGTCGTTCCAGGAGCTCCGAGCTTGATTCCTACCTTATCCAAACTTCTCCAATCTTTTTCAGCGCCAGATCCCCAATGGAGCAGCCTCAAACCCTCCGATCCGTGTTCACCGACGCGAAGCGAGAGAAGACAGCACTAGGAACCCGCCCTGACACCAACTCCGACACCTACCGCAGCAATGTCAATGCGACGATAGCAAAGTTCGAGGAATGTCAGCGGCTCGTCGGCGCGCTATCCATGTTCAGCTCGAATGAGCTTCTTGAGGATATTTCTACAGGCGATCTACAGTACTGCGCTCACTTCTCTTGTAGCATCTTGGTCTAATCATTCCTCTGCGATAGGTACTTAACCGTTGAATATCACATCGCCGAGCTCCTCCAGAGGTCATACAGCTCAGATCGCGAAGCTACGTTACAACGAGCGCTGGGTTCATATGAGAAGTATCTAGCACGCCTCGAAGACTACGAGCTCTTAAACCAGAAAGACAAAAAGCTATATGAGCGATACGTCGCAAACCCGTCCTCGTTTTCGCTGACGCAAACAAACGATGCCGCCACCCGCCGAGACGTGAAAATAACAAGGTTCAGAGAGGAGAAGGAGCTGAAACAAAAACTCGAGGTGGGAACGCCTGATCCTTGAACAATTTCTGGACGGACTTCGCTTACGTTGCTGTGAAGTATTATACCGAGAACCAGAAAAAGCTGCAAAGCGACGACGACGACGTACGGCAACTCTATCTCGCCGAGATCAATCTATATACACACCAGACTTTCCAGTCCCTGGACCTGTTAGCCCAGGAGCTTTCCATGCTGTCGATGGTTAGGAAGATGCCGCCTAGGCCTGAGCCGCCGCAGGCGATTGACGCACGGGGAAGAGCTAAGGGCAATGATGAAGGTTATTCAGATCGCTTGGACCCGCCGATATCTCAGCTACTTCAGGGAGGGAAGAATGGACCGATATTGAGCAAGGAGGGAAAGCCCCTACAACCTTTCACACTCCTCGACCGTCGCACGCAGCTCCGCGACGGCGTTTTCCGGTCGGGGCATAATTTGCCCACCATGACGATTGAAGAGTACCTGGCGGAAGAACATAGGCAGGGTAACGTACTCAAGGGGGGTGAACCGGAGCCTGTAGAGATTGATGAAGATGATCTTGACAAGGCTGATGAGGAGACGATGAAAGCGCGGGAGTGGGATGAATTCAAGGAAGCCAACCCTAGAGGATCGGGAAATACATTGAATAGAGGTTGATACGACTTTGCATGCGAGACATTTACAATGTCATACTATGTACCATGATCTATGCACAATTTTCATACATACAGTAATGCAGGTGAGGGCTAATTTAGGGGTAAAACAACCTAGCCCTTAAGCTTTCCAATATAACAAGAAGTACCCAACTCAAGAACCAGGTATAGGAGAGGCCAGCAACTCCTTTCCTAAACAAAATTTTAGGTCGACTCGGAAACGGGAACCTTCAGCTGCTTGTTTTGTTGAATTTCCGCGAGAATCTTTCCAGCTCCCTTCTCGACCAATGCTTTGGCTACCGTGACACCAAACTCCTCAGCTGACTGGGGTGAGTCAACAGCCCCATCAACCTCAATCTCAGCTTGCTCGCTACCATCCACGCTCACCACGACGGACCTCATTCTCAACTTCGACGCGCCATCGGTGTCTTGAATCCACTCAGTCTCAACGCCTAGCGGAGCGCTGCAACCACCTTCCAGAGTCCGCAGGAGACTCCTTTCAGCCAGACAAGCAAACGTTGTCTCATCGTGGCCAACAGTCTTCAACATGTCCTCCATGACTTTGTCGCCTTTGCGGATTTCAATGCCCAATGCACCCTGGCCAACGGCATACAGCATTCCCGCGTTCTTCGAGTCCAAGTACTGGTAGATGCGGTCTCCAAGTTCTAGGCGTAGTAAACCGGCGGCAGCAAGGATAAGACAGGTGTACGGGCTATCCTCCGCGTCCAGCTTAGCTAGTCGAGTGCCGATGTTGCCACGAACGTCCATAACCTTCAGGTGCGGGTATTTCCGAGCGAGTTGCGCGGTACGGCGGATGGAAGACGTTCCAACAACCGAGCCGGCTGGCATTTCGGCCAAACTCATATTGGGAAGATCTTTCTTAATAACCAGGACATCTCTTGAGTCTTCCCGCTTCATCATGGGGCCAAGGGTGCAAGAGGAGGGGAGCAGGGTCGGAACATCTAGAGTGAGTGGAGAACGATTAGCATTGAGGGGCGCATGCCGATATATGGCAAACAATATACCTTTCAGTGAGTGGACAATAAGGTCGACAGACCCAGCTTCTAGGAGTTCCTCGAGCTCTTGAGTCCATAAGTTTTTGGTGGTGAAGTCCTTGAGCGCAATGGTTGTGTTTTGGTCACCAGCAGTTTCGCGCGAGTGAATCTTGAAGGTATAATCGGGGAATCGTTCCTTGAGTGCCGCAAGGACAAGATCTGTCTGTAGAAGGGCGAGCTTCGACTTGCGCGTGCCGATTGTGAAGATCTTTTGAGACGCGGGGTCAGCGGAGGGGGGCGGGGCTTGGGTGGCCATGTTGACAGCGAAAATTCGGGCGTCTGTGAAGTACGCAATTCGAGAAGGAATATGTGTTTAAGTCTATTGTTAAGCGCTGTATGGCCGAAGAATCAGTTGAATTGTCAAGTTGTTGGAAAAAGTAGGATAGGAAGCCGAGTTTGCGATGGTATGGCTTGAGAATCGGAGACGGTTCCGCAATCCGCATTCCCAAGAATTAATTACGCGCCATGTGCTTCGTGACGCGTCATTACGCCCATTTAGGCGACAGATCCCGAGATGATACACTGGCAATACGGTGCGGGCCGGCGTCGGAGAGACAGGTCAGACKAACGGAACCGCTCAAGGATGTTTGCCATCGTAAAAGGTTGGCTCAAATATCATTAGTAGGAAGAATAATGATATCGATGGGCTATGACTTCCTGACCTAAATCTTATTGTTTTTCTACCCCAATCCGCCAAGGAAATGTCATGCGGAGAAGTGAGCTTACTGACGTAACAAAGCGAACCTCGGCTTCGGAAGCGCCTTATCTTCAGATCATCACGATTCCCCAGAATCCCCGACGGACTCATCCACCGAGTTCTGGAACCTCGCGCCAACAACCTTATAAGAAGCGGTCCCTCCGCCTCCAACCCCGGCTCCCCATCCATCCCCACCTCCGAGTCCCAACCTCACAATCATCACCTCTCGTCTTGAACCCTCAAGAACCAGTTCACAGCATATCGGGAATCCTAACTATCCAAGATGGGCTCCAACGGGGGAAGACCAATGAAGATATCTCTTGTTCCGCTCCCCAAAGGTTCCGTCCTGTTACCTGGCGCAACACTCCGAATCCCAGTCTCAAACCGACCAGACCTTGCCAACCTGCTTTCTTCGCTTCTCGACCGGACGAATGCCACCAAGCGGGATGCGAACTCGATAACCTTTGGCTGCATTCCTCTGTGCTCGCCCTACTTGAGCAAGGATGGTCAACACGTCATTGACAATGGTGCTGTTGACGAAGACAAGAAAGACGAATTCGAATCTTTTGATGCCGGTCAAGCGAGAAAGGAGGACCTTTTCCGATACGGTACCCTCGGTAAAGTCATCGGAGTTCAACGACGCGCCTATTCGGAGCCGCATCTACTAGTTCAAGGCGTTCAGCGCCTCACAGTCAGGCGCGTGCTTAAGGAGCGCCCGTTCTTCGAAGCAGAGTGCATTCTTTATGATGAAATAGGTTGGTTCATGAGCAATCTCTCCGTCTTAACGTCTGGTTTACTAACGTTGAGCAAAATTTATAGAGGCATCTCCGAACGACAGAGAAAGCGCAGAACTCTTCCAGCAATTAAGACAACTTTCCCGAGAACTGCTCACCCTTTTAAAATATACCTCATTGATACCTAATACAGGAGGTCCTCGCTTGTCGCCTCTAATTGCTCGTAAATTTGAGTTGATTATTACGAAGTCTGACCTGTCGCAGGCAGGAAGGCTTGCAGATGTCATGGCTGATATTGCAGAGACTGGCCTTGAGGACAAGCTTCGTGTCCTTGCAGCTTTCGACATCAAGACTAGATTGGAAAGAGTGGTTGATATCCTAACCAAGCAGAACCAGAACATCCGCGGCAATGTCAAGTTTACCACTATCTCCACGGACACTATTCCACCGGGATCAGTGCTCGATATTAGCCAAATCGACCCTCGAATCCGGGACTTATTATCGAGGCGGGGCATCTCCGGCGCGCCAGGAACCCCTCCTCCTGGACTTGGAGGACGAAATAATGAGGCGGATGAAAAGGAGTCCAGCGAATTGGACGAGTTGCAACAGAGATTAAAGGAGGCCCAGCTCAGTCCGGAGGCTCAGAAGATTGCGGAGAAAGAGATGCGGCGGCTTCGGAAGATGATGCCTATGAATCAGGAATACGGAGTTGTGCGGACGTACCTCGAAAATCTTGCGGATATCCCGTGGACCAAGGCGACTGAAGATAGACTCGGACCGGAGACGTTGAAAGCAGCGCGGAAGCAACTAGATGATGACCATTACGGTCTCGAAAGGATCAAGAAGAGGCTTCTCGAGTATCTTGCTGTTCTGAGGTTGAAGCAGTCGACGAACCAAGATCTGGAGCAGCAAATCAGCTCTTTGACAAGAGAGTTGGACAATTCTGGTGGCGACATCGAGAAGGATATCCCGTCTCTCCCAGAGTCGGATCGCGCTGCAATTGAGTCAAAGCTGAATGCACTAACGTCTAGGCGGACGGTAGACAAATCTCCCATTCTGCTTCTTGTTGGACCCCCTGGTACCGGAAAGACCAGTCTGGCGAGGTCTGTTGCGACTGCTTTGGGCCGCAAATTCCATAGGATTTCCCTTGGTGGTGTTAGGGACGAAGCTGAAATCAGGGGACATCGAAGAACATACGTTGCTGCCATGCCTGGCGTAATTGTCAATGGTCTTAAGAAAGTCGGCGTTGCGAACCCGGTGTTCCTGCTCGATGAGATCGACAAGATCGGTGGTGCTAATTTCCAGGGAGATCCTTCAGCAGCGATGCTTGAAGTCTTGGATCCTGAGCAGAACCATACCTTTGTCGATCATTACATCAACATCCCCATTGACTTGAGCAAGGTCCTGTTCATAGCGACGGCTAACTCGCTGGATACCATTCCTGCTCCTCTCCTCGACCGAATGGAGACAATTCAGCTGTCCGGGTACACAACTGTCGAGAAGAGGCATATTGCTAAGAGACATCTTATTCCTAAACAAGTCCGAGCGAATGGACTTTCGGATGCCCAGATTGTCCTGTCGGACGATGTTATCGATAAGACCACCACCTCTTACACTCGCGAATCCGGTGTCCGCAACCTCGAACGGGAGCTCGGTTCGATCTGCCGCTACAAGGCTGTTCAGTATGCAGACGCGACTGACAGTGCCAAGGCCGAGTCCTACAATCCTGTCGTTACCGTTGACGACCTGGAAGAGATCCTCGGAATCGAGCGCTTCGATGAGGAAATTGCCGAGGAGCACGGCCGCCCAGGTGTTGTAACCGGCCTAGTCGCCTACTCGACCGGCGGACAAGGAAGCATCCTCTTCATTGAGGTTGCCGACATGCCAGGAAACGGCCGCGTCCAACTCACTGGCAAACTAGGAGATGTCCTTAAGGAAAGTGTCGAAGTTGCTCTTACCTGGGTCAAGGCTCACTCCTTCGAGCTCGGCCTAACTTCCGATCCCAACGAGAACATCATGAAGAACCGCAGCTTGCATGTGCACTGCCCTTCGGGTGCCATTCCCAAGGACGGTCCTTCTGCTGGTCTCGCACACACCATCGGTCTGATCTCGCTATTCTCGGGCAAGGAAGTTCCGCCAAAGCTTGCAATGACCGGCGAAGTCTCTCTCCGTGGACGCGTAATGCCTGTTGGTGGTATCAAGGAAAAACTCATTGGGGCACTGCGGGCCGGTGTAACCACTGTCCTTCTACCTTATCAAAACCGTAAGGATGTCAAGGACGTTCCGGCGGAGGTTAGCAATGGCCTTGAAATCATATATGTCAAGTATGTTCCCGTACCCGTCCTCTCGCCCTCTTCATGTTACTAACTTGAACTAGGCACATTTGGGAGGCTATCCGACATGTCTGGCCTGATGCCCACTGGCCGGGCCAGCACCACATGAACTTCGTCGAGAGTCGTCTATGATGTTTGCCCTCTTTCCCGTCTTGTCTTTTTGCTCGTCACTTAGCCTCTCTGTCATGAATGTATAGCCTTTATTCCTTTGATTGTTTTTACCTTTCGACCTGCACAGCTCCGCTCTATATATCAAAGCATATACCTAGGATGATCCATACCATAGCTATATAATTACATATCGTTTCTGGTTGACTTGGAAGACTGAGGTTCCCCGTACTTCCTAACGGACTCGGCTATGACTCGCTACTCTCTTCTGGTATACAACTCACGTAAGTTTGAACAAATATAGATCTCAGATATGCATATTTATGGAACAATATAATACAAACATGACAAGGCAGTTAATACACCATGAGAAGTACACCATGAGGGTTTCATTCCCCCACAAAAGATCTCAAATAGGACAGACCATTCAATCATCCCAAACCAAAAAGGTATCCGGTCTCTACACCGTCACCATTCCTACATCGCTAACTCCCCTTACCAACCTCATGAGCTCTCAGCAGAACCCTTCCCCGCGCCCCTCGAAAACGCCGACCGATCATAATTCAACCCCAGAGCCTGCCACGTAGGCCTCCATGTCTTCTTCCCAGAGAGTATATCCTGCGCCGCCTTCTCGTACTCCTCCCGCGCGTCGGTATCCGCCTTCTGACCGGCATCTGGCTGCATCGCCTTCGAGACCTTATTTTGGTACTTCGCCGCCTTGTAGAACTGGTCCTTCTCCCACCTACTCGCAAAAAAAAGGTCCATGTTAGCACCCATCACAACATCACACCAGCACAAACGACAGAATCAAAATGTAGATGGGAAAGGATGCGTACTTCTCCATATCCGCCGGCTCCTCGGGCCAGACAAATGGCTCCTTCATCTCAACCGTCATCCTCTTGCGCGAGCGGGGTCGTCGGAGCTTGCCGTAGCCATATCGGCCCATTGACTTGAGTCTTGTGACTTTCTGCTGCTCGACGTAGCTGCGGATGCTGAGGACGCCAACGCCGTACAGGCGCTGCAGGTAGTCGCGCAGGTCGAGCTTGTTGAAGTTCAAGGGGACGTAAAAGGAGGCATAGCGGGGTGGGAGGAAGGGTGTTCGGACTAGGGCGATTGTGAAGTCGGGGCTGTATTCGCCATTTGTGTTAGAGATGTTTCCAATGGGGTGAAATGGAGTGGATTGGCGAAAAGACGTACAGGTAGATTTGCTTGCGCTCGGAGAGTGGTGCGCTGGGCGAGACCCAGCCGGCGGGCTTCTTGGGGAATTTGGACCACTTGCGGACCATATTGGCGGTATCGGGTCCGGATTGAGGGGGTGAGGGTGTTTGAGAGGTGTTATTGGGGGTTCGTCGGTGATGGGGAGGTTCGGGCGGTCTTTTGGATTTGCGGAACTTTTGCAGATTGGAATTGCGCGGTTGGCCGCTTCGGCTGCCGGAGTCGGGTTACCGGTATAGATTGGCTGCACTTTATCTGGGTTCTACTCTTCAGGTCTTCGGGTAATAATTTAGTCTGGCTTATAATGACGGAAGAAGAAAGTCTATTTTTGATCATGACGGTCATTAATATTATATCATGTAAAGTTGGCCCATCAACCGTTGCTCAACCGGGGCATACGGCAAGTTCACGACACATGCAAGTCCTTGAGCTTCTGAGAACTCTCATCGAGGGCATTATCTGACCCCTCGTCTTTTGTGTCTGTCTCGCTATGCGCATCAGAGTCATCCTCAGACTCTGACCCCTCTTCCCCCTCATCCTCAGCACCCTCGTTCTTATCTTCCCCATTATCCCCATCGACACCAACTTCCTTCATATACTTCTCAAGCTCGCGCGCCATCTTCCTCGAGAATCCAGAGGCCTCGACTTCAACATCAAGCCTCTTCCCAGCGTTCTTGGTCATCTGTTTCTTGGCGTCTGCGAAGAAAGGCCCCGGTACATCACTGACGAAGTGGAACTTCCGCTGGAAGTACCGCTTGATACAGTTCACATCGCGGTCGAAATACATCTCGGCATTGGCATGGTCAATCGACACCATCTGCGGGAAATCGATGATGACCGGGGTCAGTATGAGGTTGGCGTCGTCATCCTCTCCCTCGCGCCCCTTCCCCTTCGCTTCCGGGTCCTCTTCCTCCTTGATAAGAATGTTGAACTCATTAAAGTCACCGTGGATCAGGCCATAGCGCGCCAATCGCATAATCGTATCCATCAACTCGGAGTAGAGAAGGGCTGGGTTCGGAACCTTGGAAATCTGTCGGAGCGGAAACGCATCAATCAAGCTCATCACGATGGTATGTCTGTTTTGCGCGATTGGTTCTGGTACTGAGAAGCCGTTCTCGCGTAGCGCTTTCATAAAGGCGAATTCCTTCATAGCGGCCAATCGCGACATGTACATCCATGATCCCGTGCTCCGGTTCCGTAGGTAGTCGCGGTTGGTCTTGACAGTTCGGAACGAGATACGACCGAGTCGATGAATTTTCAGAATCCGCTGTGTACCCTGGTTGTTGGCAACGACTATAATGTCTGACTCCTTACCGACACCGATCTGGTTGCCAACAGAGTAGATGCATTTTTGCTTTTGGTGGGCGTTGAGAGCCAAGTAGTCGAGACCGCCGTAGGTCAGTCGGTAACCGTCATCTGATCAGGAGAAAAACAATGTTAGGCAAAGGCGACGCAGAGAGACGAGAATGGATAAGCATACACTTCGCGTTTTTCACCTTCGCGATGAGGTTGGTCTTTGCCAGATTTGAGATCGAACGGTTGACGCCGCTACCGCCGCGCAGGCCGGAGATTTGGGCAATCAAGGGTGTCGGTACGACTTCATGGTTCTTGCTGCCTTGTTCGACCTGAGACGCGCGGGGATTAGCTGCTATATCTTCGAGTAACTTGCGCCGAGACTGCGGGGCGAGGAGAAGTGATAGCATACTGCTGCGAGCACACGGAAATCCTCCGACGTAAGATAGCGGATCGCCTTGGGATCGAGCTTCATTTTCGGGGGTTGCAACTGAATATAATGCAGGCAACCAGTTGGAATGTAACTTTCTTCTGTCGAAGGCTTCGTCGGGCCTATGATGCGGCAAAATTATTTCTTATCGCACGTGCCCTATGCCCTAACCGGTTTTGGGAATCCTGCCTTTATCTCCAGTCCAGCAACGGTCTACAGGGAACATTGGAGCCAATACAAGCAGACATACTCGTTAGAAGACGTTGTCTATTTTACTTAGACTTCTCCGAGTACATTCGACCTAAACTGTATAGGGACGCTGGTCGTTGCGTCCAATCTATCTCACTACATGCCAGTCAGAAGAATACCAGTTGCTCAGGCAGAGCTCTCTTCCCCTTGCCAGTTAGGGTTCTATGATCATGTTAGCGGTGTTTGTTTACAGTCAAATTGAATCGAGATGACTCACCTTGCGCAAGATAACCAAACCCTCCAAGGTGCTACTAAGAGGGATATATTTCTCATCCTCCAGCTCTGCTCGCTCACCGTAAGAAAGCAGCACCGGAGTGCTCTGTGTCTGCCAGCCGGTAATCGTCTTAGGACGTCCAGCTTGTCCAACAACGTCAACAGCCTGTCCGACGCGGACGTTGACGGGAAGTGGCTGGAGGTCCTCGTCAAGCGTAACAAGGAAGCGCGGATACATGGCTGTGATGAGGAAGTAAAGAAGGTAGTGGCTTTCGGCGAGGATAAATTGCTTTGCGTCGATCAAAGACACAAGCACAGTCAGCAGGCCAGCAGCCGATACCCGGCTCAGCACCTGGCGATCGGTGTGGAAGGGGTTCAGTGTCATGGTGCCCTTGCCCATGTGCAGTAGACCTTGAGCGATACGCACCATGAAGAGAGAGTTCTGATCGCGGTGGTAGTAGCTGGCCAGCTGCCTCAGTAGTTGGGCCAGACGCGAGTTCTTCGTACCCGCACCACAGAGACCCATAGCGAAAATGGCGTTGATGGCAACGTCATTATCATTGTCGTGACTGTATCTGGATAGAGTATCGTAAACCTTCATCTGAGGGTTGCTAGGGCTGATAAGACCCATAGCAAGGGGCACCGCCTTTCGGATGTTGCTGGCGCCGTAATGCATCAGGTGACCGAACTGCCGGAGAATCATATCCTGTCCGACATCTTCACCCATGGCGATCAATGAGAGACCGAGCACGGCGTAAGATTGAACAAGTTCCTCCCCTTGCTTCTCGTCACTTTCCTCAATGACGTCGTTGCAGATGTGCAGGAGCTCCTGCAACTTCAGAACACTGCCGGTACCTGCCCAAGCACAGACGGATGCGAGGACTGAGGTGGGCTTAGCCATCGGATGGTCGACAGCCTTGAGGATATCGAGGATCACATCGACTTCTTCCTGACGACCGAAGTACAGAAGCGCCAGGCCAAGGGCCATGAAGCGAGTCCACTTGTCCTTAAGCTGCTTGTGACGTTCCTCATCCATGAGAGTGGTCGCAATCGCCTCGCTGACTTGGTGATTTGATGATCCAACAAAGACAAGACCAAGCGCAACAGACGCCATTGCAGCGAGTTGCATATCGACAGACGAGTCCTCCACAATAGGCAGCAGAGCATCAAGGATCTCCTGCTTATTGGTTCCGGCGTATGCTAGGCCAAGACCCATGATCGTGGCAACCCTCATAGAAATACTTTTCGCCTCCAAGTTCTCGGTATCACATAGCAGAGCCAACGCCGGGTCGGAATCAAGCCGCACGCCAGAGTTGAGTATACCTATAGAGAGCAAAGCACCAGCCTTGATTTGATCCTCCGAGGCGTACGTGTATTTGTCAATCTTGTCCAAGCCAGTGTCAACATCTCGGTGCAGTAGCATACCCATGGACGCAGTGGTGGATAGCATGCCATCATCCTTTGTCTTCCAGACCCAAGGGCCCTTGTCGCCTTCAACGATCATCATCTGATCATTGCCAAAGCCAGCGTTCGCGAAACCGTTAACAAAGGCACTTGCCAGGTTATGTCTGGCAGAGTCGACATTGGTGAGGCCTGCTCCACGGCTACTTTCCAAATGAGTTTTGTAGATGTCTTCTGGCATGATCGGGTCGAGAATGTTGAGTTCCTTGCCAAGAGACTTGAAATGCTTCGGAATCGAGGTATTGTTCAGACATTCCATAAACGCTTCGTCTTCCTCGTCATCGCCCAGCTCGTCGAGCCATATCTGTTGCCTGGAAACCAGGAAAGCCATCTGTTTTTTGATTGATCGATCTGACGTCGCCTTGAGATCGTTCTTGATGAGGTCAACGTCGTTTAGGCGAATTGCGAGCACGACAGCTTTAGTGAGCTCCTTGTACCGGACGTAGATGTTGTGTGCTGTGCGAAGGAATGATTGGTCCTCAGGGTAGGTGAGGAGAGGAACCATGCTGACCATATACAAACAAACTCTTGAGTATGTGTTCTCGTCCACGTACTCGGGGAGATCCTCGATAATCTCAAGCTCGCTCATAAGATCAACCGCATCGGCTTCTGCATTGTGACTGAGGAAATAGGGCACAAGTGAAACCGCGAGACCAACCAGATCGTGTACTTCCTTCTCGTCATTCAATCGGTTCTGATATTCTTGACCAATTTCCAGTGCCAGATGCCTGACGTATTCGTGGCCCCATGAACCGAGGTCGTCCGATTTGGTGAGAAGTCGGTATTTGAGGGTTTCGAGCTTCTCTTCGTCTCCGTACGTCATACCAAGGACTGAAAGCATATCTGCCAGAGAATCCTACAGTAGAGTCCAACCATCAGTTTCCGGCTTTGGCTATCAAACGTCTTGAACCCACCTTGATGGCGCCGGCGGCCCACTTGTCGTAGAGCGCAGCCAGATCATCGTAATGCGGTCGTAGAAATTTCAGAGGCTTAGGAACTGCAGTCATAGAGGAGGTGGAGGTTTTGATAAAATTCTTGATTGCATCCAAAGCGGGCCCGTAAAGCGAAGTGTCCGGTTCCTAAAGTGCGGCAAATCGGTCAGCGTCAGCAAGGTAAAGAGTAGGCCGCACCCGCCATCATACCTGTAACCGTTCAACGAGCATCTCAAGTTCACTCTTCAGCTGTTGATCCTCCTCACTGAGCTCTTCTGCAGGAAATAACATGGTTAGTGATCTGTTAACAGATGATGCTGGGAGTCGATTGACGCCCCCATCAAAAGATCACAGGAACGAGCTGCCTACCTTCCTGCGGCCCGTCATCCTTCTCTTTCCCGTTGACTTGTGTCTTCTCCTCAGGCTTATCTTTCTTTCCTCCGAGATCTTTGACATTATCAACTTTGCCCTTGCCCTTGTCGGCCGGAGCTGACCGCTCGCCTTCCTTCGCCATGTTCGACGGTTATCTGGAGACCTGTGGAGTGGTGCTAAATGGGTGAATGGAGAGGGCGGGAGAAAAGTAGAGTATAAAGGGGTATAGAGAAGAGTAGGAGAGCCAGTATGTCTCTGTACAATCAGTGATGTAGAGAATGATTCATAAGCTTGTTGATGGGAGAGCTCTGCCTCGTCGCCGCTCGGTGGTTGCGCCAGTGGAGCTTCCTCGCCTTAGTAAGCCGCGCCAAGAAGACGCCGAGTTGACGTCACGTGTCGGCATCTTGGAAGTATACCAAGGCCATATAAGGCTACAATCCCTGGTAGGTTGAAAGTTTAGAGGCATGGTTAGAGAAATATATGAAAGAGTATAAATCCTATCTACTTCAGAATTGTTCATAGGTGCGGTGTGTATTTCATCCGTTGCTCATGCTTGGCAGAACAGATCTGCGGTCCCATCGCCCACCGAGCCCTGGCAGCCTCCATAACGTACACTGAATTCCCTCCGATATTCTTCGCTTGCTAGGCGGTCCAGCGAGTCAGTCAGCTCTTCGCCACGGTATGACAGTTTAGGTAGAGCTTTGATGTCAGGTAACTCTAGCGCGAACGTGTTAAGGAGTGGCATCAAGGTTGAAGCCCTGCTTAGAGGTTTCTCATTCATCGCGGGTCCACGGAATGCTTCAGAAATGGAATCCGTGTCAGATCTCTGGTCAAACTCTTCCGGTAGTTGAAATAATTCGTTGTGGAAAGTTGCAAGGGAAAATTTTCCTTTATCAGAAAACGCAGGATATAGCAGGTAGTATCCCCTGGCACGAAGCAGCTCAAGCAAATGTTCCATGAAGGCAGGATATATTTTCGAAATAACTCTCTCATCCCCCTCCACTTGGGACTCGGCGTCTATTTTAGCTGCCAGTCGACGGCTGAGAAAAGAATGCAACTCCGCCCACTTATCACCAAAGTAAAGCACAGCATTGCTATTAGGTGCTTGCCATAAGAACATGGGCAGTGTGCCTGGCGCGTTGTTGTTCCGATAGTAACTGTTTTCAATATCCGGTCGTTCGATAGGCTTGTTGTTGGTAAGAGGCGACGATTGAAGTTCCAGGGAAATTCCCATCAACTTGTCATATGGCATGGTAGATTGGGCCGAGTACTTGTATTTCAACATGGTATACAGCAAGTAGTGGAAGAAGGAAGGTGCTAGTTCAACATTAGGAGAGAGCATAACAACGTGCGAGAAAGTCGGCTTTTTGGGATAAAAGGCTTCGACTGTACGTAAAGAGGCCTCGTTGGGGCTCATCTGGTGTAACTGAATCCGCCGACGCACAGTGATTTTGCTGGATGTACCAGAGAGCCACTTCATTCCTTCAAGAGATTGTAGCAGGCCATGGTCTGCATGAGAAGGGAGCTCAATTGTCAAACCCGGGCTGAACCCGAGAAAATCTGCCCGGTCTAGGGATTTGATTAACCTGAGAAGCGAACCAGTGGAGTGTGACGCTGCATTTATGAGAAATTCGACATGAATATCATTCCAATCTGTCGTCAAAAAGGTCAATATAAGAGCACTAAATCATAGATTGAAAGCGCGGTGCGTACTTTGAAGAGCATGGCTGTCAAGAGCAGCTATCCACATTAAGTCCCTTGCGGCCCGGGGAAGGATAATATGTGACAATCCATATTCTTGGGCTTTTCGCATGGCTCTCAAGAAGAATTGTTCTTCCAGGGGTTCTCCTTGGGTAATCAGCACCCGCGGTCGAAGATATGCCTGGACGTATGGCAGTACAGCAGCTACTGCTCGCTCCATGCGACCATCAGTGGACCAACGAGCGTAGTCAACTCGGGCATCTATTTAGAGGTTAGTAGCCATGGACAGAAGTATGTCGATCAAAGGACGAACGCACCATGCCAGTTGAGCGGGCAAGTCTCCCCATTCAGCCCGTTTACGCGTTGGATTCCCTCAATGGAAACATCATCCCTTCCCACAAGTACGAAATGCACAGCGTTTTTCTTATGATTCGCCATACGACAGGCGAGGGGTAACAGGTCCGACACGCTCCCTAGGCTTGCACCTGCGAATACTGTTGCGCTAGAAGGGCTCTTCCCACCATGGCCGGAAAAGAGTTTCAGGGTCCTTGCCAGGTTATAAAATTGAAGTTTCCCTTCGTAGTATAGATCATCTTTGTCCCTGCCATCAGGCTCCGCGCGTGGAGGAGGGTCAGACCGAGATAACCCTGGCGGAAGAGGCGTATCAGACATGACATGGTGTGTTGGCGGCAACTTGGATTGCAGCCGATCTCTGGCAGGAGGGACGTCTGTTGGCATGTTCTTGAAGAACATATAAATAAGATAGAGTATGACTGGAATAAGAAAGACTCTCCTGCGTCGAACAAGCTTCCATGGCTTTGGCTGCCATCGCTGTTCCGGATGGTTCTTCAGCCGATGGTCGTCGTCTTTCTTCCCAAGCTCTTCATCGGCTAAGAACAGCCGCTTGGGTGATGGCATCGTATAGACATATGAAGGGCGGCTCCAAGGGAGCGCAAAGATGGCACAGCAGCATTGATCACGGAGTGCTACGTTGTAGGAGATGGTGGATGCAGTGATAGTTGCCGTCCCCGGGAAGCCTTAGTCTTGGTCTTAATTGCGCGAGGCCGGAACAAAGTGGAGGCCCGCGCACGATAAATCGTAGGTCCCGGCTCCCGGTCACGTGAGCTTTATTAGGGATTATGTAAAATAGTAAAATTACTTAGGGTTATTATAATTAGTTAAAAAAAAATATTATTATATAACCTCTTCTTACTACCTAAACTTATAATATTAAGGTTATTATAATTAGTTAAAAAAAAACACTATTATATAATCTTTTTTTACTACTAAATTTTTATAATATTATTATTTACTATTCCTGGCCTTAATTCCTATATTTAAATACTATATAGCCTATATTTATAAAGTTAAATATAATATTAACCACTTACTATATTAAATATAGTTATTAGCTTTTAATAATATAATTTTAGCGTGTTGCAGGCTATAAGCCTGCTAAAACTTATATTAATTATAAAAATTAATAGGTATTTTAAGTTTATATAGCTTTATTTATATATTATTATTATTAATATAACTTTAAAAAAGTAAAAAGTACTTTACTATAATTATTAATTTTTTTAATTTACTTACTTAACGCCCCCCTTTTAGTAAAACTAACCTAAATATATAATAACCGTGCTTATTATAACTAAAGCTAGATTATTAATATTATAGTGTATATTTATTTAATAACTTATAATAAGTAAAATAATATTATAAAAATATAAAATAACAGCGTGCCTAGTAAGTAATTAATTAAGTAATTTATATAATTATTTTTAGTAAACCTTAACCTTTTTATTTACCTTTAATATAATTATTATTATTAATAATATTTATTATTCCTATACCATCTTCCACGCCTGTAATAACCATGTTTTTATTATTATTTATACCTTACTTACTAGCTAGGCGCCCGCAGCCAGCTATTATTATTAATAAAAATAATATTAAATTAAATATTAATAGCTTTACCGCTGTAAGCTCCTAGTTAATTATTAAAAATAAATTACCTTTACCTTTATAAACTATTAAAGTTAACTTTAGCCTTTTTATACATGCAGGCCTAAACCATGCTTTCTTACTATATTTATCTCCCCTTATTAATTTTATATATTTAGCTATTGCGGACTATAATTAAAAGCTATTAAATAATTTTTATTACTAGCTTAATATATACTAACTAAAAACATGTAATTATTATTAAAAATATTAATTTAATATAAACCTTTAAAAAAAATAATATTTACAGGCGTTACATGTTAGCTAACTAAAACTAAAAGATTTTTAAATTTAATTTATAAAATAAAATAAATCCTAGTAATATTCCTTCTTACCTCCTAGAATTAATATAAATTAAGAAAATATTAATTATAAAAGTTTATATATTTATTAAGGTTTATTATATTTAAGGTTATTAGTATTTATATAAAGGCTATATTATTAACTTTTTATAAAATACTAATTAAGTATATAAATAGCTCCTGCTTTTATTTAAAAAACTTAAGGTATTAATATTATAGCTATTTAATTTTAGTATAAACTAGAAAATATACCTATAATTTTATTATAACTTTAAAGTATAGTGTTAGGTAATTAAATAATAACTAGATTACCTTTAGGTAAACTATTTAAAATATTAAAATATAGTTAAAAATAACTATAACCTTACATAGTTACTAAAAAATAAACTAGTTAATTATTTTATTTTAAACTAGGAACTAGCTAGTAAGCTAATTACCTTAAATAATAATTAATAAATAAATCTTAATAATATACAGGCGCCTAATATAGTTATAATACCTAATTTACTTATAATAATTATAAAGCTTAAGGCTTTACAGGCTATAATAAATAATATTACTAAGCTAGTGCGTAATAATTCTTATTTAACTTTTTTTTTATTTTATATAATATTATTATTTAAGTTTAATTACTTATAATAATTACTATTACTAGTATTTTTTACCCTTTTTTTTATAATAATATAAAGCTAGTTATAACATGCCCGCGCAAGGTGTTATTTATAGATTATATTAAATACTTACTTAAATATAAAAGTGGCTATTTTGCACGGCATTCCTAGTTTTAATATATTTACTTTAATATAATTTATTATTAATAAATAAATTAACAAGCTAA
This sequence comes from Aspergillus mulundensis, assembly GCF_003369625.1. NCBI lineage: Eukaryota > Fungi > Ascomycota > Eurotiomycetes > Eurotiales > Aspergillaceae > Aspergillus > Aspergillus mulundensis. The sequence continues at coordinate 232,300 of NW_020797902.1, read as the reverse complement.
TTTTTATATTTATAACCACGCGCCTAGCTAGCAAGATATTTTTATAAAAAAGTTACAAGCAGCCTTTTAATTAAATATAGCTAAATTATTTATACTACTAAGTTTTATTATTAATTTTTTTAAAACTATTTGTGGTACGCGGCTATTTTAGCATAGTAAGAAAAATAGCTTAAAAGCCATAATTAAAAATATTAATAAGTGGCCTGTTTTTTATTACCATGCGTGTTATTTTAATTACTTATTTCTTAAATAAGCATGGCTTACTTATTTTTAATATTTTTTATAATTAATTTATACTAGGATAACCTAATATAGTAATTACTTAAGTATAAAGCATGGTATAATAATATAAAGGCTATTTATAAATAAATTACATGGTATAATTTATAAAATAACCCTTATATTATTATAGCATGGTTTTATTATTATTACCACATGTTTTTTAATATAGTTATTAAGCCTAAGTTTAATATTATAAATAATTAATTTTGCTATAAATAGCAAGGTTAAGGTTTAACTTATAATTATAATATATATTAAATATAATCCACCCCTATTTTTAATAGCCTTTAATAGTTTAACAAGTTATAGTAATTATTTAAGGCTTATTAAGGTATATATATTATGGTTATAAACCCTTCCCGTGTATAGATTATTATTATTAATATAAATTATAAGGCTATTTAGCTACCCTAGTTTTAATAAAAAAATATACTTACTTATCTTGCGCAGGTTATAAACCATGTATTATATTATTATTATAGTATAAATTATTATTAATAAAAAAATAAGTAAATTAAGTAAGTTATTTATTATTTTTATTTTTTTATAATAACACGGCATAATTCTTAGTTAATAAAACTAACTAGTAATATATACTACTATTTTTTTTTAGCTTATAATAATATAACCTTAAATATGTTTAACCTAATTATTAGCTTAGGGTGGCTTATAAACTTAAACATAGTTATATATATTAATAAGTATTTTTTACTTTATTATATTACTAAGTATATTATAAAGCCTAAAAAAAAATAAGGTTATATAAAAAGGTTATAAAATTAGTTTTTAAGTATATTAATACATGCCATTTTTTACTATTACTAGTATAAAAAATAATAAATACCCTAATTATAAAGCAAGATTAGTTTATATAAAAGGTTTATTACTATTTACTAGGCCTATTATTTTAAATATTAAGCTATAGCATGGTTATTATTTCGTGTTTTATAAATTAAGAATAAAATAACCTATTTTTACTACTAAATATAGACTATAATAATACTAGTAATAAAAAAGGTGGTATTAAACAGGGTTTAAATATAATAATAAAGTATATATAATAGCTACTAAAGCTTATTAATTTAATATTATTATATTACATGCGCTGCTATACCCTATAGCCTAAAGTATATAAAAAGGTTAAAAGTAAGATAAAAAATTATGTTATTTAGTACTACCTAATATATAGTTAAGTTATAAACTTAAAAAACTTTACTTATATTAAGTTAATACTTTATTATTTATTTATTAAGATAAATAACCTGTGTATAGTTAATAAATTAATATTTAATAGCTTTTATAACGTGTATAAATACTGCTGTGAATATTATGGTTATAAAAAAAATAGCTACATGTAGGATAATAAAAATATAAAAAATAAAATTAATTTACTAACTTAGAATAATAATACTAGCCTAATTACTAAGGTGCTTTTTTAAGAGATTATGGTAGCTTAGTAGCCCGGCTATAATAATAATTTTTTTATAAAACTTAATAGCCTGGGCCAGCGTGATATTAATTAATAATATAATTAAACTTAGTATGTAAAAAAACCTAGTTTTAATTTAAAATTTTAAAATTTAGCAAAGGCAAATTACCTAGTAAATATATTAACTTATTTATTAGCTTATTTAAATAGCCTAAAGGTTAAGTAACACTAGCTATATAATATTATAATTAAATATTATAAAAGCATTTTATAATCGCGCGGTTTACTGGTTTTTTATATAGGTAATAAGTAATAATTTATTTTTATATATTTATTACTTTTATTAAGGTAGTTATTAATTAATTTAAATAGCAAGGCTGGCACTAGTAAATTTTATATTATTAACTTATTATTTATAACCTTAAAATATATAGCTTTTTACGCTAGTAATTATAAGACCTTTATTATTATATAGGCTACTTTAACTAATATTACCATGTATAATATTAGTAGCTAAACCTTATACTTATTATTTTAATTACTAATTATATTAAAGGGCAAGGGGGGTTATAATTACCTATAGCCTTTAATATTATTAGCCTTACAGGCAAGTTTCCGCGGCGTGTTATATTTAATTATTAATAAAAAGTTTATAATAAGTTTAAAATAGTTATATTATATTAACTAATAATATTATAAAATTTTTTTAAATTATAAAGCTAAACCCTTTAATAGCTTAAATATTATTTTAGCTAGGGATTTTTACTAGCTGCCTTTAGTTAGCTAAAGCCCTTTTTTTAAGGCCATGTCTTTACTTATAAATAAAAAAAAAGGCTGGTTAGTGTTTATATAATTAATTTAATATTATTATTAAGTTAAATATTATTTATTACTAAACCGCAAGCTCTTAAATAGCTTATATATTTATTTTTATATTAAAGTATTTAAAAAAAAATATTATTATAATAAAAAACTAAAAGCTTTTTATAATATAAGTACAGGCTAAGTTACCTACAAGCAAGAGTAATACCTTTGTAAATATAATTTATATATATAAAAAAAAAATAATATATACTAGTATAATTATAGCCATGTATTAAACTTTAGTAGGCCTATAATTATTTTATAAGCTAATTATATTAAATTTAGTGTTATAACTATAAAAATAAACCAGGCTAAAAACCTAGCTAAAAAGCTTATAGTTTTTTTAGCTATTATATTATGCTAATATAAAATATTTAAATAAAAAGGGGTTTTATAAACAGTGCTATAAGTATATTAATAAATATTATATAGCTATTAAAAATTATAAATCCTACCTAAAAAATACTGCTTACTTTAATAATAGCTTTTAATTAGTATAATAATTTACATGCTAAAAAAATAATAGCCGTAACATGGTGCTAATTTTTTATATAAAATAAGACTTTTACTACCACGGCGCTATCTACACTTATATATAGTTTTTAGCTATACTAATATATATAATAATAATTTATAAGGCTTAGGGGGTTATTATTAAGCAGGCTATTTTAAACCTTATTATATATAAAAAGTTTTTACTAGGTTTTATATACATGGCCATATTGCATATATAGTTACTTAAAAAACTATTATTTAAGAAACCTTTTAGTTATAACTAGTTAATTAATAGCCTGTTTAATACTAAAAAATAAAGGCGTAAGAATAGTTATTTAAGGCACTACTAATATATATTTATTATAATTATAAATAATATCTCTTACTACAAGAGTAATAATAATATAGGTATAAATTTAAAAATAAAATAATAATTTAAACTAGCTTTAGTAATTAGGATCCAGCCCTGTAAATATTAATTATTTTTTAATAATTTTTTATTAAACTTATTTAATAAACCAGGGAACTGTAAGGGCGCCCTAGCACCCAGATGTTCTCTACTAATAATAATAAAGCTTGGCAAAGTATCTTTAACTAATAAGAATAAAGTATTTAAAACCTTAATAAATTTAACTAAAAGGATTGCTTAAAGAACTAGATATATTATGGCCTTTAGCCTTTTTATATAGGCCTTGCCTAGAGGCCTAAGGCCTTTAAGTAATTTCCTAAGCTATTCTTATTTAAAAAGTAGGTAGTATTTAAATATTTTTGCATCCGCGCCCCCTATAGCTACTTTTTAATTATTAAGGTAATTTAGTACAAGGCGCGCCTTTATTTTACTACTTAAATAATACCTAAAACCCAAGGTCCCCAAGCTAAGGTCCCTAGTTAAAGCTAATGCCATGTTAAACCTAATATTATATTAAATTTAACACTATATTAAGTTTTATATAGTAATTTATAATAATAAGGTTTATTAAGTTAAATAGGTGCCTAAGGTATCCTGCATGGGTAATATTAATACTTTATGGTAATATAACCTAGGTGCCTTAGGTATTATTTAATAGTATAACCTAGATTAATATTAGCCCTAATAATTTTTCCCCCCTTAAAAAAATAGATTATCCGCGATCCAGCGCTAGCCATTTTAAAAAGATAATAGGTAAGTAATTTATAATACTAACTTATTATTATATTATAATATAACAGCGTTTTTTATTATTATTATTTTTATTATTTATTATTCTTGGTTTAAGATATTAAATAATATTTAATATTTTATTTAAAATATTTTACTGCCTATTTACTTTTAAAAAGGCGCCTAACTATAAAAATAGCTTTCTTATTAGTTTAACCTAAGTCTAGTTTTTTTAAAACTTTAAACCTTAAATTACTTTTATATAGCTAAACTATATAACTTTATTCTAGCTTTTATTTTATTTTTTTACCTTATCTTTTATTTTAATTATGCCTAAGTAAAATTATTCTTTTTTTAATGCGGCGCTATACTTTGTTAATATTAAAAAAACGCGGCTAGCAGCTTTTTTTATTAAAAACCAGGAAAATAAAATTTAAATAAAACCTTAAAGGCCCCTTGCTTTTAAAAATTACTTTTTTTTAGCTATTTACCTAGTTACTTTCCCGGTAGTAAGTCCCCTAAATAATTTTAAATAAAGTTTTTAAAACTTTTTTTTAAGTAATAGCAAATAGCTAACTATAAATAGCGCCCTTTTATTTTATTAATCTTAAAAATAATCCCTTTTTTAGCCTGTATTTATATACAGGGCTTTACTTTAATAATAAGTATTTTTTTACCTATAGTAGCCTGTTTAAAGGTATTTTAATAATAATATATTAGTATTAAAGCATGCTAACTTAAAACTTATTAAAACTAGTAATTTATTTTATTACTATTTTTTATCCCCCGCCGGGCTGCTGTTAATTAACTTATAAATAATATATATAACTATTACAGGCTTTTAAAGCCTAATAATATATTTTTTAATTTTTTTTTTACTTATTAAGTATTTTAAATAAAAATATCCTAAATAGTAATAATAATAATACTAATAATAATACTAGCACTACCGCGCCCTTTATAGTTACCCCCTTTAGTTTTACTTTTTTTACTTTAACTTTTTTTGCTTTTATTATAGCTGGCCCCACCCTTTTAATAAAAGTAAGTTTTTTTTATTCCCTTTTAAATAACTTCTGGTATAAATAGCTAATAACTTTTAAATATACCTTAAATATGCTAAGGCAATCTTCCGTGACAGTAAAAAAATAAAAAATATAAATAATTAATAAATTCTTACTACTAGTAGTAAACTAGTGGTGTTCCCTAAGGGGAACCTTTATAAGCCTTATTATAATTATATTTTTTAGGGTCTAGGGTTAGTATATATTTAATATTATAGTAATAATAATAAATACAAGCTTATTTTAGTTTATATATATAATAATATTAATATTTTATAATACTTGCCTGCTAACAGGAGCTTAAAAAAATATATAAGTATATAAAAAATATTTAACAAGCGCGCGGAAAATATTACTAAGGCTTTTAATAAAATACTAGTAAAAGTTTAGTTTATAAATAACTTGTGTTATGCTATTTTTATGCTTATTAATAAGCTTTACTTATCCGCTGGCAAGTCTCTGGCCGCTTTTAATAAAAAGTATTAAAAAATATATAATAAAAATATATTTAACATAACTAATCCTGCTATTATAGTAATCTTAAATTTTATTTTTTAAGGGCTTTATATTTTTATCCACGCCCCTTTTTAGGGTTTTATATAGCTAGCTTTTAGGTAATTTTATGCTACTTTAATATTTTATTTATTTTTTATTTTTAAAAAAAGACTCTTTTCCCTTTTTAATATGCTTTTGTAAACATAACTTATAAATTTTAATAGTTTAAAGTTATTTAGGTTGCAGTTTATTAAACCTTAAAACCATATAAAATAAAAAAAAAAGGTAACTATTTTTACCTAGGTTTTTAATATATAAATTTAATATTATTTTTAGGGCCACAGGTAGTCCAGGTCCTATTAAAAGGCATTTTATTTATAATAGTAATTTATTAAACCTTTAAACCTTTTAAAATACAGGAGAAAGGTAACCACTTTACTAGTCCTTTAGCTTTAATAATATAAAAACCTAGTAAGTAAAAAATTATTACCACTTTTTTTTAAACCAGGGGCGTTTTAATATTATTTTAGTTAGTTTATAATAATTTTTTAAAGCCTCTTGTGCGTGCTTAAGATTTTTAAGTAACTTTTATAAGTTTTTATAACTAGGCTAGCCTTTTTATTTAACTAAAAACTAGTTTAATTTATAAGCATGTTATTTAGTAAGAATAGCTTTAACTTTTTATTCTTACTTTTTATTAATAAGTTCTATGTTAGGCATTTTCTTATCCCCCTTAAATCCAGGTTACTTGGTATAAAGCCTTAGCAAAAATATATAAAATACTAAATAAATTTTTAACTAAGTATAATAACTAGTAAGCTAGAGCTAATATACCTGCTTTTTAATAGGTTTAATAATTTTAAAGGAACTATTAAACTTTTAATTAAGTTTTTTACTTAGCCAGATTATCTTAATATTATATAGTAATAATAAAATATTATTCCTAACCTTAAATTTAGTAAGGGTATGCTTTTTATTATAATAAAAAGCTTACTTTTTTTAAGCCTTATTTATATAATTTTGTAATTTATCCCACAACTTTTATAATTAATAAAGTCTTTTTTTTAATAAAAAATATAATATTTTTTTCCTGTAATTCTTTAGTAAGAAAATAATAGGTTTTTAGCCGCGCAAGGCTATCCAGGGTGTGTATTTAGTTATATTATGCTTTAAATTATTATAGGTAAATAATATAGCTAGCAAAAATATAACCTAGTTATTTTATTAAAAGTTATAATAAATATATAAGTATGTTTTAAGTGTTTAATTTTATTATTTAATTTAATTATTTAATTATAAATAGTACGCAGTGCTAAGGCGTTTTTTAATTTATAGTATTTAATAAAATAATTACTAATAACCTAAGGTAAATAATAAGTTTTAATTAATAACTAGGCTTTTAGGCGCCCCTGTATTACATACTATTTTTTTAATAAACTTATTAGCTAGCTCTTTAGCATTAACTTTTTAAGTAGTAAAAATATATTTTACTTTTTTACTAAAATAATTTACTATTACTAATATTATGTTGTACACGCGGCCTTTATACTTTAATAAAGGTAAGCTAATAATAAAGTTTATAAAAAGATTTTTTTATAGTATATTTAAAACTAATAAAAAGGTAAGCTAGCCTTGGGCTAGTTATTATAAAGCTTTAGACTTTTAATATAAGGGACACCCTTTAATATACTCTTGTATTTTTTTATTAAGATTTTCCTACTAAAACTTGTGCTTAAATAGCTTAATAATATACTTATAATTAAAATAGCCTGTATAGGGATTATTATAATATACCTTTATAATTTTATACTATAATATAAACACGGGAGGGATATAAATAGCCTTTTAATAAAAAAAAAAATTATTTTTTATATGCTAGTGCTTTAAATAAAAGCCCTGCCCTATTTTAACTAAAATTATTTTTTTTAATTATTACTAAATATAGCTAGCATAAGCGTTCTTATATTAGGCTTTAAGTAACTTTTACTAAAAAGGTTTTATAGCTAATCTAGCGGGTTTTTTTTTATAGGCTACTTTTATAACCTATAACTTAAAATATATTAGCCCCGGGAGCTAATACTTTTTTTAACCTTTTTTTAAAAAGGTAGCTAGGCCCTCCAGCGCCTATCTAGTGTTAATTTAGTTAAAAAATAACTTTAATTTTTTTTATAAAGTTAAAAGCAAACTAACTTAATACTTTTTATTTCTTGCTTAATAATCCAGGTGCCTTAATAATATATTTACTAAATTAAATTTTCCTAGCTTATACTTAATCTTAAAGTTATAAACTATTAATAATTCTGCCTAATAAGCTTGCCTTTAATTTAAAACCTTTATTTTAAAAAAGTACCGTAAGTTATTATAATTATACTAAATATATATAAAATATATAAAGCCCTTTAAGTAATATTACCACTTTTTAAAAAACTTAATAACTACAAGTAGTTTTTAATTATAAACCTTATATTTTAGCTTTAGTTTATAAAGCTATTAAAAGTAAAAGGCAACAGGCCGCCACTAGTTCCGTTTTTTTTTATTAAATATCTTTTTTTAATTTAACTATGTAATAATACTAGCTATAATAAAATTTAACATGTTTATAATAATAAAAATCTTTTTTTTTAGGTTAAAATACTATAATACCGGAGGCTAGGTAAAAGTAAATTTAACCTTTTTAAAAGCTTTTTATATATTATTTAGCTATAAAAAGGGGCTGTTTTTACACCCCTTAACCATGCCTTTTAAAAACTATATTATAGGGCGAGTTACTTTAGTATACCCTTTAATAAATTATTTAAAGTAATTTACAAACCCTAAAAAAACTTATAACTTATAATATAATATTAGCGCTGGCTAATTAATAACTATTTAACTTTATACTAGGTTAATAAATATTCCGCCCCGGCTAATAATAAAGCTAAGAAACTTTACCTTTTTTTAGTAAAAATTATACTTTAATAACTTTATATATAAATTATGCTTTTACAAGCGCTCTAGGACTTTTTAAACATGCTAAATATACTTTTTTTTAATTTTTAAAAAAATTAGGATGTTATTTAGGTAAACCACATAAAAATTATTAAAAACCCTGCTTATTACTATATTAATATAGGACTAAAATATTACAGGTATATTAGTAAAACTAAATAGTATAATTATATATTTATAATAGCTGTACCGGGTTTAGAACACTATCTTTTACTTATTTTTTTACTTTATGCGGATATAGTAATACGCGTTATAAAGGTTAAGTTTAATAAAGTATTATATATTTACTAACTAATTTATAAGTTTGTTAATACAAGGTAATAAATAATAATTTTTTTAGGTTATTACGTTTAGACCTTAATAATTAACATATAAATATAAAGATTTATTTACTTTTTAGGTAAAAAAAATAAGCGCTTCTATTAAACTTTAAAATAGTTATATTTAACCCCTTGCCAGCATCTTATTAAAATACTTTTTTAAAGTTAATAATTTATAATAGGAGAGGCTATAAATAGGCCCCTAAAAAGGTATTTTACCTTTTTTTAAAAAAATTTTATAACATACTTTCTTACTTAAAAGTTAAAACACTTTTTTTTTAAAAAAGACCCAACTTTATTTAATATATTAAAAAGGCAGAACTATAACTAGTATACCTTTAGTTTTTTTTAATTTATATAAGACCAAGAGTATAAAACCTTTTTTTATTATTTTAATAAATTTTTTTACTAGTTTAATTTAAAAGCATGGGGTATAATACCGCCAACACTATTAACTAGTAATTAAAAAAATATTTAAATTTACTTTAGCTATTTAAGGCTGTCTAAGCATGGCTTAGTATTTATTATAAATAAGATTAATAATATAAAATATTATATTAAATATCTTTATCTTGCTAATAAAATCGCGGATTTATATTTTAGCCTTAAATTAGCTATAGTAAAAAGTAATTTTTTTATTAATATACTAGACTAGTTATAGTATCTAGTCCGCAGCCGTTTTAATTCCTTGCTTTTTTAAAAATTAAACTAAAAAAAAATTTATACTAGCCCTAGTATCTAGCAAAGCTTTAAACTATTTATTTAAATTATTTTTTTAAACTTATAAATCCGCTAGAATAAAAAATATAGTAGGTTTATTTACACTAGTTAAAGTTAATAGCTTAGGGCCTAGTAATTACTATTTAATTTTTAGTTTTTTATTTACTTTTATTTTAATTAAGTAATTTTTTATAAAATACCCTTCCGCGCCGCACGTATAGTAATAATTTTTTTTTTTTTATTTATTTTATTTTTTAGGTAAAAGCTAACGCTTAGCTTGTGCTAGCTTTTACTTACTAGTTTTACCCTTAAAGCTATAATAATTTTTTTAACCTTGCTTTTTTAAGGGCTGCCCTAATAAATTTTAGTTTTTTTTATTTACTAAAATATTTTTATTTTAACTTTAGTTAATATTTTTTACTAGATTCTTGTCCTTTATAACAGGAGGGTTTTTATTATTTTTTTTTTAATTATTATTTTTAGGCGCTYTTTACTTTTCGCGTGCTAAAATTAACTTATATTAGGTTATTTTTATATTAACACCTTTAAAGGTAATTAAAAAATTCTGCAGGCGCGCTATATACTACTAATATAGCTTATTTAATATATAAATATAAATAATAACTTCTTTAGCAGTGCCCCGGAGGGGGTTAGAAATTATTTTTTAAAACTTTACTAACTATACCTTTAGTAATTAGCTATTTTATTAGTTATTTATAAAATACTTTATTTTTTAACTAGCTTAATTTTTTTTTAGGTTAACCTATTAGCATATAAATTACTTAAATATTACCCATATAGGTGGCTTAGTAAGCTTTTTTTACTTTACACACTACTTGTGTTATGTATTTTCTTTAACTTTGCTTATTAAATAAATAACTTTACTTATTTTAGTACTATACTATACAGGGGCTTTATTAAATATATTTTTAAAATTATTAAAAAATATTTTTAATTTTATTAAGTTTTTATTATTAAAAATCTTAATATTTAAAGGCTTTAATTTCTTTAGCTTAGGCTTACTTTATAATAATTACCATGCTAATACCTTAATAACCTTATTTTTAATAAATATTTAAGGTTATTTATGCGCTTAGTCCTAGTTAGGTAGTATTTTACTTATAATACTATTATTATTATCCAAGCTTAATAAGTTAAATAGCTTTTTAGGATTTTTAGCAGGCGGAGGTGGCCTGTTTAGCTACTAATTTTTTTTAGTTTACTAAGCTATTTACTTACTCTTATTAGGCTTTAGTTTTAATAATATATTTTATTATAATATTATAGTAAATAGCCTAGCCACAGGCGTCCCTAAGGTAATATTTTTAATTAAAATAGCACTTATTATAATATATTTAGGGTTAATATATTATATAGGATTTTTAAAAAAAAAGGTGGTAAAAAATCTTTTTAAGCCTTACCCTTTAAAGGGGATAAGTTATTTAGTTTATAGTTTAAGTTATTAACCTTAATAATAAGGGTATTATTATATATTAATAATATAGGTTTAGGTAGGAATAATAGTCCCAAGCTTTTTTATACCTAAATTTATATTTTAAAAACCTTAACTAAAATAGCTCTGGTCCGCCTTTATTTATTTAAAAATTTAGTTTAGGATACCATATTAATAATATTTAAAAATTAATAAAAAAAGTAATTTTAACTATAAGGGCGCCCTAGCACTTAAATATTTTTTACTAATAATAATAAAGCTTAGTAAAATATTTTTAATTAATAAAAATAAAGTATTTAAAACCTTAATAAATTTAACTAAAAAAATTACTTAAAAAACTAAATATATTATAGCTTTTAGCCTTTTTATATAAGCCTTGCCCGGAGGCCTAAGGCCTTTAAATAATTTTTTAAGTTATTTTTATTTAAAAAGTAGGTAATATTTAAATATTTTTATATTCACGCCCCTTATAACTACTTTTTAATTATTAGGGTAATTTAATATAAAACACGCCTTTATTTTACTATTTAAATAGCACCTAAAACCCAAGGTCCCTAAGCTAAGGTCCCTAGTTAAAGCTAATATTATATTAAACCTAATATTATATTAAATTTAACGTTATATTAAGTTTTATATAGTAATTTATAGTAATAAGGTTTACTAAGCTAAATAAATGCCTAAGGCATCCCGCACGGGTGATGTTAACGCTTCGCGGTGGCATGACCTGGGTGCCTCAGGCATCGCTCAATGGCGTGACCCGGATCAATGTCGGCCCTGACAGGAACTTATTTTTACCTTTTTTTTTATTTATTAATAAACCTACTTTTTTTATAAACTTGGCTGTAATATTAAGGTATATTTTAGTAAATGCCTTTTAAGCGGCGGCAAACATGTTTTTTTAAGTAGTTATTATATTAAATAAGTTATAAAGCTACTTAGCGCGGCCACGGGTTTATAGTTAAGTAAAAGTTAATATTTAAGTAAATACTTAGCTATTTACTAGGTAGTATTATAACTGCTTTATAACATGGTTATTATTTTTTTTTTTTTTATTTTTATATAGTTTTTTTTTGCGGCACGGGCAGTAGTAATAATATTTTTAATATTAATTTTTAAATTATTATAGTTAGTTACTAGCTTTGCGGACTATTAGTTAGGGTACTTATTATAATAATTATAATATTTACTTTTTAAAATATAATAGTAGTTAGCGCAGGCGCCGGACAGTAATTTATTAATAATAATATAATTTATAAATAATTTATTTTTTTTTATATACTAAACGCAGGGCGTAAAAAGGCGCTTTTTAATAATTTATATTATAATTACTTTTATATTACTAGGTAATATAAAGGTGGCCTCCAGGCGCTTAACCTATAACTTTAGTTTTTATATTAATAATATCTTAGCTAGTGCTTACTAGTAATAGTTGCCTATAGCCTTTATATAATTTATAATATATTATATAGCCAGGGCGCCAGGTAATAATTTTATAATAAAGTATAAAAATATAATAAATAATATAATTATAAATTATTTTTTATAATAATATATTAAAAAAATAATATAATTAAGTTTAATCCCGGGAGGTAGCCATAATAATATATAATTTAATATTATAAAGTTAAGTTTTAGGTATTACAAGAATAAATAAGGTAATAACTATTTATTATTTATTAAAAGTAAAATATAACTTAAATAATAATAAAACAAGGCTATAATATTTAACTAGCAGGCTATAAACTATAATAACATACTTTAAATAAGGTTTTTAAAGTTATTAAGTAGTTAATTTTATTAGTTTAAAGTTAAACAAAAGATATTAATAAACTAAAATAATATTAATATTTTATTAAATACTTACCTTTAAATACTAAATCTTTACCTATGGTTTATATAAGCTATTTTTAATAATATTTATAATTAACTATACCTAATAAATTATAATAAATTTAAACTTTTTTATTACTAGGGTCTAGCCCCAGGGAAAATAAACTAAAAAAAATTACTTACTTATTATTATTATTATATTTAATACTTTTAAAACTAGCTTTATTAATAAGGTTATTTATTATAAAAATTATAACATGGGCTATAGTAGCTAGCCTAGTTATAATAATATTAAAGTTTATTATTATTATAATTATAAGCTAGTACAGGTAGTAGGCGGATTAAATAATATATATAGGTAAAGTAATAGCATTTACTTTTTTTTTTTTTTNGCCTTTTTTTTTTATTTTTTTTTAGCCTTTTTTTTTTCTTTCTTTATTTTATTATTATTATTATTATTATTATTACCTAGTATAAAAACTAAATATATTAGTTAATATACTTACAGGTAAATAAAGGCTATAACTTATATTTATTAATATATTATGCACCTAAACTATTTTAATAATAATTTATATAATTATTATTAAAGTAGCCTAGCATGGTAATATATTTTATAAATAGCTTATAGCCTTAGGTATAATATTTATAAATTAAATTATTTTTAGTAAATATATTAATATATTACTTAATAATAGCTTTTTAGTTAATAGGGCAGGCTATAATTTTTTTTATTATATTAACTTTATTAGCAGGCTTATAAAGCACAAGCTTATGCTATAAATAGTATAATTACTTATAAAATTTTTTTAAAATTACTAATTTATAGCCTAAATAATTTACTATGTTAGTAATATAGGCCGCTAGCAGCCAGGTTAATAAAAAAGTAGGTGTATAAGTAAAAGTAAGCAAATAAGTAAAAAAAGTAGTATTATTATTACCTTTAGTATTAGTTATTATAATAAAAGGAATTTAAAAAATTAGGGGTTTATAAATTATAGGTTTATATAAATAAGCTATATATTATTTATATAATTTATTTTTTTATTATTTTTTAAATATATTTATTAAATTTACTATTATTGCGGTTATTAAAAAAAGTATTATTATTTAAAATAAGCTGTTAATAAAAGTATTAAATATTAAATAGGCTATTAATAGTAGTATTTTTAGTATTTTAGGCGGGATAAACTTTATTCCGGCCTCGCGCATTACTCCCGGCATTAAAGCCTGCGCCCTAGAAATAACGGGACCTACGTTCTGGGGCTGGGGTCTCCACCTCGAGCCCAGGGCCCAGGCCCACTCAAGCATGCTCAGCCCCCAAGCCTCCAACATACTTTGCCCTGGGCATAAAATCAACTCAGCTTTTATTGACATAGGCCCATGCTCTCCTGGCAAGACAGTAGAGGCCATGTGAGCACCTTCAATATGCAGGCTCGAGGGTATTCGATTTCTAGATTGCTAGTCCACGGTCTTGGACTTTACGAGAGGGTGATTGTATTGCCCGGCATATAGATTATCCGTCCTCCGTTCTCCGACCGTGCGGATATCGGAGTACTTTATCTCCGAAAGGCATCAATATCATCGAGGCCTGGCATCCTGAAGACACGAACTCAATTCTGCAGATATCCGGCTCTGTGATTATTTGTCCGTCCATTCGGCTTAGAGGCGGCAGGATTGAGCTCTCTAAATGACGCTAAAACCACAGAAATGGCATCCACAACTATAGAACCCGAAATGGACGTTGGTGTTCCCGAACCTCGGGGCACGAAACGCCCCATCGATGAGAATGAGGGTCCTCGTAAACCTAAAAAGATCAGGGTAAGCCAGTACCATCTGTTCCTGTGCATGCAAATTAACATGATAGGCAGGCGCTCGATCCAGATGTTGTGAACAAGATTGCAGCAGGAGAAATCATTGTTGCTCCCATGCATGCACTCAAAGAATTGATAGAGAACGCAGTTGATGCTGGGTCAACGTCAGTAGAGATTCTTGTCAAGGAAGGAGGTCTCAAGCTGCTCCAAATCACAGATAATGGCCATGGGATAGATGTATGATTTCCTTCCCTGGCTCATAACATGCTCACTATTATGGTCCTACAGCGCGATGACCTGCCCATTCTCTGCGAGAGGTTTACAACCTCGAAACTCAAAGAGTTCGAGGACCTCACGTCAATAGCCACGTATGGCTTTCGTGGCGAGGCTCTAGCCAGTATAAGTCATATCGCCCATCTCACCGTTACCACAAAGACGGCAGATTCAAGCTGTGCTTGGAGGGCTCATTACGGCGATGGCAAGCTAGTGCCCCCAAAGCCAGGGCAGCCCGCGGCACCCAAAGCTACTGCAGGGCGTGGGGGGACACAAATCACAGTGTGTTTATGATTAGTGTGTTCAGAATGAATGCGTTTCTAACCCTAGCAGGTTGAAGATCTATTCTATAACGTGCCTACCAGACGCAGAGCATTCCGTTCCGCTAGCGAAGAGTACGCCAAGATCCTCGATGTAGTCGGCCGCTACGCCGTACACTGCTCTGGAGTTGCATTTTCATGCCGCAAATATGGTGACGCTGGCGTCAGCATATCTACGGCCGTTGCTCTCAATACAATCGACCGAATCCGCCAAATCCACGGAAGCGCAGTAGCCAACGAGCTCGTCGAGTTCAGCGCCAAGGACGAGAAACTGGGATTCTCGGCAACCGGACTCGTCACGAACGCAAACTACCATGTTAAACGAACCACAATACTTCTCTTCATTAATCACCGCTCAGTCGAGTCCACGGCTATCAAGCGAGCCATCGAACAAACATATTCTAGCTTCCTCCCCAAAGGCGGCCACCCCTTTGTCTACATCGACCTCGAAATCGAACCACACCGTCTAGACGTAAACGTGCATCCGACGAAACGAGAAGTCAACTTCCTCAACGAAGATGAAATCATCGACACTATTTGCGCAGAAATCAGGACCAAGCTCGCCGAGGTCGACTCCAGCCGAACATTCCTAACCCAAACACTCCTCCCCTCCGTGCAAACCCTCGGCCCATCACATTCAACCCAGGCCCAAGACCCAGATACAGCACTCAGAACACCCGCGCCAACAAAGAAGCCATACGAACACAACCTCATCCGCACCGACTCCCGCGTCCGCAAAATAACCTCCATGCTCTCACCAGCAACCGCAACCCAACAACCCACCCCCGACGACCCAGAAGCAGAACCCCCATCCACCCAAACAGTCCTCGACGAAGGCCTCACCTACACAACAACAGACCGCGAACCGCTAAAGATAGCGCTGACATCCGTGAAAAACCTCCGCGCCCAAGTCCGGGACTCAATGCACACTCCTCTAACCGAAACTATCGCCTCACACACCTACGTCGGCCTCGTCGACGAACAGCGCCGCATCGCAGCCGTGCAGGCCGGCGTGAAGCTCTACCTCATCGACTACGGCATGTTCTGCAACGAGTTCTTCTACCAGCTGGGCCTTACAGATTTCGGGAACTTCGGCACAATCAGGTTAGAGCCGCCTCCTAAACTCGTTGATCTGCTGAGAATTGCGGCGGAGGGGGAACTCGAAGCTGCTACGCAGGAGCAGCAACACGCCGACACAGAAGAACAACGCTCGATCTTCGCCAACGCCCCGGACCTCGTCGCGAAGACACTCCTCGAGAGAAGAGAGATGCTCTCGGAATACTTCTCCATCCATATCTCTGACGGCGGGCACCTCCTTACCCTGCCGCTCTTGCTGAGGGGGTATCTTCCGTGCCTGGGTAAACTCCCGCGGTTCCTGCTTAGATTAGGTCCGTACGTCAACTGGACGAGCGAGCAGGATTGTTTCCGCACGTTTCTGTCTGAACTAGCCGCGTTTTATACACCGGAGCAGTTGCCTAGGCCATCGCCACCAGGGCCGCAGGGTCAGAATCAGGAGGACATGGGCTCGGATAATACCGAATCCGGTGCCGAAGATGAGTTCGTCACTAAGCGGAGGGCCCAGATGGCGAGGATGCTGGAGCATGTAGTCTTCCCTGCGTTGAGGGCGAGGCTGGTGGCTACGACAAGGCTGCTTAGGGGTGCTGTGGAGGTGGCTGATCTAAAGGGTTTGTATAGAACCTTTGAGCGCTGTTGAGTCGTTCTTAGTGGATACTGCTGATGTACAGTGCCTATGATTGACGAAGTCGGAAGAGATTAACTAAGAGGTCGGAGATTAGATATCGACTTCTCGGACATGATACGTATGTTGTTTGACGGAGGATCAATGGCCAAAACAAGTCGATTGCTCGTTACTTTAAAGACTCAAACAACCAACGCCAAAGAAGATATGCCAGAGTAGATAATGTACGTAAGGGTCAATAATCAGTCAACGCTGTGGGTTACACGGAGCCGTAATACGTCCAGAGCAGAGGGTTCAGAATGCAGGTTATGGAGAAGAGAGCGAGTGCGCCAGAGAGAGCAGTGGTATCAAGACAAATAAATGAGTGATGAGAGAATTAGTAATCTGCGACTGAGTACCCTAGTCGGTCATTCGCTTCAAGGACTCTGCCAAACACGGATCAGTACGATAGACAAGACAGTATGGTATGTAACAGGAAACTCACGAGTACTGCTTCGTTAACGTCCCTTCGCCACCCTTAGACAGGTCGATACTGAAGACGTAGAAGTTGCCATCACTAGTGACAACCATTACCTGGGGCGTATTGCTGCTCATCGCAACAACGCTCCGTAACGGGCCTGCGTTTGCATTTGGCCCCTGTCCCTGGTTCGGCTTGGGAATTTTTATCCAGGCGAAATCGCGCGCTGGCTCCCACATCTCGCTGACGCCCTTGGGCAAGTAACCACCCACCTTGGCCGCAAAAGCGCCGCCAACGTTTTGTGACGTGCGACGTAGCATGCCCATCAAAGTTCCATTGTGCTTCCGGGATGCTAGGTCTGAGGAGCCGGTGTCCTCGTCTGTACCTTCCCGGTCCGTGGATTGACTGAGCGAGCTCAGACTACGTCGTCGTCCCGTAGTTGAGGTATTCGTTGGTGAAGCTTCTTGGAGCTGTGATGGTTGTGATAGCTTGAAAAGGTGGATGGTCTCAGTGGATGACGAGACGCAAAGAAGAGTTGACGTCGTGTTAAAGGACATGCTGAAGATCCTTGACGGTATTGAGCCGCGCCGGAACTGATATAGCTTGTGGCCGTCTGGCACAGAGAACACTCGAATGATAGTTCCCTTGTCTGAAGCAGTCGCAATCAGGGTACCGTCACTGTTGAGCGTAATACATGCCAGCGGAGATCGATGAGCTTCAATCACGTTGATAGCTTCAAGTTTCAAGGTGTCGAATATGAGGACCTCGCCACTTGTCGGGGACACATGCGTGTTTCCAGGGGGCGCATGAGCGGGAGGGTTGAAAGACGAAGGGGCTGCCTTTTGGGGCAGAGGATATGCGAGATAGCAGTTCTCAGAAGACGGTGACAGAGCGCACAGGGCTGTAGCTTGTTAGACTAGGTGCGTCCAACTGCGCAAAGAACTTACCATTCGGATTCGGTGAAGTCTCGATCGTATACAACAGTTTCATGGTTTGGATATCATAGAGGTAGATCTGATCCTCGAGGACAATAACCAGCCGTTTTCGATTCAGTTTCACAGCGAGGACGGTGGTTGGGAAGGTCAACTCGCATATTGTAGATTGCCGCTATAGTTCGGATACAGTCAATCATCTGAGTTGGACGATGACGTTGTTCGAGTTCAGGATGCTACAGTATACCGAAGAGTCTACGCACCTTAGTATTTGTGATCTGGAGACGACGAGGTGAGAGTATAAGCGCCACTAGAGAGGTCGAGAAGAGCATCTCGATGATGGCGATGTTGCCATCCTTGGTTTCGTAGCTCTTCGCAAAGGGATCTGTGGTGAATATACGGAATCCCTTGGAGGTAGCTGGTGGGTGTCAAGCAGAGTCCCCGAGTACACAGCGTACAAAGAGTGTCTTACCTACAGCCAGGTAGCTATAGTCCTGGTTGAACGTCACAAAGTTCATTGTCATCTCGCCGGTGATTCGTCCTGATCCAGCCACTGCTTTGTCGAAATGCGGTCTACAGGAAGCTGCTCTTGTAGCGATGCCGTGAGATTATTATAAGGCAGAAGGATATACAGCGAAAGGGAACGACAGCGACATAGAATCGGGAATCAAGCGGGCGACTTTGGTTCGAGCTCTAAGTGGAGGGGTTCGGCAGCGCCCATCACAGGGTCCAGGAACGGTCACTCAGTGCAGGTTGTCGCCACGCATCCCCTGCTTGTGCCTCGCTGACTCGCTGGTTTGTCGCGTCGCGTGTCTCGTCTATGTATGTAAGTTATGCAAGGTTGCGACCCAAGGAGAGATATGTATGGAAGAAAGGCAGCAGAATGTCCAGCAGATGGCGGCCGCGAGATCGAAGATCGCCGCCTCGTTAACCGCGGGCGGGCGCCAAGCGCGGCAGGGAAAGAAGGACGCTCGGACCACTTTGAGATTTTTAGATGGCGGCCTTCTTGAATCTATCCCACTAACCCCACCATCCTACAACTACCGCTGGACGTTGTCATGGCCTCCTCAGTGCAGCCTGATAAGCCGATGGCCCCCTCAAAGTCTAAGCAGCCTGCTAAGGCGGCTGTCCCGACAAAGGAGGAGAAGTCTGCAGATCTAGTCATGGGAGTAAGTACTCCGTCCTGCATTCTGAATCGAACTACAGTCCAGACAAGAACTAATGGAGCATCTACTTTCAGACGAACAATAGCAGTATAGTGTCAAAACGCAGCGTCGAAATGTTATACTACCCCGAGCCCCATTTCTTCCGCTACTTCGTCAAAAAACCCCAGAGACGCGCCCCGTTAATAAACCGCGGATACTGGCTTCGAATGCACGCGATGGAGGAGTCCGTACGGCGTTTCATGCGAGAACCCTCAGATAAACCCAAGTTTGTCCTTAATCTAGGATGTGGATTGTGAGTCGTAGACGAACCGTACCAGGAGAGAGAGACGACCGTATACTAAGACCACCTTGACTCGTAGTGATCCTCTCCCGTTCATCCTCCTCAGTGCGGACCGGTCCTTATGTAGTCAAACAACCTTTGTGGATATTGATTACGAGAAACTCATGCTCAATAAGAAGGCCGCGCTCCGGGAAGCAGGCGCTCTCACGCAGATCCTGGAGAATGTAGAGTTTGCTTCTGATGAGAGCGCTGTGCAGATACGCAGTGGGCAATATGTCGCTGTCGGGTGCGATCTGAAGAATCTGGATAAACTGGACCGTGTCCTGAAGACTGAGGTCCTTCCCGCCGACTGTTCGGTTCTCTTCCTCGCCGAGGTGTCGCTCACGTACATGGACGTCAAATCAGCCAATGCTGTTGTCAAATGGGCCTCCAAACTAAGCAATGGTTCGCAGCCACCACAAACCATACAAACATATCTGTAACAGCTGTGCTAACGCCCCTACAGACGCCCAATTCTGCATCCTAGAGCAGTTCTTCCCCGATGGCTCCAACCACCCGTTCGCATCAACCATGATGAAACACTTCGGCAAGCTAGGAGCGCCCCTTTACTCCATCCACGAGTATCCGTCTCTGACCGACCAGGAACGCCGGTTCACGGAAGCCGGCTGGACGCATGCCCATGCACGCAGTCTCTGGGATCTTTGGTCCGACGACGAGTTTGTGTCCAGCGCCCTCCGCACTTCATTGGACTCCGTCGAATCGTTCGATGAGTGGGAGGAGTTTGCGCTCTTTGCGTCGCATTATTTCCTCTTACACGCTTCTACAAGACCTGGGACGGCGGATGTGAAGCGCACGGCAACAAACGGTGGTCCTAGTCACCAGGTGGTCAATAAGTCGGATGGATTCAGGCTCGTCCCCAATACCTCTCCACCCACTGGTCAGCGGAGATTCGGTGCTTTGGTTCCTGGAAGCGAAGGGGCTGTTGGGATCCATTCAGGATGGGGCCGGCAGACGCGAGTCGCTGATACCGATCTATACGCGCCGTCGAAGGAGGGCACTGGCTCGCATGCCCCGTTCCCACCATCTAATGAAATCTCCGCGCGTCTGTGCCACACAATCACCACGTTCAATGATAGCGGTGATTGCCTACTCGTCGGCGGGCGGACCTCACCCGCTTCCGCGCTCCATGATACGTGGGTGCGTAGAAACAACGCGTGGCAAGCAAGTGCCAGCCTCCCAGTCGGTCGTTTCCGACACTGTGCGACGAGAGTTACACTCGACACAGGATCTGAAGACGGCAGTAGCAGTGTGCTCGTATATGGTGGAAAAACAAGTCACGGCACAACGCTCGATGCATGGCTGCTCTGGAGCGATGTCGATAATGGATGGAAGACAGTTACCGTTCAGACCAAGAACGACCGAACCGCGCCAAAGGCCCGGTTCGGAGCATGCCTAGCCAATGTCAACAATACATCTGGTGTCTTATTCGGAGGTGTTGGGGCTGACGGCACGATCTTGGAAGATTTTTGGACTTGGAGCTTATACAAGCAAGCTGATGGGTCTGTATGCGTGGAGTTGACGGACCAGACTGAGAGCATCAAGACTCTCTCTTCATGTTATGATCTTCTCCCGCGATTTGGGGCTACAGTGGCTTCCACATCGCGGGGGCTGGTGGTCGCTGGTGGTATTATCCCTCGACGCATCGTGCCCTGCGACAGCGAGATTCTGCTCCTTGATTCGGCCGTGCTGCTCAAGTGCATTGAATCCGGTTATCCCATAGGCGCACCCGTTCTATCAACCATAGGGTTAAGCCCTGCGTACAGCGGACCACGCCCGTTGCTAGTTGGACACGTCTCTCACGCCGCTAGCCCTAACCAAATCCTGCTGCTGGGCGGCGGGGCCGTATGCTTTTCGTTCGGAACGTTTTGGACAGAAGGAACCTGGCTGTTGAGCCCAGCGGACAAACAGGACCAGATCGAAAACAATTGGGCTCTAGTCCGTTCAAACGACGAGCAGTCAACTCAAGAAAAAGCAGCTGCGGAGAAGCCCGCTAAGACAAAGAAACAGCAGCAAGCAACCAAGAAGCACAAGCCGAAGCACTATAAATCCACGACGAAAGTGGCGCCAATCCCTCGCGTCAGCGTTAACTCGGCAGCTGAGTTCCAGCAGATACTGGATGATGCTAGACCTGTTATCATTGAGGGTGCGGATATCGGGCCTTGCACTGAGCGCTGGACGAAGGAGTATCTTGTTGATACCGTTGGGGCCGATCGTAAGGTAGGAGGACATCTGCGCCCTTTCACCCGAGTTAGTGATTGACACAAGTTGGCTCGATGTAGGTAATAGTCCACGCCGCTTCGTCGGAAACGATGAGTTTCCAAACAAAGAACTTCAAGTACGAAGCCAAGCCATTCGGAACCTTCATGGACGAAGTCCATGCCGGCGGACGGCAGTACCTGCGCAGCATTTCCGAGAAGCAACCCGCCAAGTTACCGGCGAACCTAGCTGCGGATTTTCCCAGCTTAGGCGGTGATTTCCGACTACCAGAGGCATTGAAGACGGTTGTCGAGAATGCGCATAGTTCGCCATTGAGGATTTCGGGGCCTGTTACGTTGTGGTTGCATTATGATGTGAGTTTGTTTGACCCGCCCTTTTTTTGTGTGTGATGTGGGCTAACGAGTCTCCTTGTTTACTGTAGGTGATGGCAAACGTCCTCTGTCAAATCCAAGGCGAGAAGCGGCTTATTCTTTACCCGCCCAGCGACGTGCAGCACCTTGATGTCCCGGCCGGCGCATCCAGTTCTAACATCAATGTATTCCAGAATCGGGCGGACGGGGCTATAGCGATGATTCCGCGCACGTCCCCTCACGAAGCGCGTATGAAGCGCGGCGATATACTCTTCATTCCGCCACTGTGGCTGCATACAGCTGCGCCAACAGGAGAGGTAAGCGTGGCGGTCAATGTTTTCTTCCGCAATCTGTCGCAGGGGTACGCGCTTGGTCGGGACGTCTACGGAAATCGCGATGTACAGGCCTATGAAAAGGGGCGTAAAGACCTCGAGAAGATGGTGAAATCCTTTGGCGGGTTGCCGCCGGATATGGCACGGTTCTATCTCCTACGGCTTGCGGATGAATTGCAGGAGATGGCTGAACAGTGAAGGATGTTTGGGCCATTCGTCGGGCCTTCAATCGGGCCTCCTTACCTAGATAACTGCGGGCCGGGGCCTTGATCTGGGCAGCCGTGCTGGCATTTATAAGCCCTCGGCTGCTTGGGTGAGAACTAAAGCACGGAGTACCAAATGGAGATCGGGGTGCGTCGGGTGTCCAGCGCTGTGAGTACCGTCTTGGCTCATGTAGGCAAGCAGCTGCAGGATGTTGTGAAACCGGGACAGCGCAAACATTGTTTGACGAGGTACCAATAGGAGGGTAGCGAAAACGGTTGGCGAGGGGAGAGGCTTCCGACACAGCTTTGTTCACAGGTCGGCTGGGCGCCAACTCAACAGGGGGCGTATGCCTACGTCATCAACCTTGAATGGACGGGCGGGGATGCATTAGTTCAGGTTACCCCACGATAATTTGAATCCCAATCCCAATAGGAATGATTCATGCACAGTCAAAACCGGCGAGGCAAAGCTCTATCGATGCAGGTTCGCAGGCTAACTGGATAATATTTTCGCCCTTGATTTCATTGCGTTACTCGAGATTGCTGCTGGGATGGGATCTTGTACCACCCAAACATGGATGTCATTGGGTAGATTCTTCCCAAAAAGTCATCTGAGCTTAAAAGTTCAGAAACGGCCGATGCCAATGATTCATTCCCGCCGAAGGAGGTTCTGACTTCGAGGTTCGAACCTGAAATGCAAAATCCCCACATCTAGTTCCCCGGATGAACAGTCGGCACCTAATCATTAGGGCTGAAAGCCTCGCCCCGTTCATGATGCAACGAGTGTCGAAAACCGCCTGGGGTTCAAAGCGGAGCAGGGTTGTCGCCATCGCTACTGGCCATCCAGGCCGAAGGGTAGGCGCATGACTGTAGCGCAACCATGGAAACGGCAGATGCGCCAACCAACATGCAAGAATTCCAGTAATCGCTGCGGATACAGATGGCTGGAACGTTTACGTGTGGATTGCACTGCATCCAAGCAATAATAGCCCCGAAAAGGGAGGGAGCAGAAGATCGCTGGGCTAATGGGCACAAAGGGCCCCTGGTCATTTTGTACACTGTAAGCCGAGGGTTTGTGGTCGAGCCAGAGCCACATCCAGACTGCAGCTGCACCCAGACCGAGACGCAGAATTTCTTAACGACCCTATTGGGCGAGAGTAGAGTCGTGCTGGGTTATTGGCGTCAAGACTCTCCGGGATTTCTTGTCATAGTGGCGTCGAGCTAAAAACAAGGAGATATAGTGTGCTTCCGAAAGCCGGGAAGGACGAAGTTGAACCGACAACCTATAGAGTGTCAGCACGGCACGTTGACATGGACGGAAGGATTGGTTGGCTCAGGCGAGTAGCATTCTGTGTAGACTGTGATGTGACTGTGCGTGGATGGTGGCTTCAGAGCCGGATATTGTGATAGCAGAGTGATACAAAGACGGAAGCCGAGCACGAGGGCGGCATGGATTGGGGAACAGAGACCGCGAGAGGATTATATACTCGAAGCTCGTGGAAGGATGGGAATGGAGGATGGAGAGATCTTGGAAGCTGTAGAGACGAGTATAGTCCGGCCGACTAGCGGAGCCACTAACGCCTGGCCGGCTACTACCCCTCCCCACCCCCGTACTCTCTCGAGACTCTTCTCTTTAATTATCTCTCTGCCTCACTCTTACACAATCTCTCGCTGCTACTCTACGGTCTCTTGATCTGTACATATCTTCTGTATCGGCTCTCCGTCATTCCTCCTCGCGCTTTCTCTTATCTGCCAATTGCGATCGGTCCCATCCGCAGTCTGTCGCTGGAAACTCTTATCACTGTGGGGTTTGGCTTTGGGTCTTCCACTATCTCTGGGTGGGTACAGCCAGACCAGCATCCACCTACGCTGCCTCATCACGTTTGCAACATCATCTCCCCCGCGTCCTCTCTTATACCTCCAACAAGCGACCCTCATATTCGTTCGTACTATGCTAATGCGCTTCTTTTGGCCTAGACGGTTTGACATTGGAGCCTCTCTTATGAGTGAGTGATCATGTTTCCCGCCTTACACGTGCTGGACCATACGATGTCCAACATGATGGCGCGATCTCCACCACTAACATTGCGGGTTTCATCATAGGCATTCCCTAGATAGTCGCCAGGCGCTACCGCAATCCCCAAATTATGCGGCCTTGATTTCGCGTCCAGACCTTGTTTACAGTGCTGGAATTGGTAATTTTCCGCCATTGACATCTATACCAACCCAACGACTCGACACAAACACGCTTTCATCGATCATGGCAACTGTTGTGGTGCAGCAACCGCTACGCCACACCACTCCTCCACCTGGATCTGTCACTCCAGCTCTGAGCTTGAACAGAACCTCTTCTCCCGTTCCGAACAAACATATACCCGTTTGCCCTACAGGCCCGTCGCCCATTCCTTCGCGAACTAGTTCGCCTGCTCCGAAGGAAGATGCCGTCCTTCCAGCATCTTCACCTTTACACCCGCCCGATGCGTTTCCGAAGATCTCAGATTCACCTCCGTTATATTCGATAGAGATCGAGATCCTTTTGGCCGCTGTCAATCACTGTTCTTCGCAGCCGCTGCCGGATCCCAGTTTGATGTTTCCCTGGCTACATGGATTACATCCCGACAACCATCTACAGGTCGGGTTCTTCACCAACCGACGACGCTCTCTTCGGCGGACGCCAAAATGTTGGAGAGGTCTAACGATTGTGAAAGTAGGCGGCGATTTGTCTACATCGAGGTTGAAAGGCGCCGTGACTCCTGAGGCGATTCTTGCGCCATCGGGCTTGGAGTTTCTCTCCGTTGACCCTCGGGAAGGGTTCTCTGTGCGCAATTTCCAGATTCAGACAGCCAAGGTGGCTCCGCTATCAGATATTGTCGTTTACGGCGAAGATAGCGTAACTGCGAAGCAGCTTCTGGAAGTTGCAAGCCGGATCACAGCCGCACAGCATCACTGGAGGTTCAAACACGACCTTGACCAGACCCTTCCGTCATACAATACATTTGTTGTCTCGTGTTAGTCTCAACCTCCTATTGGCCGCCTCGCGATTCGAGAACTGAACCAATCTAGGTCCATTTTCTGATATAGAACGCAGGGCTCCCAGTCTGATAGCTGTCAATTCTAGCGGCCAACTTACAAACCAAGTCGTGGATCTCTGTGAGTTCGCTTGAAATTTGCTAACTACTCTGTCTAACAAGCGTTCAGTTCAGTTGGAGCGCTTGGAGATGTGTACTATGTCTCGCGCATCGGAGTTCTCAAATAACGTTTGGCAAGGCCCTACGCCAGACTATCTCCTGCAAGCTGGTGCCTCTGGCACGCCTTCAGCTGAGGCTTTTGACCTGATGATTGATACAAATGACCTTGCTGGAATCCCGGGTCCTCGCCATTTGGCAAATCTCGCCAGGCGCCTCGCGAAAGAGCCGCAGCGCTTAGACTTTCCCTCTTCCGGCTCCCTTCTAACTCCGACCGGGGAGAGCAGAGATCTTGATGATCTGATCAATACTCTTCGATGGATTTATTACATCGCGAATCCAGAGATTCCAGAGACGGATGCTGAGGGGGATCTCTCCATAGATGCTCCTCTGAGAAAGACACGAAGGATATTGATTCACTGCCCCGATGGGTATACAGAGAGTTCTCTGCTTGTGATCGCCTACACTATGTTTGCCGAAGGCATTCCTGCAAGTGAAGCATGGCTTCGACTTCACCGAGAAAAGAAAAGAAACTTCTTCGCCTACCCTTCAGACGTCGCGTATTTGAGGAACGTTCAAGAGAGGATACTGCAAGAAAGCCCTGCAAATCCCCCACACTACCGCGTGCCCGACCCGCAATGGTTCAGATACTGCGACGGATCCCTCCCAAGTCGGATTCTGCCCTATATGTATCTCGGAAACCTATCTCACGCAAATAACCCAGAGATGCTGTGGGAGCTCGGTATCAAGCGTGTTCTCAGCATCGGTGAAGCTGTAACATGGAGTGACTCGGATATTGCAAGGATGGGTGCCGAAAACTTAATGCACATCACCAAAGTCCAAGACAACGGCATTGATCCTTTGACACAGGAGTTTGATCGCTGCCTCCAATTCATACGTATGTGTTTATCTATATCTGTTGTTCCAGCTAACATACTTTTAAGGCAAAGGAAAATCGGACGGGGCTGCCACTTTGGTTCATTGTCGAGTGGGTGTTTCGCGCTCCGCAACAATATGTATTGCCGAGGTCATGGCATCTCTCGACTTATCTTTTCCACGGGCATAGTAAGTTGTCTTTGTCCGATCTCTACACGTTGCTGACCTAGCCCCAGTTGTTACGTCCGGGCAAGAAGGCTCAATGTTATCATTCAGCCCCATCTACGATTTGTGTAAGCAACGATATCAACCTTATCGAGATTTATTAGGGCTAACGACGCCTACAGGTACGAGTTGCTAAAGTGGGAAGAACTCCAGCAAAGGAAAAACAAGCAAACTCTCAAAAGAGAGCTCGAATGGGCGACCGTGGCTCGCGAAATTGCCCTCATGAATAAACCTTACTCGAGATGAGTAGACGTGAGAGTTGACGATGATGACCTCTCACCTTTGGGCCTACTACACGAGCGAGAAGCCCCGATATACCCACCACAGATACGGATAAATAACGACACCCCCATTGATACATGGATACCCAAAGGAACGACCAGACGAACTGATGAGCCATCTTCTCTTTCTGACACGATATGACCGGACCTGACATGATTTGATTTTGGCGCTAGACGGATTTGATTTGATCTATATGGATATGTCCTGCCTTTTTCCGTGACACAACTACTTCTCTTCCGATGTTTTTCTGCTTCTCATGGATCTTATATATTTTATGGTCGTTACATGTCACCTTATCATCTTACGGGACTATGTTTCCTTTCAGTACCTACGTACGGCTTGGTTCCAGTCTCGATAAGCACCATAGCGTCGGCTTCTGGTAGTTGAATTTAATCGTTACGCATTTCCCTATGCGACCTCACGTATCCATTGTGGTCGACATTAACTTTTCTCGGACCATGGATGCTTGACACCCGTGCCGCTCGAATCACCGGGACGCATAGTATCGCTCAAAGAAGATACTAGGGGCATCTGAAAAGGCGCAATAAGATTGTCGGCAAGGCGCGAACAAGATATAGAAGTGATACGGTCGACGTTACGTGGAAAAGGCGAACGCGGGACCACGGCCAGAGACAGACAGGATGGGAGTTGTGGAGGAAGCCATAGCCCTAACTTTGTCCACTTCTCCACCAAGTGCTTCGACCCTGCCACTGAGAACTGGCCCCCTGGGTACGACGGTCTTTCCAGGAGCTGCCGTTTCCCCTGTATAATCATTCCGCTCAGTGCCACCTAGATACCCGTGCCCGCTCATACTCTTCCTCCGAATAGTCAGACCATTTATTTTGCTGTGAACATGGCCCATCGGAAACCTTTCGAGCGGTAAAACGCACTCCTCTCCCCACGCAAGGAAGACTAGCTTCTCCAGCAAAGCTGGCGAAACTCGCACCTTTGAACTTGATAGTGCCGTCCTCCGCCTGATGGTAAATCTGGCCCTCTCCGGTCTCGCGACATCTTAACTTCAAGTGGAACGTGTTGTCCTGGGATCCTCCTGTCTTGCTCTTTTTTGACCCGCGAGCCTGTTGGGAACTGGATGCTTTCCTCTTGGTTCCTGCGATGGGTCTCTCGTCCACACTGTCCTCGTCCATAGTGTACTCGTCCTCACTGTCTTCGTAGTCCTGGTCAGCTTGGGAGCAGTATTGCTCCAGTACGGCTTTCTCTCGGCTCATAATCATGACGCCCTCGAGAATTCCGAAATCGAAACAGACCTCAAAGATACCCGGCTCATCGGCCTCATGGATGTCGAGCGACAAATCCTCCGCAGCATCCGGCCATTCGCTTTCGATGGATTCACATTTGACCGTGTACGTCCCAACGGGCGACGTTTTGGCTTTCTGAGCCGTCGTCCGACTCTTCTTATCCTTTTTCTGTGTCTGGGCGTCGTCGGTATCCGTTTTCGCGCGCTTTGTCGCTCGTGATTTCTCCTTCTCCTTCTCCTGTGCTTTGAGCTTCTTTGCCTCTGCCTGCAGCTTCTTCTTCTCCTTGGCGGCGTGGCCTTTGGCTGCTGCTATCACGGCAGCACGGTTCCACCCCATGAAGACAGTCTGGGTCTTCGGGCCCCGACCTGTCTCACAATGCAGGCCCGCAATCTCGTCGGCCGCCTCTCTCATCTGCCCAGAGCGGTACTCGCTGGATAGCTCAAACGGCACTTCAACGACAGTGGTTGTCCTCGTGTGATCTGGCTGCCCGTCTCCGCCCAGGAAGTACGCCTCCATCACCCACTCAGGTGGAGCGGGTGTATCGTCTGGACGGCGAGTCTCGAGCCATTCCCTTAGTAGCTGTCCTTGCAATGTAAGAATGTGTTCAGGAACCGCGTCGCATTTCCCCTCCTGCAGTGCCTTTTTCAGCAGGGCCGTCCCCTTGCCGGAGAAGTTTTGTTCGTCGAATGGAACGCCGTAGTGCTGGAGTTGGCCGCGGACGAAATCGCGGCGGTCCCGCAGTTGCCTTTGGCCTTCGGGTGTCAGCTTCGGCAGGAACATGCGTCGGAGAGAGGGGCCGTCTACGCGCATGATGCTCCCGCGAGTGGTGTAGAATCTACCGTATGCGGAGGAGAATCCGTCGCGGGAGACCTCGTTGCTTCGGTCGAACGACATGATGCTGGGTAGCAGCTTGCAGATTCCGTTTGAAATACTGTAGCTAAGTCCAGGATGTCAGGATGGATGTGAGAAGTCTGTGCAACCTTCTTGGTGGGGTTGATACGGAGTCCTCCTCCGCTGTTAGGGTGAAGCTAAACGAACAGGGCATGCTTGTGCTGATTAGAACCGATAAGGGACTTAGGGTTAGTGATTACTAGACAGGCAGTTGGTCAAACAGTGGTAAAAAGAGCACTCAGGATTTGGAAAATGTAGAGGGAAAAGTGACTATAGTGGTCGACTTGTATAGCCTCATCAGGATTTGTTATTTACGCCATGAAAAGTTGTTTATGCGGAAAAATCATCATTTAAGTAGCCTTCTAGTTCCATCTACCAATCTTCTTCTATTCTAGAAGCTGTCTTCATCTGGCAGTGTATCGTATGGCAGTGCCTCCAAGATCCAAAATTCTCTGGCACTCAAAGAACAACGCCTGTAGCTTGGGCTGAACGTTCAAAGAAAAGCCCCTCGTAAGCACCCCGGTCATTCTTCAGCTTCTCCCCAGACTGCAGTTCCGCCAAATCCTTGTCCTCATCAGACCCTAACACCCACTCCTCACGATCACCAAAGGCATCAGACAAGACCCCAACAAGTAGCCCTATGGCCATGGTCCCAAAACCATTACTTGCTGGACAGAGGAACGGAGAGCAACCAAAGGCCAGAAAATTTTCCCTTTGCGTCTTAGATATCTCCTTCCACCGAGCTGGCTTGAATTCTAATGCGCCAGGGCCCCAGACTTCCATGTCGCGATGGCAAGCTTCCACGTTTGCTGCCGCGGTAATGCACTGTTGGCGAATGGAGCCAGCAACAGGGAACTTGAATATACGCCTAATTCGTCGCGTGGGTGGGTAAAGGCGTAGTCCTTCCTTGACGATGAACTCGGCGGAGATGCCGTTGTCATATTCGCGACGAAATTGAGCTGTTGTAGGCTTCCGTGCGAACTCGATGAGGATCTGCTTGTAGCGCTGGTTGTGGTGACCACGAAGAACAATAAACAAACTGAGGACAATTCGCCAAAGTGTCTCAAAACTGGGTATGATAAGATTCAGAGGGTTTGAGGCAGGATCGAAAATGTTGACGTCGGGCTTGTGGTTGGCAAAACAGCAGACAGGCGAGCTTGAAGGTCGGCATTATCCTTGAATTCCAAGACCTTTTGCTCTCCTGCTTCACCTTTCATATCAATCCAAGTGCTGTTTATAATCTTCCCGAGGTTGGCCAGGTCTTCAGTTCTGATCTGGATCCCGTTCCTCATTTCGGAGGAAATAACCCAAAGCGAAGTCCTCAGCGACAGAGCTCGCACTTTCGGTGTTACTGCTATTCTGGCCTGAACTCCGTCAAGATTCTTATCGATGATTCCCTCAATCATACGAGAAAGTTCACGAGCCAGTCCATCCCAGTCGACCCCCGCAACACTGATAAGTCGTTGTGCTTCTTTGACAAACTTCTTTGCGTCACTCTCATCGTTGGTCGTAAAAGCATTCTGAATCCCAAATGTCCACTTCAGATTCCCATTCTTCCTGGCTCTGGCTTCGTAGCTGGAAAGCGTATTTTGTTTGCCGTCGGGGAACCGAGTGCCCTCAATAATTAGACGGCATTCGGAGGTCGTTGTGAAGATGTGTTGCTCGGGATCAGAGGGGTGGAAACGGACGAAGGAAGCAACATATTTAATGATGGGCATTAAACAAAGCAGTATCCAGAGAGCCACACTCGATGCCATGACTATGACTGGGTATTCTGCTGTTTTGATTGTGTTGCTGCTGGGAGACTCTGGGGCTTATGGAAGGAATTGGAAGAGTTAGATAGGCCGGTTGGAGGATGGGGCCCTTACCAATGGAAGGAGTGGTGTCCACACCTTGATAAAATAGACTGCAGAGAAGCAAACGTCAGTGACAATACCTTTGAATGTCAATAAATCCAGACCACTTGCCTTAATCCTGTCCCTAAATCATCTCTGGCAGCCTTTTGTGGAAATTGATTCACTGTGATCTCCCTCACTGTGCAATCTATCAGTGGGTGTTTTTGCATTGCCGACCTTCAGGCTGGCTCATTGTCAGTGAAGCCGACGTAAACTCAGCTTCCCAGTGTCGCTATATGTTAATACTGCAGCTTTTATCAAGACAGTCGAATTAAAGATATCGCATAGAAAGCTGAGAGGCCCTGCCTCCTGCACTTGGTACAAGGAAAAAGACGCTGGGAAGATTGAGAAACTTGAGTCAAACGGACATATATTCAAACAAAGCTGGGTATATAACAGTAGAGAATTGCTATTCTCACGGTAACTTTCCTATTCTCACGGTAATTAGCACCCTCTGGCCGCGCTGGCGCGGGAGCTAGCCGCTTTAGTACTAGTAAGTAAAAAGGCCATTACTAAGCCTATTTAGGTTCCGCCTTTTAATTCTGCCAGGCAGAAAACTTAACGCGCATTAATTATTAATATTTTTAAATTTTAATTTTTTATATAAAAATTAATATTTTAAACTTAACTAAATACAGGCAAGTTCTAACTTTTAGGTAGCCATGTATATTAATTAATAAGAATATATTATTTAAAATATAAATTCTTACTTTTTTTACTGCGCTGCGCTTAACTATAAATACTTGCTTTAATAAAAAACCTTAACACCTTTCTTACCCCCCTTTTTAACTAGTTAATTTATATGTTTTGTTATCACCGCTATGGTGTTGCAACTGCGCAGTGTTATAATGACACAATCCGGCGGCCTGAGGCCACCTGGCGGAGGAACTTTGGCGCTAAACTAGCCGCGTGCTAAGGCAGCGGCCAGTTATATAATATATAAAATACTAAGTTTAACTTTAAACTTTAACTTAAAAAAATTAGTAATTAATTCCTATTATAAATATATAACACCTTTTTTATTATAGTAATTCACGTTTTCCTAAGCTTATTATAGTATATAAACATAACTTATAGTTTTAATTACTTTTTTTTTTAAAAAAAAACCTATTTTATATAATAACTAAGTAATAAACTTAATCCCAGGGGCCGGCGGATAACACTCTAAAAAAGTAATTATAAACCCTAACTTAATAACTAACTAACATGCCCAAGAAAAAATTTATAAACTTTTAATTAAAAAATCCTAAGGGCACCCCTACTACTAAATCCTAAATTATATAGGAAATATTAAAACGCGAAGCGCCCACCCAGGGGTAAAAAAATAAAAATAATAAAAAAATTATTAAGGAACTGCAAGCAACGCTAGAAGTAATTTTAATAAAAAAAAAAAATTATAAAAATAAGAACGTTGTAAAAAAAAAAAAAAAATACTAATAAATTCATGCCTAAATTAAAAAGGCACGCTAATAAATTACAAGGGCTAAAGCTAAATAATAAATATATAATATACCTATTTAATTTATTAAGTAACTAATAGTCCCCCGCTAAATAGACTTTAATAACCTTGTAATTTTAAAGGAAACCACTAAAGGGGTTATAGTAATAATAATATAACCTAAAAAGGACTTTTTAAAAAAGTTACTATC
Source organism: Aspergillus mulundensis (assembly GCF_003369625.1). NCBI lineage: Eukaryota > Fungi > Ascomycota > Eurotiomycetes > Eurotiales > Aspergillaceae > Aspergillus > Aspergillus mulundensis. Next base: position 198,863 of record NW_020797902.1, on the reverse strand, counting down.
CGTAAAACCATACTGGGCAAATAATATTAAGGAATTTAATAATTAAAAGTTAAATATAAAAATATACTTTAAAACCTTCCTAACCTACTACCTAAATAATAACCATAAAATATTTTAATTTATTAGATTCCTAGCAAAGAACCGTAGGCGGGAATAGTTTAATATTTATAAAGCAAAAATTATATTTACCTAAAAAAAATTTCTTAACACGCTGGTTAAAATAATTAATAATAAAATAATATTAGTTAATAACTTATTAATTAAGTGGGGCAACGCAAAGTAGTAATTATGGTAAATTATTAGGTAATTTATATAGTTACTAAACTAAATTAAAAAATACTTACCCCATAAGTATAATAATAATTAGCGCTAAGGACACCTGTATTAAAAGATTCTAAAAAATATATAAAAAAAGTTTTTTATTTATAAATACCAAGAATTAAAGCGCTACAATAACTATATATTATACTTAATAAGTATTAAAAATAACATGCCCAAGCGGAAAAAAATAATTATAAAAAAAAAAAAAAAGTTTCTTAACTAAACTTATATAAAACCACTAGCAACCAAAGTTAGGGCGCTATTTATTATTAAAAAAAGTATAAAAGTAAATACTAGTATAAAACAACCTAATAATTTAAATAATTCCTTATTTATAAAAAAGCCATACCTAGGTAAATACCTAAACTATAGCCATGCTGGACACTTTAAGTAATATTATTAATTACCAGGCGGAGGGCAGGAAAAAAAAGTGCCTTTATAATAGTAACCTTTAAGCAAATCTAGTAATATAAAAAATATAAAACCTTAAAGCTTTACATAGTGCAAGCTTTAAGGGTTTATATAAAATAAAAAAATACACCGCGGGCCTGGGTAATTTAGGTAAAAATAAAAAAAAAAAATAAAAAATAATAATATACAAGGGTTCTTGTTAACTTTAAAGTAAAAGTAAATTTTATAAACCAGTGCTAGGCAAAGTCCTACCTAATATAAAATAAAAAACTAGCCTATAAAGTACGCGTAGTTAATAACCACATAATAATATCCTATAAAAAACATATACTTATAGTTTATGCTAGAGATTTTACGCGCAATATATAATATTATTAACAAAATTTTAAAGCTATTAATATTAATAGTTATAATATAATTTTAGGATTTCCGTGGCTGCTAGCCGCGATGCCCATTTTAAATTAGTAAACTAGTAATTAAATATATAGTTAAAAAGTAAAGTATAATTTTAAATATTTATAATATATAATAACAGCATAAAAATACGCTGCAAAAATTACTATAAAAGTTAAAGTACTCTTAGTATAAATTTTTAAGTAAAAAAACCATGTTATAATACACCTTAATAGGGCAAAGGTTAAAAAAATCCTGTTACCTAAATAATATTATAAATACATAAATATATTTTTTAAAGTAAAAGTAAATATTTTTATATTTTATTATTCCTATAATTATATAATTAAGTTATAACCCGGTGCTAAGCCTTTAAGCAAGCACATTTACTTACTATTTTTAAAAAAGCTTAAGGTTCTACGCGAATATATTAAAAAAGCCCTTAAAAAAGGCTAAATATATTTATTAAAAAGCCCTGCGGGAGCTCTAGTGCTATTTACACTAAAAAAAAATAATAACCTATATTTTTACGTAAACTATTAAGGCCTAAATACTATTATAATTAAAAATATATACCTACTATTACTACTTAACGCGACCCTTAACTATTTAAAAACAGGAAAAATCTTTACATAGCTAGATTTATAAAACGCGTACCATAAACTCTAAATTTACAAGGGAGATAAGTAAAAAACAGCGTTTAAAATATAATTTAAACTTTATAAATACTAAGTTATGCTATTTAAGCTAGTAAATACACTAGTAATATTTTAATTTTATATAAACCACGCCCTAGCTAGGCTAATTAATATAATTTATATTACTTATTTAAATAATATTATTATTTTCTTGGAAAACAAGGAGAAATATAAATAATATATATAAATAATTTTTAAAAAACTACGCGATTTCAAGCTATACACAAAAGTTAGTAAATACTTATTTTATATTAAAAAGATTAACTTCTTAGGCTTTATTATAACCACTAATAAGATTAAAATAAAACTAAAAAAAGTCTAGACTATTGCAAAGTAGCCAATACTAAAAAATACAAAAAAAGTAGTATTTTTCTTAGGATTCTGCGGCTTTTATTAAAGGTTTATTAAAAACTATAGCCAAGTCGCGGCAGCACTATTTAACCTTATAAAACTTAATATAATTATAAAATACCCACTAGAAAAAAAGGCCCTAAAGGCATTTAATATATTATACCTTAAATTTATAAAATAGCTATTATTATAATACTTTAACCTAAAATTACGCATGTAATTATAAACTAACACCTTAGGGTATGCTATTACCAGGGTATTATTTTAACTAATAAAAAATATATAGTGGCATTTAATTACCTTTTAATCCTATAAATTAAAAAACGCAAAAACCTAGTATAAAACCCATAATTTTAAAATACTTGTAATTATAAAATACTTTTAAGTTTAAAAATACTACTTTAAGGGTAGTAAATTCCCTATTAAGGTACTTATAAATTATAATAATTTATAATAATTTATAATAACTAAGAACCTAACACGAAAACAAGCATAATAGGCTAAAAAATTTATAGCTTTTAACTTTATTATTAAACACTGCCCAGGGGCAAAAAACCTAGTAAATACTTTAAATAAAAAAGCGGACTATATCCCTAAAAAAGGAAAGAAAAAAGCTATAGGCAGGATAGTTCTTTATAAATTATAAGAGTAACTAAATAACTAACTACTATTACACCTAAAGTTTAAATTATAACTTAATATACAAGCTATTATAGTAAATAAAAACCCGCATGTAAATAAATTATAACTAAGTATTATAAAATTACTTTAAATAACCCAAGAATATAATAAAAAGTCTAAAAAAATAAAAAATAACCTTGCAAATCCAGACCGTAAAAAAAACCTTAAGCATTAAAAAGTAATAAATAATAACCTGCTATACTTTAAAAACCAAGTTTACATGCTAAAGTTAATAACACTTTATAAAAAAATTATAAAAGCAAACCATAATAAGCCCCAAGGTGGGTATTAGGGTGTTAATATAACTATTATAAATATTTTTTAAAGGTATTATTAGCTAAATATAACCAAGTATATTAAAAAACATGTTAAAAAGTATAATAGTTACCAAAAAATCGCGGTTTATAGGCATAAACTATATAAATTATTAAAACTACTAAGCCTACCAAGGGTACCTATAAAATAGATTAATATAAACTTTATTACTAGTTTACTATTTATAAAATATAATAAGCGTGTATATAACGCTGTTTTAGTAATAGTTAAAATATATACTAAATTTATATAATATATTTTATACTTAAAAAATATTAACGCGGAATAACTCGCAAATACTCTTATAAATAATATTTTTTACTTTATTAGCATACTAAAAAACATGGTTAATAACCATAAAAGTCTTTTTACTAGTATATTTTAGGCTACACTAAGCCACTACTTAGGCGTAAAATAAAAACTATTAACCGCATATTACCCGTAAATAAATAGCTAAACCAAAAGGTAAAACCAAGTTCTTAAACACTACCTCCGCGCTTATATTAACTAGTACTAAAATAATTAGCTATAATAAATTAAAATAGCATAATTTATAAATAATAACACGCATAAGTAATTTATAAATTACACACCTACTAAAGCTCTTATAAATTTAAAAGTAACTATGCGTATTAATATTAAGGGGCCTAACTAGGTATTAAAAATTAAACTTTAAAAAGCTGTAAAGTTTAAAAAGATCCGCGCGAATCTAAAAAAGTAACTATAAAAATTAAAAAAAGCTATAATAATTTAATATAATAAAAAGCGCAAGAAAATAAGCTTTAAAATTAATAACCATGTTATACTTTATATAAAAAATATTAAGTTAGCAAGACTAAATTATAAATTAAGTAAGACATTTATTAGCCCGTTTCTAGTAATTATAAAATAAAAAAAATAGTCTTATAAGCTACTACTCCTATTAAATATATAATAACTATATAATATTTTTTATATTATATTTTTAAAACCTTACCGCGGTAACTTATTCTAAGTGCTAAATATTAGCCCTATACTAGTAAATAACAAGAAAAAATACTTTGTTAAAAAAATCCTTAATATTTACAAATTTAAGGGCAAGGTATAATACCTTATAAAATAATAAAAATAGGATAACATAAAAAATAATATATAAAAACTAAAGGCTTATATAACCAAAACTATAGCACTTAAAGATTTTAAGAAAACCTATAAAAATAAATTACGTAAAGCAAAAAAACACTAAATATAAATATTTACATTTACAACCTACGCGCACTTATAAAAAAAAAAGAAAATATATTATTTTTATTAATTAACAGCGCCCGCAGGGCCTTTTAATAAAAAAAAAAAAAATAAAAACATAAAATAAAATAAAAAATAATAAAAAACTTAAATAAGTAGCTAAGCCGCGCGGCGCGCAGCACTTAATATATATAAAATAAAAACTAAGCCTATAAGGGCGCTAATATTAACACCTAGTATAAAAGTAACCTTAATAAAAATCCTTAAAAGCGCTAAAGCATAGCACACCCCGCACTAAAAATAATAAGAGTTTGTAAAAAAATTAATAACATAATATAATATAAACTAAAATATATAAATATATGCTTAGCAGCTAAAGCCGCACCTGTATAAAAAAAAACTATAACTACTAAAGTAGCACTAAATAAAGGTTTAAAAACTAAAAAAAAAACTACTATAATAAATTAATAAATTAAAACGTGGTAATACTACAGGAAGGGGACTAACTTATATAATAAATTATTATTTTTATTAAGGGGGGCACTAACCTGCAAAGCAAAGTTAAATATAAATATAATAATATTTATAAGGTTAGCCACCTGCATATTATTAGCCGTGATAGTTTGCTTAATAGCTACTTTAAATACTTAATAAGCCGCCCTTAAAGTAGTAAGGTCCTTATAAGCTTGTGGACTATTAGCTTTTACACGCATGGTGTTAGCAGTATTAAGAATATTTTATAGCTAATTACCTACTAAAATAATATTAATAATTATACACTTTAAGAGCGCCCTTTTTATATTATAATAAAACTAGCACTTCCCACCCCCCACACGGTTATAGGTAAGGGCTTTTATTATAATATTAATAATAAATATATTTTTATTATAACACCCCATGGTAATAACGCATATAACACACCGCGGGATATAAAGGTTAAGTAATAAAGCTATAAAGCCCAGGGGCAGTAGGGGGAGAACACTAATAAAAGCCTTATTAGCAGGGGCGGTAAAAATAGTAGCAAGGGTAATAATAATAATAATAGCAGCAGGGGCACACAAGTGTTAAAATTAGGTTATTTTAATAGCTAGTATATTAGTAATTATTAATATATAAGCAAAGGGCAGGGAAATATAATCCTATATGCTAAAGGTAAAATAAAAAGTAAAGGCTAAAACTAAGGCTTAACTACCATAATAAAAAAACGCGAAATAAAACACCATAACAAGATAAATAACTACTAATAATAGTATTTAAAGTATAATATAAAACTATATTAAATATTAAAGCAAGGGAAACGCAAAGTAAAGGGTAAATATAAAAGACCTTAAAAAAAAAACAGGGTTAAAAACACGTGGTATAATAAAGGCTATAATAAAGGTAAACTGCGTTTAATTTAACTACTAAAAATAGTTTTAAAAATGTAAAAATAACAAGAGCTAAATATAAAAAGCTTATTAGCTAAATTAAAAAGGCAAGTGCGTAGTAAAACATAAAAAAAAGGTAGATAAAAGGCCAACACAGTAATATATTAATAACTAAAATAAAATAACTATATATTATAAATAGCTGCTAAAGGCATTAAAAAAAGCGTAAAAATAAAAAGATTTAGCTATTTAAAGCTTAAAGCTTTATTATAAAAACTAAGCATAAAGTAAAATAAAATATACAGGCCTAATAATACTAATATAAGACTAATACCACTAAAATAAATAATATAATACTTAAAAAGCATGGGAAAGGGCAAATATAGGGTATTTTAACTTTAAAAATATAATTAAATAATTAAAAAGTAATAAAAACATAATAAAAAAGGCGTATACTCACAGGCGCCATCTTGCTTTAAATATTAAAAAGATTTAAAAAAAGAAAAAAAAAAAAAAAATCGCGAGGGCGCTTTAATATTAAAACTAAAATATTATACCTAGCCACTATAAGTAATAATACTATATTTAGACCTAGCAGCAAAGTAAGGTAATTAAATTAATTTTTTACCCCTAACTTTAAATATAAATTACACGCGAATTATAATACTTTATAAACCTAAAAATAGCTTATTTTATAGTACTTAATAAGATCTATAACTTAAATTACTTTTTATAAAAAAAAAATATAAATTTATGGATTACAAGGGCGTGATTGCTTAAAAAAAGAAAGCATTATTATTACTACTATAGTATTATAACTGCGTAGTGTTATAATAACATAATCCAGTGGCCTAAGGCCACCTAGCAAAGGAACTTTGGCGCTAAACTAGCTACGTGCCAAGGCGGTGGCTAGTTATATAATACATAAAACACCAAGTTTGACTCCGAACTCTAACTTAAAAGAATTAGCAATTAGTTCCTACTATAAATACACGACGCCTTTCCTATTATAGTAATTCACGTTCTCCTAAGCTTATTGCAGTATACAAACACGACTTACATGTTTAAACTTAAATAAATCTTACTTAATAAAATTTTTTAGTTAATTTAAAGCCCCCCAAGGCCTTCCCTTTTATTATTTTTTTAGTAAAAAATAAATATAAGGGTGTTAAAAATATATAAAAAGTTAAAATTTTAAAACTAAAAGCTATTAATTATAAAACTTTTTAAGGCCAAGGCTTTAATTATTATAAAATACTTTTTAAATTTAATAAATATAGGGGAGTTTAAGGCTTTGCTTATAAGAGCTTATATAATACTTAATTAATTTATTAAGGCGCTTTAATAAATAAAAATTTATTATTTTAATTACCTTTTGCATGGTATATGTAAAAACCTTTATAATAATATTTTTAAAAAAAAAGATGCCTATATTAAGGCGGAGGCCTTAAAGTATTATTAACATGTTAATATTAAGCCTTTATATACTAAGCCTTAATAATATTATTAATAAAAGTTATTATATAAATTAGCTTGCTCTAGGATAACTTTAAATTTTTTTTAATTAATAATAAGCTAACTCTATTTAAAAGGTTAATATTTAGCTAAAGTATAAATAAATATTAGTATAATAAGCCAGGAAAAACTTTCTAATATTTTTTTAAAGTTATTTTTTCTTAATATACTATAAAAGATTTTTATATATAAACTACTTATATATTTTTTAAAGGCCCTTTATTAACTTTTAAAAAAAGTCTTTATTAAAGATTATATAGCTTAAGACTATAATTATAGTATTATAATTTATTACTTATTAACCCTTTAACTTTACTTTTTATTATTTAAATTAAAAATATTTTAAAACATAATTAATATAGCCCGCTTTACTTAGCTAAAAATCTTTTAGTTAATATACTAAATGTGGCAGCAGTTGCAAACGCTATGCGGATCTAAAGAGTCTTGGATTTTACTAAGTCCTGTAGAGCGGGCAAAGTAGCTATGGAGGTGGTAATGCACGGTAAAACCACTATATACCAGAGTAATGTGGCAGCCACTGCTATATATCCCCCTTTTTAAAAGGCTAGGTACTAGCTAAATATAAAATAAATAAAGTAAACTTAATATTAAAAAAAAAAAATAAAAAAGAACCATAAGACGGCCATAATAAAATCTAACTTAATATTAATAAAAAAAATAAAAAAAAGCAAAGTTATAACACGGTATTAATAAATATAAAATAAAAATAAACTTAATACTATAAGACAAAGCGCTATATTATAAAGTTATACTAAGGTTATAAAATAAACTTTAAAGTGCTGCACACCGCTTATAAATAAAAAATAAAATTATGTTAAAGTTATAAAATAAACTTTAAAGCACTATATATAACTTATAAATAAAAAATAAAGTTATATTAAAGTTATAAAACAGACCCCAAAGCGCTGTATATAGCTTATAAACAAGAAATATAAAAGATAAATAAATATAAGGGGTATTAATATAATAAAACACGTTAAAATATAAAGCAGGGGTAGTATAAAGCAAAATATAAAATAATTATTAATTAAAAACTATTTTATTATTAAGATTTACTTGTCCAAGCTATGTGGTAAAGGCTTTAAAAGTAAGTTAAATATTTTTATTATAATACTTAGGCTGGAAAGCCAAACCCCGTAATTTATTATGCTTTAAAACATAAAAAGCCTTGTATAATTTTAATAGTTAAGCTATATTATTTATAAATATAAACTTAAATTTAAACTATAACTAAAAGTGTACTTTATGTATAATTACCTTAAAAGGCTATTTTTAAATATATTTATAATTTATATTTTTTTTAATAAGGCCTTTGCAGTACTAGGGTAATAAGTATTTTAATAATAATACCTTTTAGTTTAAGGTTTTATTTTTATTTACTAACTTTTAAGGCGTAGGTAGGCCTAAAGTATTATAAATCTTTAATAAGTAAATTATATGCCTTTTAATATTAAATTTACTGGCTAAGCAAAAGCTTTAGTAACACTTAATTATAAATAATATTAAGTTAGCATCCGGAATTACTAACTAGTTGCCTAGGTAGTTTAGGGCTAATAATCCTAATAAGTATTTTAAATATATATAATTTTATTACTATTACTAATATTATATAAGCCCAAGGCCTAAAATCCCAGGATTTAGGTAGGGATTTATATTTAGCATAAGGTTTAAATTTAGGGGATTTATGGTTAGCGGGTTCGCGAAAAAAAATTTATTTAAACCTTTTAATATAATATATCCCGGGTTTTATATTAAATTTTAGGTGGTATTTTACTAGTAACTAAAGTTTTATAAAGTCTTTAGCGCCTTATTTTAATTTATTATTAAGCCTAGTACTTAGTTTAAGTTTTAATATTTTATTACATGTTATAATTATTTATTATTTTAGTAAATAATAAACTTAAGCTTTAAAATAGCTTTATAATAATTTAAAATATAATTATTAATCTTATTTTTTACTTAGTTTAACCAGCACTTTAATATATTATAATTATATTTTAAGTTTTTATATTTATTATATAATATACCCATGTATTACTTATTAAACTAAGTATAGCTAATTAAAATAATAATAGCTTATTTCTTATCCTAAGCCTTATTTAGCCTAATAATATAAAAAATATTAACATGTTTTTTATAATTAAAGTTAAAAAAATTTTTTATAAAGTAGGATTTTAAACTGCTTACTTTTATAATATTATTACTAGCTTAATTTTTTTTATATAATAGTGCTTTTTTTACTATATAATAGCTTTAATTATTTTTTTTAGTAAGTTTCACGGCCTTTAAATTTGTTTTAGCAAGGTTTAATACTATTTTCTTTAAATTTTTATTAAGGTGTTTAAGGTAATAATTATTACTTATAACACCTAGGCTAGCTTTATTTAGTAGCTAGTACTTTTTATTACTTAATACCTTTAATATAATAAAAACCGCCGTGAAGGTGTTTATAATATAATTAGGCTAGTTTTTATTTTTTAGTTTAAATAATACTAGTGTACCTTTAAAAGCTAATAAGTATTTAACTTTTTATATAATAAGCGCGCGAGGGGTATATTATAGGAATAATATAAGGTTTAATTTTATATAACCTAGCTAGTTTATATTTAATTTTTTTAGTATAATATAATAAATCACGGGTAGTATATAAATTATAAAAATTTTTACTATATTACTATAGTTAGTTATTTTAAACTTCTTTTTTTTAAAATAAGTTACTTAGGGCTCTTTTACTTGCCCCTCCGCACGCTTGGCTTTTAATTTTATATTTATTAAAGGTTATTTAACTAAGAATAGCAAGCTATTCCTTTAGTATATTAAAAAGGCCCTAGTACTAATATAACTTAAATTAATAAATATAAAAGCGCGCTGCGCGCCGCAATTTAAATAAAAAATATTAAATAAAGGTATAGTATAAAAAATAAGTAGGTTATTTTTGTTATATTTCTTGGATAAAGTAAGAAAAAACAGGAAGTTATACCTTAATAGTAAAGTAAGAAAATATATTTTATTAATAATATAAGTATTATTTTAAGGCGCTTGTAAAGCAGTTAAAATAAAGTATAAGATAATAATTAAGTAAGGTGTAAAATTAAATATTAAAAAAGAAAGAAAAAACTTAAGTTAAAGCTTTAGTAAAAAGGTAAATATTTTATAATATTTACCTAATATTAAATAGGGAAATAATCTACAGGCAACTCTTAAGGTAATATATAAGTCTGCCTTTAATTAATAAAAAATAAAATAAACTTTGGAAGCAAGGGGAAAAATATAATATTTAATACTTATAATAAAATAAACTTTTTTTTATATCTTACTTTTTTATTATATTTTTTGCATAGCGCTCCTTAAATTCCTTTACTAACTTTTTTATATTTTATAATTATAACTTATAGTACTACTTATTATACCTATTAAATTATTTAATATACTTTACTAAATATTTTATACCGCCGCGCTTTGCTTTTTTTCTTATAATAACTATCTTTAATTTATACTCGCGCCACTTATTTTTATTATGTAATTTATAGGGGCAACCGCGCTGTTTCTTGCCCTTTTTTTTAAATTATATGGTTTTTATTAGTTTATTTAATACCTCCCTATGCTAAAATAGGTTGTTACTAACAAAAGCTCTTTTTAAATATATAATAAAGATAATAGGGTGTATTTACTATTTAAGCAGGAAATCTAGCTAGTAAGCTAATAATTTAATATACTTTATAACCTTAAAAAGGCTATTATATTAATTTAAAATTTTCTTGCTTAGCATGTTTTTAACTAAATACTTTTTATAAAGCTAAAGGTATATAAAATTACTAATTATAAAAAATATAAAAACATGATATTTATTATACTATGCTTTTATTAATATTTATGCTAATTTAATCACGTCCGCCGCTATTTTATAAGTAGTAAATAATTATTTAATTTTTTTTAGTTATAAACTAATATTTATTAAAAGTCGCAGATCTATTTTATATATAAAATATTAAAAAGTCTTATTAATAATTACATGCCTAGTGCTATTATAAACAGCCTAAAGGTATAATAATATACTTAGCTATTTTAGGCTAAATTATAAGGCCGCGATTATATAACACAAGTAAGTTTTAATTATTTAATTATTAATTTCTGCTGTATTATTACCCTATAAATACTAAGCTATAATAAATAAACCTTTTACTTTAAAATTTATAAACATTTTTAGCTATACTTCCAAGAAAAACTTGGTATCCTAATTTAAAATAATTTATAATAGTAAACCCTAATTACCAAGCTTGTCATCGTAGACGACAATCTTGATGAAGTATGATGAATTGATTGATTGCCAAAACTAACTAAGCTTAATCCCAGGAAAGGGGTTAGTTAATAGCGGTGGCCAGTGGCAGTATATGCCGCTGGTGGCCTGGCCAACGTTGACAAGTCCCCCCTAAAAGAAAAGCGGATGCCCTCAAACGCCACCAAACAAAGGAAAAAATTGGAGATTAAGCAAAAGCAGTAAGTAACAGTAATAAATAAAGCTTTAAGAGTAATAAAAGTAGGAAACAAGAAATAAAGCTTAAGCTAGTAAAAAACAAAAAAAACACGAGAGCAAGTCTTAATTAACTAGTAAGTAATACTAAAAATAAGCCTTAAGCTGTACAAGTTTAGTTTATAAAAAAAACCAGGCGTAAGCAAAGGTAGTTGTAATTTAGTTTTATTTTAACCTTTTTAATATTAAATATAATATATTTATAAAAACCTCTAGGACCTAATTTTTTATTTAGCAAGCTATATTAATAGTAATATATTTTTAGGCTTTTAGTAACGCTTATATTTAGGCTTTTAAAAAAACTTACATGGCCTTATAAATAATAAGATATTTTTTTTTTAATATATTTAATATTATATTATAATTAATTAATAATAAATTAAGGTTGCTAGCTAAAGCACGGGCTAAAAATACTAAAAATAATAAGTTTTTAAGTAATGTTTACTAGAGCAAAAATAATAAAGTTAAATAAATAGTAAAAAATTTATTACTAACAAGATACTTGTTAGGAGTAAAGCTAGTATTTATACTTTTTTAGTAAAAAAGGTATTAAGTAGGAGCATTTGCCTTTTTTAATATTAAAGGGCTAATAAGGTTTTTAATTAGCTTTAGTAGCCTACTAGTAGTGGGGTTTGGCTTTAGTGGCCTATTAAAAGTAGGGTTTGGGTTTAGGTTAGCTGGCTTTTAGTTAATAGTAGGAGTTAGCTTATTAAATTTAGTAAAAATAAAATTTAGTGCTTTTTTAAGCCTTTATTTTTTTTACTTAGTTACTAATATTATTATTATTAGGATAGTAGGAGGGATTAAAGTATTTTTTTATTATTTTATAGGCTAACTTTATATAAATAATTATAATTTACCAAGAATTATAAAGCCTAGTTTTAATTATAAAAGGCGGAAACTTGGGCTTTATTATAAGCCTAAACTAAGCATGCTAGCTAGCTTGGCAAAAGAATTTAATAATTTTTAACCGCTGGTGGACATTAGAGGGATAAAAAAATTTAATAATTTTTAACTGCTAGTGGACATTGGAGGGACAAAAGGATTTAATAATTTCTAACCGCTAGTGGATAACACGTTGGTAGCTTGCTTGTTAGTAAATAGGTTTTAGGCCGTGGTGTTTTAAATATTTTTAGCACTAAAAACAGGCTTATCTAGTATTATTCTTGCTTTTAAAGGACTTTGTTAATCCACGGCTTTATATAAATTTTTTTAAAATATTAATAATTTTTTTTTTTTAAAAGCGGTTAAGACAGCCTGGAGTTTTTACTTTTTAAATAGTATTAGGTTAACTATTAATTTGCGAGTTAGTAGTTTTTAATTATATTTTATTAAAGGTAGCATTATTTTTAAAGTTATCCTTGTTAATATTTAAGTTAGAAAAGATATTATTAAATTTATTAAAGTTTTTATTAAAGTCTTCCTTTTTATTAAAGTTATTAAAATTCTTTATATTAGTATTGTTTTTTAACTTAGTTATAGTTAACTTAAACTAGTTAATTAATTTTAACTTTAAATCCTTATTTATGCGTAATATTAGGGCGCCTTTAGTAGTTAAACCTAATTTTTAATACTTTTTTATTTTTTTAGTTTTTATTACCAGGAGGTCCTAGTTTATTAAGGCTTAAAGTTAATAGGCCCTTATTCCTGCTATATTAAGGCCCTTAAGTACTAGTAAAAAATATGTTTTTAATAATAAATTTAGTAAATCTTAATTTGCTGTTTAATAAAAGCCATAAGTAATAAAATTATTAAAAAATAATAAATATAAATAGCTCCCTCCCGCCGCTTAAGTAAACTTATTATAATTTATTTTTTTTATTACCTATATTACTAGGCCTTTTCCTAGGGGAATAATATAAATAAAAATATTTAAAATATAGTAACTTATAATAATAATTAAAAATAATAATTAAAAGCTATTTACTCTAGTAATTTTAATAAGGTATAATTTTAGCCTGGTAATAAAGTTAAATATAAAATTTAAGTTTAATATACTTAATAAAACTATATTTTTTAATTTTTATATTTTAATAAATGCTAGGTCCCTATTATATAAAACTATTTATTTATAATATATAGGGAACTAGTACTCCCTGTATATGTAAATTTATATAATTAGGCTAATAAGTACTTTTTTTACTTTAAAATTTTTATTAAAATTAAAATTATATAAATATTTTTTATACCTAAATAATTTATTTATCACATGGATTATAAAAAATACGCCAAGGTTTAAAACTCGCGTTTTTTTTAAAGGGAAGCTATAAATCTTGGGATTTTTAATTTATTTATCCAGCGTAATTATAAGCTTTTTTCCTACTTTTAGGTTATTTAAATTTATCTTGCTATTTACTACGCGCGTTTATAGGTAATTATAGTTATTACTATTATTATTATATATTTAATATATTAGGAAATAATTATGGTAATTATATTACTTCCTGCAGCGTTTTACGCAGCTTTTTTTATTTTTTTTTTATTTTTTATTTTTTTTATTAATAATATTGGCATAATCTTATTTCTAGATTATTTTAAGTTTTTTTATTTTTGGTGGGAGTCTCTTTTTTAACAGAGGTAATAAGTTATATTGCTTACTAAAGTAAGAATTAGGAAGCTTTATTTAAAAAAAATATAAGTTAATAAGAAGTATATTACTTACTAAAGTAAGGATTAGAAGGCTTTGTTTAAAAAAGACCTAACCTAATAAGGAAAAAAGGGAGCTTAAACAAATAAAAGAATTAATTTAAGAAAAATAGTTTTAATAATTAAAAAAAAGGGAGTAAAAAAATCCTACTAGGCCTTGCTTAAACGCCTGGCTTTAAAAATTGCTTAAAAAATAAAGATTTACTTGCTAAAACAAGAAAAAAGTCGCTTGCTAGGATAAGAGAATAAGAATAAATTAAATAATAAAATAAAAAAACTTTAATAAAAGGATTAATTAAAGAAAAATAGTTAATCTTGCTAGGTTTTGGTTGTATGCCTGGCTTTAAGAGATTTACTTGTTAAAGTAACAAGAAAAGTTGCTCGCTAGAATAAGAAAAGTTGCTTGCTGGAATAAAAGGATAAGAATAAAAAAAAAACTTTGCTTGCTAAAAAAAACAAAAAACTACAACGTGGGGTTTTAAAGGAAGCTAGTGTTTAATATAAAGTAAGGTAAAAAAATAACATAAAAAATTAAGTAAATTAATAATAAAAATAATTACATGGCACTAAAATAAATATAATAAACTACTTTAAATAAGTCTTATTATATTTCTTTACTAAGTCTTCCGCGCCTTTAAGCTTAAACCTTAATAACTACTAGTTATTTTTTACTTTATAGCCTGTCTAGTGGACTAGGTACTTTATTACTAGTATTTATTTACGCCTGGTATATATTATTTTCCTACTAATAATTCTTTTAACTTTATACTAGTTTTTATTAGTTGGGAAGCCTTTATTAATTATTATACCTAACTTTATTAGCTATTAACCAAAGGGGTCCTTTTAAAGAGGTTTAAGTATTTATACTAAAATAATAGGGTAAATTTACCATTTTTTAAGAAAATTTAACTTATATATTAATTAGCTTACTTAGCGCACGACGCGGAAAAAACTAATAAACTATTAGCTAAGTTTTTTTAATATTTACTTATTCACAGGGATATTATATTTCTTATAAAAATATAGTAATACCTTGTTTTTTATAATAAAAAATATTAGCTAATATTTATAATTATAGTATTTCTTTATTTAAACTATAGTAAATAATAAAGCTTTATAAATATTTTATTATATTATAAAAAAGTAATTACTAAATTATTTTAATAGGTTCCATCCCTAACAAAGTGGGTAACTATATAGTAATTTATGGGGGCTATAATTAGTAAAGAATTTATTTAAACTATTTAAAGCAGCCTATATTAAAGGCAGGAGGAATTCCCATATTATTTATAGCTTAAGGTATAATACTAGCTGGTAGTAAAATATAGTTTTTACCATTTAAATTACTTTTTTAAACTAGCTATTAGTTTATAAATAATATACTATGCTATATAATTATTAAATACCTAGTGCTTTAAATATCGCGCGCTAAAGATTTAAAATAAACTTTAAATTTTAGTTTAAAATAATTTTTTGTGGAATGCCTTAGTTTTTTAATTATATAAATTAAATTAGAGCTACTCCCTAGTTTTTAGCCTTCTACTAAAAATAACCTAAAATTAGGCTAATTTACTTTAAAAACTTATTAACTAAAATAAGCACTTGGTCGTGCCCCTTGTTTATAGTTAGTAAGCTAACTATAAAATTTATAGTTAGTGTTTTATATAGCGTGTTAAATATAATAATAGGATTTAAAAATTTATAAGGCTTATAATAAAAAATAGTTAATAGCTTGCAGGGGCAAGCTATAATATATTTTTATAATTTTATAGTTCCCTTATATATAGCTAAACCATGTAGTTTAAACAGGCATGTTTCCATACTAGTATATTTTTACTAATTATAAATAATTATAAAAATATCTTTAAGTAAACCTTATGGGATTACTAACTAAAGCTCTTTATTATTTTTTTATAGGTAAAGAAGTTTCTTAATTATTTAGTAAAAAATTAAATAAAACAGTTCCTCCCTTTTTACTTTATTTAAAATAGTAATAATAGCCGCGTAATAAAAGTTATTTTTATACTTATAGTAAATTTTACACATAAAATTAAGATTAATATAAACTTTTAAATATTTTAGTTAGACCGGAGCAGCATTCAAGAATAAATAATTTATTAAGTTATTTAAATTAAAATCCTTTACTATTAATTTCGCGCCTTTTTTAGGCAGTTTTAATAATATATTAGTAACTAGGTTTATCTTGCCTAGTTTATAATAAATAAGTAAATTAAACTACTATAAATATTATAAGACATAAATTAGGTAAAAATTTAGGCCTTTAGTAGCTTGTAATTAAAGTAATGTTTTTTTAAATATTTTAGCTATTATAAAATAGTTTAAATAAATAATTATAGGTAAAGGGCGTGGAGTAAACTTTATAAGGTAATATATTTTTTTTACCACCTAAACTAGGCACAAAGTTTTAATTTTTATTAGCTAATAATTACACTCTGCCTGTGTTAGGCCCTAACTAAAAAATAGGATTAGCTTAATAATTAATTTTGGTAAAGGCTTAAAAAGGTTCATGTGTTTAAATAAGTTTTTAATATAGTATACTATAGCTTTATATTTGTTAGTAATAATATTTAAATTAATATAAAAATATTAAAATAAATTATAATATATAAAAAATCTAGGGCGGGTAAATTCGGCCTAAAGTTTTTAATAAGCTTTAATTTTTTAAAATATTAGCTTAAAAACTAAGGTTTTTACTACCTATTATTTTTAAGGGTGCCCTATTAATAAAAATCCCTTTAAAAGGCGCATCTTGCGTTCTTATAAGAGTGTAATTATAAAGGTATATTAAGGTATATAGTAATATAGGTAACTAGTTATATTAAAATATATTTTTAGTTAGTAAAGTATATTAAAAAAATAAAGATACTATATGGCTGTAATCTTTTTTTTATTTATTATTAAGCCTAACGCGTTTACATGCTATCCTAGTAGTTAAACACTTAAATAGCCAAGGAAGCTTTTTTTTTAAATCTAGGCTAAGGTTTAGGTCTTATAGTTACTAAAAAACCTGGCGTAAATAAGTTAGGTACTTATTAAATATTTTTAATATAATAATAATATTATTTATATAGCACTGGTAAAAGTCTTTAAATTTAGCTAGTAAAAGATTTATTTATTACTAAATAAAAGTAACTAAGTTTATATATTTTATAATAGTAATATTAAAACATTCCTAACCTTAGTGGCTTATAACTACTAATTAATAATAGTAATCTAGGCATACTAGCTATTAATAAAAACACGCCTTTATATTAATAACTAAAATAAAATATTTACCCTTAAGCATATTTAAGATCTTTGTTTACTTTAGAACTAGATACAGGTTAGGTTTAAAAATAATATTTAAGTATTTAATATCCACCACCACGCGACCTTTACAAATTATTTTATTATTTTTTATTATATTTTTTTAGATAATAAAAACAGGGTACGCGCTTGGAGTATGCCCTTTTACCTATTTTATTTTATTATTTATATGGAGTTTATTAAATATCTTATTTACTAGGTCCCTATTTTTTTACCCTAAGTAATAAACCTTGGGTTTTGGCATTTATAACTTTTACTTTTTAATTAATAAAATACTTATTTACTGGTTCTCCGGGATTAAAGCCATATTATTATTTAAAAAAATTTTTTAAATATAATAATTTTTTATAAGGCAGGAAATCTTTTTTATAATTTTTAAATTTTTATAAATAAAAATACCGTTTTGTAAAACAGTAGTTTAAAAATTTTTAAATATTTTTAAAAAAAATAAATATAAAGGTGGCTTAAAAGGCAGTAATTTAATAAGTAAGTAATTTTTTAAGAATTCCTGTGGGAGCTATAATTACTTATTTACTTAAATATTAATAACTCGTGCTGCTAAAGCCCGAGTAGCTAGATTAAATTTTATTAAATAGGTGTTATTATTATTAATTTATGCTAATATTAAGAAGTCCGTGTTTAAGAAATAACCTAGTCTTATTTATTAACTAATAATAATAGGCCTAAATAAATAATTCTTAATTTTAACGTAAAAAAAAAATAAATTAATTAGCTAAGTAAATAGCGTGTAGCCCAGCCGGTTACTTAATTTAAAAAAAAATCTTTATTAATAAGAAGCGGCTTTTTTACTATTACTAGTAAATAACCTTTATAATAGGGTTACAAAGTTACTTAACTAGCAAAGTATATAAATACTAAATATATTTTATTAGGTTTTGCTTAAATTTAAAAAAAAAACTCTAAATCCTAACAAGCATGTACTTATTTTTTTTAGGTTTAAAAATTAATTTTAAAACCCTTTAAACCTAGTATATTATTACTAATAAGCAGCTTTGTTAGTAAGTCCTTAATAATATATATAGTTATAAGGATCTTCCCTAATACTAGTTAATTATTAACCTAGCCAGGTAAATAAGTATTAAAGAATACTATTTTATTCACCTGGTAAAAAAAATTAATACTAAATATTAATATATATTTAGCTAATTTTAAAGTTAGACCTAAATCCTGCACTATTTAATAGCTAATTAAGGTTTTAGTATACCTAGTATTTAAATAAACCTTATTTATTTTTAATTTTAAGCTAATGCCTAAGAATATAGTTAAATATTTTTATAATTAATATGGTTTATTTTTTATGCTGGTTTTAGCTAATATTTTTAATTTTATAATAAGTAAAACCTTGGTGTCCGCTAGCAAAGTAGCTAAATAATTTTACTTTTTATATATTTTAAGGTAGGTAAATAAAGTATTCTAAAAGTTAAATTCTTTACTATACCTATAATATATAGCTATTATAGTACTAGCTAGCATGGCTTGGTCTTTATTAATATTTAAAAAATTTAAGTTTTTTAAGTTTTTAATTTTAGTATATTCCTTTAGGTACTAATCCTTGGACAGCTCTTTAAAGTAAGCTAATAATAAAGTTTTAGTTAATTTTTTAAGGTAAGCAGCTAATAAAGTTTTAAATAGGGAAGGTGTAGCTATTAGGTTATTATAATAAGTAAATAATAAAGCTACTAGCATGGTAACCTGGGTATATAAGGCGCTAGTGTTTAAATTAATATAATATACTTATAATTATAATTAAGAAGCAGGAGTAAACTAAGCCAAGAAGGTCTTATATTATTAATTTTATAGCTATTTACTAGGCCCTTGTTAGCGCTAATTATTAAAGTTTTTTTAATTTTTATTTTTATTATTTTTTATAGGATACTTATTTTTTTTAAATCCCTGGGTAACTTAATTAAAAACTAGTTAATTTTATGGTTTTTACTAGTAAACCAGCGGCCGAGGTATTATTTATGGTAGTAAAGGTAAAAGTTAAAGTAGTTAAAGTAGTTAAATATAATTTAATTATGCCTAGTATGCTTAAATACATGGTTAGGGCGCGGCTATTTACCTTTAAAAATATTAGTTAGCTTAATAAAAATTATAACAGGGTTTTTTAGGTTTTAATAATCTATTTTTTTGCTTATTATCACGGGCTTTAATAATGTCTTTTTAAATACTAAATTTAAAGTTAAAAATATTTAGAAAATCCGCCACTATAATACAGCGTGTTAATTTATTAATTTTTTAATATAATATACTATTTAACTTACTTTAAGCCAGGGTTAGTTAGTTAAATATGTTATTAATATTTATTAATCTTGTATTTTTTAAAAATTCTTATGTAAAAAAGTAAGGGGTTTTCCTAGCTTAAATATTAGTAAAACTATAGCTTATTTTTTAAAAATAAGTTATTGCCTTAACTAGTTAAAGTTTAAAATACTTAATAAGCTTGGTAACCTATCCCTATTTTAAAAAAAAGTTATATAACTTTTATTTATTCGCGCGGGATAGCTTGGTGGTATACTATTTTAATATAACACCTTTTAAATAATTATAAATATTAACTTTTACTACTGCTTCTTTCTTAAAAATTACTATGTTAAGAATATAATTAGTAAAGGTATATATATTTTTATAAAAAGTCTTTAACCCGCGCTCCTTTATTAATAAATTTTTATTATTAATTTTATTAGGCTAAAAGTAACTAATATTCTTTATTTTTTAATAGTATTTTTTTAGTATAGCTTTAGCGGGCTAAGGCTTTTTTTTCTAAGGAACTAGTTTTAGTTTATTAGCTAGTAAAATAAATCCACCCCTTTCGCGTCCACGCCCCCTCTTCTTTTTTTAGTTTTAGTAAAAAAAATTTAGGGGTTCTAGTTCTAGATTTTATTTTTAAAGCACTTAAAAATAAGCTTCTAGCCTTTTAAAATAGGGTTCTAGTTATTAAACCAGGCTAAAAACTTTATATATATTTTTAAGGTTTTATTTATATGCGTTTTTTAATTCCTGTGTTTTGTTAGTTTAATTATTTTTTTAAAAATTTTTAAAGTCCTTTTTTAAAGATTTTTTAAAGGCGGCTTGCCTATTATTAATAATTTTTAAATAGCTATTTAATTCCTATTATAAAATTAATTTAAAGTCTGTAGCTATTAGATTATTTACTAGTTAGAAACCAGGATTAAAAGGCAGCTAATTTGCCCGTTGGAAACCAGGACCAGGATTAAGAGGTTTAAAATTAAGAGGTTGCTGATTTACCTGTTGTAGGCCGGAGTTAAGAGGCTATTAAAAAGGTAGTTAAGGAGGTTGTTAAGAAGGCTGTTAAGAATCTAGATTTATTTATAAATTTATGTTGCGGATTTAAGGACTAGTATTAGTATTAATATTAATATTAATTACACTGTCCCCTTCTTTTATAATTAATAAAATAGGGAAACACCTGGGTTTTATAATTAGTTTTACTACTATTTATTTTAAATAATATTAAAAATATTAGCTAGCAATTAGTTAAGTTTGCTAGCTTACTAAATTATAAGCAGCTGAAGTATTTAGCTGTTACCTAGTTAGTCTAGTTAAAAATATAAATAATTTAGTAGTTTAGGTAGGCTAAGGTGGTGTAAATAAGCTAGGTTAAAAAGTAATAACTAAAAAAGTAAATAAACTTATAAACAGCCCGGAGAATAAAAAAATATTAATAGTAAAAGTAAAAATTAGGTACATGGGATATCCACCAGCACTAAAATTAATTAGCTAGCTAGTATTACTAGTAAGTAATTACGTGACTATTAAATTATGGTTTTTAATTATAAAGGTTTATTCCTGCCTAGTTAGTTCCGGGCTAGAGGTCCATTTTAAAGTAATAATATTATTAATACATGTTAAGTTCGCGCGTGTTTAGCCTAGTAGTTACTCTAGTTTTAATAAAAATAGATTTAAAAATATAAAATAAGTAATTCTTTAAGCTTTTTATTTATTAATTTATATATCTTTTATTTTACAGCTAAGAGATAGTAAATCTCTTGTAGCTTAATAAAGCACTAACCTATTAATATCCCACGCTGGGGGATAGGCGTACTAAGTAAAAAATAGTATAGTTATATAATATACCATAAAGTTAATAAAGAATATTATTTTTTAGTTAAACTTTTTTATAAACTACTATTTAACCTGCTAAAAAACCTTTAATTAATATGCTAATATTACCAAGGCGTTGTTCTAGTTTATTTAGGCCCTCTTTATATTATCCAGGATTATTAACGGTTATTTAAAATTTAAAAAGCCAAGAAAACAAGTTTGCATAAAGGTATTTATTAAAAACCTAAAAAATAAGTTATAAAAAGAGAAAGAATTAAAAAAGTAAGTTTATTAAATCTATTAGTTAGTTAAAAAGAGGAAAGGTTTAAAAAAGGAGGAAAAATATTATTAGCTAACTATTAAATATAAATAACTTTTAAAAGTTCGGGAGCTTGTTTGGTTGTTTAGTTTAATATAAAATAACTAAATAAATAAATAAAAAATAAAGTAAATTAAATAGGGAATAACTATAATAATAGTAAAAAATAAAAAAAAAAGATTTATAGGCTTTTTAAATACCAAGAATTTCTTGGTTAGTGTTTACTAGCCTAACCTTAATTAACATGCCTAATTAAGCTATTAAGTTTACTTAATTGGTTATGTCCTGGGACATGCTACCATTGTTATTATAAATAATAATCTTAATAAAGTATAATAAATTAATTAATTGCCAAAACTAACTAAGCTTGATCCCAGGAAAGGGGTCAGTCAATGGCGGTGGCCAGTGGCAGTATATGCCGCTGGTGGCCTGGCCGACGTTGACAAAGCTATAAATATTTTAATAATATATTAATTTATTACTTAGCAAACTAGTTATTATAACCCGGGATTATAGTTATTTAACATAAAAAATAATTTATTATAAATATAATAGCGTTATACCGCCTATTATCCAGTAATATTAAAATTAAATTAATAAAAATTATATTAAATAAATAAGGCGCTAATATAATTAGTTATAAAGTACTATATAGTTTATACCTTTTTATTTTTTTTAATAGGTAATCTAGGCAATACTTTATATATTATTTAACCTAATATCTTATTTAGCTTATTATAATACCCCCTAATAATTTTAGCGTTTTATTTATACTAAAATAGCTATTTATATTATATATAACCTGTAAAACTTTTTTATATAGGTAATTTAAAATTACTAGCTTTTTTTTAGCTTAATATAAAAAATACTGTTTACTAGCTTAAATAAAAGTATTATTAAATATTTTAAGCTTTAGTTTGCGTGTAAGACCTTTATAACTTTTAATTATTAAAAATTCACTATATAGCCTTTCCTGGCGCGTTTTTTAAAATTATTAAATAGCTTAACTTATATAACATGCTAGGTAAAAATCTTTCCCAGGGAATTTTCTACCTTATTTTTTATATATAATAATAAATAAAATAATATGTTAAAAATAACATGCAACTTACCGGGTTTATAATAAACTTTAAAACTAGTAATTTATTTATAATATTAGGACGCCTTTACTAGTTTTAAATTTAATTAATTATTACTTATAGTACTTAGCAACGTGCTACGCAGTATATTTATAACTAAAAAATAATTTATATATATTATACTTTTTTAGCTAAATTTTATAATATAGCATATTTTACACAACGCCTAAATCACGCCTGTAACCTTAAGTTTTATAGGGTAGTATTACTTTTTAGCCTTTAATAGTAACCTACTAAAAAAAAGTATTAATTATATAATTTTTAAAGGTAGTAGCTGGGCGGCATCCTAGGGCGCTAAATAATCTTTTTTTATAATAATTAGGTTATTATATATAGTATAAAATAACATAGCCCTAAAACCCCTTTATTTTAACGTATTTATATTAAAAAATATAATATAGTTTTAATTATAGTAGGCAAGTATAATATAATTTTTAAAGTAGGATTAAATAATTTTAAATACTTTAAGCTTATAAATATTTAGCTTTTTAATTACTATTTAGTGCGCGAAGTTTAATTTAGCAACTTTTTATTATAGTCCCTTTTTAATTAAAAGTATTTTTTAATCTTATAATAACTATACTTTTGCTATATAATTTAAAATATACTAGGAAAATTAACTAGTAAGCTTAATATATATATTAAAATCCGCGAGTGTCCGGGGAAACTTTAGCTTTAATATAGCTTTTAACTTATTTTTTATTATAGTTAAGCTAAGTAATAAAACTTTTTAACCTAGCAGCTATATAATTAAAAATCCTAAAAATATTTTTTTTAAATTTAGTATAATTTATAGTTCCGCGCAACATGTAAAAAACTTATATAAATATATAAGGTATAGCCTAAAGGTTTTTAAAAACACTATAAAATTATTTATATATGCTTTTAAAAAAGCGTGTAAAGTATAAAATAAATTATTAATATTTTATTATACATGTGCTATTAAGTTTAAAAATTTTATTATATACACCCTAAAAATCTCCTACCCCTGGTAACTTACTATACTAGTATGCCTATAGCTATTTAAATGCACAGGCTATTAGTAAAACATACTTTTTTTATTAGCCATGCTAATATAACCACAGCCTGCTATAATAATAATAATATTTACTTATATTAAAATTAAATAAATATTTAGGATTACCCTTTTATTTATTTCCCTAAAATTAATTATAACCTGTTATTTAATATTATTTTTTAAAGGTGTATATAAACCCAGCATATTTATAGCTAACTTTACTTTATAATCTTAGTCTAAATCCGCGTCGCGCGCTTTATTAACTACCTTTTTAGTTATAAAAATTAAATAACCTAATAAAGTATATATATTTGCTTAAGTTAATTAACCTTGTGCGTGTAACTTATTAAAAACTTTATTTATTTTTTTTTATTTAGTTTTAATAGGGGATATTTTTTTTAAAAAATGCTTTATATTATTTTCCCAGCCAGGTTTTAAGTAAATTTTTATTTAGTAATTTTTTAATATATTAATTATATTTATATTTATCCACACTTGCGGAAAATACATTACCACCTTTTTTAAAAAACACGCTGTTTTTTTATTATTATAAACCATAATTTTATTTTATAGCATAGTAGTGTTTTTCTTTCCTAGCTTAAATTTTAAAGGTTCTTAATTTAAAGGGCGCACTATGGCTAGATTAGCCATTTTTATTTATTTTTTTATATTTTTAATATTAACATTTACTGCGTAAGCGTAATATACCTTTAAATTTTTAATTTTATAAAGGTTACCTAAACAAGTATACTAAAATATTATTACCAGCTATATATTTTAATTTACTACCTAGATTTTATTACATGTACCCTAAAACGCCTAAGTAAATAAGCATAGTTTTTTTTATTAAACTAGTTTAAATATTATATTTTTATTTTTTAGGAAATTTGCTTTATAACAGACTTTAATAGCCACGCGTAAATTTACTAGAATTACTATTTTTTTATTTATAAATAACACCTTTAGCGCTTTTATTTTATTAGGTTTTAAAATAATTATAAGCTATAATATCGCGTTTAAACAGCCCTTAATTTTAACTTTATATTTTATAAAATTTAATAAAAAACCATGTTTACTTAATATATCTGCGCCTAATAGCATGTTTATTACTAAACTATTTATTAAATATGCTTTTATACTTACCTTTATGTATATTTTTTTTTATTATACTTTATAAAAAAGCGTACTAAAAGCGTTATAAACTTAATACTAGTAAAATTATTTTTAATTTTTTTAATTAATACTAGTGTGTAATATTAAATCTTTACTCCTAAAGTATACTTTTTTAAAAACTTATAATTTATAATTATTAAAATATATTTTAAATTAAGGCATATTATTATAATATGCTATTTAATATAGGCTTTTATTATTATATACTTTTATAAATAAAAATATATCCCCGGGTTAATTTTAATAACTAATAATATAATAAAGTAAATCACGGGTAATATTATATTTTTTTACTTATTTTTTTTTTAGCAAAGCATCCTTACATTTAGGTAAATACTTATAAAGCATGTTATTTAATGGCATCCCTATAAAATAATACTAGTAGTTTATAACACCTATTAATTATACTAAAGCTAGTGCGGGATTCTTGCAATAATAGTTATAATATAATTTTATATTTATTAATTATACTAAAGCCAGTGCGGGACTATTATAATATACTTTATTTTAATAATTATAATACTACTTTATATTATAAATAACTTTACCATCCCGTTTTACATTACTATAATATACCTAATTTTTATAAATAACTTTGCAGCCCTGCTCTGTATTATTATAATATACTTAATTATTTTATGCTACGTAGCCATAATACACCTGCTTAAAAAATATTTTTTTATAAACTACTTTATTATCCTATAGCGCGCCATAATATATATTATATAATAAAAATTTAGTATTAGTATATACTTTATTTTATATATACTTATAGTATTTCTCTAGAAACTTGTCTAGTGCCACACCTTTTTTATTATAATATATTTTTTAATATTATTAGTTATATTTTTATAGTGGTGGTGGTTAATAGCCACCCTAGTTTTAATTAGCCATGTAGCCTTGTCCTTTTTATAGCTATATATTTATATTTATAAGGGGCTATAGCTTAATATAAACATGCTACTTTTATTTTTTTTACCTTAGCTATTATTATTATAAAACTTTTTATAAACTATTATATTTTTAAATATTTTACAGGGCCTGCTATTAGCTGTTAAATTATTATATTTAAGTATTTAAAAATAAAAAGGGTTAGGCTATTTAAGGCGCCTAGGGTTAATTATACTATAAGTAATATAATAAATACCCTTAGGGTGGTTAACTATATTAACACTTTATAAAATATTATTTAAACTATTTAAAAGGGCTATAAATTAAATTAAAATTTTAAGGTAGTAAGGTTATTTTATATTATATTAATATTATTATTTTAAAAGGAGCACCGGCAGTCAGATATTTTAAAAATTAATTAAATTAATTTATTTACTTTTACCTTAAGATTTTTATAAATTACTTTACTATAAACCCCTCTTATGGCTTATTTATTATTACTTATAGTAAAGTATTTAAACCTTTTTAAGCATGTAAGATTATTAAAAAATTTATAATACCTTTTTTATATTACTTTACAAGTAATAATATTATATTAATATATTATATTATTAATACGCGGTTATGCATATTATTTAGGGTATAATATATTATATTAAGCCTTTTTTAAGCTTAGCTAAACAGTATTTAAAACCTGGCTTTTAAGGCTATACACTAGTTTAATATATTTTATAAATAAATTAAATTATAATATATTATATTAATTAGTTTACTATTATACTAAGCCAAGGCTTTTTTTTTAAAATATATTTTAATATTACATGCTAGCTATTATACAAACCTTATTTTTATTATTACCTAAAAACACTTTATAAATAAATATACTAATTAATAATATATAAATTTATTTTTATTTATTATATCTTTAAAGCTATATTTAGCGGGCATATTTAAAAAAAAAATCCTATATTAGTAACCCTTTATTTAGGATCCTAGGGTTACCTGTCTTTATTTTTTAAGTAATATTTTTTACCCTTATATTTATTAAGATTTTTATCACGCCTGTTACTATTATTATACTAATTATTATTATTTAGTAATAAGTTACTGTTATTATTTAGGTTACCTCTTGGTTTTTTTTAATGCCTTTTTTAATATTACTCTTGCGCCTTTTATTTTTTTTATTATAAATAATCTAGCCTGGCTTGCTTTTTGTAATAAGCTTTTTTATTTTTTAGTTTTTATTTATATTATTATTTAGTTTCTTATTTCTTAAGGCGGGGTAAAATGCCTTTTAATATATAAGTAATTATATTACTAATTATCCCCTGTAATACTAAAGTCTAGGCGTTTATAAAAGCTATAATATTACCTATAGGTTATTATAATACATGGTAATTAATAGCTTGCTCCCCTAGCTTTTTATTTTTAGCTTTTACTTTTACTTTTCTTTTTTTTACTATATACTTTTTAAAATACTTAAAAGGCTATTTTATTCTTATATATTTTAAATAAGTAAATAGCTTAGCAAGAGGTTTATGTGTTTATAGGTTATGTATAAAGTAAATTAAAAAATTTTAAGAATTTAAAGGAGTTAGCTAAAGTTTTAAAAAAAAAGTTAATTAAAGTTTTAATTTAATAATAATATTAATGTTATTACTTAAGCTAAAATAAAAATATAATAGCGGCACTAATCTTAAATAAAACCTTATTTAAAAATTAATTAATTATAAATATATAATAATAATATTTTTTAATATTTTTAGTAAATATAAGTAATTAGCTTTATATTTTAAACTAGTATTATACTCCAGGCTGGTGTTTTTTTTAATAATAATAATAGTTTGCTCCTAATTTTATAATTTAAAAGCTACGCTAATTAAAAATAATATAAGGCCATGTAATAGTATATAACAAGGTTTTAAAGTTTAATTTAAAATTTTTTAAGGCCTTCACGTTAATAGCACGGGAGAGGATGTTAGTAATATTCTTTATATTAGCAGTATTAGTAATAGTAATAAAAATAAAAATAATAATTCTAATAAAGTTAAAGGTCCGGAAAGCATAAAAAAAGATAATTTAATAATTAATATAATAATTTTTGGAGCTTTCTATACAGGGAGGCTAGATGTTTTTTGTTCCTATTATACGCCTGCCTTTATAAAATAATAATTTTATAAAACCTCCTTAAATATCTTTATAAAAGATTTTAAAGTTATATTAAATATTCTTGCATTGCCTATAGCCTAGTCTAATAAAAAAGATAAAGGCGTAGCATGTTATTTTTAGGTTTAGTGCTTAGTAGTCTCCTCTAGCAAAGGTGCAAAGGTAGCTAGGAATTTAATTTTTTTTTATATTAATATAATAATATTTAATGCTTGTTTATATTTTATTTTAATAAACTTTTTTAGCTAAATTGCGCGCCTAATTAAGTCTGTTTTATATATAATATTACCCTTGTTTATTAAGTCTTGCGTTATAAAATACTAATACTATTTTAAAATTTTAAATTTTATATATTAAACTACCACGCTTTACTACCCTTAATACTATAAAGTAAACCATGTAATTTAATACTATAATATAGGCCATGTAATTGCGTGTTATTTTTAGCAGGCGCATGTTATAATATAAGGCTGTTATTTTATAAAAAAAGCTGTTAATTAAACGCAGCAAGCAAGGAAAAAGGGGAGTGTAATATAGTAAAAAAAAGGGTTTTTATAAAAAATTAATAATAAGTAAAAAAGGGGTATTTATAGTTCCGTGCTTGTAAACTAAAAGTCTATATTTTAAAAATTATAAAGTTATAATGTTTGGCAAGGGTAAATAGTTTTTATTAAAAATAACTACTTAATAATAATAAATGGCCTAAGTTATTAATTACTAAAAATATTTCTTAATAGCTAGTTAAAGTAATTACCTAACTTTATAATAAAAAAAAAAAAATTAAGACCCTGTCCCTTAGGGACATGCTACTATTTATAGCAGTAATTATAAATATTATGTAAATTTAAAAAGTCTTGGATTTTACTAAGTCCCGCAAAGCGGGCAAAGTACCCACCACGGAAGCCAAGTTTCGAATTCTTGGCTCATGGCCAAGTGCCGCTAAGCCAATAGTCTAGGTGTAATATGGCTGAATTTCAGGGACATTTGCACCTTCTTATGGTGTTTTATAAAGTAAGAAACGTTTATTTTACAGCTAGCACATGCTAAGTGGAGGGCCAAGAATTCGAAACTTGGCTTCCGTGGTGGGTAGCTATGGAGGTAGTAACGCACGGCAGAACCACTGTATACTGGAGTGGTGTGGCAGCCACTGCCACACTAAATATAAAAAATTTAATTAATTATAAAAAAAATAACACTAAGCGCCTTAACAAAAGCCTTATTTTTATTAATAATAGTAACCCTGGGCATTTTAAGGCCTTCTTATATATAAAAATTATAAAATTATTATAGTATTTAGGTATATAATAGCTTTATTTTATCCCTTATAAAATTATATATAATAATAAAGGTTTTATTACATGCGGTAACTTTAGTAATTATATAAAAAGGTAAAAGGTACTAGTTTATTTTATAGGTATAGTTAATAATAATTATAAAGGGGTTTTGCTTAAGTTACCTAATTAAGGTTAAATAGGCTAAAAAGGCGTACTTTAACTTTTTTTTAAAATTTATTTTATGTTTTATAAAGCTGCCCTTTTATTAAGGCAGCTAGTTAATAAGCGCTTTAGTTAGTATTTTACTATTTAGGAATTAATATTAAAACTTATTATAAAGGTTATAAAAATTTTTAATTTTTAAAGGGCAGGGCTTTTTTATATACTTTAAATAATTTATAATATATTAAAAATAGCAGCTAGATCCACTAAATATTAAACTAAAAAATTTTTTTTATAGTTTTTAATATACTTTTTATACTAGTTAAAAATAAAAAAGTCCTTGGTCCACTTATAATTATAAAAGCTATAAATAACTTTAAGTACTATAGTTAGGGTTTAGCGCCTAATAATAACTTTAAATAAGTAATTAATTTAGTAAAATCCAGTGCTTTAAGGCTTTAAAAAAAAAGTAGGCTTAAAAAAAGTTTTTTTTTAATGTAAGCACTGCTCCGCGGTAGCATTTAAAATTAATAAAATTAACTTTTTTATAATATTTAGGGTACTTACTAGTGCTTTATTTAAAAATTATAAAGCTATTAATTTTTATAAAAAACTTAAAATAGGCCTTTACTTTTTTTATAAAGTTAAAA
Source organism: Aspergillus mulundensis (assembly GCF_003369625.1). NCBI lineage: Eukaryota > Fungi > Ascomycota > Eurotiomycetes > Eurotiales > Aspergillaceae > Aspergillus > Aspergillus mulundensis. The sequence goes on along the minus strand of NW_020797902.1, from coordinate 168,184 downwards.
ACCTTTTTAAAGCTATTTTTAAGCTCCAAGATGCTATTATACTAATTTTTAATTTTAAAGTTATATTTATTAATAAAAGGCTTACTAGGGGCTTTGTTTCCTAGATTACTAGATAAATAAATAAAACTAGTATTTAATGCCTAATTAAAAAATAAAATTTTATTAAGATTAGACTTTATAATATTAAGTTCTTGTTTTATATAAACTATAACTTTATAAAGTTTAAAAATATTTTTATAATGTTAAGCTCGGCTATAGGGCTACTAGTATTAATTAAGCCTAATTTATAAGTATAAAGCAGCAGGCTACAAAGCTAGTATAAATACAGCTAGTGGCAGCAGCAAGCGCGGCCAGAGGGCGCTAATTACCGTAAGATTAGCAAAGTTACCGTGAGAATAGCAATTCTCTAACAGTATGGGTATAAAATCAACAGCCGTCAAGAGGACCGCTTACGGCGGAAAGCAGCTCGCCATGACGAGCGTGGCTCGAGTTGGCTTCCACTGTTTCCGCCGTCGTGCTCTCTGAGTAGAACTTTCATCCAGGAAGGCACTTTCCTATCAAGCAGAGCAGGATCCAGATGCGGAGATAATTTGGCCCCCTTCTGTAGAAGCTTGATTGCGACCTCCCTGAGATCATCTAGGCCAGCATAGTATAAGGGCGTTCTGCCACGCTGGTCTGACGAGTTGACATCCACTCCTGCGTCGAGGAAAGCGTTGAACTTGAACTGCCACTCGTCAGTTTCGTCATGCGCTTTAATCAAGGTACTTAGAGGACTATCATTTCCTCCACGGCAATGTATATCAAGGGAGCTTCCTCTAGCTTGAAACTCCTCGATCAGTTCAACTCCATTGTCCCGAGCCCAGGCAATATAATGTACACACGTGTAGCCTTTGTTGCAATAAGTCAGGCAGTCCGCACCGCTGTCGAGCAGGGAGCGAACGAAGCCGACACGGCTATCCCCGGTTGCTAGCATAAGGGGTGTCATTTCATTTTTCGATGGCGCGTCAATATTAGCACCTGCTTCCAAGAGAAGCTTAAATATGCGTTCATCACCTGTTGCAATCGCGCAAGCCAGCGGGGTCTGTCCATCAGAGGCAGGGCTCTCTATATCCAACCTAAGCCGGGAACTCAGTAGGCTTTCAACCGTCTCGTAGGATTTCCTGCGGATACCATGTATCAACACCCTCTCCGTCTTTTTATCGGCATTCTCCACTGGAACTTCAACATCGACATTGCACTCCAACTGTGACCTGAGACCGTCAAAGTTACCATTATCAATCGATGTAAGGAGGTGGGATGCGTCTATAGATATTGTCGACGATGGAAGGGATTTAGGTGGAAGAAGAATTTTAACGATAGACCCAAGCCTGCCCTTCACCTCCTCTGCGGTGAGTCTGGCTTCCCTGTTAACTTCGAGAGTTTTGAGGAGTAAGCTGCGGAAGCGTTGACATGCTGCTTGGATAAGTTGGTCATTCGATCTTGTCGGTAGCCCCTTGATCCATGTTTCAATATGGGGGTTCAAGACAGGTGGATTTCTGCAATGAAAGCAGTCATGGTAACACGGCTCTCCATTGATCATCACTCGGCGACGGCGGTCATCCAGGTCTCTCAAAACACTGCCACCCAACCCAAAGGCGAGTATCCGGACCAATATGCACCCAAGTGACCAGACATCACTTTTACGTCCAAGTCCTTCGCCGTGGAAGACCTCGGGAGACTGGTAGATTCCCATAATTCCTCCTATGTTTGATATGAGTGGGAACGAACCATCAGGCCCTGAGTCCCCCGCAGGCATGAAGACAGAGTTGCCGAAATCAGATATCTTCCATCTCCCGACAGATATTGGTGAGTCGCGAAAAACTAGTATGTTTGCCGGCTTTAGGTCCAGATGGCAAAACAGCTGTTGGGGGTTTGGCCCTCCGTGGTGCAGAAATGCCAGAGCACCAGCTAGGTTTCGTGCCTCTTCCATCAAATCGCACAGGCCAAAGCTTCCGGACTCTTCTTGAAGGAATGATTCTAAGTCACCATCGGCCCATTCAGAGAGCAAATTGAATTCGCCGCCGACTCTAATAGACGCAAAGAATGGCATGATTCTGTCCTCCATTTCGTTCATATCAAGTCTTTTTTTCAACGCCAATAGGTTCCGCTTCTCCTTTTCAAAATCGCCGCGGGTGCGAAATCACTTGCATGCAAGGTATGGTCCCTAGAGAATACAGAGAGGTCAATTGTCAGGGTCGCGGTCTAAACAAGCGCCGATGTATGAGAGACTTACTGTGAAGCGTGAATTCGCACTTAAATGAAGGTGGCCTCTGGCGACTTCTTCTTTGGTGACCGATCTCACCGAATCGCCCTCGAGACCTGGGGGATGTGTGCGCTGGTCGAGGTCACGATCGAGAAACGGCAGTCGCCAGCCTTCCCTGTATTCAAGAACCATGCCCTCCTTGATATCCACGGGGCAATATATATAGCGGTTATGGAGGAAAGCTCCTGCCCAATTCGCCCCCAAGAAGCTCTCATTCCGCAGTATTTGCCAGGTATACATGTGTATATCATTGTCAGCTCGGCCGTGGTAGTCGATAAAAATCGCCCTGAAGCTCCTCCACCGATCCCAGTTTATCTCAATCAAGATAGATAAGGTTTGCAGGAAGTTCTTCCTGATGTTGGGTATGTCTGCGAATTCGAAAGGCCTATATTGCCGCACAAAATCTTGAAGGCAGTCCACGGTCCAGATTTCTTCGAGACTACTGCGCGGTACGAACTTCCTCAAGTCGTCCGTTTGATTCTGCATGGCATCCTGGAGCCTCTCTCGAATAGCCGTGGCTATTTCAATGCTCTCTCGACGAAACCAGGGCAGCATCATTTCTCTCACGAAAATGCCCGTCAAAAAAAGCTAGGAAGGTAGAAGGCTGGGGTCTAGCCAGTTTACCACTGCAGTGAAGACACATTGGCAACCGGAACTCAATGAGGAGAAAGTACTCGGAGGACAAGCTTTTGCTACCTTCGAACTCGAGGACAAATCATAATAGATGCGATGAATGCCGGATTCAGAGCAACAGAAGGTATAGAGTGTTTGGAATGCAGAACCTGGCGGCGACGCTGATGCAGGAGAGAGGAAGACGGGCTTACGGGGAACACAGACGTCACGAGCTGCGGCTCAGCAGAGCAAGAAGACTGGGGAGAAACCTAGGTACTAAGCGGGGCATGGCCGACTGTGCCACGTCAGGCTGTGCAGTGCTGCCAGCAGTTGGCTGTCTGCCTACTCTTAGGTAGAGAATACAAAAGCAACTCCAGCGCTACGGGTGACTCACAGACGCCCCAGCCCCAGGGCTTTCCACATATTTGGGAGGTTCAGCCTCGCATTGGACACGTTTATCTAACTGTGTATGCCACTTCGCTTCTAAAATTCAGACTAATGCTTTGTCCTCCTGTTTTGGAGACACTGTGCCCGGGCCGCTAAATCCTGTACATTCTAGATTGGATGCAGACGCCAGAAGTGACTTACGCCATGTACCATCAAAAGACAATCCTAGGGCGATGACAGATCGTTCAAAGCTGTATCATTGTGCGTATCGGTTTTCTTGCTGCGTCGAAGGCTCCGTAAAGCTCGGAAATGTCTTCGCACTTGTTGAGATGTCTTCTTGTCGACTGGTGTCTGTGGTCAGTATGCAAGATAAGATATATACGCAGTTGTGAAGTCCATACAGACGTGATCCATGTTCTCGAGCGGGATTCGACCCGTGCTGGGGACCTTTGCAGTATAGGGTCAGTAAAATGTCAGTTTGATGATGTATTCACATACGAAGAGAAATACTAGTCCGAACGCCAGAAGGTCAAGTCCACTGTGCAATGTTAGTCCTCTTGACGCTCAAAGAGAGTTTTTGAAAGCTCACCCGAATAGATAGAGAAGGTAAGAATTGCCATTGGATCCAAATTCCCGCGTTAAAAAGGGCACAAGAAGAACCAGGAACCCAAGACCTAGGAAATTGACCATAACGCTAAAACTCATACCCACTTCTGTACACAGGGGTTTAGCAGCTTCCTGATATCATGCGATGCGGGTATATCTTACCGCGGAATGCCAGGGGGAACACCTCTGCGCTGAATGTAAATGGCACAGGCCCGGCTCCAATGCCGTAGAAGAATAGAAAGACGACGATCGTAAAGAATGAAACGAGTCCAAGGCGGGCGTCATCGTTGGGAATGAAGAAGAAGGATCCAATGGCAATAATGGTGAAAAATATCCCTGCAAGCGACACCAGTAGCAATATCCGGCGGCCTCGCCGCCGCGACATGTCGATGAACCAATATGCCGGGATAGTGAAGAGAAAATTCGCGAGACCAAAGCCTATCCTTTCTAAGCCGTTGTACAAAATGTGTTTGAGTTGCCTTACCGATATTCATCCAGGCCACCTTAGTAGGCGAATCGCGGTCTAGGTCGTCGCTCCGACCAGGCGCCATAATATAGTCGTACTCTTCATTGTTCGCCCTTCCAAATAGATGGGATGAATAGAATGCGAGCACATTAACCTATGAAGAAGGTTTTAGCCTGTTGTGTACCAAGAATGGACATTCCACGAGAAGCCCTACACCACAAAGCTGCTGCGATGCCATCACTATGAAGGCTGCAATGCACGCCCTTCGGTTGCGTGGGTTGGTCCAGAGAGCCCACGCTCGCTTGAAAAAATTCATTGGCGGGAGCTCAATATCCTGGTAATTCAATTCATCGCTTTTCAGCCATTCTTCTCCCTTCGGTTTGAAGTGTCGCACTTTGGCTAGGGCTAGCCGTTGTTGCGATTCATACTGCAACTGGCTATGTATGTAGTACAGATCTCGGCATGCCTGAATGTCGCTTCCACGCAGATGACGGAGACTCAGGTATGCCTCTCTGTACCTTTTCTTGCGCATAAGAAACCGGGGGGATTCTGGGCAAAGAAAGACCAGGAACAATAATATTAAGGACGGAACTGCTGCAGTTCCTAAAAGGACTCTCCATTGTTTGTCAACAATCCACACGCAGACAAACCCAAGAAAGATCCCACTGGTTGAGACATGGTTAGTTTTGAGATCCACCTGTTGATAATGCTGGAGAGACGAGAACGTACAATGCATCAAAAAGCTGCCACATCATCAGAAGCCGACCGCGTAAATGATCGACGGCAGTCTCAGCAGCAAATACAGGGGCTATGGAAGCCTTTGCGCCGATCTATAATAGTTTGTTAGCGACCATGTTCATCACATGTATAGAGGGCATAGTTCACTCCGATCCCAAGCAGCAACCGGAAAATCAGAAGCTCTTCCCAACTATCGCTTCGCGCGGTTGCTGGCAGCCAAGGTCAGCCTACATACCGATTTAACCCTGCCAGTGTCACATACCTATGGGAAAGGCTGTACAAAAGACAGCCGATATAAAAAGAGCACGTCGCCTCCCAAGTATCCCCTCTTGTACAGGGTCACTTAACCAAGCGCCGCTGGCAGTTATATTAGGATATGCCGCAGATTGCTAGATTGTGACTCACATTATGCTGCCTGAGAGCCATGGTGCAGCGTCAATAAGTCCAGCCATCAGTTCACGGTACGCCAACGCACTGTCCTCTGGCTGCTCTCCCAAGGGCGGTAGCAAGTCTTCCTGCCAGTAGCGTGAACTTGCATTGATTGTCGACTGCTGCCACCCCTTGTAGTGCGTTAGGAGCTGGTTATAATCGTGATATTAATCATACCAATGACGGACATCCTACTTACTGGGTTATAGCCGCACATGCAGTTACCAGTATAGTGACCTTGAGGTCTTTCGTTTCACGGAGTAAATCGAAGACTCTGTGAATTTTCGATGACTCTGACATGCAAAGCACATCCTCGTCATGCTCCACTGCCAGGTTTGCTCCTCGAAGGAAGACGTCCTTGTCCACCACCCTTTCGACCACGATCTTCTCCTCTTCCACCACCCTCCCTAGATATCTTTCATAGAATCTCTCGGCATTTTCTTCAACTTTGTGGGGCTGTATTCGTCGCAAGGGGTTGGGAATTCTGGAAAGATTCAGCCAAACGTTGACAACACCCTCATCAATACCTGCATGACTTTCAACGCCGTCGCATGTCATCGCCCGACTAAGCACTTACCGTCTCCATTCATTGCTCTCAACACGGTCCATTCTAGTCCTAGAGTTATAGATATATTGATTTGGAAATGGGCATTCTGAGACTGGAAGTCAAGTCGGAGCTATGGTGAGAGTGGGTAGTGAGACACATTTGTAAGTGTTTGGAAGCGGCTCAATGTGATTGAACAGCAGAGGAAACCTACCAAGAGGGGCTTACCGGTTCTAATTAATTGAGAACCATCCATTGGACATGCCACCTAGGTACGAGCGGGAAGGATTGGCGCATAAGTACGGCTAGAACGAGGCTACAACCTGTCAGTAGTGGTGTGCAGCATCCCCCGCCTGGCCGCCGATAGCTGTCATAGGTCTCAGATGCTCTAATTAGCACGAAAGGAAATGGTATCCGAATATCCACTGCCACATCTCAGATGACAGTGGGGCTGAGAGGGCAAGGCTAATTAAGGCTAGTGAGTAGTGGTAGAGTGGCGTCTGGGGCAAAAGGGCTCCTCAACCACGATCAAAACTTTGCCTTTCAGAAAGAGTCGAGTTTCAGGACAGAGTCCAGGAGCTTGCCACTATGAAATCAACATTTCTTTGTGGTACGCAGGGCCCCGTAAACAGCCATCATCTGGGTGCTGCAGGACACAGGGCGAAAATTTCCTCATCCTGGATTCTGGAACACAACTCAGCGACGTCGTTAAAGACCCATCCATGGTGATTGGGTGCATGCAAAGTTTGCTCCCCATCCTCTCAACGCAGAAAAAGCAATGGGTTAGCGTCTGGGCAATCCTGCGCGAAAGGCTGAGAGACCTCAAACAAGAGTCGACTGCACAGCGCCACCTCAGCCTCGCGATAGATATCGAGTTGTAAGGGGGAACCATCACCGCACGAGCTACTCCGTATACGGTACGGAGTGGGCTGTGACTCCACAAATATCTGGGGTTGTTCAAGTAACTTCGTCTATTCCGTTTCCATGTTCTTGGCAACATCATACCGTAGGTATAGCTTGAACAGTGCTTCGAGAACGTTAATTCATTTGCGCCTTTCTCAGGGCATTTGCGTGCTGGACAGCGCCGAGGATCTATGACAGTCAGAATCACAACTCGCGATCATAAGACCTCGTACTCACCTCTTAGTAGTTCGTATTTCAGGATGGCTATGCCGTCTCGTTGGTTTCAGAATGTCTATCATTCGCCAGTTCGACAGGGAATAATGCAGACGGTCATCATTTCGTGGCTTCGTGGACCAATACTAACCCTTTCCCCGCTTCGAATGTACGCAGGGAAAGTACAGCAAACTCCCCGGTATGCCCTCTTTGTTTGCCTTGGAGGCTCGGCGTCATTTCGCGGCTTTCGCTCTTTCCTTAACGATACGAAGAGGCTCTGCTGTTAGGCCGCAACCAAGAATTCATAACCGTACGGAGTAGCAACCACTCCGAGGGCTGTCCCTCGCTTGTGCTTAAAAGCCGAAGCGCTTTTAAGATATCCACTTTTCTTCTGCTGTCCTGCGCCTTGTAGAGACGGCATTGAAAGACCAAGCCACCATGTGCCAGACCGTGCACAACAGTATCAGCGAAAGCCTGACCGGGTATATCCGGATCGATAGGCTGGAGGCGTGGCTCCGCCTGCGTTTTGGAATGGCCATCACTGTTCGGGTAAGAGTGTATCTCAAGTGGCAAGACCTTCTTCCGGCTGTTCTAGTCTCGCTATCGACCAGCTGACGGCGTTCTTTGAGAAAGTATGATAGGGAAAGATACGTGTTTGACGCCCCAGATGAAGTCACTCGGGTAGGCTCTGAAACTTTCCAATGAGCACAAGGCTACGGCGCGCTAATTGAATATCCGGTTCCAGGACGAGATTTAGTAAGACTGACTCCAGTGATTCCGATCGAACACAATCGTCTTCAGCGCGTTTCAAAATTGGTTAACACTTTTTGACTGTAGTGAAATTCGCGAGGCGTGTCGAGTCAACTGAAATTTCAACAGCCATTAGCCCACAATATTGCTTGTATTCCTGTATTGAACCATGACCTGTGTATGCTCTCCGGAGGGTTGCTTTCTGCTCGTGGCTGGGCCTGCTTAGAATCAAGACCTGCAGATGGTCTTCCGAGCCGGGCACAGCTCTGCCTCGCTGGGGGACCTCAAGGCGGACTCACATGTTGGGAGACTCTTGAAACATAAAGATCAATTCAGTTCCATATCATAGAAATCCAAGGAATCAGATTCTTTTCTTTTGTCGCTTGCAGTGATGGCCTCTCCGGTAGAGTTGAGAAGGGTTACGTTCAGAAGCAGGCGTGAGACGGGCAACAAAGTCCAGAATGCTGCGACTGCCTCCCCGCTTCCAGCAAGGCTTTACAAGCCAATCCGACCACTCCCACAGTGTCAAAGTTTCGTCTCTTGTCCCGAGAAGTCAGACATACGGCTATACGAAGCTATACCACAGTCAGAGCCTCATATGTTCAATAACAGCGAAGATTTCGAACACCATATCTCATCGAGACCGAAGCCGCACACCCGCATAGTGTAGGTCATCCTCGTACTCGACTCTGTCGACCTTTGCGACTTACCTCCATCCAGTTCAATATGTTGCAAAACCTCGATAGACCCGCTTGGCATCACCGAAACAGCGATGCAGAAGCTTATAGACGCGTACAACATTGACGACTCGTTCTTCGATCATGTCGTCTCATTCGGAGACAAGCCGCGTACCTCTGATGCTGGCCATGGGGGCATGACGGTGAGGGAAGGAGAAGACGGGTCTTTTGGTAAAACATCTTGCCATTATAATTCTTTTTATCCTTCCGCTGATATTTGCGAGATATGCAATACCGGTTCACCTACCCCGAGAGTTATAAAGTTCGAGGTTCGACCAAATTCACCAAGCGGCAGATTTCGGTCTTTCATCGATATAGTGTATCAGGTGCAGGAACTCTCTGGATCTTTCTGAATGCTCGCCCCAATTCAGAGCTTCAGTCGAGGCTTGAAAAAGTCCTGACAATCAGTCGTGAGGATGTCACCCCAGATTGGTTCTCCCTGCACCTGCTCGTCTTCGCTACCTATCTTGGCAACTGGAGAGGATCCTTGCAGCATCTAGGCGAAACCATTGAGGAAGCAGTAGGCCAAATGTTCCACTTGTCGTACCTTCTCAAAACGTTAATCTTTGTAGGCCGATATCGCCCTCACAATGGATCTCTCAGAACTCAAAATCGTGAGCGAAAACGAGAGCCTCGTCCGACTGCTACATCCGCAGTACCTTGGTAGCACATTGAAGCCGCTCTCGTCTGAGTTGGAGACCACTTTGATCACCATTCGCAAGTTGGCCGTGGTCAATGAGCAGTTTCTCTCGAAAAATATTGCAACAGACACGCAGCACCGAAAACTTGCGAACGCAACTGCCTACTATACATCAACCCTCGAGGGCCACTTAAAGAGCGTCGATGCTCTGGGGCAAAGAGTTCAAGATTTCTCAAGCTTCGTATGTCACTGATTGTGCCTGTTCATCAGTACAGACTATCAGTGCTGTCCTAACACATACGAACAGCTGGCCACGGCCTTAACCCTAAACAGTCAGACTCGTATGCTGCAGTTAGCTGACGCATCCGTTGAGGACAATGCCAATGTTTTCGTCGTCACGATAGTCAGCTTATTTTACTTGCCCGCAAGCTTTGTTGCGGTAAGTTGCCCGTGACATAGACCGGAGCGCGAAGACTCTAATGCTAGATAGACCTTCCTTGGAATGAATCTCTTCGACTTTGATGGGCCAGATGATGGAGATTTCGCAACATCGAAGAAATTCTGGATTTTCTTCGCCGCAACAGTGCCTCTGACTTGTCTTACTGTGGGATTCTGGTATATTCTCACAGGACGTCGGGAGCGAGCAAGAAAGCAGCCGAAACCGGGCTCTTGAGGCGAGCTCCTCATTCACTCTTGCTGCGGTCATTATTTGTTGTTCATAGAGTTCAGAGTGTTGTTATTAGATTCCTGTGTCGTTCTTTTAAGGTTCGAAGAGGTAGTTGCAGCCTCAGGCAGGTTTCTGATGGGTCCTCCCTAGGTATCACATGACACCATATTATTGAACAGAACACAAATAGGGTATGATCTTGGAGGTTCCTTGCACATGCCCAAGTGACCTGAATCTTCCTGATTCTGCTCTAAATCATCTCTTTGACTGGTCAACTGTGCGTCTACACTGTGATGCGCATGTTCTCGCCTCAAATTTCATAAGAAGCGGCCATATATATCTCGGTGCTTTTCCTACTTCACCAACAACACCAGTCAGCTAAAGCACACAAAATGGCAGACGCTCCTCCATTAGAGCGAAACTTCGATGCGTCAATGACGAAGCAACGCAAAATCGGAGCGAAACATCCACGCAAACAGAATATCAACCCCCTCCAGAAAGGCATAGCAGATTTCATAAGCGCGCATCTGCCGCCTTCTTTATTCCCGCAACATGCCCTGTCCCTCGAGGAGCTGGCCTCTTCCCTCCCAAAACGATACACCATCTACGAGCCTATGCTCTTACTACCACTGAACGCCTTCACGCACCCTCCGGCCTGGGGCAAACTCTACGACAGTTTAGACCACGACCAGCGCAAGGCTCTATACGCCTCCATTGCGAGTGCCTTCGCCCGCTACGGCGTAACGCACGTCGCGATGAACGCGCCAATCGTCCTCACAGACACGCAGGGGCACGAGAACAGAATGCGCAGCCCTGTCGGACTCGTCCCGCTTCATGGGGACTTTGGACCGCCGCCGTCGCGAGACGGGGAGGAGGTCCAGCCCTGCCGGGACGACTTCGAGCAGGCATTCTGGGTGCGTACGGTGCAGAACCACGGGATCGTGCAGATCTGGGCTCCGCTGTATACCATGTTCTCGCGGGGGAATGTCACGGAGAAAGCGAGGATTCTGGGGCACGGGTCTATGTTTGAGGGGCTTGACGAGGTCTCGCTGTGTGGGGAGGCTGTGGATGATGTTGCGGTTGTTGATATGTATGCGGGGATTGGGTACTTTGTTTTCTCGTACCTTAAGCGTGGGGTGAAGAGGGTTTGGGGGTTTGAGATTAACGGGTGGTCTGTGGAGGGGTTGCGGAGGGGATGTGTGGAGAATGGATGGGGGTGTAGGGTTATCGGGGTAGGCAGTGATGGGAGACTGAGCACGTCGGTTCCTGAACTAGTTGAGAGTCTTCGCGATACGGATCGGGTTGTGATATTTCATGGTGACAATGGGTTTGCGGCGAAGATTATGGGCCAAGTGCGAGCTGCTCTGGAGGCCCGGAGAGAATGGACCAGCATCAGACATGTCAACTTAGGCCTTCTGCCATCTTCCAGCAGCTCTTGGGATGATGCCTGCAAGATTATTGACAAAGACAAGGGTGGCTGGCTCCATGTGCACGAGAATGTTGACGTACAACAGATCGAGGCGAAGGGGCGTGAGATAACCGCTACCGTTGAGAGATACTGGACTGAGTATGCATCACAGAGAACAGATACGGAGCTCGGTGCCGATTGTCGGCATGTTGAACAAGTCAAGACTTATGCGCCTGGGGTCATGCACTGTGTATATGATGTCCAGCTAACCCAACAAGTGAGATCCAACGTATCGTGATCGTTACAAGTCTCCGCGCAGTCTGTAAAGCCATCGCGGTTTGCACAGGCTTCCTCGCCGGTGGTCATTAGGATGGTATCTATCATATATATGCAGTGTAAGTGACGTCCCGCAATGATCCAGACATAAAAGCACAAATGGTAAACGCATAAAAATACACATGATCAGGCCCGCCCTTGTTTGCGGAATTTCGCCGGAATGTTGGCCGCAACGATCGCCATCCGTTCGAGTTGATCCAGCTTCTCCTGGGCCTCGTCTTCCTCGTCATGTCTCTTGAAATGCTCGATATCCTCGGGATGCGTGAGTTCCTCCTCCGTCGCATCCTCGCCGTGGTACATCTCAAAGTGATGAATCTCGTACTCGTACTCAATGTCCCCGTGATGGCCAGGCCCAAACCCAAAGTCCGGTAGCTTCACACCGTCGGCAATAAGGTGCATCCAGTTGTCGCGGCTGATGAACCCGGTATTCGCTGGGTCGAACAGAGTGAAGACCTCCCTCAGCGCTTCTGTTTTCCGCTCCTCAGTCAAGCCCGCGTTGGACTCGTCATCCATGCCGTATGTCTTCCTCACTTCCTCGGGCGTCCAGGCCCCGGATGAATCGTAATCGTGGAGTGTAAAGAAAGAGGCGGCGTCGAAGGTGTCAATGTGATGTTCCTCTGTCATTCACATGTGAGTAAGTTAAGGCTATTTCCTGCAAGGTACCCAGGGTAGGTCCCACCTTGCATGTGCCGAGTCGCCCAGTCTGCAGAGGGATCGGTAGGGGTGGAATGCGAGCCGTGGGCATTTACGAAGCTGCCACTCAGGGCCAGTAGAGCGGTAGTAAGCGTGACCAACATTGTCAATCGCGAGTGCTGGGGCTTGGCTGGCCAAACCCAGATTACAGCAAAGGACTGAATTTTGTGAAGAAGAGAATATAGAGTGAGCAGCTCCCCCGGGGTTGACGTGCGAATGAGGAGCCCCGGAGACCAGCTGTTGCCAGCTCCAGCATGGGGCCCGGTCTGTTTGCAGTGTTTGCTCTCCGGCATCTCCGACTTTTTCCCCGAAAGCACAACCTCGCAGCATCATACCACCCAGCCAGGCCACATTTCTCAGCTTCCTGGAATCGATACTGCGAGTCAAATATTTCGAGATGCACAATTGATCTTCGACCGTCAAATAACTCGATCATCCGCCCAAAAGGGGCCGAAATGTCCTGACAATGCAGCGAATCTGGTCCCGCAGCGCACCGGCCACGCCGAGTTCCCTGTGCATATCGTGCCTAAAAACCGCCGCTGAAGGTTTAGCGTCTAGAACAGCTTCGACTGCGGGCGAACGAAGCGTACCTATCGAAAACCCAGTCGCGACGCGTTATACTAGTACGATAGCTACGGCGGTCTCTAGAAATGCGCGGGGGAAGAGCAGATGCCGCCGGGAGCGGGAGGAGATTGCTCTTGACGAAGACGAGTCCCATGATCTGAGGGCTGCTGGTCATCGCGCTTCAAGTGCCGCGCCTCTAAGGCAGAGCACGGTTGTTGCGCGTAAAGCGCTTCAAAAAAGATCATTTCACACACTACCGAGACCCGTACACCAGAACGATCGGTTACCGAAAGCCCAAGCGCCGCGCAGATATATGCAATTCTGGACTACTAAAAACCATAAAATCGGCGAGACTGCGATTATCAAGAAACTTGAAGCGGAAAATGCAGACTCGATGAAAGACGATGATGACTTTGACATGGCCCTTGATGTGGAGGAGTTGCCTGAATGGCTTACGGCTGATCAGGTTTGCGCAAAAGCTATCAAAAAGCTTGCATTGAAACAGCTTGCGATTCGCCTTCTAATACGCCCATCAGTTGCTCATTCCTATTTTGGCGTTCTAAAAAACTATGGTGATAATGATGATACTCCCCAGCTTGACTTACCGGGTCTTCTCTTCGAGCTCAATGCCGTCCGGCGCAGAATTGGGCAAATCAAGGCAAACCCGAAAGTCAACATCGATGATTTAGTAGGCTCGTTCAACTCTCCTCGTTGGCAGGATCTAGTCCGTTCCTCGAACGAATTGGAGAAGAAGATGCGTCAGGATTCAAATCAGTATCTCAGCGGCCAAATGCCCCTAGAAGAGTTTCTTTTGAGGCTGTCGGATGGTCTTCTGCGCTGCCATGATCCGGACCGGCAATTTGTCTTCACATATATGATTATAGCATTTACCCACACCCGACAAAATGACCTTGCTCAATTGGTCATCAAGACAATACTTCCTTACCAGTTTGAAATGAGCGTCTCCCTCATCCTTGCCATTCTCAACTTCTTCCGCAAAACCAAAGACCTGAAGGGCTTTGATCTTTTCCTGCTGATGCTGGAAGGGAAAGGGTACCCCATAAACATGGGCAAACTGAGCCTCTTCGTGCCGAGGACAATCAATGGTTTAAGGATTACGGTCCCTCCTGTTCACAGCGCAAACATTGTTCTCTACGGTTCGCTCATTAGAGCTTGTCTGCGGTTCGACCAACCCGATAGAGCGGATGCGTACTTACTAGCGGCAAGAGCAGCCGGCTACATGGATGATTTTGCCATCCTCATGGCCTATCTGGAGTTCTACACGATCCGAAAGGACTGGGAAAGAGGCCGACAAGCGCTGCAAAGAGCCTTGGCCTATATCACATCAACAACCATGCACCCATACACAGGGGTGGGGAGATTGATAGTTATGATGGTACAGCTGAGTGATGAATGTCGCAAGTTCGACGTCTCCGAAGCCCTCATCAAGGCTGCAGTCCAAAGCGGATTCAGCGCAGATCTCCCAAGCCGTCAATCAGACATTGTCAGCGAAGCCGATCCCGACCACTATAGGTGGACCGCCGCCGCGCAAGAGACACCACCAGCGACATCTACCCCGCTGGCTGAAAAATGCCATGCGTTCGCCAACATCATCAGGGAGCAGCTAGAAATTCTTGCCCCCACGGGAGAGAGCTCTGCTGATCGATTGCAGAGGCTGATGGGCACGTATTCCGAGCAGCTTATGTCCACGGTGCTGGACGAGGGACTCGCCCTTAAGGCATCTAGGAAACCACTCCAGACAGAACAGGCAGATAAGGTTTCCCAGACCGAGATGGTCGAGCAAGAAAAGGAGCTCGAACCCCAGTCTTCCCCCGAAGACATAATGGCCGCGCAACAAAATGAGATGCGCGCCCTGAAATCCGAAGTCGCATTTCTGAAACATTTGGTTCTGCGCATGGCCGCGCAAAACACACTATCCTCCGCCCAGGGTAACAAAAGCAAGATGGCGAATACATCAACGCTCGAGTCACCTGAAACTCTTCTGCCCGAGTCGGCCGAACCCTCTTCAGAAGGCAAATAAGCCAGAAGCTTAGGATGCTCAAGCACTGTTATTTTACTCAAGCTTGGTATATCATTAGGGCTCGAACCTTCCGGGCTGTGTGCGTCTGGGGCCGAGCCACGCTTTGCAAGCTTCAGTCCAGCCTTACTTTTGGACATTTGTATTGACTCAGCCTGTTTTCACATCTGATAATCAGACTACCTACCCGCTATATAGATACTGTACATTAGATCAAATGATAGAGAAACAGACATTTACCTATAATTATTCTATCTCATCTCACTAAGTGGTAGCTCAACCCGACTCGTATGACGGTATGACGACGGACTGGCTCCGGTTGTGACAGCTTAATATGTGGAGGGAGCAGTGATTGAGATAACCCAACGCGGCTTGGCTTTCTTACCCCTACGACTACATTCTAGTGTAGGTTACTTGAAGAGAGATTCCAGGACGGGGAGACACAAAGGTTCACCTTATTACCCAATAAATAAATAGCAGTAAATCTCATTGCAGGCTGATTATGTTCAG
Organism: Aspergillus mulundensis; assembly: GCF_003369625.1. Taxonomy (NCBI): domain Eukaryota; kingdom Fungi; phylum Ascomycota; class Eurotiomycetes; order Eurotiales; family Aspergillaceae; genus Aspergillus; species Aspergillus mulundensis. The sequence continues at coordinate 152,641 of NW_020797902.1, read as the reverse complement.
CGTGACATTATGAAAGCGTAGTCTATATAAGTTCATAACAATCAAAGATAAATCTGACCATTGACTTAACGCCTCTTATCCGCTCGCATCTTTTCCTTGCGTGCGAGTCTCTCAGCGGCCCGTTGCAGAGACGAGCGAATATCACCCTTGGGGAAAGACGAGACATCGTAATATGTAGGGGCAATGTCCTAAGGCTCAAGTTAGACACAATACATAGTGAAAAGGGAGCACTAAGAAAGAACTTACAATAAGCCATTCGGGTTTGACAGCCGTCACAGTTCTGATATAGTTCTTTGTGGTGAGCACGAACTCGTTGTACAGGACCCATTCTGCGTCGTGGGCGAGGACGGTTGAGGGATGTAGGAGCACGTTCTGGTGGTCCTTGATGGTCGTGTACATGCTCTTGCCCTGATTTTCCTTCTTGGCGACCTGCATGAAGAATCCTGCACACAAAGCACGGCGAATATTCTCATAATACTTCTTGTCCTCGAAGGGTGTGGAGATCATTTCAAGTTCCGAACGTTCCATAATCCGTAGAAGCTGCATCCGCACGTTATCGGCCGACTGCAGGGCTCGCAGGGAAAGGAAATGGTCGTGACACCATTGCTTGGGGTTCTCCTGGGCCTCAGGACTCTTAAAGGCGTGATAGGCGTTGAGTAAGGTGAGCTGGTCTCCGTCGGGGTGAGCAAACAGGTTCTTCATCTCATCAGCCCGCTTCCGTTGGGATGCTGGCCGAACGAAGATCTGCGGTACAGACAGCAATGCTGTGATGGAAAGAATCTCATTCGAGCAGTAGAACTCTGGCGAGCTGATGAGCATGACCGCGAGGGCCGGGTCGAGCGGAAACTCGGAGGCAAGACGCCCCAATGGGGTTAAGTTGCCGTCATCGTCAAGGCAGGCGAGGTAGTTCAGTTCCTCAAGGGCTCTCATGAGCGTCTCGGGCGCCGGAGGATCCATCAAATCAAAATGCACCAAGTCATCGATACCCAATTTCTTCAACTCAAGCACGGTGGACGACAAATTTGAGCGAAGAATTTCGGGGTATGTTTGATCAATCAACTCCTTCTTGAAGGCACCTTCGGTGTAAAGCCGAAAGCATTTACCGGGGCGGGTACGACCAGCACGACCAGCTCTCTGTTGTGCGGAAGCCTTGGAGATCGGAGAGACTAATAGGGACTCAACACGAATGCGGGGGTTGTAGATCTTCTGTTTCGAGAAACCGGGATCAACCACGTACACGATACCATCAATGGTAAGAGAGGTTTCGGCGATGTTGGTGGACACAATGACCTTCCTTCCTGGGCGGCCACCTGGGCGGCGTGCAGCTGGGGCGGGTTCGAAGATCTTTTGTTGCATATGCGGCGGCAAGCTACCATAGAGGGTGTAAACCTTCAATGGGCCCGCATCAGCTTCTCGAACCATCTCATCACCCTCGAGTGAGATCTTGCGCGCTGCATCCTCAATCTCCTCTTCTCCAGTCAAGAATAGGAGAATATCACCATCATCCTCGGTGGCGTGAATTTGTAGAACAGTGCGGATGGCGGCCTCTACGTAATCTTGTTCGGGTTCGGGGGTATAGAAGATCTCGACAGGATGGGTACGACCAGGAACGGCAAGCAGAGGGGCATCGTTGAAGTAGCGTTGGAACTTCTGGGCATCCAAAGTGGCAGACATGATAATGATCTTCAGGTCAGGTCGGCGCAGCACCACTTCCTTGAGAAGACCCATAAGAACATCGGTGGACATTGTTCTCTCGTGAGCTTCATCAAGTATAATAGTGCTGTAGCGGCTAAGTTCGTGGTCGTTCATGGCCTCTCGCAGTAGCATACCGTCCGTCATGTACTTAAGGACTGTCTTGGAGCTGGTCATGTCTTCGAAACGAATACTATAACCGACCTCCTCTCCAAGTGTGACATCCAACTCGGCAGCTACGCGCTGGGCGACCGACATAGCAGCCACACGACGAGGCTGAGTACAGGCGACCATCTTGCGTTCGGTGTGGGGGAGATCATCGAGCAGAACGAACTGGGGGATCTGGGTGGTTTTTCCGGAACCGGTCTCACCGACGAAGACCAGGATCTGAGACTGCTGGTAGAGCTGCAAGAATTCATCTCTAGGAACGGATGCAAATTAGCATTGCGCAAAGAACCCAGACCTAGAAAAGACTGCTTACCTCTGGGCATGAACCGGAAGATCACGGCGAGTTTTCAGGATGGACAAGTATTTGTTCGAGAATGGCCGTTGGGTGAACGGGTTGATCTCGTGGTCTTCAACCTTTTGCGCCTGCGCAGCGGTCGTCTTGTGTCGCTGCAACTTCGCAAAGGCTGAATTCTTGTTATCAGCCTGTGAGCTTGAGTTGCCGTTAGAGGACGTATCAGCGTACATATGTGCCAGATAGGGATTATCCCGGGGGTCAGTCCCAGACTTATCCATCTTCTGGCGTTTGGCGCGAGAACCGTCTTCTGAGTCTGTACGTCTATCAACCATGACGTTAGAGGAGGGAGATGTAGAGTCGCAGCAAGACCGGACAAGTCGAGGCGGCCAAAAAATTCACTGATCGGTTTGCCTTCGGAAGAAAGTTGGAGCCCCGATAGGAAGGTGGGCCGGCTGTCCACCGCCCGAGCTGCTGTTCTAGGCCTCACCGCCCCTCGAGTTCTGCCGGCCCCGCTAAAAAGAACAAGGGACGCCGAGGATTGATCTGTTGACTGGACTCGACCATTCCCTCGAGTCGGCTGCCTGTTTGTTTATTCAATAATCGAGGGAGAATCGCCGCTTGCAAGGCTCTTGAGGACTTGATTTTATTGTCACAGTCCCGTGGTGCAGCTATTGAGCTTGGAACTCTAACCCCAGGCTGAACATCAATGTCCAACTAGTACAGTACTTTGGGAACAGCATCAACAGATCTCTTACGAGCCACGTCTCCGACAATTTCTGGCCATAGTTGTTTTTGATATAGGACTCCTACATACAGCACTTCAACCATGGACTCTGAGAGCCTTGCTCCGAGCTTCTGTATCGGACAACATGAGAGCAAGCGCACCATTCCGATTACCTCGGAGGTGGTGCAGTTGGCGCATGAAAGTAATGTGTGTACAATCTCTTTGCATTGGCCCCGATCTGCCTACTAATTCTCTCTACAGTATGATATGCTTACCACCCCGATTACGACTCCCCATTTTCACTCGCGTGTGCTCAGTCTCCTCTCTTCTCACCTCGCGAACATACAAGCTATCTCTCACGATGACCCTCGGACTTTGATGACCACAGGAAACACACGGCCACTAGTTGTTCCGCAATTAGGACCGGCCGATACCCATTTGACTCCAAATGATGCAATGTCGCAATTGGTGGGAGTGACCAGTTCTTGGATCGATATGTGTTCCCCCGATCCGTTGATTGCAGACCTTTCACGCCAAGTTTTCATGCTAGAAGTCGCATACGCTGCTTTCTGTGGAATTGGTTATATTTTGATCCCAGGGCCGAAGCTGCACCATAAAGGGATGCATTCGGACGGGGTATCGTACTACGCACGGGCAATTCAAGACGCAGTCAGCCTCGGCCCATACATCCAGTTTCATATCTGGTTGGACATGGTTGACCAGGGGGTCGGAGTAGATGAAATGGGCGATCTTGCGCCCCTTGCTCGAGAGGAATTCTTTGAGGATGAAATAGAGACGCCTAGGATAGACCTTTTTGGCACTTGGGATGCTTGGGATGCCATTAGAAGAACGTGTAAATACCATTCCAGGCTATTCGTAGGTAAGAAAAATCTATGCAACGTTTTTGATTTTGGTATCCGAGGCTAAGATATCTCCCTAGGACTCTTGTTACCCAAGCACCTTCCACCTATGTCGGTCCAGTCTAGGTGGCATTCAGAGCCTGTTCACTTGTTCGCCATCGACGCCAACACCTTCATCAAGAACCAAAAAGGGTACCCAGTCTTGGGGAAAGCCCATCAGGCTCTGATTTCCAGGTTCATGCGTCTCCGGACTGCGCCGTGGATCCTGCTCTGTGACGTCGGGCCTATCCCAGGTGTAGAGGAAGACACTGCCCTCAACCTCCCTGGCTCTGAATATCCAAGTCTTGCGCAGGCCGCAACCTCGAGCAAAAAGCATCACGATCCAACTCCGCATTTGTCCTATATGAGAAACCTCCAGCAGCGTCAGCCTCCGCGGACCGCCATTGAAAGATTCGGCGTCGGCTACCAAGACTACCTTCAAGCGCCGCTGCAGCCTTTGACGGTCAACCTAGAAAGTATCACCTACGAGGTATTCGAGAAGGATCCTATCAAATACGAGTGGTATGAGCGTGCTATCGCGAAAGCATTGAGCGATTGGGCGGAGCAGAAGAAGCCTACATCAAACCCGGATGGCCGAGTGGTCCTCGCGGTGGTTGGAGCCGGAAGAGGCCCCTTGGTGACCCGGGCACTCAAAGCAAGCGCTACATCGGGCGTTGAAATCGACCTGTGGGTTGTGGAAAAGAACCCAAATGCATTTGTTCTCCTTCAGCGTCATAATGAGAATCTATGGGGCGGAAAGGCCACCCTCGTCCACTCCGATATGCGTGCTTGGAAAGGGCCGCGGGTGCAGAAGCAAGCTTCTGTGTCTGTTTACTCCAAGATCGACATCGTCGTGTCCGAGCTTCTGGGCTCTTTTGGCGACAATGAACTCTCACCTGAGTGTCTAGATGGCGTCAACCACCTGCTGCATCCCGCGCACGGCATCTCAATCCCGGCATCATACACGGCGCATTTTACCCCAATCTCAGCACCGAAGCTACATGCGGACGTCACGAACCAGACAGTCTCGAATCCTGCCGCACCTGAAACGCCATACGTGGTCATGCTACATGCCATCGATTACCTCTCTACCACTCAGTCTGAAGCTAGCGCCGCTAGGTCCTCCGCTGCGACAGCTCCATCGGAAACATCCACGCCATTCGTCCAAACAGCGTGGTCGTTTTCCCACCCTAACCGAGATATACCTCCTCAGCCGGCCTCGACCTCGATGATTTCCAATGCACACAATGTGCGCCGGACCCGTCTGACGTTCCCGGCTTCGAATCGTGGGGTCTGTCACGGTCTTGGAGGCTATTTTGAAACCGTTCTATACCCCGGTGTGGAACTTTCCACCAACCCGGTTACTATGGACAGTAAGAGCGCGAACATGATCAGCTGGTTCCCAATCTACTTTCCGCTTAAGGTAAGACTCTCCTTGAGGCTGAAAATAGTATCGACTTCTAACGAATGCTTAGACCCCTCTTAATGTCCCCGACAACGGCGAGATCGTCGTAACCATGTACAGACAGACGGATGACCGAAAGGTGTGGTACGAGTGGATGGTGGAGGTTTTCGCTCTAGAGGGTGGCGTCTCCGAGTCAGCATCGGCACCAGCATCAGCATCAGAGCGCTTCATCCCTGTGATGAGCGGGGCCAGGACTATTTCCCCAGGCGCGGACAGCGCTCGCAACAAGGCCGCCACCATTACGGATAGCTACAGCAAATTAGCGCAGAAGAAAACACGGGGCCCAAGACGAGTCAGGGTGGGGATGAGTGATCTACACTCAAGCATTAAGGATGGATGTCTTATGTAGCAAAGGTCTGCTTTAACTCGTTCCGGAATCCGGAGAGTTGGCCAAGTGGCTGCTGGGGGTGAGGCTGCAAGGATTCGGATTCGCGGGGCGGGAGGTTGGTGGTGACAACAATTCCCTTGGCAAAGCAGAGGCAAGCCGCCAAGCAGCTCTGTGATATCGAAAAATTGATAACGCAGCCTTGGCAATTTGTGGTCGTCAATAGTCATAAATATAGAATCCGCTATTTTCAATCCTCGGTCAGGGACTCAAGAGCGAGAAAATGATCATGCAGCCCGGTTAAGGTTGGAATCTGAGTCTGGGATGCCCGGTAACCGATGCACATGCAGCCCAGGGCTGGCAGCCCACGTTCCCTGCTTAAGTGTGGGGAGGAGAACGGGGGTTCCAGTACCCTATTTCCTGGAGTCTGGAGAAAAAGAGCTGGCATACGGCTCGGTAGGCGAGATGCTACAGATACGGAGCGCTGTGCAACAAAGCATCAGGTGACAGAGTAGACTTCCAGTCGGATGCCGTCCCGTATGCAGTCTGGCATCTGATCTGAAGTCCCTCCCATGCTATACGGAATCACGGAGTACTCCGCGCACAAGGGAATTGTTACAGGGCCGGGCCCTGTTTCCTCCCGCCGAGAGGTCGCTCGAGCCTCGAAGAAGGGGTCGCAGGTGAACTCCTTGCAGATCACCAAAGCCGAAGCTGCAAGAATGGGCCGTGATAGTGCGACCTGAGCCTTGAGCTATGAAGCATCAAAAGTCTTGGAGCTCTTGGAAGGTGACTTCACGGCAGCGCGGGAAAAGCAACGTGTTACGGGGCCTTTCTGTGGTTGGTTTGATGCCAATCCGAGAGGCGTCGTTATCGGCGCGGTGGCTGCCTCGACATCACAATGGGATGGGATGACTCTTGAAAACTTGCGTATCGGTCAGTATTTACTGGACAGGGTAGGCCAGCGCGATGCATTGCGCGTGATCGTGATTCGATCTGTAAAAGCTGTTATCTGATGGAAACCCGGAGTTAAGGGCCGAAGGATGAGATGGATAGATCGGAGTTGGAGCTGGCGCTGCCCCAGGTGGAAGTGCCGGTCTACGGAGGGATGGTCAAGGCGTCTGTGATCATCGTACAGGGACATCTTAACCCTGTTTGCCGCTCGGTCAACTTGCCTGGCAGAGTACGTACTCCGTAGTTTCCTGCTGTTTGATGGGATGAGATGAGATCTGGGCTGTACGGAGTAACCTGTCACGATCCATAGATTTGGGTTACTGCAGTCTGCAGAAAAAAAATTACTTGTGCCGCGGGCGGTTCCAGACGGAGTCGGCGGACGGACAGCTTCTACGCGGCATCTCTCAGTCCCCTCCACTGCCCCAAAGAATAATAATCTATCAACCTCCCAGGCTCCAGCTCCTTTGTTGGTCCTCCAAGTCAGCTTACTTGCAGCTCTGACAGCAAGCTTCTCCTTGTTCCTCTCGATGACTGCTGTCTTCCTTTATCTATCAACTGTCTCGGAGTGCGTGGGTTAATCTATCCCTCTCACCCCTCCCCTCCGCGACCAACCACATTCTCCAGCGAGAACCCCAACAATTTCCAATCGTACAACTACCTCGATTTATTCGAATCCCATATCCCTTACCAGGCAACTTTATAGCAGCTACTTGCGCGTTTCCCTTTGAACCGGTCCCTACGTCAAAGCTGAAATGGTCCACGCCACAGGCGAGGAACGCGCTGTGCACCTTTCGCGAGAGGCTGTTGAGTTGAGAGATGCTGGGCACCATGAGGTACGCGCCACGTCTATTCTCGTACCCCTGTCAATGCCGCTCGACGTGGTTGCTTGCTGCATGCCGTTGATACGACCCGTGCGCCTGAGGCTGACGCTTGGTGATGTAATCTAGGCCGCTGTACGAAATCTGCGAGAAGCCCTCTCGCTCGCGCCCGACAACGTCACTGTGAAAGACGCATTGCTGAAGATCCAGCATGAAGAAGGGAATGGGCACCATTTTCTCGAGCTCTGCCGCCGCTACGCCACCCAGAAAGACGAGAAGGCTGGTAAAGACGCCGCCCGCTATCTCCGGACTGATGGTCTCGTCCCGCCGGAGAGTGTAGGGCTGGAGTGTGCGAAACTTCTGCTTTCGTACCAAGCGCAGGTGCTGTCTTCGCTCCAGGATGATATTATCTCCGGTCTTGTTCGCCAGAATGCCAGCGTGCGCCAGTACTTCTCCAGCCAGCTTCAAGTTTCCGTGACCACCTTCTTTGACGATCTTTACGATAGGGGCGATGGTGCTGCGGTGTGTCTTGATACTGTTGTTCTGGATCATGCTGTTTGGCCCTCGGAGGATGCTCGCCTGCACTGCGAACGAGAGCTCTTCCAACTCTTTATCGCCAAGCTCATGGAATCCGGTCATGATTTGGACGGGCGGTCACTCAAGGGCATTGCTCGTCTTTTGGCTGTTGAAGCGGATCAGTTGCGAGATCTAATGGATGATGAGAGCCTTGACGTGGTTGTCTCGTCCTTGGATCACCGTCTTCCCTTGGAGTGGAGGAGCCAGGCTACTTTGGCGACCGTGAAATACCTGGAGTCCTCCAAAGATGTCGGACAAAAGCAGTTCTCGCAAATCATTTCGGCCAAGCTGAGCAAAAACCGCGTTGATGACCTTACCGTGGCATTTTCTGCCACTGCCGCCATTTTCCCCGTTGCGCCTGAAGTTGCGGCCGGTCTCTTCCTCTCCGACGCGTTCATCAACTCTTTGAAACCCCTTACCGCACGAGACGCGAAAAGCCGTAGAATGGAAAAGGCGGTTCTGGAGCTGCTCAATGCTGCTTGCATTAACAGCACGAGTCGCGAGGCTATTTCCAAGAATGTCTCTGATTGGCTCTCTCACATCCTCACGAACGGCAGTGATGAGAGCTCGGAGTTGGCGGCCGTCATACTGGCAAAGTTGCGGGCTTCTACAAAGGAAAGCACTGGTAAGGCTTCAAATGGCAAAATTCAGAGCGACGACGGGAATGTTTCTGAGCTTGTTGACCGATTCAAGGGATTAATGTCTAGGCAAGAGGTGGAGCATGTCTCCAACGCGATTGAGGGTCTAGCCTATTCCTCAATCAACCCCGAGGTTAAAGAACAACTTGCTGGAGACAAGACTTTTCTGCAGGGCCTAATCAGGGTCTTGAAGGAAAAGTCCAACGACACCTCGATTCTATACGGTGGGCTGATGATTATTCTGAACCTCACGCAGTTTCTTCCCAACCTATCCGAGGAACAGAAGAAGATTTCTCAGCTCAAGTCTTATGCCGAGGCAAACGCCAACGCGGTCAAGAATTCTCCGAATGTTTTTGAGGACGACAAGCATGTCATAGCTCGTTGCGCGGCTGTTGTGGACGCGGGAGCGGTTCCTCTCCTGGTGGCCTGCGGCAGAAACACTACACCTTCAAACCATGAACTTATCGGCCGTATTCTGCTCTCTTTATCTCGGAATCCGAAACTGCGTGGAACCTTGGCGCAGCAAGGTGCGGCAAAACTTCTGCTTGGTCTTGCCACTAGCACGAGTGCCAACAACGCGAACCTCATAAACACCTCGCACGCGCTCGCACGCATTCTCATCTCCGTCAACCCTGCCCATGTCTTTCCCTTGTCAGGCCTTCCCCATGTTACATCTGCCATTCGCCCCTTGATCTCGCTGCTTGCGTCTCCGGAGACTACGAGCGTGACTGCCGAACAACCGCTGGATATGTTGCCGGTGTTTGAGAGTCTTCTTGCACTTACAAACTTAGCAAGTCACCCTGATGCGGCGGCAGCAGAGGCTATTGTTCGTCATGCTTGGCCCCAGGTGGAAGATCTGCTCCTTTCCAAAAACCCCCTCATTCAACGAGCAGCCTGTGAGCTGGTCTGTAACCTGATGACATGCGAATCCGGTGTCATCAAAATGGCCGACGGTACCCAGCGGGCAGCCCAACGTCTACACATTCTGCTAGCTCTCACGGACACGGATGACCTTACCACGCGACTGGCCGCTGGGGGTGCTTTGGCTATGCTGACAGAGTTCGACCCCGTCATTGCCGGGGTGCTGGGCCGACCGCGCGGTGTCGAGCTCTTGCTCAACCTCTGCCAGGAAGAAGACGATGGGCTCATTCACCGTGGCGTTACCTGCGTGCGGAACCTGACTTGTGCTGCCTCCGGCGACATTGGACGTCGTGCCATAGATGCCGTGAAGCAGGCTAAAGGCATCGAAGTCCTGAGCAACATGCTGAAGAAGACGCGGAACCAGCTAGTGCTTCAGCTCGGTGTCGAGGCGCTGAAGCCTTTGGTCGAGAAATAAGCAGAGGGCGGCGGACAGCGGACAGCAAGCAACTTACGGATTTGGGCTTGTCTTGATGAATTGATGAAACCAATACTTTTCTTTTACTTAATAGAGCCTTTCACTTCTCCTTCGGAATTGTGCTTTTGTTCTTGTGTCTTAATTCATCTTTTCCGTCTCTTCGGAGTATGATAAGGCCCTAGGTGGTTAATGACCTGTTTCTATGCCGGCGCTTTTGGCAGGGGCTTGCTGATGGCGTTCTTGAGCCTTTTTTTGCTTTCCTTCTTTTCGCCAATGACTTGCTTTTCATGGGACTCCTGATATTAACTGGATGATCAAATTGATAGACCATGGTGGCTACTTAGATCATTTGGTTCATATAATCATCTTAGGCGTTCTTCAATGTTGTTCCACCACGGAGTACGCAAGTGCTGGCAGGATCATGGTTTCCTATGGAACCGGTTGATACTTAAATCAAATGGGTCGCCGTGCTCTCTATTATGTGCCTCCAATTCGTGTCGTGCATTAGCTATCATCTCGCCATCAACTCCCTTAATATTGCATCCTCCTTATACACAATCAACATCTTCTCCCTCCAAGCCTCCCACTCCAACTCGCCATCACCACCAGAATCCAAAGCCCTCCTCAGCCCGCCAAAAAGGCCCAGATACCCCTCCCAGTCACCCGGATATCCACAGCAAAACACAAAGAAGTGAAGCACGCGTCCTTTCCGCACTATCTCTGCAAGGTCAGGATGCCCCTTATCCTGCAGGACTTGCGCGAAGAATTCCTCATCCTCACCGATCTGGGTTACCCCATCGTAGAAATCCGCAACAGGGAGGAGCATCACTGGGGAGTTGAACGCTAAGCTTGCGGGTGCTGTATGCGCCCATTCCCAGTCAATCATAGCTGCGATGGCATGGTTTGGGTCTGTCAGGACATGGTCGCCCTTGGAGTCCGCGTGTGTTAGATAGCATTTGGAGTGTAATTGTGAGTTCGAGTTGGTGCCTCTGGGTTGGATCTGGCGGATAAGAGCTGGAATGGAATCTAGCAGGAAACGATGGATTAGAAATGCGTCGATTGGGCGTGAGGCGTAGCGTTCGCCTCGTCTGATGAGGTCTAGTGTAAATTCTATGCTTGCGCGTAGGAAGTCATTGAGGTTGGTGAAGGGTCCTAGGGGCCGCATTTGGCCGTCAGCTTTGTAGTCCGTGTGTGTTTCTCCAGCGAGAGGTCCGATGTGGCTTGTTCCTGGTTGGTCTAGTGAGCCTAGTAGGTCGAAAGGGCGCGAGCGGAGTTCGATATATATGTCTGCCAACTGGTCTATGATTTTATGTTTCTGTTCTGTTGTTGCAGACGGCCAGTTCAATGGCTTGCCCGGTATCTTTTCGTATATGATATATCCGACGCCGATGGGGTTGCCCTCGTCGAATTGATAGTCGAATATCCTAGGGACGGGGATCTTCGTTTCACTACTCAAGAATTGGAGCGTAGCGGCCTCACTGAGCAAGATGTATCGCCGTAGGTCCAATGGCGGAGACATGGCATTGACTCGTCGGATACGAGCCAGCCACAGGATCCCATCCTCGAACTGGATTTCGACGTGGATGTTCTGGCCGCCCATGACCGACCCTCGCGTTGAGGGGTCATACTTGAGGTCTTTGGCTAGGGAGCACGGCACGCCTTTACGCAGGTGGCTGGCTCGCGAGAGAAGCGCGGTGACAATGATTTTGTTGAAGAGAGTTGTTACTTCTCTCTTTTCTGCTTCGCTAGCTGCGGGACACCATAGTTCTGCGTCCTAACGAGTGGTATCAGTAGGCACATCACTACCATAACACTCCAGCTAGATATCCTGCTCACCTCCCAGTTTGGGCACTTGTGATATGGATCGTCGACATGGGTAGCGCAGAGATGGCGGTTGCAGAGGATACAAGCTCCGTCTGTACGAACAGAGGGCTTGTCGCAGCGTTCGACATCACAACTCCACATGCCAGTGCCCCAAGCTGTGGGACTCATTGTGGTGGCTAGTCCAGAGTTGGTCAAGAGAGCTGGAGCTGGACTTGCAGCTTTCTCCACGGCAGATTCCCAATCCTTGAAACCTTTCCCCACGTTTCGGTCATCTGAGCTCATCGCGTCTCCACGGCCGACCGGTCGGGACGCGGCCTCAGAGTATAATAATAATGACGAAAGCACGTTGAGCGGTCTCCTCCGTATTGATCTCGAATATAAGGCTGGATGGCGCGGGGCTATTTGTTGTCTATCTCGGTCCCTGTGTCGTTACAAAGAACCTCGGCATCTTGATTCCGGCCTCTGGCAGGTATAAGTACCGACATAGTGGTACGAACTCTAGTAAGGTATGTACGTACAACGTGTAGCTGTTTGAGTTGTCTTCAACTGCGTGCCTTGCATTTCCATGAGCCCGGAGATGTTTGTCGAGGACTTGTTCCTGGCAAAGACATGGCAAATCAGCGCTAGGCTGCCAGCCACGCCCAGCATCGGTTCGACCAGGCCGAGGGGCATGACTTCCGTGGCCATCCATGGACGACGAGCTTAATTCCTCCGCGCCTGAGCTCCATGCTTGCCACTCGTCACGCCCAGTGCTCAGCTGCGCGACGATTACTTGTCGAGAATGCGGTTCTAGGCAATTCACCGCTCCACGGGCCCCGTTGATCGGTGATCCAGGGATCCTGATCCTCTGTGTCTGGCGCGTTGACCGCATCTTTTTTTTATCTCCGGGCAGTCTCTGCGGCTTCATTCATTCTTTCGCCAGCTCTCCACGTGCTGACTATTGCTCACCATCACTAGTTATCCCCTCTAGCCTGTCTTCGCCCCTTGCACAGAGCCAGAGACCCGTTCGCTTCCCTCCGAGGCTTCCCCTCCACGGATTGCGGAGGGGTTCCAGGACTTCCACATCCCAACATACAATACCTTTCTGATTTCTGCTGAGAACTTACACATGGCGGTCTTCTCTTCAAAGCTCACTTTTTCCTTTTCTTCTATTCGACACTCATCGTTCTACTAATTCCCCGTCGCGTTTCCTTTGTCTGAGCCGATTGTTGCGCTCAGTTACGGTACGGGTAACCAGTGGCACCCATCTACAAAAGGCCCTTTATACCCCTCTTTCCTGAGGAACACCCGCCGAAATCACACCGGTATTTGTGTCATCTATCCAGATTTACTGCAGGATTTGAGATAGTTCCGCAATCATGAAGTTTGGACGCAATTTACCCAGAAACGTGGTGCCGGAATGGAGCGCCTCCTACATTCGGTACAAGGCTTTGAAGAAACTTATCAAATCCCTGGCGGACCGTGTGAAGACAGGACGCGAGGCTGATCTTGCCGGTGAGCCACCTTTATCGCGTCCTTCGGGCGGCTTAACGGCCCTCCTAACGCTTGCGCTCTAGCCTTCTTCTACTCCCTCGACCGGAACCTCGAGGACGTTGACCACTTTTACAACAAGAAGTATGCCGATTTCTCCCGTCGGCTGAAGCTCTTATCAGACCGCTATGCACAGAATCTGGACGGAAGTCATTTGGATTCGGATGACGTTGAGGATCTTCTGGCGGCATTGCTTGAGCTGCGTGGACAATTTCGCAAGCTGCAATGGTATGGCGAAGTCAATCGTCGTGGTTTCAATAAGATCACAAAGAAACTTGATAAGAAGGTGGGGGCACAGGCACAGCAAAAGTACCTTGAGACAAAGGTAGAGCCCCTGCCGTTCGCCTCGAATACAAAGGTCACCGAGGCATTGAAGAGAATCAATGACTGGCTTTCGGCCCTTGGTGACCAGAAGACCTTCGATGACGCCAGTTCTACGCACTCTTCTCTTTCTCTGAAGAGAGGGCCCTCTCGTCCGAATCTGAATCTGCCTGCGAACACTCTTCTTACCATTGATGAAGCTTTGCGAAAGGACGACACCCACGTCGTTCTGGAGCTATTGGAAGACTTGAAGACGGTCGCGGACGGAGCGGGTGAGGACGTCTTCCCGAAGGTCCTTCGAAGCCTTCTCCAGCGTTCCATCTACTATCGCTCCAAAGCATGCATTGCTGCCGTCCTCGGCCGTACTGACTCACTCGAGGAAGAAGATGATATCAACAAGCGTAACTGCATCCATCGCTTAGTGATCGCGATTGGTCGTGCTCAAACCACCACCGACTCGGAGCAGTCGGCCTCGATGCTTTTAGACTTTCCTGTGGACACCTCGAACTATATCACTCCTGCTGCCCTTCCGACCCTGCAGCCTCCTCGTGCATTGGCAAAGGAATCAGATCACTCACAACCTTTGACTCGATCTGATTCTGCGGTCTCGGTTCTGGAGTATCTGTTAGATCATCTCCGCCCCAACCAACGCGAGTCTCTACTTTCCAAGGACATGTCGGGCCGCACGCCATTGCACTACGCTGCGCAATACGGCTTCAAGGTTGTCTGTGATATCATCATCGAGCACCTGCAGGCCTGGGATATGTTCGATGTTAGTGAGGGAATTGATGCCCCGCGCTGGCAGGACAACGATGGCTGGGCGCCACTTCATCTCAGCGTTGTTGGCGGTAATCCTCTCACTACGCGGGCTCTTTTGAAGGCCGAGAACTGGAGAGGACAAATACAGGACAAAGTGGAAATCCGCAAGCACGTGTCCAAGTCAAGCGCAGTGCTTGCTCTGGCTGTCAAGGCCAATTTTGTTGATATTGTTCAGCTACTAGTTGACGCAGGTGTCGATATCAACTACCAAGACCACCATGGTGAAACCGCATTGCATGTTGCAGCTCGCTTCGACCATGAAAAGTGCGCCCGTATTCTGCTCAAGGGCACCGACGTTCAGAAAGCAGATACCGAACTTGCTGAGACCACATACTCATGGACCCCTCTTTTTGTCGCTAGCGTTGATGGCTCGCTAAAGGTCGTTGAGGCTCTGATTGAAGCTGGCGCCAATCTCGAACGATTGGATTCCTCTGGTTGGACTGCAAAAGAGCATGCGGCCCTGCGTGGTCATCTCGAGGTTGCCAGATGCCTCGCGAAGGTAACACCTGAACCTGAGCTTACCGAAGAGCCCTCTTTGACAGTGCCGACTACATCTGGCCCCATTACCTCTGGTCCTTTGTCGTCGCAGCCCCAATCATCTCTCATGGAGAAAAAATCTAATGGAGGGAGCGCTACAGGGAGTTCTCCCTCCCGGAATCTTGAACCTGTTAAGTCATTTGGACATCGGTATCTCACCGACGAGGCCATGATCCTGGTCAGCTTGGGTACTATGGACATCCGAAAACACGTGCAAGCTGTGAACCTTGACCGTATACCCATGGAGCATGCCTACGCCACTCAGCTTGACACAGCTTTATCTATCGTTATCTCTGCTAGCGGTGCGCAAGGCGAACCCGAAATCATCGATCTTCCTGTTCAAGAAAACATCTCGACGGAACCGATCGTATTCCATGCAGGGGACCCGAGCAAGGTCAGGCTCCTGTTTGACCTTGTTCCTACTTATTCAGGCTCGAAAGACCAAATTGTGGGACGCGGTGTTGCGTTATTATCCAGTGTTAGGCCGAGTGTGGGATCCAACCGAATCAATCTCCAAGGCGACTTGACTGTCCCCATTGTCGCGGCCAATACTTTGGAAGTGATTGGCTCCATCACCTTCAACTTCCTTGTGATCACACCTTTCAAGCATCCGAACATATCCATCAATAGGGAACAGACCTACTGGAGAAGTATGACCTCAACTATGGTCATCGGACATCGTGGCTTAGGCAAGAACTTCGCAACCCGGAACTCTTTGCAACTTGGGGAGAACACCATACAGTCTTTTATTGCAGCTGCGAACCTAGGCGCCTCATACGTTGAGTTTGATATTCAGCTTACGAAGGACCACGTTCCGGTTATCTACCATGATTTCCTCGTCAGCGAAACAGGTATTGACGCTCCCGTGCATACCCTCACCCTCGAGCAGTTCCTTCAACTCGGAGAGCGCGGTTCATCTCGGACACCGGCGTCTCCTGGTCTGCCCGCCACTGGAGGGAATGAACGAAGCAAGACCCCGCCACGAACCAGATCCATGTCTGTTGGCAGTTCGGAGAGCCACCTTGATCCTCAAGAAAGAATGAAGCATACCCGTGATATCAAGAAGAAGGGATTCAAGGGAAATAGCAGGGGCAGCCATATTCAAGCACCTTTTGCTACTCTGGAAGAGCTGTTCAAGAAACTGCCTCAAAATGTTGGCTTTAACATGGAGTTGAGTAAGTCTATCCTTCATAAAAGTCAACAACAAGTGCAGGTCTAACCATTGCCATAGAATACCCCATGCTTTATGAGAGTGAAGAAGAGGAGATGGATACATATGCTGTGGAGCTGAACTCATTCGTGGATACAGTCCTCGAGAAGGTTTACGAATTGGGCCAGGGCCGCAACATGATCTTCTCGAGCTTCAACCCGGATATCTGCTTGCTCCTGTCCTTCAAGCAGCCATCCATTCCCGTCCTCTTCCTGACCGATTCCGGCTCTAGCCCTATTGGTGATATCCGAGCTAGCAGTTTGCAGGAGGCAATTCGGTTCGCCTCCCGTTGGAACCTGCTTGGGGTAGTGACGCAGGCAGAGTGTCTTGTTCTCTGCCCTCGTCTCATCCGTGTGGTCAAGGAATCTGGTCTGGTCTGCGTGTCCTATGGTACAGCAAATAACGATCCTCACAAGGTCAAGGTAAGCTTTCGAGCACCAGTACTTCTCTGGAAATATCTGACATAACTTCTAGCTCCAAGCTGCTGAAGGTATCGATGCCGTTATTGCCGACTCCGTCCTGGCTATTCGGAAAGGTCTCACCGAGCATGAAGAAAAGGGCGGTGCAACACCGGGAATCACACCGAGTGCTAGCCCGCTCAGTCAGCCGACTGTCAACGCCGCTCTCAAGGATGCTTACAAGATCCCAGTTCTGAACCAGACGGAGGAGAAGGACACTCACCTCAGCGTCAAATCAGATACTGCTTCGGTTTGATTGGCGTGCTGCAATGACGCTAATGCTAATATCGCGAATGGTAATTGAATATAGATAGATTTGCATGATGTCCGTTTGACCCATAAGATATGTATTGTTCAGGCCTGAGCCAAACTCAGTGAATGTTAATACAAATACCTGCTCTTCTACAGAGATGAGTAACCTCTAAACCTAGTATCTATGTAGGATGCGATGGCTTGACTTGTATGGTTGGTGGTAACGGATATCACGTGCATGAATGCCACTTTTATGAGGCTCAAGCCGGAGCTCCAGGCTCTCCGACAAATACCTGAGAGCTGAGGAGAGCTTTGTTAAATCCTTGTTCTTGCAAATATCAATATCGCAAACCTACGGAGAACATAGCCAGCAAACCTGCGAATCTGCTCTACCGGGGGGGGATTCAGTTAGCTGTCCATGATGATCTTCTCTCTCAGGTGAGAGATAACTGTCACTGGGGCCGTTACCACACGCGAATATCCTCACCATCTCAATACTGCAAACGCCCGTCTTCTTCTTTTCGAATCGTCTAATCCGCAAGCATGAACGCCGTAGACGCGACAGAGCATTATGAGACGAGTGCGCATGGTCAGATCACCCTCATTGCAAGCCGCAACCATACGATCAGTTGCTAATGATGAGCCAATCCAGACCCAGCACCGTCCCTCCTAACGGTCATCATCGACACAAACCCCCACGCCTGGGCGCTTCTTGAGAAAGACGAAAATAACCCGCTCTCCTTCTCAACCGCCCTCGCCAACATCCTCGTCTTCCTAAATGCCCACCTCGCCTGTAATTACGCAAACGAAGTCGCCGTCGTCGCCTCCCACAGCCATAAAGCCGCATGGTTATATCCCTCCCCGTCCTCCTCCACCACATCCGCAGACCAAGATGGAGATGTCGCGATGGGTGACAGTACAAGCACCGCCAGCGGCGGCAACCAAGTGAACAAGTACCGCCCGTTTCGAATCGTCGAGGAACAAGTGACATCCAATCTCCGCCACCTGATGGACTCAACGGCCCGCGCAGATCTCGACAGCGGCTCCTCAACAATGATGGCCGGCGCACTCACCCTAGCCCTCAGCCACATCAATCGGCGCACAATTGCCTGGGCCGAAGCCCACGGCGGCGGCGACACTTCCTCCCTCACCCGCTCCGCCGACCCAGACACAAGCACCACGTCCATGATGGCACGGCGCTCCACAACAACCAATGCCGCGAACGACGGGACGGCGGAGGGCCTACAATCTCGCATCCTCATCATCTCCGTCAGCAGCGCCACCGGCTCCGCACACCAATACATCCCCATAATGAACGGCATCTTCGCCTGCCAACGCCTGCACATCCCCATCGACGTATGCAAGCTCAGCGGCGACGCCGTCTTCCTGCAACAAGCCTCCGACGCAACGAAGGGCATCTACATGTCTCTCTCCGAGCCGCGCGGTCTACTGCAGTATCTAATGATGGCGTTCCTTCCCGACCAGCGGTCCCGGAAACACCTTATCCTCCCAACACGGGTAGACGTGGATTTCAGAGCGGCCTGCTTCTGCCACAGGCGCGTTGTAGATATCGGCTTCGTCTGCTCAATCTGCCTTAGCATCTTCTGTGAACCGCCGGAGAACGGCGACTGCTTGACCTGCGGCACGCATCTGGATATGGGTGACTACGGCGCTAAACCGGCGGTTGTGGCAAGGAAAAAGAAGAAGAAGAAGGTTAGGCCGAATGGGATGTCTGCTACGCCGACGCCGACGCCGACGCCAGGTCCTTGATCATCTCTGTCTTTGCACGGTGGTTTGACACATCTGGCGCCACCTCTATCATAGAGGACAAACGATGCCTCAGACACGAATTGAAAATACGCCGGTACATAGTAACTAATGTTTCTACCCTCTTGCCGGACTACTAAATGCATAACTTGCCACGGTGGGTACACTGGGCAAACCAATGACAGGCGAGACCTTGACTTTCTTCGGAAAGCACCTTGTGTAAAGGATTTATATCAGCAGTCGAAACAGGTACTTGGCAAAGATACAGGGTTAAGAGATACCAGCACTCTGAAACCTATTCTTGGTCGATGGGCCTCTCCAAAGGCCGGAAGCCACGAAGTCGGGCTGCGAAATCAGTTAGGCGGTACTTGAATATAGTCCCGATCTACAATTACTCTACGTCCAAGGCTGATACTAGGAATGAAATTCCAACGAGAATTTGGATTTGAACAATATAAATAATCTGGCTCAGAATAAACAACGAAAGCGAAGTAGAATCAGCATCTCAGTGAAACCTATTCAATGAGCCCAAAGCAAAGAAATATAATACAGCGTCAGCAGCCGTAGAGCTTTGTACAGACGAGTACAACCATTCGTAGTAGCCACAAATGACAAAACGTTATCAGGACAACAGGGGTATTCGCGAAAACGACTGGGTTAGTGACAGGGTAAACGAAGGCATGGGCCGGCTGTGTCTATGATCTAGAATCGGTGAAATGCGCTGTAGACGACGAAGCCGGTGTCTCGCATCAAGCAGTCTTCTTGATTCTAAAGGCTTTTCCACCTTGCGCAATGCTTCCGTGCCCGTTGCTGCGAGACATGACAGAAGCCGGTTTCTTGTCTTCACTGCTCATGTTTGCGAGGACCTAGAAGTAGAGTCAAAAATAGTCATAGCGAACCATAAAGACGAGAAACTTACGAAGGAGTCGGTGTTGTGTGCGAAGTATAGGTATATTCCATCTACTGTCCTCTTGACGGTCATGATCCCGACGGAACCTTCGCAATGGCTTTGCCTTACGCCGGGGTGAGCTAAGACACACAGATGTTAGCATCTAGTTAACAGGAATCTCAGGCGACAGTCTACTAACCCATAAAGTCCTTGGCGATCATTGCTCCCATGGCTTCATCCTCAATGACTTCTTCAAAAGTACCATCGGGGCGTTTCCGATGACTGTAGTAAACCCGGGAAGCACAGGTGCTGGCAGCCATAGTGGTAGCGATATGCTCGCCAGTACCAGAAGTGACAGTTGCGACACAGGTCTTTGCAGGGTCATTCGGGTCGACAGGGATCACACTGGTGCCGATTCCGTTAAGTGCCGCAGGTCCAATTCTACCTTTGTGCTTCATTCCTATTCCACCAGAGGAAGATCCAGCTGCGATGTGTCCATAACTATCCACAGCTATAGCGCCCACCGTATCACTTACACGGTCCTCTGTGCAGCCAAAGAGATCGGGGAGGGAGCCGTCGCGGCCATGAGATGCAACTGGCGGCGAATCGACATCCATCTGTCCAGCATGCATGCTAGCCCTCAGCGGATTGGGCTGGAAAATCGTGTTTCTAAACGAGCTGATGCTCGATCGAATTGGAGACACACCACCGCTTGAAGTTTCACTTTTGGCCTTTACCTTTTCAGATGGAACCTGGACATCTGGAAGGGACTGCATCCCACCGGCTGGGTTGCCTATCTGAGGGCTAATTGGAGTAGTTGAGCTGGAAGGGCTCGCTGACAACTGAGCGGGAAAACTCCTTACTGGGCGACGATAATACGCATTATCAATGTCGTTCGAGCCTTGGGACCGGGCTCGTTGTCGGCTGTCCGCTTCTTTAAGCTCTTTCTGCCATTGCAGCCACCTCTGCCTTGCCGGTGTGGATATGAGACCGTCATGAGGAAGAACAACGAGCCCTTGTTCATATGCATAGTCCGTAGCACCGGGGCCAACAAGGAAGTTCGGAGGCACTCGGTGTAATGTTAGGGGTTCCTTCGATGCATCAAGGATAGCGCGCGCGAGTGAGATGGGGTTCTTCACCTCTGGTATATGTTAATGTTAACAGCTACGTCTGTCTTAATATCGAGCAGTACTCACGCGCGACGGCACCGACAGCCCCGCTCCGTCCAAGGTGGTCGACCACGCTAGCATCACATTCGACGGTGCCCTCGATAGTGGTGTTACTGCCGTAGCCGGCGTTGGTGATTTCAGCGTCCTCGAGGTACATGATCGCGATCTCGACGGCGTCAACAGCAGATCCGCCGTTAAGAAGTATGCCCATCGCCATCTTAGCCGCGCTGTTTGACGTCAGCAACTGCAGTCGGGGATAAATACCTAGAAAGATAGATTATGGGGCAAAGCACTCACCCTTCGCACACTTTCATATGGGGCTTCTCGAAGTCGCGACGGTGATAGCCGGCGCCAGCATGAATGAAGATGGCGGATACATATTTTCCTCCTTTCTTTGGACGATTCATCGTGACTTGACGTGTCTGGTGATCGAAAAATGGTAGAGTTGCGAGGCAGATGTAGAGAGATCTGGAGAAGTCAGGCTGTTACTGGGGCATTGCACGGTGGACAACTAATAGGGCTGGTGCGAATGAATTTATGCGTACAGTGAGTAGGCTGCTGGCTCAGCGCTGAGACTACCTGCAACACAGCTGTGCGGGAGGAGCTAGGAAGGATGAAGAATAGACTCAAAGGATGGATATGAATAAGGAGAGCCCCCGTTTCCGAGAGGGATTTTCAGTAGGGTATCAGAGGATCCTGCAGCTCTCCGGCAAAAGGTAAGAATAAACAGGATATGCGAAGGATACGGGCGGGGAAAGATAACGTGCAGAGGGATCTGTCCTAGGAGAGCTCTGACAGGCAAAGACGAGGTGATCAGGAAGTTATTGGAGCGAGTGGATGACATTAAGCTGTTGACTGTGAGTGCCTTCCTTTGCTCAGTTCCCAACAAGCAAAGGGCAGCTGCCTCTTCAAGGACCGAGCACGGTGCATTTCTAACCGGGACTGGGTGCCGCTAGTTTACACGGCCGCCTGAGCCTTTATACCTCATGCATCCTGTTTGCAACGCGGTCAGCACAATTCTATAAAGAGTCGCGAGAAGTTTGTATAGACTCTTTCGCGATGCCCCAGCCACAGATGCTGTAGGTACCGCAGGTTGTGGCTTGTGTGGCTGACAGTACTGGGTGTCACGTGAAGAGCTGTATCATTACGTATTGGGGCCACCGCCTGCTCTACTAATCCGCCTGCCTGCCTGCCCACCTCCATACCTAGTCTGAGCCCCCTCCTAGCTCCTTTACCTTGTCCTGTCCTGTCCTTTTTGATTCTCTTTCTGCGCAAATTAAACCTGGGCCTGCCTTTTCATCCAGGCCTGCTGAACGGCGAACTTCTTTGCAAATTGGTACTCAGGGGGACTGCGTGCGCCCCAACCATCCGCCATGGCGTCCCAAACTCCGGCCGTTGTCATGGACAAGTATGTCAATTCCTATTGAGCTATCCAAGCTGTCAAGGGATATCATGGACTGTGACTGATCATACTCTTTTTTTCCAGCGGAACTGGGTACTCCAAGCTAGGTAAATGCGCCCAGTTACCCCGGTCCTACGTACCCCCGCATTGAGACCCTGGGACTCGGACACGCTGACAGCCCGCAGGTTTCGCCGGTAACGACTCGCCCTCTTTCGTCTTTCCAACTGCAATTGCTACAAAGGCTGGTGCCGGAAGTACCGGGGGCGGCTCACGGCCCGCTGTTGCCAACAAACCTTCGTTCTTGTCCTCTGGCGGAGGTGGACATCTATCTGCGAAGCGTGGCACGGAAGACCTGGACTTCTTTATCGGCGACGAAGCTCTCTCGGCTGCCAGTGGTCCTGGATACGGCATCAATTACCCCATCCGTCATGGACAAATCGAGAATTGGGATCATATGGAGCGATTCTGGTCGAACTCGATCTTCAAGTACCTGCGCGTCGAGCCCGAAGATCACTACTTCCTGCTCACTGAGCCGGTGAGTCCCGAAGCTCGCCAACTTTTGTTTTGATTTATGGGAGTAAGCTCTTTACTGATTATTTCTTGCCCACAGCCAATGAACCCACCGGAGAACCGCGAAAGCACCGCCGAAATCATGTTCGAGTCGTTCAACTGCGCCGGTCTATACATTGCCGTTCAAGCCGTGCTCGCGTTGGCTGCGTCTTGGACCTCTTCTAAAGTCACCGACCGATCCCTCACCGGAACAGTTATTGACTCTGGTGATGGTGTCACCCACGTTATTCCCGTCGCAGAGGGCTACGTCATTGGATCTTCCATCAAGAGCATTCCGATCGCTGGTCGAGACATTACGTATTTTGTACAAAGCTTGCTTCGAGACCGAGGCGAGCCTGACAGCAGCCTAAAGACTGCTGAGAGGGTGAAGGAGGAATACTGTTACGTCTCCCCTGACATTGTCAAGGAGTTTGCCCGTTACGATCGGGAACCTGATCGATTCCTCAAGCACACCGTGACTTCGCCCAACGGCCGTAGTGTGAGCATTGACGTGGGATATGAGCGATTCCTTGCGCCCGAGATTTTCTTCAACCCTGAAATTTACTCCTCCGACTTCTTGACTCCGCTCCCCAATGTTGTGGATGGCGTTATTCAGTCTTCGCCCATTGATGTCCGAAGAGGTCTTTACAAGAACATTGTGCTTTCTGGAGGTTCGACCCTCTACAAGGACTTTGGCCGTCGTCTGCAACGTGATATCCGACACCTGGTTGACGCGCGTATTCGTGCCTCGGAAGCCCGCAGCGGAGGAGCACGGAGTGGCGGTCTAGACGTCGCCGTCGTGACGCATAAAAGACAGAGACACGGCCCGTGGTTTGGAGGCAGTCTGCTGGGTCAGACTCCCGAATTCCGCAGCTACTGCCACACGAAGGCAGAATACGATGAAATCGGCCCCAGCATTGTCCGGAGGTTCGCCCTCCTCGGTGGCCCTGGCACCTAGTCCTATAGTTGTCCTTTTGCGCATTATCCTGTCTATAGTATCCATGCAATTAAAATTCTCGTCCGAGTACATATACAGTGAATTTAAAACTTTTCTACCCGAACGCCCTGGGCACTTCCATATTGTAGCGCCTCAGGCAGACGCCTTGTTCAGCACAGCAACACCCTCCACATGCCCCGTCTGCGGGAAGAAATCGAAACCGCGGATACTCTCGACATCGTACTTCACCCCGGTCTTTGCGTCGCCTTGCACCATAACTGCCACATCTCTCGCCTGTGTATGCACATTACAGCTAACATACACGACTCTCCTTGGCGCATATTCTAGCATTTGCTTCAGGAAGTCCTCACTGCATCCCTTGCGCGGCGGGTCTATCACCAGCAACGTCTGGTCAGCCGGATACGGCACATCCTTGAAGAGAACTGCAGCGTCGGCAGCAGCAAAGCCGGTGTTAGGTAGGGAGTTTGCGCGCGCGTTTTCACGGGCCGAGACGATCGAGTCGCCAGCGACGTCAACGCCCAGACTAGACTTGAAGATCGGGGAGAGAGTGATGGTGAAGAGACCGGAGCCGGAGTAGGCATCGAGGAGGTACTTGATGGGGGTAGCGGATTTGTCGGAGTTGGGGAGGAGGGCTTGTTGGCGGATGTACTCTGTAAAGCCGGAGAGGATGGAGTTGTTGTTTTGGAAGAAGGCGCCGGCTTTGTTGGTGAAGATGTAGTCGTCGATGTACTCGACAGACGTGGCGTTTTGGTCTGTCACGCAGCGCTTCTCTTCGGTATAGTTGGGGTGGTCAATAGTGATGACGTCCCCGGATTCTTGGTGTGGTTTGTTTGTGCTTTCATAAGTAATAACAGTTGGTTTGGAGTCGGTATTGGCGTCTGTGGAAGAGTCCTTTGGAGTGCGGGAGGTTGTTTCGCGGAGGAGGATCGTTGCGCCCCGTTTGTACTTATCCAAGTTCTCTGCTACTTTCTTCCTCTCGCTCTTGAGACCTGCTCTGAGAATATCTGTGCCTAGTGGGCAGTCTTCGATGTCGAGTCGTCGGCGCTGGTTCTTGTATGTGAAGCCAATTGGCGGTACCTGGACTTCTCCGGCCTCGTCGCGCTTTGGGTTTGCGAAGTGCGGTGTGAGTTTGGTTCTGTATCCATATTGCTGAGGAGAGGGGAAGGTGTCCCCGATGGCAGGAATCAATTCCGGGATAAGGCCGGAAAAGTTGGCATAGGCCTTCTCGACGATGCGCTTCTTATGCGCCAGCTGGTCCTCATATGAGATCATCTGGAGCTGACAACCCGAGCATTTTCCAAAGTATTTGCATCCAATTGCATCATCTCGTCGTTGCGGGCCAGGTTCAATGACCTTGATAAAGTCCGTTACACTGTAGGAGAGTGCATTGACATGTCGCACTACCTTTACCAGCGCCTTGTCCCCAGGAACAGTGAAAGGGACGACATATACATGGTCCCCGTTCTCCGATAGCGCTAGCCCATCACCTGTCGACGATATCTCTGCGACCGTCACCTCAATCTCTGTGAAAAGTTCTGGGAGCGTGGGCTGAGGGGAAGTAGCGTCCGCTGGGCTGGGGTCCCGCTTGCTCTTCAGCAGTCTTTCCACGTCGGCTTGTAGGACTTCGTCGAATTCATTTGACTTGTCCTTCAGGTGCTTAGCCGGAGTCCGCTTCTGCCGCTTAGGGGCATTACGGTGGTTCTTCTTTGGTGCCTCCATTATCGGGGAGATATGCGCATTCCGTTGCTGCAGAGAAATCGAACTCGAATTTGCGACGGCGAGCAGATGGGCTGGAGAGGAGCGATGGTAGCAGTGTTGAAGCGGGCGACGAACAGAAAGCCGCAGGAAGCGAAACATGTGTATATAATGATTTCAAGCAGAAGAAAAGCAGAATTGAAGACTGGGGAAAAGAAAGTCGAGAATGGGCGGAAATGCATCCCAAGCAGAAAAGGGCGAGCTGTGATTGGCCGGACCGGTGTGCTGAGAATTTCTCTCCGTCTGCCGGCCTCAAAGTTGTCCTCCACCATCCTCCGATTCACCCCCGTCTCCCACGCTCCACACCCTTTCATACCACCTCTGCCCCCCGCCGGCTTGAAAGGGCCAGAGAGCCAACTCGCCATCATGAGCTTCGGCCGCCCCCCGAGATGTCTGTTTTGCAGCTTCTCACGCGCGGCTGCCAACGGCCCTCGCGTGCCTCGCCGCCAGTTTCAGTTGTCGGCCGCCCAGTTCGCCGACAAGCCCAACAAGAAGCCTGTCGAGAAGGGCGTTACTTTGAAGCAGCTTAGCGAGAATATGAAGCCGGAGGACTTTAAGCCATACACCAAGAAGGAAAAGGCCTATCTCAAGAAGCACTATACCCCCGAACAGCTGGCCGCGATCGAAGCCGGTGAAGCGGCCATTGACCCAAAGGACATGGCCGAGCAGTTCCGAATTCGCAAAGACCCAATGAAGCTCATGTATCTCGATGACTTCTCCGTTGTCGAGCCCGGCATTGACAAGCACGTTCGCGCCCCCGAAAGCAACAGCGACTACAACGCGACCCTGAAGACCGAAGAGGACTTCATCGACGACTTCGCCAAATTCATTTCTGAGATGCCAGAAAAAGCCACGGTATCCGACTGGGTGCGGTTTGCAGAGCAGAACCGCATGACGATTGGGAAGGAAGAAAACGAGTTGAACCCAAATAGTTCTCTCGTTCCGGACCTATTCCAGCCTGGTGAGACCATTGACGGGCCGAGTGACAAGCCTCACAACTATTACGATGTATCGCGCACCCCGAACCAGGTCGCCAAGGAAGATAAAGAAGCAAGCGAGGCGTTGAAGGTGCTCATGAAAAACACCGGGTACAGCGCCTCGGAAATCGCTAGCCTCAAGACCAAAACCCTCGTCAGGAAAAGTGTCGTCAACCAGACCCGTCTTGGTAAGATTAGGAGTGAGTATGTCCTGACTGTCGCCGGTAATGGAAACGGTCTCCTCGGTATCGGCGAAGGCAAATCACAGGAACCCCCAGATGCCAACATCCAGGCGGTATACCGTGCTATCAGAAACATGAAGCCTGTCCCGAGGTACGAGAACCGCACGATCTTTGGTGACGTGACGGGCAAAGTAGGTGCCGTCGAGCTGAAACTGATGTCCCGCCCTCCCGGTAAGCTTCCAACCCTTCATTTTACTCAGCGCACAGCTAACAAGTGCTACTCTAGGCTTCGGTCTCCGCTGCCAAAGCTTGATCTATGAGATGTGCCGCGCAGCAGGTATCAGCGATATTGCAGCCCGTGTCGAGCGGGCCAGAAACCCTATGAACACGGTGAAAGCCGCATATCAGGCCCTAATGAGCCAGCGCGATCCGGAGGAGATTGCCCGCGCCAGGGGCAAAAAGCTGGTCGATGTGCGCAAAGTTTACTACTCTGGGAGACGCAACTAGAGCAACTTTGGACTAGAACACTCCTACTCCTGTATGATTATGTTGCGCGCGCATTGTCTGCTTTCCAGTTCCAGCTTTCTGGTCACTTCCTGACGATGTATATAATTTCTCCTGATCTTTCAGCATTCATCCATGTATTTGTACCATCAATCGATCGAACACCAATTAGACCAGA
This sequence comes from Aspergillus mulundensis, assembly GCF_003369625.1. NCBI lineage: Eukaryota > Fungi > Ascomycota > Eurotiomycetes > Eurotiales > Aspergillaceae > Aspergillus > Aspergillus mulundensis. The sequence goes on along the minus strand of NW_020797902.1, from coordinate 125,473 downwards.
CGAGATTTGAAGCACCTCAAAAACACCGACGCAGGGTATAGTCCAATCCTAAACGCAGAATAAAAACAACCTTCATGAATACCTATGTAGTCCCTCCCGAATGAACGCCAAACCGGTAATTTCAAAGCAAGTCAATCAATACTGTTGATAACTTATATCCCCCTCCCCCATGTACATCCCCTCCTCGCCCACATTCATAGTCCCAGTCGCATACTCCTGCCCCTCTTCCTCCTGCTGTTGCTGCTGCTGCCATTCCCCTTCATTGACGATCTGCTCCTGCAACAGGATACTGTACACACTCGCCTTGAGCAGCGTGCAAACGGTCGCCGTCTTGCGCTCTAGCTGCCTCAGTCCGTCGAGCGTGATTGTAGTCGGGGAGCCCGCGAGTTCGGAGAGTTTGGCGGAGAGCTGCACCGACAAATCAAAATTGTCAGTCACTTGCTGCTTCGCAGAAGACGTTGAGTAGAGCAAGGAAGGGGGTATGTCCGGACGTACCTTGTTCACATTCCCCAGTAACCGCGCATACTCGTCCAGAACTTCCTGCTCGAGATCGGAGACGAGCGGGTGGGAGGGGCGGAGGAAGGCGTTCTCAGTGCCGGAGACGGAGTCAATGGGCGGGTCTGTTGGGGGAGTTGTGCTTCTTGAGGGTGTCGGAGTTGTGTCTGACATGTTGGATCTTGGTGTATGTGTTTTGCTTGCAGATCTATTGTGGCTAGAGTTGGGGTTGTGATGTTTGTTTGGTGGTGGTAGCGGGCTTCGGTTGGCGGGGAGGATAAACACGTCCGGTTTGACTGATATCGCCCTCTAGAATTCGTTTCTCTAGATACCTTGAAGATTTGAGCCTGGATCTTCCCTTTAATTGTTTAAAGATATATTTTTACAGGATTCTTCTCTCATTCACTTTAAAAAGCACAAAATGAGTTCGGTATGACTTTGTGGAGGGGCTATATATTCTAGCGTCTTTCACAAGTACTAGAGAACATACCTAAGATGTTACCTATTTCAAAGCTCTGATTCTGATGCTGGATGAATGGTTCGACTTGGAAAGATAACTGAAAAGGATGCTTTTATAAAAACGCAAGTCGACCACTGGGGCCTGCTTTTTAAGATCCACTGGGTTGATACTTGCATGATCTAGCATCCCAAGAGGACCATGGACCAACCCAAAACTATGTACATGTCGAACTGCAGAGGCCTTTGACTTCAGTCTTTATTATCATCTTTGTACATCGCCGTCTTCCTTGCTCTTCTCCGCCTCCTTGTATCCGGATTCTTGACTTTACCCATCTGGTCAATCATCGCCTTAGGAAACTGCTTGTACAAGATATGAATGGATTTGGTTAGATGCAGCATGTCCAAGCCACTGATCTTGTTGTATAGCAATCTTAGCCCTAGCTTCAAGTGCTCGTTATCCAAAAGATCATCCTCTTCCCACTCTCTGCCAGGGCCATATTGCAGTAAGGCGTAATGATGGCGGGTTAAATCGTCCGGTTGACACTCGGACAGGAACATTTCAAGTTCGGAAATATCCTCCTCGTCTTCGTAATCCGCATCAGCTGAGCAAAGATCATCGTCGGAGTCGATAGCACCTGTCCCGTCGAGTTCCTCGTCCTCTGAATCGGTATAATTATTGTAGTACTCGGGATCATCCTCATTGAGAGACCGACCGTCGTCGCTGTCGGAATCGCTGAATTCACTGCCGCTGACAAAAAGACCAACATTATCATCAGTTCCGGTCCGTGCTCTGAGCTGACGACCGTCGGTTGGATTTGGGGTTTGATCGTCGAGGGAGTGGGCAGTCTCTGGTGTGTCGGTGGAAGCAGACGCCTGGTTTTTGAAAGGATTAACTGCCTTGGTATCTGGAATGATCCCCGATTGACGCTGGAAGTATTTGATTGCTTCACCGCGGTGGATAGCATCTCGAAGGCCAGAAAGTGCAGGATCTTCATAGCATTTATCAACCTCCTGTTGAAACTCATTCAAAAGCTTCAGGACTAGTTCTGTGATACAGGGATCTCTGGCATTAGCAGCAAGCTGTAGCGCCGCTTTTTCAGCCTGCCTTACGCTGCGGAACTGATCATGCGAATTGGGTGTCACTCTTCTGACTACGGTCAGAGGGAACTCGGATGTGATCTGGAGATGCATATTAGTGGAATGAAGTAAGCTCGGGTCGAACTTGGGGACCTTACCCTCGAGGCACGACCCGCCAATTGACTCTCTTGTCCTCGGCTTCGAGGCAGACTAGCAATAACAACATGATTGCATGCTTTGTGTAGATTCAGGCCTATGGAGCCAACATCATAAAGCATGATGAGAACCTTGAGCGTACTCTGGGGATTGTTGAAAAGATCTACCATCTGACTCCTGGCTTGGTGTGATAGATCGGCATGAAACACTCTAGCATCAATCAAGCATGCCCTAAGAATCTCTTGAAGGTAAAAGGCATTTGCAGGCAGCACCTCCCCAACTATAAGTTTTTGGTGGTGACCAAAGAATTCCTTGTTCACCGGTTCAAGGGCCTTAATGGCAAGAATTTCCTGACAAACTAGCCGTGCCACTGGGCAGCCCTCGACAAGGTAGGAAATGAGGTCATTTGCTGTATTTGCACGCTGCTCTCCTTCTCCGCGGGTAAGATCGTGGATAAAACTGGCATTGAGCTGTTTCGCTCTCCATAGCCTCAAAGTTTCGACAAAAGTGTTTCCTTTGCTGCTTTCCATGACAGCGTTCAGGCGAGCCATTTTTGTAGAGAACGCAGCCATTCCTAACCTGCGTAACGGGGTTGTTTGTCCAAAAAATCTAGGCCGCTCTTGCTTCAGAACAATCCCTCGTGGTGCGACTACCTCTTGGGGTGGCATGAGCATGAGCTCGCTTGAGTAATCCCTAGGGTTTGTCCATGGTCAGTACGTTCACCAAAGACAGGCTTATATACGCACTTCGCAGCCTCTCTATGCCACAGTTGATATTCTAATTCTTCCGTGCAAAAGAGCTTGGTCGCTGCAGTCTTGTACGTTATTGTCTTGAAGAGCGATTTTAGCGGAATTCGCTCCCCCAAAGAGCTCATCAAGGCCGAACCCTGCGAGCGTTGAATGCTAATCATATCTAGCAGCTCGCAATACTGTGTTGCTACCCTCAGATGCTTGTCGTCTAGACGCCTGCTGTTGAATATTCTAGTAAGGGATGCCGGGTTCATGAATTCAATGCGAATTGGATTCAGAAGATCAATGCCAGGAAGGTCGATCTCAGCGGCCCCGGCGCAGACTTGCTTGATCATATCGACCGCCTCAACGTCGTCAGGATGCATTTCAAGGTATGTGCTTAGCGTCTCCCTAGCCGCTGGCCATAACAGACTAACTAAGCCGACCAAATCCTACCGAAGAACGTCAATAGAGCGCGGGCTTTTTGCATTATATAAGAGAGTGGAGGCTTAAATAACCGGAGCTATACGTACCGAGGCAGCATTAAACATAGGTGTGGCTGTGGCTAAAATCGTTTTCGGGAAGTTGTGAATGCGCATGACGGCCCAGGTATCTGTTGTTTTATTCTTCACCTTTTGAGCCTCGTCCGCTATCCAGAGAGAATACCTGCCTCCATGGTGCGTCTCCCAAACGTTGACCACTTTATCCTTGGCTTTCCTCTGCGGTTGGAACCGACATGGGAAATACTCCTGATCACTAAGGTCTGATATGCGTTTTTCTTCCACATGGCCGGCTCGCAGCCTATGAGTAGTGTATGATGTGATGATAATTGACCTACCTGCATTCACTTCGTGGATGTCGAAGACGTATTTCAAGTTGGAGGGCATCGTCGTAGGATGCGATATGTTTCTCATAGCAGCAGCAGGAATAATTGTCAATTTGGTGTCCTTCTGGAATATCGGATCCTCGTAGGATAAGATAGGAAAGAACCATGGCCAGTGAGTACGAATCTCGGCTAACCATTGCGAGATGAGTGTAGGTGGAACAGTAAGGAGAATAGGCCTATGACACTTGTTCCCGCGCCTGTCCCTTTCGTTGTACAAGAAGGTATGGAGGACGGCAGCTAGCAATGATTGCTTGGTTTTGCCAAAGCCAGTCTCGTCCGCAAGTATAGCCCCATGGAGGCAAACGGAGTTTAGGACTGCGGCTGCCTCACGAACCTCTTCCGCCCGAGGATGATCTAAACAGTTGGTGCTCTCAAGCAGAACCTGAGGGTCAATGTGGCCGTATAGCTTCAAAATGATACCGACCGCACCGGATATCTGGTAATGGTAGAATTGAGAGTTGGTGAACTTCGCGAGCATCTCGGACTTGTACAGACCATGATCCTGCTCCGTGGCCATCAGAAGCTGCAGGCATATATCGACTGGTGGCCCTGAGCGGTTGTCAGTGCCTGAGAAGGCTTTCTGAAGAACAATATATTCGGCCTCAGTCAGGGACGTGTCCTTAACGAAACTAATCAGCATAGATCTCTCGTTGTTGCAGGGAGAGTCTACCTTCATGTTGGATGGTTCTTCTTCGACGGCCCTTCTGTGAAATTCGCCCTGGGTGGTCGAAACCGAGATCTTCTCTGCATTGTTCAAATCAACGGGAAGCTTATCAAGGGTTACTTGAGCTGCTTGAGCGTTGCAGCTGAGGTTGGCCAACAGATCTTTCTGCCAGTCTCGCCGTTCTTCTTCCTTTCGGACGTCGAAGTTTGAGTAGTACCGAAGTAGATATTTTTTCGAACTAAAACGCTTTGGCTCAGGGGCATTCCCGATTTCGCTTTCCAAATTTCTCCTTGAGTTCTTCAAGAATCTTTTGAGTCTTCGTTTGCGTTCCGCAATTGGCCGCTTGTTCAAACGTACGTCCAGCTTTTGAGTATCAAACCAGGATCTGAGTGGCGGAGGCACTTCAAAGCTTTCAAAGATATTTGCGCCTGGGCCAGCAGTTGGTTGGAATACAACATGCACGATAAAATTCGAATTCTGCTCTCCATTGAAGATCTCCAATACCTTTCTCCATTCGGCACGCATGAGATCAACGTCCACTTCGTGTTCAATAAATCTGTAAGAAAGTTCAAGTGTCTTGATGTTCATACCGATTTCTTGGCAGTTGTACATGCGCCTAATGGAGTCTTTGAACGCAAAGGTAGACTTGAAAAGTCTTGGGTCCTGTTTGAAGCGCATCTTCAAGTCCGGAAGAGTGATGTTGTTTTCGCGAGCGTTGTCGAGTGTCTCCTGCATCTCTCCTCGACCTTTATTCCAGAGAATGCTCACATCAATCGGCTCGAGTCTATCCGCTGCACCCACTTCAGCTGGGGGACCGATATCTTCGGAGGTCCCCGCCATTTCTCCTGAAGGGGTTTGCATTCTTGGGGTTACATTGGCACTGGGCTTGCGGCTTGACTCGCTGTTAGGAAGTTTCCGCTTTTTTGGGTTGGCTTTAGCCTTGCTCTATAGGTAGAGAATGTTAACCAAAAACATGAACAAGATATGAATGGACGTACCTGAGGTAGAGCTCTCTTCGCCATGTTGACTGCGTAGAGAGGAATGCGAAGCGTTAAAATAAGCACCGGCGGTTGTAGGGAGGCTAGCAGGCAGACGGCGGCCAGTGCGTGCCGCGAGGTAAGGTGAAAACAGCCCCAAGAGCGGGTTGAGAAGACCTTATATAGGAGAGAAGGGATCAAATAGAGCTGACGCAGGGACTAGATATGAAGAGCAGAAGAAGATATGGCTGTGTAGAAGGGAGAAATTTAGGCGAAAGGGACTGAGGAAGGCGTACTAGAAGATTATAGGAGCAGCCTGTTGAAAGTCCAGAAAGTAAGGTGGATGTATAAGAAAGGTGGGATGAAAGCGGCGGGTGGGTAAAAAAAGAAGGTATGTTCATGAAAACAAGATGGATGGAGGGAATTTGGAGATCAGTAGAGTAGGAGACTATGAGTACAATATAGGAAGATATAAGGCAAGGAGTCGGAAGGAGAAGTGTATGGGCACAAGGTGGGAGAAATGAGATAGAAAGATGAAGAAAGATGTATAACTGAGGATATCTCTGAGGGGAAAGATGAGAGATTGTAGATGAAAGCAAAAGACAAAGAGCGGAGAGCGAAGGGGAAAAAAAGAGAAGAAATGATATTACCTGAGATGAGGTACCCACGCCCCGGCCTGAAGTGAGAGATACCCAGATTGGAAAGAGTCCTGACTCCTAGGGCGAAGTGAGGTTACGATGGCCACACGCTGCGAGAGAAGGGTAAAGCCTAAGCCAAAGATTCTGAATTGAGAACAGCCTGAATGAGGAGTCGCAAGAGGGAGCTGAGCATCCAGATGGTGCCGATGGCAACCAGTGAGAACCAGTATGGATCTAGAGCCTCGATGTAGCCAGAGTTAGGTATACCCTGAGTAGGTTCACCTTGCGTTGCCCACTATCTCAAGATAGCTGACGAAGTGTATGTCTGCTAAGGGCTAGGACAATGAGGAAGTTTGCATTATATGATACTCACCAACTTCAAGAGCATTGAACTCCTTGAATAAGCTATGGGAAATGAGTGGGCAAACCAGACTTCGCTATACGGAAGACGTTCAGCCTGATCTACCAGCAGAAACGAGACTCCGTGGGATGACGATCGAATTCTGCCAATTAACAGGTATGATGGTTAGATAAAGAATGTAGTCTGTGATTGATGTAGATGGTTAGAAACCCCCAGCCAATTTTCTCAAACCACATGTAGTAATAAGGAGGCAAGCGGAAGCGCTTATAAAGAGAAAGCGAGCAGTCACATAACGCGCTTCGTATACACACGCAGCATTGCAAGAGTTTAGCAAGGGTAGGCCCCAAGATCGCCAACGCTAGATTTGCATTAAGGATGGTCAAGGGAAGGCGACTGATTGGCCGTAAGACATGAAGGAATGGTGTAGAAATGTGAAAAGAATAGTATACCGTGAGCATCCAGTCAAAGACCAGAGCCGGAAGATAACACATGCAAAGCGAACTCAACATCGATGCAGATCGATATCCACCCAAAATGATTTCCAGCAAATTGGTAGGGCAAGCAGTCCCACGTTGAAATTCTAAACGCCTCCAAACTCCGAGTGAAAGTAAAAGACTTCGAATACAAATTGTTTTCATGCATCATGGTCGTAAAATGATAGCAATACAGGTCGCTCGAGCAATTTCATCTATCATGCAGGTGCGGCGAGGGTTGTACCAAGGTGTGAGCCGATTAAAAGTCGCCGTCATGGTGAAGAGTGACGCTGTTGAACTCTTCGAAGGGGTCAGCTATTTCGCCGTTGGGCGTAGCGAGGCCAGAATTCAGGGGAACGCCCTTCATCTTGGAAGGGTTCTTTTCACCAATGTCAACGCTTGCGCTCTCCTTGACATTGCGGAAGTTGACCGCCTCGCTTCCACGGCTTTGGTGAGGGATCATGGGAGGCTTCATGTGGCGAATCAGAGCCCACTGTGTTTGCCGGAAGAAGGGGTGCGTCTTGACATCCGAGGCGCCAGCTCGAGCCCCGAGACGCTTTGTCTCGTCTTTGATGAGGAGCTTGCGGATCAGGGATTTGCAAATGCTGAGACTTCGTTAGTCTTACGAGGTGAAAGAGACTGATAGTTACATACTTGGATATTGGCTGTGCACCACCTTGTTCTGGAAACGGCACCTCGTCGCGTAGGATATTGCCAAATGTGGCATTTCTGTTCTTGCCCTTGAAAGGTGTAGTTCCGTAAAGCATTTCGTAAATGAGGATGCCCAAGGTCCACCAATCTACAGCGCTAGTATGACCGCACCCTTTGATCACTTCCGGCGCGATGTATTCCTCAGTACCGACAAACGAGTTGGTTCTGAAATCGGCAATACAAGACTTGGTGTCAATCGTAGGGAAGGCCGTGTTGGAATTGCCGCTCCGTGCGGGAATCATCGTAGGCGCGCCCCCTGGTCCGGATTGTTTTGAGAGGTCAAAATCTGACAGCATGATATGCCCCGACTGATGAAGCAGAATATCTGCGTGGAAAACCTGTTAGTCGCCTTTACATGAGCAGGCTAAGAAAGACACACTTTCTGGCTTCAGATCACGATAGATAAATCCCATGAGATGGAGATACTCAAGGGCAGCAGTGACCTCGGCTGCGTAGAATCGAGCAGCATCTTCCGATATGCATTTTCCCGGCCGAGTTTGTAGAGCTACAGGGAGTTGCATTAGCAAATATGAAATCACAAGCTCAGAGTATCATACCTCGGAAGAACTCTCCACCACTGCAGTATTCCATACACAGGTAGAGATAGTCTTCAGACTGGAAGGAGTGGTAGAGTGTGACGATGAAAGGATGATTACTGGTGGCAAGGATTTCCTGCTCTGCCAGTGCCCGCTTGATCTTATTACGCTTGATCATTTCCTTTTTGCTGAGAACTGTTCTCTGTTAGTCAATCCGGCGCTCATACGATACTGCAAAGAAGCCTACCCTTCATGGCATATAAGCGAGTCGACTTCTTTTCCCTGACAAGGTAAACCTTGCCAACATCACCTTTGCCAATGAGCTTGATCTTATCAAAGCTGGCAGGTCCCACCTCCACATTACGAACTTTGATAGAGTTGGAGCTGTATGTTCGACGGAAACCACCGCTAGAAGTGCGGATTTGAGTGATGGCAGGAAGCTTGCCGGAACCAGGCTGTGGAACGGCGAGATTGCCATCCTGATCGGTGTTCGCGTTCACTTCAACCAAACCAACAGAAGAGCCAGCAGCACCTGAGTGCACTAAAGGCTCCTTACCTAGCTCTGCAGTCTGAGGTCGGCCATCGGGATCGGTAGCACTGAACAGGCCTTGAGCGTTTGGAGCTGAAGCCACACGGCGTAATTTCCGAGCAAGTTCCTCCTTGTTGGCAGTTGTGGCTTGTTCTGCCGCCGAAACACCATCAACCTGTAACTCTGGGGTATCCGGGGGCGAAGAAGGCATCGAGCCGTCATTGCGATGCTGTAGGGCGGGTTGGCCCTGGTGGACAAAGTAAGGATTCGCCGTCGCGGTCGGGGAAATCGCGTCATCTAAGGGATTCCCTTCACTCGCAACTGTGGCGGAGCGATTGCGACCAATGATTGGGAGAAATCGCGACTGTCTGAAGGTAGACTTGTTCTCATGTTTGACAGGGGTCGAAGCACCGACATCCCGCTCAGCGCTGTTGGCAGGGTTGTTCGATTGGTGAGAGGACGTGCTACTTGAGCTGTTGATGCGGAAAAAATTCTTGATCTTTGTCGGGAAATGGCTTGAATCGTTGGGGTGCTTTTTGGTAGGCATGGATAGGGATAGACCCGGATGATTTCCACGTTTCTCGTTCGCCGCAGGAGACGGACTGGAGGCGAAAAGCTGCGTCATCCCCACGACAAGAACAAATCAACCCCGATAGAATTTGCGACTTTAGTGTTCTAATCTATCCAAGATGACGAGCGGTAGAAGACAAAAGCGTGAGGTCAAAGATAGATTGATTTGGCGATGAAGCGCGGTAACGGGTAAGAGAGCGCGGGGGAAGGGAGGCGGAATTGGCGGCGTGGAGCTAGAAAAGTTGGAGAGACATAAGGAAGGGGGCGGTGAAATAAGGGTGGTGGTTCATGAACGAGAAGTAGAGAAAGAGAGACGGAGAGATAGTATAAAGAGCGGAGCGAGATGAAGCGATAAAGCCGGGGGATGGTCAATCCATGAAGGACACCGGATTGACTGCAGCTTGATTATTACCGACGTTGGATGAGGTGGAGTTACACTCAACTGGGACTCGGGAGGTTCTTCCACGGGGCTGAGTCAGGTTTGGCCACCATTATCAATGGGCGCGAGTCACGATTCACAACCACTTTCTTCTTTCTTTGACCATTAGAGAATCGAATTATGCGCGACTACCAAATCAATGCTAAGGATACAATAATCCCTACACGGGGCCAGATATTCATCATCCATCCTATCAGTTGTAGACTACTCCGTAATTCAACCCCTAATGCCAACTCAAGCAACCTCCAACTCCCAAATCCGCATCGCGGTCTCGACTCGGAACAAGTTTAACCCTTGCTCTCCACTTCTGATTAGATCACTTCGAAGCCATCGGCTGATCTTCCCGCACCATCGAAAGAAGGAAGAAAAGCATGAGCAGTGACGTTCTGGGATATAGCCGGCGCGGCCGACTTCTGCAGAACCGGACTCCAATCCTTGTTGAAGCAATGAGAAAGGAACGGAGGGTGTGAGATGGGATCTGATTGCCACAGCCTTCTTGACACCTGCACGGGCTGAGCATACTCGGCTTTCTCGGGTGCTTCATGCAAGGACTCCTCCCTCACTTTGACAAACGTGCTAGCTCTGCTAGGCAACTCCCTCTGGGGAACAGGCTCTCTAGCAGCAACAGCTAGCGAGTTTTTGCGTTCTTCGCTCAATCTCTTTGCAAGCCCTTTGGAGGCGCCTGATAGTGCACGGAGCAGCCCATCAATTGGTTCCCCGCGCTCGTCAGTCTCTTCGATGGTGCGGTAGAGGTTGCGGACAGTTGGCGACAACGACCTGGACTTGGACTTGGTAGGCGTCTCCCATGCCTCGTTCCTGGGAGGTGTGACTGGGATAGGAACACTCTCCTGGCGGCTTCTCAGAGTATTATTCATCAGGTGTTTCCCGAAGAGCACCTGCAAATGCTCCCTGTACAGTCTCACCGTGTCAAGTTCTCGCACCAGACTCTTTCGTTGTTCAACCAACAGTTTCTTCGTCTCCGGATCGATGACCCACGCATGCATCGCGGTGAACCGGTCAATCTGGGAAAGTTGCGCAGAAAGTGCATCATACTGCTTGGTAGCATCTTCCAGCGACTTTTGGTACACAGCATCCTGAAGGAAAGATGGGACGAATTGTTGATTGGCTGTAGGTAATTGGTGACTGACAGCTGGAGAAGCTTGAGATAGCTGAGGCATTTGTGGGATCTGGGGCAGAGGGGGAAGTTGTGGAAGTTGTGGAAGTTGTGGAAGCTGGGGGAGCTGGGGCAGCTGTGGCAACTGGGGCAGCTGGGGTAGCTGCGGCCACTGGGCATTGAGTCCAGAGGGACTTGGTGCGAAACTCGTCTGGTAAGGACTAAACGGGGCGGGCGGAAATGCATTCAAGCCTGGGAATCCCGCTGTCGCTGTAGGAGACGGGTGTGGCTGAAATGCGAAAGCGGCCGGCGAGGGTTGTGCACCAATGAGTTGTGATGGAGTTGGCGGCTGAGCAAAAGCATTCAAGAAGTTATCACCACCGATACCGAGGACTGGGTAAGCGGGCAACGCAGGTCCTTGTGGCTGCTGAGAACCGAAGGGAGCGCTGGCATATTGGAACGGGCTTGTGTTGCCGAGAGGCTGGAAGCATGGAGCGTTGGCGGCATCTAAGAATTGGTGATCAGAACCAGTTCCTGCAAATGCCAAGCTAGCATGGATTGAAGACTTACCTGCAGGCAAGGGGTTTGACTTTGGGGCCTTGCTCTCGGGGTTGGTTGCCTGCTGTTTGGGTCGGTTTTCAGGTTTCGGTTTTGCTTCGCTTTTCGCAACCGAACCAGCGTTCTTGGACACCTCGCTGTTTGCAGCACTCGCGGCCTTGGAACTCAAAGGCAGACTCCATTTTGGAGGAGAATCCCACGGATTCATCGGTACGATGCGGCCACCGGCAGTGACTCGTTGTGGTTTCGGAGACGTGTGCTGCTCTACAAATCGCACAAATGCGTCGTCAAACTGAGAATTGGAAGACGACAAGGTTTCATGCTCTGGCTGACGAGGGGCATTCTGCGTGTTCAGTACTAATGGCGCAAGTCCATTGCGACGGGGATTGCCGCCGGACACGTTCCTTGGCCGGTTGACGGACTGCTCGGACAAGACATTGGACCGGACCAGGTTGTCTGGAATCCCGGATTGTCAGCATCAGGCATTACTAATTGTGACCTGCAGAGAACCTACTAGTAAACGCCTGGTCGCTGAATCTTTCCAGGTCTATGTGAGCATTTGGTTTCGCTGCCAGAAGGGTCTGAATGTCGTATTTGGTCATTGCTAAGGAGATGAATGAATGTGTGCCCACGAATGTCGGTTCTGGGGCTCTAAAGAATGAAATGATTTGTTTAGTGTTCCAGCGATGGTTGGTTTGTACAGAAGAACAGAAGAGGATTGAGAGTTGTTGATTGAAAAGACGGAAAGGAGAGGAGGGGGAGTGTTCTGTTGGGGCGAAGGGGAGGTGTGAAGGAAGGCGATTTTACGTTGACAAGGAAAGAGCACACCACAACAATGCTATTCACTAGTGAGTTGATTACAGATCGGAGTTAAGATGAGCCAGTTCTGAAACCTTAACTATCAGCAAAACTTAGGTATACCGCTACTTCTGTATACATTCACACATGCTCGTGAGGCTTGACCGGCTCAGTGCCGTGAATGTCCCATTCTTCTTCGAGTTCGTCTGCAAGAGACGATGCTCCAACACTCTGCTCCGCAAGCCGTGGCGGGCTTTGGTTCTTCATTTCCCAGCTGCCATGACGTTCATGGCCTTTGGCCGAAGCGGCAGGAGCCTTGATAGTATCTCCCCACTGCGGGTTTTTGAAGGTAAGGTCTGAATCACTGCCCATCTTGCCACTCCCCTTGAACCCTCCGACTCTGGGCTTACGCAACCCTCTGGCGCGCAAGCAAAGAAAGAACCCGACGATGGCGAACAACCCTAGTACGACGATGGTAATAACAGCTCCGATGACTCCCGCAACAGCAGCACTCATTCCGCCGCGGTTTTTGCGGGTCTTACTGAGAGGAGACTGTCGCGTTTTTACCACACCGGAGCAAAACACGGTGGACGAGTTACAACGGCGGCACCAATCCTCGGTCGACCCTAACGACATTCTCTGCATCTCGGCCCGGAAGTCACCGAATGGGATGGCCATGTTGCTTGGGCTATGTCCAAAGAGTGGATAGGGAACGAATTCGGCCCTTGTCCCATTGTGCAGGAGGAAACGAACATAGAGATGTGCTGGATCAGGGTACGTCGGGTAACTCTCACTTTCCAGGCTGAACAGCTCGAGGACAAACGAGGATCCTGGACGCGGTATGGACGAGGAAAAGTTCGGATTCGTGGTAGCCAGCTGCAGGAGCGAGGCGAAAGATACGGCCGTTTGGTAGCTGCCAAACTGAAGGGTCATCTTCCCATTGGCGCCTCGGTCTTGGATGGTTGTTTCAAACGCATCCAAAACGCTGGATGCAAGACCTTGCCCTGCGATTGTCTGGATATTACCGTCGACAGCGGCGCCGGATGTCGATCTGTTGCCGTCCGTCGCAAAAACGTACCTGCCTGCATACCACCGCGCCCGTTTGATATCCTCTGCAGTCAGACTGTGTAAGAGGGACTCGTTATGCACGACTTGATAATCCAGGAACTCAGAGATTGTGGTTGCGTTCGCATAGCTCGCCGCGGCTGTGTCGAACTGGCCGGACAGAGATAGAGCATGGAGTCGATTATAGAACACAGCTGACTCCTCATAGGTCTGCCAGAACTCTCTGCTGACGGTATATTCCGCATTCGCAGCAGCATGATTAGGACAGACTGCTTGGCCGGATATCATGAGGGATTGAGGATCTTCCGCCCCGACCGTAATGATTGACGGGTACTGATATCCGCCCAGCGGAGTAGAGACTGACGAGCCGTCGGCCAATTCCAGTTGGTTGTTGAAGAATGTGGCGTTGAACGATTCTCTCAAGGGCGGATACACACCCTGCATGAACGCCTGAGCAGACGCGAGCACAGTGACATCAGGCGTGGACGTGATCTTGACGTCGTCGTTGTCAAGCACGTAGGGAGAAAGGTTCTCGATCCGTGTACCCGGTTCATTGGCACCTGAACTCAGAGACACGTATCGACGTCGAAATGCAATCCCAGCTTCATGGAGCTGGTAGGCACCGAACGGGGTCAATGATCTTGGTCGTGGGAAAACTCGTGGTATGCCCTCCCCGTTGATGGTATACGCATATACTGCCCAGACCCGAGCTGTCTGGTCCTGTGCTGCAACTGCGAGAACGGCCCAGAGGCCCAAGAGGGTGAAAGCCAGCCAACTCGACATGCTGGCAATGTGATAAAATGCAGTTCGCAACTCTCCGGCTGGGGCCGGGCGTCCTAAGTAAGGAAGTCAACTGGGTCTCGCAGCAGTATCGCGACGTGACGACATGATCAGGGCTGTAACCATGTTCCAAGATCACTACTGATTTGCTTTTCCCTATTCCGGCTGGCGGGAGTCTTCTCCGCCGCTACTAGCCCAGGCCAGATCTGACGGAACTCGGGATCTAGATCAGCACAGTTGTTAATAATCGTTTGGATTGGAAAGGACTGTTCAAAAAGCCTAACCAGGTTTGCATGACGTTTAGATAAAGGAAGGTTACATTCAATAGGCAGCGGAAGTCAACCCCACCACGGCTCGACTCCTCGATAACCCTAAGTCAATACAAGATCGGTCTCTCTCCCTTGGCGTTCGATAAGTTCAAAAACATCAGCGGGGCTTAGACTTTCTTTCAATCTGTCGTATTCGAGGCCATCTAAAAATCTGTTCTGATTTATCGAGATATATGGGTTGGGTTTGACTGCGAACCATGCGGAAATGAAAGTAGCTAGGGTCCCGACACTTACTTCATACTATTCATCAAGTAGGCCTAGTATATTCAAAGAATTAACCTATCTCCGAAATAACATCTCCCTCGACCGAACCTTATTAACCATCACCAACCTTCCCATACCATCATTTGCTCTCGCCAGCAGATTGAGTAACTCCTCCAGTCCAATTTTCCGCTCATTCGCCAGCTGCAGGAGGGTTAGGATCTCGCAGGCGCGCCCTTGCTTTACACGTCTCTATGCACAGCCGATGGGTCAGAAAGGACTCGAGGCAGCAAGATTCAAGTGGATGAGGGTTTGAACAAATTATTTCAAGGTGCGCGCGCAGTTTGGCGAGGTCGTTGTTGGATTGACATGTTCGTTGTAGTTCTGGGAACTGCTGCTGGTATGGATGGCTATAGGAGTAGCCTGATTGGTTGCGGTTAGGGCTTGGACATCGTCATGCCTATAATTGGAGCAAGCGGTTGGCTGGCGAATTGCCCAAGTTAAGTTTGCTCCTAATTAGGTTGTTGGCCTTGCTGCGGACGTGACTTGGACGGTGATGTGGATGGATGGGTAGAGGGTTGCAAGGATTTTGCGTGGTTGAACGAGCAGACACCGGCCTGGGAATAAGTCTAGTATTCTCTGTGGTTATTTTCAAGGGTAGCTAAGTTATCTCAACGGTCTCATATTAAAGAAACACGGTCCATTGGCGCTGTACCTTCGGCCGTTGCTCACAAGGCGTGTGCATCCTGTCCAGGTCCTGGCTAATGCAGGAAACCGACAATTGCTGTTATTCAGACAAGGCGCATCATATGTGTCTCCGGAAGACTAGCCAGCCGAGCGACTTCTTCGATGGGAAGATCTCCGGTGAGAAGGATACAGGCGAGAATTTGGAAGTCACCGAGCCATTGTAAGCACACGAGAAGCTGGCTCTGGATGGCTAAATGGGAGAGGAAGTCAGCTGGGTCAGCGGTGGGTGTCCGAAGCCTGGCAATTGTTGATAGGATTGACTGTCGAGCTTGGTGGGCTTCCTCGGCGCACCAGACTTGTCGTTCTCTCCAACAGCACTACAATAAGTCAGCGCCATGTATCTCATTTTCTCTATCTAAACTATACTCTCTTTTTTCAGATGGTCGGAAAAAAATTTGTATCCTCCAAACTCAGTCTACCTGATATTCGGCTCGATCCCCGTCAACATCCCCATGCCACCAACCTTACGAATTGTTACGGTGCTGAGACATGGCCATGACCCCTGGCAATGGACTTCTTCATCCCGGGGCTAAATTTGCATGTCTCTGCTCAGCGACTCCTTCTAATGATCCCCTCCTCTCCCATGTCTTCGGACCCGCGAAGAGCCGGTTTCTTCAAACTGGATTTCACTCAGGAAATGGGGAAAGGGGGTTATATCCAGCGGCTGGCATAGTCCTCCTGTAGCTGGTACAGAGTGGCTTTGTAGTCACTCTGATACGGTCAGTATTGTTTCATGCATGGAAGATTGGAGGCTAAGACGAAGGAAGGGTACGACGCATTGTCTCACCCCCCCCGGTCTTTGCTACTGTAACTTCCCAACGCACTCGAACGAGGCACCTTGACAATCTCTGATGCATACTTGGTCGTTAACTCGGATATATCTGCTGGGCTGGTCCGAAAAAAATTTACCTTGGGATATGGTCGCCGCGGCTGGTTGACATGATGTGATCAACAGAAACGGTTTGGCCCATCAACTAGGATTCAACTCAATGCTAACGTACAAGACATTGTCTTAGACCGCAGACCCTATTGATGAAACCCTTTCGGTGGCCTACAAGGATCTTTGCGAGAAGAGCCCTAGACTCTGTGTTTGGTACATGAATTTGTGAGATGGCACTTCAGCTCACTTCACCCAGTCAAAACTTAACCCTATCGTTCTAGCTACTACATGTCTCCCACTAGCACGAGCTCGAACTAAGCAGCCCCTCCATCAACAGTGATAGTCTTGCCATTGACCCATTCCGCCTCGTCACTCGCTAGAAACCCTACAACTCTTGCAATATCCACCGGGAATCCATTCCTCTTCAACGGCGATGTCTCCGCCGCCATGCCTTGCAGTTCCTCTGCACTATACTTTTCGCCGTTCGGAAAATAATGCTGTGCCACGTCATGAAACATGTCTGTTATGGTGCCTCCGGGAGCCACTGCATTGACAGTGACCTGTTTATCACCGCAATCCTTCGCCATCACTCGAACAAACGACTCGATTGCGGCCTTGGACCCGGAGTACACGGAATGCCGGGGAACGCTGAACTCCCTGGCCGTGTTCGAGGACATGAGGATTATCCGGCCGTGATTGTTGAGGTGGCGGTAGGCTTCGCGGGCGACGAAGAACTGGGCCCGTGTGTTCAGGCCGAAGACGCGGTCAAACTCTTCCTACAAAACTCACTTAGCCTATGCACCCAGGTGAGAAGAGAACAAAGACCGAGCCCTACCTCCGTGACGTCCCCAAAGTGCCCGAAACTCACAACTCCGGCATTGCTACAAACAATATCCAGTCCCCCAAACCGCGCCACCGCGTCATCCATGAGCCGCACAATCTCGGCCACATAGCGGATGTCGGCCTGCAGCGCTATTGCATCCGTCCCCATCTCTTTGATCTCTTGCACCAGTTTTTCGGCAGGTTGGCGGGAATTGACATAGTTGACAACAACTTTTGCTCCAAGCCGGCCTAGTTCGATGGCTATTGCTGCACCGATGCCGCGGCTGGAACCTGTTACAAGGGCGACTTTGCCGTCTAGACGGTAAGGGACATGAGTGCCCGCACTCATCTTTTGCAGATTAATAGGGCTAGGGCCGAAATGAGACGATATGAGACAGAGACATAAAGATGCTGAAGGCATTGGTTTTAACTCCCCCCAACCCGACTTCATTAGGTGAGGTAAATGCTAACCCTAAGATGGCAGGGGTATCTCTGGGTAAGGGGCACGGTGCCCAGTCAGGAGAAGCTAAAGCAGGGAATCAGTAGCAGCTCTCGGCGAGTTAGATGCATCATGCGAGTACAGACAGAGATGTGCTACTTACACCCTAGTAGGGAAAGGGGGGTCTGACCACCCTGTGTATCTAAAGCTTGTCCCGTCTACCTATCAAGTCCCCAGCATCCAACGTCCGAGAATAGGTCTTCTTAATCAAGACCAGTGTGCAGGTCAAGGGCTGTTCTGAAAAAGAGATTTCATGAGACGCATTAGGTAACTACACGCACTAATTCTACTAAGCTCATAAAGCAACAAGAGCCACTGTGCAAGGTTTCAGTATACTCGCTGAGAAAAAATGTCCCGAGGACAGTCAAGACCAGTCCCGGTCCAGAAGATCCTCCACGCGCTTCCCACTCTCTATATCCCGCCAAACTTCATCCACCGTCCAAGCTCTAAAAGCATGTCCAGGCGGAAAGTTCGTATTGGCAAACTCGGACCCAGTAGTCAAATGCGCGAACGCCTCGCCAAACTTCTCGTACCCATAAGCCTCAGGATCATGCTTGAAGATCCAAGCCGGAAACCGCGTCCGAATCTTCGCGGGGTCTTTCCAGATAGCATCCCAGTCCGTGTCCGTCTTGAGCTGGGAGTTCACAAATGACATCTTCTGCGCACAGGATACGCGCTCGTACCGAAGGAGATTGTAGACTTTCGATCCGAGGCCCGCGTGCTCTGGGTCCCCGGCTAGTTGCAGACACGTTGCAAGGGTAATTGCGTCCTCGAGAGCCTGCGACGCTCCGTTCCCCGAGGTGGGGATAAAGCTGTGCGCGCTGTCGCCAACTTGCACGACCCGGCCAGATGGGGACGTCCACTCGCGACGCAGGTCTCGCCAAAGTAGCGGCCAGTGCACGATCGAGCCCCTCGGCGCCGTCCGCACAAGTGCTATCACAGCAGGATCCCAGTCTGGGGCACCGGAGAGCATTGCCCGCGCCACGGTCTCGGGGTCTGTGTTGGGCTCCCAGGACTCCGTTGCCGATCCCTCTACGACATTGTCTCTAGGTGTGAACCCGTACGAGACGATGTCGTTGCCGATGAATACACCGAGATACATACCCGGGCCAAGCCAGTATTCCCAGACGGGCGGGCTTTGTCCCCAGCGCTTCCGGACCAGCTTGTCTTGCATTGCGAGGCTCTTGTCGAATGCAGTGCGGTAGATAGACATCCCGCTTGATTTTGTGGGGATGTGTTGTCCTGCGATCAAGATCTGTGAGGATGATTTAAGACCGTCAGCTGCAACGACTATATCTGCCACTCTGGCTATCTCGATGTTCCTGGCTGCTTCTATTATTACACCACCCTTTCCGGCGTTTGCATCTTCAAAGTATTCTTTCACCGTTTTCCCGTATTCGACGCGGAGCCCGCATCTCGCGACCTGACGCAGGAGCATCCGGTAGAATTTCCGGCGGATTTGTGCCGGGGCAACGTAGGGGCTCTTACGGGCTGCGAGGTACTCTGCGTCGTTGAATGAGGGGACGGTTGGGCCGTAGATGTGCCGCCCATTATGGGTTTCGTAGCTGACCGCGGCGTGGATCTGATCTTGTTCCAGGTCTTGGAGCATGTCGGGCCAGTAATGGAGGATCGATATGGCGGAGGGTTGTATAACGATGATGTCTCCTATACGCTATGCATGTCAGTCGGTGGACTCCGAGCCTCTACCTATGGAGACGGGTAAATAGCTCTAGGGAGTTAAAGAGTACCGGAATAAACAGGCCCCTTACTTCGCTCTAGAATCCCCACGACATCATGGCCCTTTCTCCAGCACTCTAACGCGGTCATGAGTCCTGCCATGCCGGCGCCGACAATCAGGACTGTGATTCCAGTTGAGGGGCGTCGGGTTGGAAGATGTGAGGCATGGACGGCGTTATACGTGCCATTGTTTTCGATTGTCTTTGCCCAGCGATCCGGGCCAAACTCGTGCTTGTCGCTGGCAATGCTGCATGGGAACTGTGCCATTTAGCCCCAGGGTCTTGCCGATGCAATCAAGACCGAAGTCCAGGATATCGTGTGGTGAGCAGCGCTGAGAAATGCAGAAAAATGGTTTTAAGACTACCATATCAATATCAGGAGTGGGACGGAAGCAAAAGAGAGATAAAAGTGCCAGTGCGTATCTATAATTCAGGTTGGTGTAGTACTGGTGCAATTACGTAGATATATTAAGCGAAAGAGCACTGTCGGGGATCGCAGGCCGAGTCTCGAGGAACGAGAGTTTCCAAACCGACTAGTAACTCAATGGCTTTAGTTGTTGGTCTACGGCCTCTCCCATAGTTCAGGTCGCAGTTGAGCAGGTTTTAGATGGCCCGAGAAAATTGAACGCGTATGCGATTCAAACCTGACATAGTTTGGCTTTCAGCTCATTTCAGTGGACAGCCCAAAGTTCCTCGATCAATACGGGAGGCAGCTTGCCTGCAAATGCAGAGGCGAAGCTGAGTGATGGAGATGTTCAGCAACACCGCTATCCTTTCCTAGACCAAGAGATGCTTAATGACCCGATCTTTAATTCCCCGTCGCTGTCGGGTCGTCCATGCTCGGGCCATTTCCCACTTTATAGAGCTCCTGCCTCCCTTACGAACCATGCTCAACAATATTGCCGATTCCAGCGCATCAGCAAAGTCATTCATTAGCTTCAATTGATTCAGAACCCAGAATGTCTGCCCCCGAAACCAACTTCGTCGCCCCCGAGGACCGTGTCCTATGCCTCACCATCCTGGGCTACCGCAAACCCGGCATGAGCGAGGAAGCCTACCGCAAACACATGATGGAGCACTCTGCCCCTTTGACATGGGATTTAATGGTGAAATATGGGATTCTAAGATGGACGGTGGTATGTCCATCTCCGCTGTGCCATATACCCAGGCGTGCTGACAGAAGAGTAAAGATTCACAACCCCACCGAAACCCGCGAGCTGATGTACGAGATCATGGACCCGCAAATGGCGAATATCGCCGACTACGACTGTTTCAGCCAGGTCGTGTTTCGGAACTTCGACGACTACAAGAGGATCAAGGATGACCCGTGGTATAAGGAGCATTTGGTGGGCGATCATGAGAACTTCGCCGATACCAAGAGAAGCAAGTACGTTGGATCCTTTAAGGACATATTCCCAGTATAAGTTGAGCAAGGCTGATATGTGCAGAATGACAATTGGCTGGATCTCACAGTATGTTGACCGGGGCGTTGTCACCCATGGGTTTGAGGGCTTTCCGCCGCCAAAGAAGTGATTGCTCCATGCTTCCTCGCTGTTGATCCTGATGAGGCGGCAAGATATTGCTGGTGAGGTGTACCTAGGTAAGGAGGAGTGGAGTCAATGTGCAAGACATATTCAATCAAAAACTTACGCAAAAGCCGAAGCTTTCATGGTGTCGGTGGCGTCAATGTAGACATGGCTATTCTGGAGGTGGCCAGAGGGTATTTGGTTCAATGAGGCTGGATACATTTGATGAATCAATTGTCTTCGTTGAGTTCTAGAGCTTACTATATATAAGGCTCGCAGTCAGGGCTCGAGGGCGACTGGCTCTCGTGAGGTACTAGAGAGACAGGAAATAGTCACCATGAATACGAAGCCCCAAGGTCAATTTAAAATCTTTCCTCGATACTCTCAGGCCTAAGACTTGTCTTATATACTGAGGCGTTCACTCCGAATCCTCCGGAATCTCCAGCTCGAGCCCCAAGTCAGGCACACCCCCAGCAATTTCCTTGAACCAATCCACCTCACAGACCTCATCATACCACCTACACAGCGTCTGGAACCTATCCTCCATTGTCTTTCTAAACGCTGCAAACGCCCCCATAAGCAGACTGGTCGTGAAAAAGTCGGCTATCGTCACCGTGTCACCGACCAGAAACCTGCTTGTCTTGAGGTGTTCGTCGATATACTTGCATCGCTGCAGCATCGCACGTAGCGAGTCCTCATCGTCTTGCCTGATTATCTGCCGCCGCCCGATGCGCGGAAGGAATACGCCTCCTACTGCCGGGAAGAGATCGCTGTTTGCGAAGGACATCCATTGGAGGATCTTGAGGGAATCATTCTGGCTACTGCCGAGGAGAGCGGAGGATCGTTTGTTTGGAGCTTGGGATGCAACTGCGAGCATGGTATGGTTAACACTCCTCTTGCTGGTTGGGATCAGGACTGGAAGCGTACAATACAGCGTCAACGGAATGCATTCCGAGAGCACGAGTCCATCAGCCCCTACAAAGGTTGGGACCTGGCCGAGCGGGTTGTACTTGCGAAGCTCTGCAAACGCTTGTTCGTTCTTCTTCTCTGCGTAAACGATGTCTATGTCGAGGTTGTTGAGTTTCGCGAGGGCGAGGAGGGTCGTGGAGCGAGGGGTTGGCTGGAATGATCAGGGTTATTGCTCTTGTCTATTCTGTGAAGGGCGTACATTGTGGGTGTAAAGAGTTCCAAACGACATTTTGCTCGTCTGGCTAGGCCTATTCTACAATGATAATGCAGGTGGCCATGGGGAAGTCGGCAACTTTATCTACTTTGTTGCACCGGGGGCAACTCTTAGAAGGCCCCGATACGTGGGATGGAATCCGAGGCCTCGAGCGCCGGGGATGGTGTCCCGGTTTCACTGCAGAGTCTGTGAACAGGTAAGAACCTGGGCTTCGTATCTCACAGGTGAGACAGCATTTAATTCTAAATACGATCATGAGAATACGGTATACCAGTCATAACGCATACGGCGGCCCTTATAAGCATCAATCATTCTATACAGACAATCAACCCTACCTAACCTCTTCATGACCAGATAATCAAAATGCCAACAGCCTCCTACGCCGTCCTCGGAGCAACCGGCAATACAGGCAGCGCCTTGGTCCAAAACCTGCTGCGCTCACCAGTTTCTCACATCAACGCCTACTGCCGGAACAAGCTCAAGCTCCTGCGTCTCCTTCCTGAGCTCTCCGAGGCCCAAAATGTGACTGTATACGAAGGCTCCATAATCGAGCTCTCCTTGATCACCGCATGCATCCGCAATACCCACGCTGTATTCCTAGCCGTAACATCGAACGACAACATCCCCGGTTGCCGACTGAGCCAGGACTCCGTACAGACGGTTCTGAGCGCCCTACAGCAAATCCGAACTGAAGACGCAATGGCAAGAATGCCAAAACTCGTGCTCCTCTCTTCTGCAACACTCGACTCCCATCTTTCCCACGCAATGCCCTCATGGTTCCTCCCCATCATGAAAACAGCCGCGAGCAACGTATACACCGACCTTATTAAAGCCGAGCAGATGCTGCGCGCAAACGAGAGCTGGGTAACGAGTATTTTCATCAAGCCGGCTGGTCTGAGCGTTGACGTCCAGCGCGGCCATAGGTTGACCTTTGACGAGCAGGAGTCGTTCATCTCGTATTTGGATTTGGCGGCGGCGATGCTGGAGGCGGCGGATGAGACTGATGGCAGGTATGATGGGCGCAATGTCTCGGTCGTCAATACGGGTGGCAAGGCCAGGTTTCCGTTGGGCACGCCGATATGTATTGTGGTGGGACTGCTGAGGCATTTCTTTCCTGGCTTGCATGAGTATCTGCCAACGACGGGGCCTGCTTTAGTGTAGTAGACTGGCAGATCGTGTTACCATAATAGTTGATAAGACAATGATATGAAGGCCCGGCCTTGTCTCGGGATAAGGTTCACGAGGGATAGTCACAAACCATCAATAATCAGCTTTCCGTAAGTACAATGTACTTTACGGAAACTCTGTAGTATATATCCCTGGAAATGGCCAGGTGCCAGCTGCCATAAAACTCAGCATCAACCACCTCCAGACAAGCCAAGTCAACCGTGCAAGCAAGAATCCAAACTCCACAATGTCGTCCTCAATCAACATCATTCCCACAAAGCTAGGTCAAAACATCTACGCCCAGGGTCCCTCACCTCAGGCACTCTCCTTGACGAACCGCCTGCTGCAGGAGAACCACGACACGCTGCACATCTTTTTCCGCGACCTCAACGGCCACAACCACCTGGCCCATAACCTTCTGACCAGGCTTGTTCTCGGTGCAACTCCAGAGCAACTGCAAGCTGCCTACGACGATGACCTGCCAACTCAGCGCGCCATGCCGCCTCTCGACCCTGTGATCGTCGACAAGCTCTCGGATAAGAGCTACTTCGAGTCCCAGATCACAAAGACGAGCCAGTATACCAATTTTCTGCGCTTCTTCGAGAAGGAAATATTCCGTCAGGGCTCGTGGAAAGACGCCGTGAACGAGTATGTCTTCTCCCGCTCGCCTATCGCAAAGAAAATCCTGCCTCTCATGTACGACGGGGCCTACCATCCCATCATCCATCTTGGCCTTGGAGTCGAGTTCGAACAACCAGGTGTTATCGCCGAGGCATTGGCGCAAGCTGCAGCGCATGACTCGTTCGGGACGGACTATTTCTTCCTCGAGGTTGAAAAGCGAGCGGCCGAACAAAATGGAGAAGGCGAGTCTCTAGTGAACTTGCTGCAGAGGATTAGACATACTCCAAAGCTCGTTGAAGCCGGACGCGTCCAGGGTCTCATCGGGACCATGAAGATGAAAAGTTCTATCCTCATCAATGTAGCCGACGAGATTATCGACATTACCTCGCGGTTCAAAGTCACCAAGAAGAACTTGGAGGAGAAGACTGCGGAGATGCTGAATCTCTGCGCTTATATGGCAGGCGCCGCGCAAAGAATCAAGGATAGCTGCCAGCCCAAGATCGACTTTTTCTTCATGCATTGCGTGACCAGCAGTCTGTTTTTCTCAGTGCTCATCCGCCAGGATTGGATCGCTATGCAGGATAAAGTCCGGCTTGTCGAGTGGAAAGGACGGCTTGATTTGATGTGGTATGCTGTTTGTGGTGCTCCAGATCTTGACATTGAGTTCGTTAGAGGATACAAGGGGGAGAAGACTGGGGATATGAGCTGGGAGGAGTTGTTCCGGGTAGTCAATCAGCAGCATGATGATGGACATGTGGCCAAGGTTGTGAGGGCGTTGAAGAATGGGGAGGAGATTTGCGGCCGGTTTGAGAATCAAGATGAGTTCTTGGTCAAGGGAGACATGTGGTTGAAGATTGCGAAGATGGCGTATGAGACCACGATTGAGACCAGTATGCAGAATCGATGGGTGCTGATGGCGGGCCTGGAGGGGGCCTGGAAGGAATTCGAGGTGTAATGTCGAGTATTCTGACTGTGTAAGAGAGCTATAGACGGAGTCAATGGTATCTCAATAGCCAGCTTGTGGAAATAGTTGCAACTTGGAACTTTATCCCTCTGCTGCCGACACTTATTCAGTCATCGTTATTCCATTTTTCTCCCCTCAAGCTGGGAAAAGCAGACGGGGAATAGTGCACTTTCATCAGGAACTATGATTCTTTGATCTTACTTTGAGAACTTCCACTTCGATAACCTGATACCTGCAGTCAACTGTTTCCAGTTCTTCTGGTGAGCCCAAGCACTTCCTGTGCCTGTGACGTCATACGCTACTCCCAGCTTGGCTTAGCTTGCAAATTCTCCACGCTAACCGACTCCAGTTAGACTTCCACTACTGCCGGGATAACAGACACCCCACGTGACGGCATTCTTTTCAGCTTCAAGCCCTACAAGCGCGCCCTACCCCTAAGCCCTCATTGCTGATCTTGGAAACTTCATCCCCATGTCAGCGCCAACTCCTCCCATAGTGCCTGATGCCGGCGCATCAGAGGCCCCTACTGAAGCCCCGGGTGTATCCGACCATCCTGCCTCCCCAGTGCTTAAGGAGGAGAGTCATCATGGTAAGCCACCTCGCCGCATTCACTGCCTGGTCCGCGACAGCAACACCACCCATGTCAAACACTCGACTCAATGGCTGACTTCGTTGTCTTAGAACTCCCTAAGCTGTTCCATTCCCTTGAAGATGACTCGCTCTCCCCGCGCGCGTCGAAAAAGCGCCGTCTCGACGAACCGGAAGATCCCATAACGGCAACTGCAAACACACCGGTCCCGCAATCTCAAGAACAACCCCAAGAGCAAACGCAGCCTCAGCCTCAGCCGCAATCACAGCCTGAGCCTGAGCCTGAGCCTCAGCAACATGAACACCAACTGCCCCCGATCCAGCATCAGCACCATCATCTCCTTCCCGGAGCTGGTGATCAGATTGAAGAGGAATTGGCGTCGGCGCTCGCCGCGGGGGTCGTTGATTCGGTGGAACCTACAGACAGCAAACCCGGTCAGCTCGAGATGGACGGAAGCCCGGTGCAGGACGGAAGCCCGGTGCAGGAACAAAGCACAAACATCAATTCTGATGTCGCTACTGTTATCTCGAATATCATGAATCATGCCGAGCGTGTGGAGGAACAATGCGCTATGGGGCCGCAGCAGCTGCCGGATTTCGGTCAGGGCGCCCCCAAGGGGATGGTTTTCGTCAAGGCCAACTCACATCTGAAGACTCAGAGTCTTCCCATCCTTGAGAACCTGGTGAGTCTAGTCTACTCTTCGCACGCAGCTGATTCAACTAGCTAATTTCCAGTCTTCGCAAATTTTGTCGCTGCTGGCCAAGTCCACGTACCAAGATATCACCTCCTTTGTAGCCGAGCCGGAATCCGAGAATGGTCAGGCGTACGCTACTATGCGTTCGCTGTTTGACCACACTAAAAAAGTGTACTCAACCAAGAAGTCGTTCCTGTCACCAACTGAACTCGAGCTTACTGAGCCTTCGCAAGTTGATATTATTCGGAAGGCGAACCTAGCTTCGTTTGTTTCAAGCATCTTTGGCACCCAGGAGATTGGCTTTTCTGAGCTGAATGATAACTTTCTTGATGTCTTTGTACCCGAAGGCTCACGGCTCCTTAAACAGCAGGGCGCTTTGTTTCTTGAGATGAAGACCCAGGCATTTATCGCGTCGTTAAATAACACCGAGCGTACCCGCACTGAATTGCTCTATAACTTCTTCCCCGACAACCTTGAGCAGCAGTTGCTTGACAGACGACCTGGGACTCGCCAGCTGGCTCCGAGCGAAACCGACTTTGTTAACCGCGCCGGCTCACGTCGCGAAATTCTGCTTACTGATATTAATAACGAGGACGCTATGAAAGCTCTCCCAGATAAATACCACTGGGAGGACTTCCTCCGGGATCTCAGCTCGTACATCACGAAGAACATTGATGCCATCAACAACCAGCAGGTTAGACTCTACCCACCCATGCTATACCCTACTAATCAGACTGCTAATACGGATTAGTCGAAGAAGGTCACAAAGGGACGACAACCATCTTCTTCAAATGGTGACTCTGAGCCGCCAAGTGGTGCGCCCCTTCAAAGCCAGTTTCCTGTCGCTACCCAGGCGCCAGAGGTCCCGGTTGACAAGAACATGCACGGTGATCTGGTCGCGCGTGCTGCCCGAGCTGCGCAGATTGCGCTGCAAGGCCATGGTTTGAGACGCTCGCAGCAGCAGCAACAACAGCAACAGCAGCAGCAACAACAGGCCCAGCAGCAAGCGCAACAGCAGGCGCAACAGCAGGCCCAGCAGCAGCAGCAGCAGCAGCAATATCAACAGCAGCAACAGGCTCAACAAGCTCAACAACAGCAGCAACAGGCCCAGCAACACCAGCCACCTCAGCAAGGCCTCCAAATTCTGCAAGGCTATACCCCCGCACAACAACAACCATACCACCAAGGCAGTCCGGCTCCTTCGGGGTACCAACCGCCTCAAACTTATAGCTTCCAGCAAAGCCCAATGCAGGCGAATTTTCAGCAGTACAACCACCCCTCACCGTCGCCGATTCCCGGCCGACCGAACTCGTCTACCGCCAATCACGGCTATATGCCTGGCATCCCCCACTACTCTCAATCCCAACCCACTCAGGTCCTCTATGAGCGCGCGCGGATGGCTGCATCCGCCAAATCTTCCCCCAGCAGCCGCAAATCTGGCCTTCCCAGCCAACGCCGCCCGTGGACAACAGAGGAAGAAAACGCTCTTATGGCCGGTCTTGACCGCGTTAAGGGTCCTCACTGGAGTCAAATCCTTGCCATGTTTGGCCCAGGCGGTACTATTAGCGAAGCCCTTAAAGACCGAAATCAGGTGCAACTTAAAGATAAGGCGCGAAATCTGAAGCTCTTTTTCCTTAAGAGTGGGATCGAAGTTCCCTACTACTTGAAATTTGTTACTGGAGAACTGAAAACACGTGCTCCCGCGCAGGCTGCGAAGCGTGAGGCCCGCGAGCGCCAGAAGAAGCAGGGCGAGGAGGACAAGGCGCATGTTGAGGGAATCAAGGGCATGATGGCTCTAGCGGGGGCGCATCCGCAGCAGGTTGGCCACCCTCATCCTCATGGAGTGCCCCATCCCCATGGGCATGAGAGCATGTCTGCGTCGCCAATGCCGCCGGATCCAAACTTCGATCAGACAGCGGAGCAGAATCTCATGCAGACACTGGGCAAGGAGGTGCATGGGGAGTCCTTCGGTCAGCCTGGACAGCCTGGGCATCCGGGGCATCATCCAGACAACATGCATTTGGGCCAGTGAGTGGCAACAAATGGTGTAAAACTTGGTTTGTAACAATATAATCATCTAAGCGTGTATTTTATCGTCTTCTATTTCAAGCTCTGCATGCATCCTGTACTTCAAAATGTACTTTAGCCATACTCCAGCATACTCTGTACTTGTTGTAGGAAAAGTGGGTCCGGAACCGCCTCAAAGCAGCTGGAGCCTGGTCACCTAAATTCGCTCTCTTCAATGTCCTCTTGCTTTCAATAAACCTCTTATCTGCCAATCACTGCACCAAACGCGCGCACAGTGCATTGCATTGTTGAATTGATTGTCTAGCCTAGTCTAGTTCGAGTCACACCCCTGCCCGCCAACACCGCCAACTCACCTTACTTCCCTTCCCTCACCATGTCCGACACCAAACCATCCTCATCCCTACCACCCTCGCAACCTCACCCTCCAAATTCTCAACCCTCAAACTCCGACGCGACCGTCGTTCCGAAAATCGAACCTTCAGACAACACCGCCTTAGACACCTCCATCGAGCAAGAAGGCGCCATGGCCGGACCCAACGAGAACTCCGCCGCCGCCGCAAGCGCGAACACAGAAGCCACCGCTGGTGCTGGAGCTGGAGCAGTCGCTGGCGCAGGCGCCGGCGAAGAAGAGATCGGGAACCCCGTGCAAGCGCCGACGTCCGTTGACGCCGCCGCGACATCAAAAAAGGAGACGTCGCTGCGCGAGTTCTTGGGGAAGATGGATGACTATGCGCCTATTGTACGTCTTTGCTTTTTACTTCCTACTTATACTCCCTCCCTCTCTCTCTCCCTCCAAAATACAGATATGTTAACGAACTCTCAGATCCCCGACGCCGTAACATCCCACTACCTCACGCTCGCCGGCCTCCCACCACCCGGCCACGGCCCCAACCAAACCCCGCCACACCTCGCACGGCTCCTGGCCCTCGCAACGCAAAAGTTCATCGCCGACATCGCGGCCGACTCGTACCAGTACGCGCGCATCCGGGCCTCGAATTCCTCGTCCGCGAGTAACCCCATGGGCAGTCTGAATGCGGCCTCGGGGCTGGGTGTTCCTGGCGCTGGGGGCGCGGGCGCTGCTGGTGCGGCTGGTGCAGGAGGTGGTGCTGGGGATGCTGGGAAGGGAGGGAATAAGGCGGGTACGCATTTGGGGATTCAGAGGCCCGGTTTTGGGGGTGGTGGGTCTGGGGGGAGTGGGCAGGGGCGGACGGTACTTACGATGGAGGACTTGGGGATGGCGGTATCGGAGTATGGGGTTAGTGTTAAGAGGGGGGAGTTCTATCGGTGATTTAATCGTGATGTGCGTTCCAGTGGTCTGGTCTGCGGGCTGGCTGGGGGTTTCTTTTCTTTTGTTTTCTGGATATGGAATGGCGTTTTGAGGGGACTCAAAGAAATCACGGCGTTTTGGGGTAATGATTTATAGGTAATCTCAAAGTCGAGGTCCATCATTGAATGAGTGACATATGCAAGCTGTCGACCATACTTCCGAGTTGCCAGAAAGTTCCTACCCAACTACAGAATGTCATCGGGCGCTGTAGAATTGACCGCAACGCTGAAGCTAGCAGTCAATCGAAACCGGCAGGACCCAAGTACAAAATCTACGACCAGGTAATTCAAGAAGCAGTCTCAGAGACCGCAAACACACCGTGTTATTCGCACCAAATCAGGTCCCATAAATAGCATGTATTGATACAGCCCGCCGAATAGATATTGATATTTATACACACTCTCTGTGGGGCATTTAGAGAGACGAGAAGTCGAAGAAAGCGCTGAAAAGAAATCCAAACAAAACAAGACACCAGGATAACCGATGCAATCCAAACCGGCCCGATCACCTGTTCTTCGAGTGCTTGTATGAGAACTTCTTTCGCGTCCTATAGCAAATCCAGTCAGCAACCATCGAAACTCATAATGACCAAATACCACGTCTTCCATCCGCAAAGCACGGCACGAAGCAAAGCACCGAGCCAGTCCGGCCAGCCAAGGCATATCCGAACCGGCCATCCCAACCGAGCGCAGAAAGAGATGCAAAAGATAGGTAGGTAGGCAGGCAGAACATACGGCGCAAACTCCCCGAGCTTCCGACCAACCATCTCATCCGTAATCAGCACATCCTGGTACGTCTTGCCCGTGTGCACGGAGAACCGCAAGCCGACGAAATTCGGCAGGATCGTCGCGGACCGTTTCTGCGTCTTGATTGGGGGTGTTCCGGGCGGCGGGGGGAGTTGGCGGGGGAGGGGGAGGCTGTAGGTTCATGCCGTGTTAGCATTGTTTTGTCCGAGGAGAATAATAATGTATTGTTTCGTGGATGCGGCTGCCTGGGTTGGTTGTTCGGAGTCGGGATACGTACGGGACGATGTTCGGGCCTAAATTGGAGGGGTTTATTAGTCTTGAAGTTGGTCATTTTGATACGGTTTAGGAATATCAGACGTACCCTTCCACACTGAGCGGCCTAGCAGGACTCTTGTAGCGTGCATTTTGGCAGTTGCTGGAGTTGTCTGGCGTCCGTCGGTTTGATTGCGGGTTGCGATAAAATGTTGCGGAGCGGATGTTGTACTTATGTAATTATTGTGCCTCAGGCTGCAACTCTATACTGGGGTGCAACATGGCTGCAGTATACTTTTCGAGATTACTTTAAGTAATGCTGCTTTCTACGTTAGTATATTGAGCCTTCATAATCCTGGAGTCTCTGTAAGGGTTGCTTAGCTCATGGTGGTGAGCATTACCTCGATTTGCAAGTTCGCCTACGGAACAGCGCTATATAGATCGGCCCTGAGCCTAGCCATTGAGGAACTATCAGGTTCAATTTTTGCCATGTTGAGTTTAATAGTAACAGTTGCAAGGCAGTAGGCTCGTTAAAAGTTTGGCATACCTATTTTAATATCCAATTTATCCCAACTTGTGTCGTTTACATCAAAACTCTATATCAATGTCTACTATCCCATCTAACAATCTAAACATCAACCGCAAACTTAGACCATCCCCTAATAACATGTCCGAACTTCCAGAATACGTAAGGTAGCGGTGTCATTGCTACGCTGATACACGCCAGAATCGTCAACGTGTACTGGACGCCCATATTCGAGTAGAACGGGATCCCGACAACAGTCATGCCTCCGGCTGCGCAATACCGAGAGACCGTCATGAATCCCAGCGCAGACGCAGCGTAGGCATCGTACGAATCAATGACGTACATGTAGCTTGATATGAAGACGGTAATTGTTCCGAAGCCGAAGACGGCGGAGGCAATGATGGGAGACCAGATTGAGATGGATTTCTAGCGAACTTGTTAATACGTGCGGCAAGAGATGACGTGTTGACTGTACTCACGTAGTCGGTCCAACCCATCCAGAAGAGCCCGATTGGGATGAATGGCGCCCCGAGCATTGCGAACCAGAGCCTGTTTTCAGGTCTCGTTGGGTGGGACTTCTTGGTGCTTTCATCGTCCGAGCTTGTATTCTCGTTCTCAGTGGTGTCGCCGGATGAAGCTTCCATCATTGGAGAAGCGCTGGCAGCAGCGAACTCCTTTTTTGTCCATACGTAGACGACTGGCACCCACAGGGAGGCCAGTATAATACCCACATACATCGCAATCCAGACAATATTAGTGATCCCCTGGCTGACCCCGTGGACCTGCTGGAAGATGTACGGGTAACCATCGAAGAAGGTGAAGAGCACGATGTAGATGACTGTCATATAGAGAGCGATAAATAGAATGATCGGCTCGTGCACGGTAAGCGTGAACTGGCGTATACAAGCATTTGTGATACGGATACGCGAGAAGAGCGCAATCTTTTCCATGTCCATTTCAGAACGGTATCGCGGGTCGCCGGTGAGTTTGCGGTAGTGCTTTGCTTTCCATTTCAGCAATAAAGGGCCGTACGTTTCCGGTTGAAACAGGACGATCAGTGCCATAACAAGGCCAGACATAATCAGCATAATCCAGTTCGTCCATCGCCATGAAAGCGTGCCCTGACCCATGTAGGAGGCTATAACTGGTCCCAGGACAGGGCCGCCAAAGGATGTGATAGCGTATAGCGGGAACGTGAGCGTTTTCTCCAGTGGGTTCCAGAGGTCAGCGATTGTGCCACCGGCGCAGGTAAGAGGTGGGCAGCCGAAAACACCGGCGAGGAAACGGAAAGCCAGTTGCGCGCCAATGTTAGGTGCAAGGCCACTAGCCATGATAAAGATCATGAAGAGCGTAAGTGAGCCGAGATAGACTGCATTGCGGCCCAAGATCTCTGACAATGGCCCAGACACGAGAGAGCCTGCTGCGAAGCCAAGGAGGTATATCCCAGTTGCTAGCGAAGCAACTACTTCACTAACACCAAATGCTGCGCTGTTCTGAGGAAGGACAGCTGACTCTATCGACGAAGCCGCACCAACAGCGAATCCCAGCGCTGATACTATCAGGGTAGCAGTTATGCGTGTCGCCAGAGTGTAATTGCGCGGATCTGCAGGGTCCTTATGGTGGTCCCAACCGACCACAAAAACAGTACTTGGGGCCCCATTAGCGTCGGTAATCTCGTGCTGCTTGACGCCCGGTGGGAGAGACAGCGGTCGCAACCTCGATGGCTTCTCGTCAACTACCTCATTGTTCTGATTCGGGGCAGTGAGGCTTTTGCTCCGTCGCTGTGCGTTTGAAGTCCATTCTGGATGCTCGGAAAGCTGTTTGCGAACAGCCTGGCCGATGCGGCGGTATTGGAGGTAGGACTGCATGGTGGTGTCAGCTGCTAGCCATGACTCTGATTTAAGACCTGGAGACGAGGGGGAGGCAGCGTTTTCATACCTGAGGTCGGAGACCGTGTTCTCGCCAATTGATTGATAATCCCTAGTTCCATGGGATTGCAATGCCTTATCAACCCCGATTAAAGTGGGCTGACTCGGGCATAACGTATGGATCGGTCCGTCTAGAATAGTCTCCGCGTTCGATATTGGAGTACGGACTACGGAGTAGTCAGCGAGATCTGGAGTAAGATACGCTAGACGTGACGGCAGTCTTGATCTTCAAGACCGTGGGATGTGACCCGGAGAGGATTTCCTCTCGGGATCAGTTTCGATGCCTTCATGAATTGAGAGCTTGAATGATGATAACAGTGACCTCGGTGGTCGAGGAAGGTTTCCCCGAAGTGATAAACCCTGACAAAGGAGCTGTCAAATGTGGTAACCAGGAACCTTGCCCGGTGCAAGTGGATCTCCCCAGCCTTACCGGTATCTAGCGTACCTACTCCGTACAGTATGCATAGAGGCTTAGCGTGACCTCCATCTTACAGTGTCGGATTTCGGAATTCCTCGAATTCCGCCATAGACGGTATAAGAAGAGTGGTGTTGAGATTGACAAAATACCAGTGTTCAGAAGGTGCTAGCCATCTGTCGTTCAACAAACGTCCTCACGTCCTCAGCAATATCATAGTTGATCACTCTTTGAGTGAAGCGCGACATCAACTTCGGGAAGCATCCTATAGATGTCAGTCAGGTTTACATCAATTGTGAGATTTACGTACCAGCAATCCACAGACCACAATACATCATATACTCAGTTAGGAACCCCATATCACGCTTGTTACTCTGCATGCGCTGTGCGTTTTCCAGGATTCTCCGCACACGTGGGTAGCGAATCGCCTCGTATCGTCTGGCAGCCGTCGTGATAGCCGCTTTCAATTTCAGGGTATCAGCAGAGCCTGTCGAATACACGCCTTGAAGAGCGTGGCCAAGCAGCATCGCTAATGCCTCAACATCTTCCAAGGCCTGCGAAGAGCCTTGTCCAGATGTAGATGGGAGAGCATGCGCTGCATCTCCCACTAGGACAACGCCGTCGCTCTCCCATCTTGGAAGCTGGGAGGAAGTCCATGTTGGGTACATGCTGCTAACCCTAAGTGAGAGCAGGATTTTCGCAATGACCGGGTCCCTCCAATGCGCATGTCTCTCGCGCAGTTGTTTCACGACGGTGTCCATGTCCAGGTTTTTAGGGTCGGGGCAACTGTCTACGGCGTACGTTGACCACCATGCGAGGGTCTGACCTGCCTCCGAGACGTGGTATGGAGAGTCGCGATCCGGTGCAGATAAACTGCTGTTCGAGAAGAAGTACCCAAAGAATCCATTGCCGCCGAAGACCAAGCTCATTGATCCCTTTTCGACGAGGCCCTGCACTTCGTCCGCAGAGATAAATCCTCCGACTCCGACAAGGCCCCTGGAATATCAGTAAATTTCAACTCATATAAAGCCCTCACTCACTGGTATTCGGGTCTGCATATTTCCTGCCCCAGGAACAACGCCGATTTCGTTATCCCTTTCAATCCATCTGCACCAATGACCAAATCAGCGTCGACAGACGAACTCTCATCCGCAAAGTAAACCATGTTCCTTCCATCTTGGTTCGCAACAACCCTCGACACACGCTTCGTCTGTATATCGCGATCAGGAATCCTTCGCCGCAAGCTACTCCATAATGAGTGCCGGCTAATCCCAAGTAGATGCATTCGTTGCCCTTCCATATCTGGGTCAGGATCCGCAGTAGAATCCATTCTGAGGAGTAATCTTCCATTTTTCGATTTCAAATCCTGGTGCGCAATAACGTACCCCTCACGAACAACGTCACGGAGTATGTCCTCATCCAAGCGCTTCAAGACCCTAAGACCATTAGGGAAGACGCCGAGTCCGCCGCCGACGACTAGGGATGATGAATGAGTTTGACCGTCGCGGCATTCGTTTGTTGTGCTGATATCTGTTTCGTAAGCTTCGTATATGGTTATCTCGTGCCGAGACGGTGGAGTGAGCTGAGGGAGATGCCTTTTGAGTTGCAGGTATGCTGTGCAGCCTGAGATGCCACCTCCAATTATGATGACCTTCATAGTGCTTCGCTATCTAGTCGCCAAGAACGCAGCACAATGATAGACTCGGTGCCTTATGAGTGCCGCTCGGAGTAGGGGCTTGTTTTCGCGTAGATGGGCCAAAACACTTGAGGCGGTTGCTCGCAGGAGTAGACTGAGAGGCGGAACCTAGTTGAGATTGAGAATACACGACCTGACAGTCTAGTCGTCAATCTCTAGCCAAAGAAGGCAAAGACCTGTTTGTCTTTCTCGCTCGGGGAGATTGAACTGGGATGGATGAGAGGGGATTTGCGCTGCCTGGGTTGCTCGTGACCTCGTATCCCAAAGTCTCCTCTGGGCACGAGAAAGCGTCGCGAGAACCGAAAACATGGTCGGATGTGGCATCTTCGAATGTGCAGTATAGTTTCTTGGTTATTTAATGATGAGGTTTGTGTTATCGACTCCAAAAACCAAGGGCTATGCTTGAGTGGTTTGTTCTAAGCTAAGGTAAATTTCCGATACAATAGAGCGGTTCTGCGATGTCGCCAGCGACTACAAACAAGAAGCCGTTTATAACCATACAATCGGATAGGCGGTGTTACATCTAGCTCGCCGCCAGTTCCTCGAAGATGCGAGCCAAATTTCGCACTCCTGTTAGGACATTCTCGTCCGGCCCCTGACCAGGGGTCCAACTGGCATGGGCAAAGTCGATCAGGCGAAGGTCATGTACTTTGGGTCCCTCTTCTTCATCCTCTTCATCCTCAATGTCGCCAAGTTGGGTAGTTTGAGGGTCAATGGTTATGTTTATGGTCCCATTTTCACCAGCCGGGAGATTGGCTATATCTTGAAGCTCGAAGCCCTCAAAGTCATCCTCGTCCTCATCTTCCTGGTCTGACTCCTGTGCAGGAGCTTCTTTTGCCCTTTTTTCTTCCTTCAAGGCAAGCTCCATTGCTTCTGGGTCCCCCTCGTAGATAATCAGTACGCTCGAGGAGTACATGCGGCTCTCTTCAGATTCGAGGACTTGTTGTACGCGCCTCAGCCCGTCCGCCAGCCTAGCGGCTATCACTTTGGAGCGATCAGTTCCAGCGGCTTTTGCGCCCGCCAGGTACGTCTCCAGCCCACTCTTCACGTTCTCGGCGGTAAATGACCGCCCGTACCACTTGTCGTACCGTTTATAGCCGTCCATCTCAGTGACTTCACCTTTGGCGCCTCCAGACTGTTGGTACCGTGTAATGTATGGGTTGGTCTTGCTCCCCGCATCGGCCTCGCCGTTGACACCGGTCCATACTTTCATCCCTGCGATCCGGAACCCAAGGGAGGAGCTGGTTGTCTCCTTAGACACTGCGTCCAGCTTCGCTCGCTTTGCAGGAATCGCATCATCAGCCCAGAGCCTTGCTCCGAGTTTGACGTCCAGAACATTCGGCCGCTTAAACCCAGACGCAACATTTTCCAGGACGATGGATAACCCTGTATCTAACTTCTTCCCGGAAGATGCAGACGGTGCCCATGTTACGTCGCGTGCTGGTCCACTTGTACTCGGGCCAGTTGATGTGGTGGCCTGTTGAGCAGTCTCGCTGGTCGGAGTTTCCGCGGAGGTTGAGTGATCGGAGTCAGGGATGACGATGGCTCCTTGCTGCGTAGCAGCTGCGGCAGCAAGAGCGGCAGCTGGTTGTTGCTGGCCGGCTGAGCTCAATGTCCCGATATAGATGGGGATATATTCGCGAAAGGCAGGGTGGACGGCGGTCGATTCGTAAAACGCTATCTCTTGAGCGGTGCAGGGCTTAGCGATGAAGGAACCGGAGGGCGTGCACCGAACGCCGTCACTGCCACGGAAAAAGAAATCATGGTCAGCGCTTCAAGCTCGCAAAATCCGGAGAAACTGGCAGATCAAGGCTGGACCGGAATAACAGTCGATCCAGGTGACTCTGTCGCTTGTCGTTTCATAGGGCTGAGTCACTTACTGTCCAGCCGCAGCATGGTCGAAGGCGACGAAGCTGTCATGGTCCAGCTTTTGGTTTTTGAAGCTGTCGGACCTCGAGGAGGAAGGCATAATTGGTCGCCTAGTTGTACAGGAAGTTCGGGGGGGTTCCTGGTTCGATAATAATAGGGGCGGCAGAGTAATCTGTTCGTGTCAGCTCAGAAGGTAGTCACCAAACACTCGACGGCATTCCGCAGTCGCGGCGCAATCTCAATAACAACAGTCTAGAACAGCGCTACAAGACGCTAGCAAAAGAAGGGAAAGATTTAAAGTAGAAATGAGACCGTTCAAAATGAACTTTACACAAAACAGAGAAAGCGGGAGGAAGAGGGAGGGAATTGGAGAGGAAATTGTGGGAGAAAACCGCAGGGGACAAAGGCCGCTTTTGCGACGCCCGTTTGCCTTGAGCGCAAATCCGATCAGCGCCTATCTCTTGATTCAGCTGAAAAAGTACAACTCATCCGACGCCGGCTGCTGAATCCATTAGGTATCTACATTCTTTTTCTGTCCAAGGCTGGGTTGGTGCATCCTTGGGCTTCTGTCACTGGTCACAGGTTACGTTCGGGGCGCGCCTTAATATATTCTGGGGCTTACCTCTCAGCTTCACCTCAGCTCTCAAGAACCTCTATTATTTCCATGATGTTAATCATGCTATTGAGATCGCTCTATCTGCCCGTATCGTGCATATACAGGTTACACTAAATAGCCGAGAAAGCCGAGGACACCTGGAACCTGTTTTCACCTTATCCTCTCTGCATACAGGGATCTTAGGGTATAGATGTCTCGTAGGCTTCAAGACCTCAGAGGTGACCATGCTCCGTAATCTAGAGGCAACCTAAGTGAAATGGCCAAGTCCAATAGCTTCTTGTGAAGAGTAGCTTGCATGAGGAATCCCCTGAACACCACCCTGCAGTTGACTCTCTCTGTTTGGAAGTGAATACTGCTCACCTAGTTGTTTGCACCTCAAGACTGCAGGTAGCCAACTCACTTCCCTTTCTAACTTTCCTTTCTCTATCCTCATCCCTAATTCCTCTTCCCCGTTTTCTCAACTTTACACCATTCAGTTTCGAGTCTTCATCCACTGGCATCAACCAAACACGTCCTCACCTAAACTAGCTCACCATGGAGGGCCCAACAGCGGACCAAACAGAGAACGAAGAACCTACCGTTTCTCCGGCGGCTCCCAAAAAGAAGAGAAAGAGCCGCAGGCCAAAGAGCAAGAGAGGAAAGGTACAGGGTTGTATCTTTCTACTCATAGACGTGCCGCTTACCTTCATAGAGCAAACCAACGGGCTTCGAGGAGTACTACGTCGACGCTCCCATGACGGTGGAGGAGTACGAGACCGAGCAGAGCCTATACAATGTGTAAGTCTCCTCAAGCCCTAGTAACACTGGACTTTGCTAATATCATCCCGGAAAGCTCTCGACCTATCATTCAGTAACGCGCAAAACCGTCCTCGTTATTAGTCCGGTGCTAACTTATTTCAGTCGTGTGGAGGATGCCCTCTTGCGCTTCAACAAGAACCGTCGCATTGAGTCTGATAGACTAGATGTTTTCTACAAGTACCTTAGCTATGGGGGCATTGATGTGTCCCCCAAGATGTTTGCAGGAACCGACGACCGTGGCTTGAAGGAGTTGGATAACGAGCAGATACTCTATGCAAGAGGGCTAACCGCCATCGATAAGGATCGTGCTAATTTGACTATCGATTTCAACATCGTGGTGAAAGGATATCTGTGAGACAAGCTTCTACAGCCATTCGCTACAGGTTCACTGACGAGTTGTAATAGGACTTCTTATTTCCCTTTCTACTTCAATCCCTACAACGAAGACATGATCAAGCTGGCCACCGTCACGATTCGCAGCTTCCTATCATACCTCCTCTACCATGACGTTTGCCCAGAGTACAAAGAGAATATCGAAGAGGCCCGAAAGTCCTGCGACATCGCCACCAAAGAGCTCTGGAAGAACCAACAGCTCACGGCCAGCGGACCGGGAGACTTCAACACGGCCTGTTCTATACTCTTTGGCGGGTTTGAGCACGAACTATATGTCGAGAACAGTCAGTGGAAAGATCCTGAGGACGGCAAGTGTCAAATGACCAAAGCCGTGGCGCAGAAGGTTTTGAGATTCGGGTTGACTGTTGCCGGATCGGACGACCTTGCGTCTTCTTTCCAGCAGATGTTGACTGGTGGCACTCTCGCAGCCTCGAAGATGGAGGACATTCACGGATTCGAAGTCACTGAAGTGCATCTTCTTGACGAAGAGGGATGGAAATTCTATCAAGACAAGGCCCCCGATCTTAATCCTGTCGGAATCCTGTTCGGAAGAACCTATTATGACACAAGTGAGCCAGAGTTCGATCTCTCACCCAAAGAGCGCGAGGAACGGGCCAAGAATGATAGACCGCTGCCGGAGCTTACGTTCTTCTTAGAAGAAAGCCTTTTAGCGCATTGTTACCCCGGGATGAAGATTATCACTACCGTCTGGGAGATGAACTGCGGCTTCCACTACTTCGAGGATATCATCAAAGGTTACTCCTCCATTTATACGCCGCTAGTCAATGAGCTCATGATAGGATGGAAGAAACCACGGCCTGTCTCTGCAAAGGGCGAAGATGAGGACAGTGATTCGGAGGACGGATCAGAGCAGCCAGAGCTCTAAAGCTGAATGAGTCCAGGGCCATCTAGGGTAATCATCGGTGGTATAAGGAAGATAGATTCATTAGAGATCTATCACTTATCTGCATTTTCCATGACGTATCGATCATGCCTTCAGAAGCAGTTTTCCTGTTGTCTTGCGTCCCTCTAGATCACTGTGCGCTTGAGCGACCTGATCCAGAGGATACACCTTGTGAATCTTCACCTTGAGGTCGCCGCTCTTGAGAAGATTGAACAATTCGTTGACATAGAACTCGAATTCTTCCCGAGTTTCAATATAGCCAAAGAGAGTTGGTCGGGCCACTTTGACACACTTGGGGCTCAGTTTGCTGTTTCTTAGTTAGCACAAAGAATCATTTGCATTTCAGAAAGATACGTACGGCAGTGGTAGAGGAGGAACAGGGCCACTGGCGTTTCCGAACCAGACAATAGTTCCCTTCCGCTTGACAGCTTCCAAACTTCCCTCCCATGTGTCCTTGCCAACAGAATCATAGACAACATCCACACCCCTACCGTGGGTGATTTCCTTAACTTGCTTGACCCAGTCCTTGCCCTCCTCGCTGCGATAATCAATCACATAATCGGCCCCTAAGCTCTTAACAAGCTCAACCTTCTCGGGACCGCCGGCCGTTCCGATAACAGTAGCGCCGATGCTCTTTAGAATCTGTGTCATGAGGAATCCAGCTCCACCTGCAGCGGCATGAAGCAGCACCCAATCCCCCTTTTGAACAGGGTACGTCTCTTTCGCCAGCGACAAGACCGTTAGCCCGCTCAAGAACGAACCCAGGACATCCTCATCCGAAAGCTCGTCGGGGACCTTCACCGTCTTCGCCTGCGGAACAGCAGTGTATTCCGCGTACGAACCGGTGGACAGCCAAGCCACGCGGTCGCCAACCTTGAAGTTATAAGGATTGGCACCAGGCCCGACGCCCACGACGGTGCCGACGGCCTCGCGTCCTAAGATCTCCGGTTTGGTGGAAGGGTACAGGCCCGTGCGGAAGTAAGTGTCAATGTAGTTGATGCCGATGGTCTGGTTCTTTACTAGCAGCTGACCTTCCCCTGCGGTGGGGACGGGGTGGTGGGCTCGGACTTCGAGGACTTCGGGGCCGCCGGTCTTTTCGGTGACGATGGCTTTCATGGTTGAGAGAGGGGGCATGGTGGTGTATGTGCGGCGGTATACGCGGGGTTTGGCTGGAGATGGTCGTATAGTAAGGTGGGAATGGATGGAGGAGAGTCGGGCGATGGCGCGATGAGAAGCTTGAGGGACAGGAAATGGAGTCGCTGAGGCAATGCGGGGAAGAGCTCGAGAATACCGGTACATGGAAGATGTCACGTCAGGAGGTACAACGGATTGCGTGAAGATGGTCTCTTATATCTCAGACCCGGCGTTGGATTTGTAATACTAGGCAAGAGATCTTATCCGTACTGTTCCATTGTGCTCCTACACCGTGACTTCATTCTCATTCCATTCTCTTTCACTTCCCCGCCATATCTCAGCCGAAACCTTCGAGGTCGACGCTGTACGAACACACCCGACTGAGCCAAGGCCTGTGGGCTTTGCTTCTATCCAGCGTCTCTTATCGTGTCTAGTCTTGTCTGTCTCATGCAGGATCCATAAACTAGAGCATAAGCTTTGGACATCAATCGGATGACGAACTCGGAAGATTTCCGATCTCGTCGGCAATTCCGCCCACAAGGTGCAATGGCGCATAGCCTGCATAGCTGAGTCATTACTATAGATCTAGTGTTTGACGTATGCACAAGCTGACCAAGATAGGTAAACGACACATGACTCAGTCCTGGCCCGCTGTCCCGCCAGAGCGGAGCGGTGCCCAAAACAACTCCACCATAACAATTCTCCATATCGGCAACTCATACATGCTCATGGAATCTTTATTTTGATTGTCTGTTTATCTGTTTGCTCATAGCCGCAATGAGTCAACGACGATAATAATATTTGTATGGCAACTGGACAACTCACCGTCAGCATCGCTTGAACTACGCCGTGGACGCACACATCCCAATGGGCAGCGAACGCATGGAGGCGCGGCGCCCAATACAGCCACGAGAGGACTTTGACAAAGGCTGAATGGTTGCGCACCCCTGGAGTCAGTCTGGCGCTATTGGGGCCCCTGATGTTATTGCAGTGGCAGTGGTTGCTTTCTTTTTTCTTCGCTCTCCACTTTTGTTGAGCCATTGGGCTGAGGTCCAAACTCAGGGCCATCGTTCAATAATCCTCACGCAATGCACAACAAGCATGGAGTGCATACGGAGTTTCTACAACGAGTCTCAAGGCTCCATACGGCCAGAAATATCACCCATTCTGCATTGCCGACGACTCCGCCACGATCAATGTGTTTCATCTCTTCTGGGACTGATTCGTTGCGTCTGCCGCCCAACCTGTGGAGTGAGACGCTCATAGGGCCAAAACGTTGATGGGCGCTGCCCAAGGTCCGCTCCGCCGATGGGAGCTTTATATACTTGCTTTGTCGCTCTCCCGACTCGCTCCCTTCTTCTTTCCTTGACATCCTGTATACCACCGATACCCTTGTATTAATACTTTCTTTTATTGATTAATAGCACTAGACGGCTTTGATTTGTCCTACTGTTTGCTATTCTTTGTTGGTATACGCTTCTCGACTATTGGCCCCACGGCGTTTCGACAACTGACCCCATCAACACGATACAATTTAACATGAACACTGCCTGGGACCTTACTGAAATTGACTACGTCACCGGAACTGGATAACTGATCTTTCCCCAAGATCAAAATCGGACCACTTTCCAGGACTCGTTTCTCATTGCATTGCTTTTGGTTGCCGTTGTTTCGTTATGCATTCCACTTCCTCCTTCGGAACGCCCATGCGCTGGCGCAAGCGGCCTCAACGGCCTCCTGTTCCGTTCGTCGAGGATGAAGCTGATTCCTTATCTCGGGAACTGGATGGATCATCCCATGTTGGAGAATTACCGGGGTTTGAAGGTGCCAAAGCCAGAGGCACCGTCAACCAGTTTCCTCTACTCGAAGATATTGAGGTACCTAATGTTTCCAAGCGCTGCTCTAATGTTGAGGAGAAAGCTTCACACGGATATCGTTCGTCAGGTTTTCATGCAAACCAAACCACCACGATGGACGCCAAAGGACCAAAACAGAACCCAATCCGCCGACCGGCAGGGGACACTCAGGGACCAGGAAAGCCATCTCAACGGAATCAACCCACGGCCCAGGATGTACCCATGAACCAACCTTCGAATCCGGTTTCTGAACCTCAAACAAGCTTCCCTGGTAGGGGCCAGAAGCCCACTCGTCATCCGGAGCCAGGTCCCCGGGCACCAAATGACTTGCCTGCACCGAGACCTCCACCAAGGCCGACCCCAGGTGTGGTCCAGAAGAGCCAACCGGCTCCAGTCCGCAGCACTTCACTACATCGGGGACCGGAACTGCGCAAAGCTGACTTACCGACGAGATATGCTCAGCCAGAGCCAGGTCGCAATGCTGGTGTTAGAACGAGCTCTCCGGCGAAGCACGTGCCAGATGTCACTGAAAGGAGCCACTCTGTCCCATCGCGCGCACCCTCATTGCGCCGCGCACAGGAGCAGCAGAAGTCCGTCTCGCCGACTAGATTCGTTCAGCCGGAGCCAGTCCAGCCTAGTATGAGGGCAAGCTCTCCATCAAAGCGAATGCCAGATGTAGCACAGCAACCACAGGCTGTTCCATCCCGCACTACTTCCGCGCGCCGAGGCAATGATGAGCGCGGGCCTACTTTGACTGCTATAACTCCTCGGTCGGAGCCAATCGGGGTTCCTAAGGTGCCAGCTGGTTCGTTGCCTCCGGCGGTACCAGCCGTAGTACAGACATCCCAAGCCTTCCCACCCCGACCTGCCCCGGTGCCTCAGGAAATCCAGAACAAGGCCCCGCATATTGTGCCTCATCAGCCAGTGTCAGCTCGAGAGGCTAGCGCGCGAGGACCTGCACTTCCACCCAAACAGATGCATGACACGACACGCCAAACCCAGCCTACGGTGCCACGCCCTCTCCCGACTCCTCCGGATGACGAACAGCGCAAACCCCGCCCGTCCTCAGCCTCCTATAAGCCAGAGATGGTTTTCCGGGACTCTGGCGTCAGAGTGGAAAAGATTCTACCGCGGTCGTCGCCTGATGTGCCACCAACAATCCAACGCCCTCTTTCGGAGAACGTCCAATACAAGTCGTTTGCAACTTCCATTACACCGCCTCCTGATACGCCACCGATAACGACAGCCATTCCTCTACAAAGCTTCCCTCTACGGTCCGTCCCGCTACATCCTCTGCCGAATCCCCCAGCGGAAGGACCGCGCAGCCGTCCATCACCGAGCATGAAAGAGTCGGCAAGCCTGAAGCAGACACCTGCTGTGCAGCCCTCGCCAAATGAGCTGCGTTCCGGTACGTCTGGCTATGTATCTGAATCGGCTGCCAATCGTCAAGACTCTGTTCCTCGGCCGACGAACCGCAGCCCGCCTCTCCCAATCGAAAGGGACTCGACTTCTTCACCTGGGTCAAGCGTTGCTGATAGATTAGAAGAAAAGCTGAAGCTCCGTCGTGAACAACGTGAATTAGGGGACAACTTGCCAAACCTTGCCCTGAAATCTCACGTTCAGCAGCCAAGAATTTCGAGCTCTTCAGCTTCTCAGAGCCCGGAACGAAAGGCTCCTCCGGGCGCCTGGCCTTCAGAGTTGCACTCTGAATCTTCTTCAAGCAGCCTAACCGAGTTTCCCGCACTCGAACAGTCACCTGAAGAGACAAAACCGCCAGCCAAGGCAGCACCTCTAAAGTCAGCACTGAGGTCTCAGTCTTTGGATCGTGGTCAACAATCATCTGCAAAGATAGCTCGCAGGCGGACCGTTGCCTTTGCCGAGAACCCATTAGAGTATCCTTCCAAGGCTCTAGTGAAAGTTGACCACGAAACGGCTCTCACCCAGGTGCCGTCTCACGAGGATGGCTCCCCTAATTCGAGCCGTTCTTCATCCCCAAACACAGGTCTTACACTCTCGCCCTGCCCCAGG
This sequence comes from Aspergillus mulundensis, assembly GCF_003369625.1. Taxonomy (NCBI): domain Eukaryota; kingdom Fungi; phylum Ascomycota; class Eurotiomycetes; order Eurotiales; family Aspergillaceae; genus Aspergillus; species Aspergillus mulundensis. The sequence continues at coordinate 80,985 of NW_020797902.1, read as the reverse complement.
TCAGTCCCAGTTGCAGGGTACCAGGACTGGCACACAATCGAAGGACTGAATCATCTCGACATCTGCCCATCTTGCATCAAGCAGATGCGCAAGACAAAGTTCCGCGACCGCCTCGTTGTAAGCGCCCCCAAACACCGCGACGAGCCGATTAGTTGTGCCATGAGCGAGCCCTGGACCCGTCTCGCCTGGATGCAGACCCTCAAGAAGAAGTACGAAACCCTCGACCTCCTCCTTGAGATCACCCGCCCCTCAAACACCCAAGGCACAAAGTCCTGCACCGGCCGCATCATCAACGAGCAATACTGGTACCGCATCATCGACCCAGACACGGGCCTCTACCTGCCGCAATTTAACATCTGCTCCGCTTGCGTCCGCAACGTCCGCCTCCTCATGCCCGCTCACCGCGACACCTTCCAACGCAGCCCAACCCCCCAAGAACGCGTCTGCGATTTCGTTACCGATAGCCCCCGCTTCATCCGGTACATCGACGCTCTGGACCTCGCATCCAATCGTGCTGAGCAGGATGACGCCCCGCCTGACCTGAAGGAGTTCCTCGCCTACACCCGCCGCAAGGTCGTTCTGCGCGACTGCCGCCGCAGCCGCCTTATCTTCAACACGTGGCACTACATGCCGCAGCTTCCCGAGTTCACGGTCTGCGAAGACTGCTATGATGACATAGTGTGGCCACTCGCCAAGGCAAGGCATCCAATTGCGAGGGAGTTCTCGTCTGTCATGAGGCTTCTTCCTGGTGATACGGGCTCAGGGTCTCGTGAGGCGAGCTGTCAGTTGTACTCGCCGCGCATTCGGGCAAAGTTCAATGATGCTGTGCGGCGTGACGATTTGCCATTCATCAAGTGGATGGCCTTGACCAGGTATGATGCTGAGAGACAGTTCCGAGCCCGCCAGGATGAGCTCTTGGAGGACCAGCGTCGGGGTTATGAGTGCTCCATGGAACTACGCAAGAATCTGGAGGATTGGAAACGATATGAGTGAAGTTGATCTTTGTGTTCCTTTCCTTTCCTCCTTTCCTTCTTTCCTTCTTTCCTTCCATTTTCTTTTCTTTCGTCTCTTTCCTTTTCCTCCTTTCTACATTTGCTTGGTTATCCCTCATTCGCTCAGGTGTTTTGGCTGCTGTTTGATTTCATATCCTCATTGTCAAGGTGTTATGGTCTCTCGGTTTATATCCATCATTGTCAAGGTGTAGAGGTGTATGTTTTGTCTATTCATGTCAATCTATCTGCATTGCATTGCGTTGCCCATTCCACCTGTATCCTTCATATCGTACAATATCCCACCATTTTTATATACATAGATAGACCTGTACCATACATAATAACACCGGATATCAACCATTAACGATGAGAAAGAAAAAGGTAAAAAGAAAGAATGCTATTGTGCAGTCATAGAAGCCCCCTCCTTGAGCAAATCCGACACCGTCCCGACTCTATACCCCCTTCTCTTCAGCTCGGGTAAAACTTGAGCCAGCATCGGCGCCGTCCAGGGCCTCCGATCATGCACGATAATGATACTTCCCGGCCTGACCATACTCAAGACATGCGCAGCATTCACCCACGGCATACTAATTTGCGGATCATGCGGGTACACACTCCCAAGCACAAGTCTGAACCCTTGCCGCTGTACAAGCGCTCTCATCCGATCCGTAAAGAATCCAGAGCCTGGTCGGAAATACCGTCCTGGCCCACCCGCACCCGCAGGTATGCTCTCCCCAACTTCACTCAGGCCCTGCCCTTCCGCATTCTCAACGCCGCGAGACTGTTTCGACGAGCCAGACGATGACCCGCCACCGGTGCCAGCCCCGGCAAAGAGCGAATCCTGTTCGAAATCGTCCAATTTGACCTCATCATGCGCCTCCGCCTGCTTCCCAGCCATCGCATAAATCCTCTGAATCCGACTCTGCACAGCCTGGATTTGCGCCGCCAATTCCTGGTCACTCAAGTTCTTGCTCGGCTCATCGTGCATCGCATGGTTCGCAAGCTCATGTCCCTCGTTCACCGCATCCCTCATAAGCCCTTCCCGTCCGGGGATATGGTCACCGATCAGGAAGAATGTCGCCTTTGCGTCATTCTCGCGGAGCAAGCGGAGGATCTCCGGCGTGAATTCCGAGGGTGCGTCGTCGATTGTGAGGGCGACGATCGGCTGCGCGCCGGGTTTTAGAGTGGGCACATGCCAGAGGATATCGGGGTATTTGCGTGCGAAGTAGGAGACCAGTACTTGCGGAGGCTTGTAGATGATGTAGAATGGGAGGGTTAAAGTGAGGAAGGCGAGGATGGGGAGAGCGAGTGTTAGGAGGCGTTGGCGTTTTCGGCGGGAATGACGGTAGGAGCGGTAGCAGAACATTCTCTGTCGAACACTCTCTTCCCCCTATCTCGGTCCCGTGGCAGCCGCACGAGCTCTGCTCTTGAAACTAAGAGACTATATTGGATTATGGGACGGGGGTTAGGGCCCAGGGGAGGTGCTTGGGCTTGGGAGTGAGAAGAGAGTGATGTAAGAGGGAAAGAGAGGGACGGAAAAGGGTCATGGTGGATGGAGGATACCGGATCCGTCTGACTGCCGGCTCAAGTGGGAAGGAGAGAACGGACTCAATGGAATTGGAAGAACATGGTGGATCAAGTTATTGTTTTAATCGCGATGATCTTGGCCTTCATGGTCTGCTATGATTTTCTGCACCCCTGAGCCTTTAAACCAGTTTGGGCATGGCAACTGTGGAGTGCCTGATCCGCTTTAATCTTTCTGACACTTCATTGGCATGCGGTAATTTAGATTTAGCTGCGTCGTACTCCGATTACGTAGCTACGTAGCACTTGGACGACGGGTTTGATCCCTGACCGACAGCAATATGATTATGCTTATATTATGGTATAGTTTGAGGTATATTTACCCTACCAGCCCTACAACTTCCGCCGGCCATTTCTTTCCCCAAATGATCGCTCGAGAGGGAACCCGGCCCCCCACCGGTGCGAGGACCCTGATCTTCCCTCGTTCGCTATCGACATCTGCGACATAAAGGAAGCCCATGGTACTCGCGTCCCGGATCTCCGATGGGCTGCTGGTTGGAGACGCATGCGTAATGGCGAGCAGAGTGTTGGCCAAAGCAGAGGGCGCAGGACCTGGGACCTTTTTCAGCGGCACCAGTGCGCCCACTGCCGCGGCGGCGCTATCATTGGCTGCCGCGTTTGATGCGTGCTCTGCCTCATTGTCTCTCGGGAGGAATGAGTCTGTCGTAAGCTGAGCTGGATCATAGTCGTCTTCCTCGTTCTGCTCGTCCTCTGCTGATGAGGTTGTGTAATGATACAGGGATATAGCGTTGAAGTCAAGTTGCTGCGCGTGGGGTGATAATGTGACGTTAGTTGTGGATGAAGACGCAATGGACAAAGCTGAGGAAGCGGTAGTAGGGACCGGGTTGCCGAAGAAGTATGTTCGGATTTGGGATTCAGACACTGATTTCCTAAACGCCGCGTCGCGGTCAACGCACCCACCAGACCTCGAGAGCTTCACCACCGAGATGCGCTCATCAGACGCGGCAGCGGATGCACTAGACGAAGGCTTATTGTCGTAGTTCTTCATCATAAGACTGTACAGCCGCTCTGAACCGATAACAAGGATCGTCGTAACTGGGCATCGTTAGCAACCATCCCAAGATAACCACGTCGGTTGGAAACATACTCGAAAACTCTGTCACAATATGATTTATCATCTCCAAAGCACCAGCCCGACTTTGGCTCAAAATCCCAGGCGTATCAACAATAATGCCTGTCTCCCTCGCGTCCTCATCTTCCGCCATCCTCCCCATAACCGACAGTGCCAACCTCGACACAATCGGTCTGAAGACCGAACCCTCCGCCTCTAACGGATTGGTCATCGGATAGAAGTAAACCAACGGCAACTTGACAGGCACCGCACTCGGACCAGACATAGGACTACTTCCCCACCCCTCCTCAACATCCAGCATCGCTCGGAACGCCGTCGCCGAGACCGTGCCGGGCACACTCAACATACCCTCCGTTGGGTCCAGATTAACCACAATCGGCTCCCGTCCAACCTTGACCGCATACGCCGTCAGAATCTTGGACAGACTTGTCTTCCCCGCGTCCTCGGGGCCAAGAATCAACACACGCGGTCCATCCCTCCCAGCTGCCTTCGCTTGCGCGCGGAGGCCCTCCAGCGCAAAGTGCACATTCGCATATTCCACCATCGGTGTTTCCTCGGCTGTGTACTCGCTTTGGCATCCTCCTGCGCCATGTCCGCCTCGACCAGTGGCGGGGATTGTCCCATCGAGTCCGGCGACTGCATCGCCCGCGCTCACTTCAAGCGTGCAGCCATGCCATGTGTATATTGCGGCCTTTGTGCCAGAGAAGGTGTAGACTTGCGAAGGGGCGAGTTCGGTGCCGAAGAGCTCTGCGGTGCCGGTTAGGAGCTGGACATCGGTACTCCCTTTGGATCAGTCATGTTCAGCGGACATGCGAGGAATAAGAGATGCTGGTGTAGATTGCGAGTAGGAATAAGAGAGGGACGCTCACCTTGACTCGGACGGTGATCCCAAATGCTACCTCGAACCTCCACTCTGAGCCTGCGGAGAGATTGATTTGAGATGGCGGCGCGGGAGCAAACTGGCTCTCCGCGGAGGGCTGCGTGAGCTCTAGACCGGGAAGAGACATTGCATTTCTAGCAATAAACAGGAAGCAGTGTGATAGTCACCAGCACTAGAAACAATGGCGCTAGAATGAGGTTATGGTAAAGACTGAGATAATGGAGCTACAAAGAGTGCTTGGCGGAACCCCATGACGATGTTTGCATGTTTGCATCTGGGCTTGGAGATGGACCGAGTATCAAGTACCAACCCTCCGGCCATTAGAGTCAAAATCGTGCGTCTACTGGGATAACGAAATACAGTTTATTCATTTGTATTGTTCTTAAATACCCTAGTGATGAGTCTGTCATCTCTCCGGATAGGTTCGAGGTCGTCTGTTAAATGTTGAAAGGGAAAACGAAAAGGGAACAAGGAAAGAGGATTAAGACTGAGTATCAAGTATCCAGGGAGACAAGAGATCGTGCATGCAAAGGAAAGAGACCTTTCCATCTCTGGGGCCACAAAATAACCACTGTCCTTCAAGAACGGGGGCGCAAAAAGTGCAAATCTGACAACCAAAGGGGGGAGGTATTATAAGACGATAAGGAGAATGGACACAATACATCATTCGCCGCGGTATCAAGGAGTCTTGAATGTCCCCATCAGCTATAGTTTCGACGCGAGTAATTGGAAGGAGAGGGGTTAAGGGGAATAGATGATGGATAGTCCAGAACCGAGCGGGAAGGGCAGTGATCAAATGTAAGGGGGAATCGGGGAAGAGGTTCATGATTTGATTGTCAATGAATCGTGGTTTGCGACGTGGTCAACTCAAGCTTCTGACAGCATGACAGTGGGTATTCTAGAAGAAATAAGGAATCGATGCTCTAAAAATGAAAATTAGTGGTGGTTTCACAGCAACAGCAGAACTGGATGACTTACGCTAAGGCGAAGGCTGCAGTCACGCCCACAAGGGCGCGGTTTCGAACGCGCTCACGCTTCAGCTTCTCCTCAAGCACCTTAGACCGCTTCGTCCGCAATGTCTTGGTCTCCTCATCTTCTTCCTCACTAAGCTCTGCTTCTCCAGCTCCACGTTTCTTAGCAGCTGCTGATGACTCCCCGGGTCCCTCCTGAAGCTTCACGGCCTCCTTGACCATTTCCTTCGCCTTTGCAATCATCTCTTGGGTGTCCTCAGCAGACGGAGCTTCAGGCAGAGAAATGGGCATTTCAACCGAGATTGTTGTCTGAGCTGTCTGAACACCGCTTCCTTCGACGGCATCCGACTTGATATCAATCTTGACCTTATCGTCCTCCAAGTCATCCTCGGGGGCGGTCTGTTTCTTGGTCTTGCTAGTAATCTTCTTTCCTTTAACAGGCGATGTTACCGGCTCTTCTTTGTCTTCTTCCACACTGGGCAACACGTCTCCGTTCACCTCGCCATCAGCATTTGAAACTGTGTCGTCCAGAGCACTCTGAAGCGTCGCATTGGCCTCGTTGGTGGCTGCCGCGGCGGCCTCCTTCTGTGCCTTCGTTTGCCTAGGCGGCTTGCGTGGGGTGCCTGCTTTCTTGCTAGGAGAAGCAGATCGACGGCTTCTCGTTCGGGAGGCGGGGACAAGTGCCTCGGGAGCTTGGATGGGTGGCAGGTCGAACCTAGGAGGGGGCGTGATCTGCTTCTTTGCGCTAGATGGACTCTGGATGATATCTGTAGGGTCGAGGAGGGCGCGGACCCAATCGTACATCTTGTATTCCGCTGCCAACTCAAGGGCTATTCATGTACAGGTTAGATCCCCAAACAGAAATGCAGGAGTTCAGGCGCCAATTTGCCTTACCTAAAACTGGGGAGATCCAAACATTTCCGGCAACCTCGTCTTCGCTTGTCTCTTCGCGCGACTTCAGATATTCGCGTTCAGACCGTTCTTCCTCGAGCTTGGCCCACGGGAAAGCAATTTTGAACATGCCGGTCGCGCTCACGTAGCCATCCTTGCTTCGTCGCTATGGGTAGACACCTTGATTAGAGTCTACTTCGCGAAGGCTCGGGTCACGCAATTTGGGTCGTCTTACCATCAAAAAGTATGTCTCTGGGTGCTGTTGCGGGGAGTGCGAGGGAAAGATCTCAGACCCTTTCAAGTCCTTGGGAAGGGGTGCGCGCAGGTGGGCATATTCAAACGGCCCAAGGTTTTCTGGCTTGGTCGCATTTGATGTTCCCACCTGGGTGGGTTTGACAGCGAGATTAGTCTTCCCCAGACGGCGGCGCATAAGCAATTCTTCGTCTAACAAACAGAAAACAAGATCATCAGTCGCAAGTTACTCATCAGACCCGGCGCAGAGTGTTGGAGCGCGATTCAGCGAACCGGCACCCCAGGAGGACGATGACTTACATGGAGGTGCCGCATCGGGAATGACAAACGGGTTGTTCTTTTTCGGCAGCGAGCGCACCATGGTGATAACGGGCCTCAAGAATGAGGGCTTCAGTACAGCCTTTGCGGTGACGAAAACTGTGCTTATGATGAGGCGTGCACTTGTTAAATGCGACACCGAAGGCCGGCCACGTAGGCGCGTCTGTCCAGAAAAGGTCGACGATAATATAAGACGTCACTAGCCAAAGCTACTAGAGCGCGCAGCGAGACGGAGCGCGATTGCTAATGGTAGCAGAAGGTCTGTGAAGACACGGTGAGATCTGAAGTGCGACGGATCAGGAGTCGATAACCGACGCGGATCGATAGGAAGCTTGATAAAGTAGGAGGAAAATAATGAATGGATGCGTTCGCTCATAAGGACGGGGACACTCGAGTCTGCGAGTCGTGAGGCATTAATACCTTGGCAGCCCCTCGTATTGTGCTTGCCCAATTCACCAATAAACTCACAGGATCCTTGAAAGATCCTGCAAAGTAAGACCCACTCCCCGGTATCCGGCTTTACACCCCTCTGTACTTTCGCCTTGTCGCCTGATCAGGCAGCTCTCTTGGCTGTTTTTGTCCAAGTGCTTCTTCTCGGGAAACCAGGAGCAACCATGGCATTTCCATGGTCTTATGCTCGAACAGCTGGAGAAAGCCCGTCTTGATTCCTGATCTACCTGACTGCTTATAGCCCTATCTTTTTCCAGTCAATTTGGTGCATGTCCAATTTCAAGCGCCTTCCACCAATTTTCTACATGCAGCATCCTTCCAGCTGGGTCAATTGGACTTCCCAAAGCCAATCTGATGTCACTCTTGACTTTCATTTCATCCTACATTATAATAATGCATCGATTCCGCCGATAGACTAGCATAGCGCTCAATCAAGAGCAGGAATATCAATGACAGCATAAACAGATCAGCATCAGCTCCCGTCCATGGAAAAGGCTTGCCTTGTACCAGAGATGGACATTTCACGAGTCACATGATCATTCGAATATCTACCATGAGGCCTCAAAGAGGAACATCAAGCTCGATTCCGCTAAATATTTGCTGGTTTCTCGCGCATATTATTCAAATCAACACGATTATGGTTGCATGCCGCCTTGGAAGATGTGAATCCCATCTACTTAATCTTGTCAACCCTCAGCCAAGGCCACTTCCTCCGCAATCAAGCTCAGCATCATCTTCACGACTCGGGGCAGGCACCAGTGAGGCGGACCAGCATTCTTCCTGGTCCGAGAAATCGCAAACGTTCGAAAAGGACACAGTTCCACTGCAACTCACCTGGGCAAGTCAACTCAATCGGAGGGGCGTTCGGCATCACGCATCCGTAAAATATCTAACAATCCATATCGTCCGGTATGAATAGTGGGGAGCAATAGACACCGCCGCAATTAGGGTCAGGTGTGAATGAGTATGCCGGCGCTGCTAGGCTGTCAATTATTCAAGGAGATAAATACTCCGGTATGATGCTACTGATTGCAAAGACTCTGGAAGGCCAGGCAGAAACCCTAATACAGCAATACAACCTGGGATAACAAAATATGTTGCCGGTCCCCGTGTGAAGAAGTCAAAGTCCATCACATTTTGGGACAGTACGCAGGTCTGAGACCCATATCCTATGCTCGACGGTACTGCTGACGGGCCATGTAAAAAGATAAACGGGGACATTGCATTGCATACTCCAAAACAAAAGGTCAAAGCGATGCTCATAGAGACAACTTGTCTTGCCTCGCCTAGTGAGCTTCTTACTGGATAATACTAAGGTTTCAGCTTCTACCTGGCAGTTCTAATAGCGGTGGATTTCTTTGTAGACTCCGCTCTGGTGCCATGTCGTGGGCTGCCTGGGACTGGCAGCCCCCGAGCCCTATGCTATTGCAAACGGGTAGAGATACCGTAGATATAAAAGCGTCCATGGGCACGCAGCTAGGTCTATGCTCCTGTCAGGTGAAAAAGAGGCACGATGACTAGCCACTTGCCATTTCAATCTAGTCTACCTAAGTATTCCCAAGCACGCAATGCTCGTATAAGTTAAGCATCCCCTGTATCACATATAGTACCAGCGAACTAAAATATACAAGTTCACAAGCCTCAAGCTAATTTAATGGTATAAACTAGATATGCTAAAAAAACCAAGCTTGATTCAGACTAGGTGGTGTAGTTGCATCCATTACCAAAGTCGTATAGTAGAGCATTCGTATGTAGTAGGGGAGATGGCAAGAAGCAGCTACTCCCAAGCTGTCGAGATATCTGAGTGCACTCTATAAATATGTCCAACATGCATATGCATCCCCAGACTGAACCGTTGGCGATGGAGCCTGGAGTTGGCGATCAATCGATGTCCATGGGAGCGCCTCGCCCGCTAGTCCCAATCAGGAATCCCCTCAATTACCCACCGCTACATCAACAAACCTCCGTCTTCAACGAGAGACATCTTTAGCTCTCCAGTCTTTCCTCTTTTTTTTTCTCTTCAAAACTCTCGGTCCTCTATCCCACCGACCATCCACTCCCACTACCGCTTCAAGACGACTCAATCCCTTCTCTAACATCTCATTTCCCAGCTCTCTCCTTTCAGACCCCAATTGTCGGTGACCGCTACCCCGCCATCTCCATACACAAATCCCAGCACAATGGCCGAAAACCAGGACGATCTCGCCGTCTCCAAGACCGAGGGCTTCAAGGTCGGAGAGAAGAAGACCATTGCCGAATACAATGAGCTTGGTATGTGAGCCTCGTTGTCGTCAATTGCAGTATTTCTATACCATGCGTTCGCCTCGTGGGGTTGACCCCTTACCTGCACCTACAGCCATTGCACAGTGCACACGCCACCTTAAGTCCTTTTACTTGCAAATTTCAAATACGCATCCTGCTATTCTTTATATAGATGTAATAGCTAACAACCAGTTACCAGACAAGAACGACGAGTCCCTCAACCGCTGGAAGGCCTCCCTCGGCCTCGCTACCGGCAAGCCAATTGGAGACCCCAACGACCCCCGAACATGCATCATCAGGACCCTAGCCCTTGAGGTTCAAGGCCGCCCAGACGTTGTTATCGACGTCTCCACACCCGAGACCCTCGAGAAGCTCAAAGACAAGCCCTTCACGATCAAGGAGGGCGCCCACTTCCGCATCAAGGTGACCTTTGAGGTCCACCACGACGTCCTGAGCGGCCTCAAGTACCTTCAGGTTGTTAAGCGCAAGGGTATCCGGGTTAGCAAGGACCAGGAGATGCTTGTAAGTTGGCCGTCCCCACGCATACCCCTCGAAAGCCAGGCAGGCAGTGTGCTGACTCGTACTAGGGAAGCTATGCCCCGTGTACTACCGACAAGCCCATCTACGAAAAGAAGTGTGAGTTTATCTCTTGGGATTTTTAGCCTGGCCGCGCGGTTACTGACTTGTGTATCTTGTAGTCCAAGAAGAAGAGGCGCCTTCGGGAATGATTTCTCGCGGCCACTACAATGCCGAGTCAAAGTTCATCGACGACGATGACAAGACGCATCTGCACTTCCAGTGGTCCTTTGATATCGCGAAGGATTGGTAATCTGGCGGGTTTCTTGGCGACAGCGTACATACATATAACGAACAGCATATATTTTCTCAATCTATGAGCGTTGACACATGTTATTTGAGTTGCTTTGAGACGAACGTTTGGTGTTTTAAACGGAACGATATGGCGTCTGATTAGAAACGGCCCATCCCCTAATAAATCTAAATACATGCATCCTCTTCAACCATCATATTTGGTACAGACCATGCAGCCTCTATAAATGAATTGAGTTTATCAAACTCCAAAAATTGGCGCTCAAATGAGAATAAGATGACAATGAGAAAAGGAAGATAATATCGGGGAATAAATGACGACGAAAAAGGGGGTATCACAGAAAGTAGTCAATCACAGGACCCTGGCCATCCTTGCTTTGCTGCTGCGCCTGCTGCTCCCCACGGTGGATATCGTTCTCGGGCGCCGCATCAAATATGTTAAAAAATCGCTCTCCGGTATCACTGACCTCCAGCACGCTAGCAAGGTTTCCACACCGATAGCAGTAGTTCGGCGCGCTCCAGACTGTACTTAGCTTATCATCGTAAAGAACTTGGTACCCCTCCTGACAGAGCTGATGCGCGCGCAGGATGTGAGACATTCTATTAACCTCGAGGAATTTCCGAACGACCTGCGCTCCAAAGGTATATCCCGCGCCGCGCGGCGAGAGCGAGAATTCATCTCGTTCCGTGTCCGGGTCTGACCAGACGAGATCAGCCATGGGTCCCTCGTGGGGGATTTCACGAAAGCGGTCGATGATTTTGATCTGGTCTATTGAGTGGATAGAGGGGGAGAGGCCACCGTGGACGCAGAAGATCTGATCGTTGATGACGACTGACAGAGTGAGGAAGTCAAACATGTCGGTGAAGTAGTGCCAGACATTGGCGTTGCCGTATTTGCGGGCACACTCCGTGTAAAAGCCGTAGGACTGGGTGACGCCGCGGGATTCATGATTCCCGCGGATGAGGTGTACGCGAGACGGGTAGCGGAGTTTGAGGCAGACGAGGAGGGAGATGGTTTCGACGCTGAAGAGCCCGCGGTCGACGTAGTCGCCTGTATGATCGACGTCCGGTTAGGGCAGTCGCGCGTAACATGTAGTAGGAAGCGGGGACGCACCGAGGAACAAGTAATTCGTGTTTGGGCAGAAACCGCCAATTTTGAATATCTCAATCATGTCGAAGAACTGCCCGTGAATGTCTCCAACCACCGTAACGGGGGCTGCGATGTGAACCACATTGCTCTCTTTCATCAACAGCTCTTTCGCCTTGGCGCATATTGCCTCGATCACCGAGTCCGCTAGCAGCTCTTTTCTATACAGCCTCTCAATGCACTCATCCAGGTCAATGCTGGCTACTGATATATCAGATGATGGAACGTATGAGGCGGCAAGCGGCACACTTACCCGGTAAGCCAGGCATGGCGGAGAAACGAAATCTAAAATAAAGCTGAGAGAATGGTGGTACAAAACGATTAAGTCGCGAAGCCCGAGAACGCGGGCAACTGAGATGACGACGAGAAGATATCGCAAGGAGATATCAAGAGCAGGAACTTGAGCATACAGATACGAGAATGAGTGTTGTGAGGGCTGGCTGGAGGAAGGGTACGTCTGGCTGGTAAGTTCCCGCAGTAGCTTTCATCATGACCAAGGGACTGGAGGAGCAGTGGGGTGAGTAAGCGCCGCGGACCGGACTCCGTATCACGCGTAGAAGGGAAGTTAAAGGAAAGACACGGCAATAAAGACCGGAGGTAGCCTCGTTGAATGAGCTCAGTTGGCGCTGGCCTGAGCTGTGCCGATGCTCAAAGGCAAGTAGCCAGAGCCGCGGAGGCTGAATCAGGCCTCGGAGATGCATCCCTGACATATTCTGCCGTTTCTTACCGCCTTTCCCATCGATGTTCTACAAGCTGCAATAAACACTTGGGCAGTTCTTAGTCCAACTTCATATATTTGATAGTATATAGGAGATGGGTAGCTAAGATCAGCCAATCTATATTCCCTCACGCAGTTGAATGTCCTAACCTAGAAGCTGCCGAGATTGTTCGCGCTCATCAGAGTCAGTGTCCTCTTCGTCTTCGTCCTCTTCCTCTTCTTCAGAGTCTGTTTCGTATTCGGTAGATCCCTCTTCATCTTCCTCCTCGGAGTCTGTCACTTCCTCGTACTCAGTCTCTTCTTCCGTCTCGGATTCAGGTTCATCAAGCCACTGGTCCAGAGTTTTGTTCTTGGCAGCAGGAGCCGCCTTTTTTATCTGACTCACTTGCGCCCGGCTTGAGGCAGCAACGCTCGCTTCATGCTCCCTAAGTGCTCTATCAAGCTGCTCGCCTGCAGTAGCAGCAGCTGTTGTAGTCGGCTTATCGAGTTTAGTTTTCGACTCGCGTAGGCTGGGGTCAGGTTCCTGTCCTGCTTCTACCCAGTTTGGTATATTTTCATAGCCTCGCAGACCGTGAAGTCCAGCGTCATTCCCGATAACAAGCGTTGATGAGCCGAGTAGTAGGTCTCTTCTGGTTTCAGATGGGCTAGGTGCATGCGGGACCGGCTTTGGGGCGAGAAGAAGCAGATTCGCAATTTGAGTTGTTGAGGGGGAAGAGAGAAGAGCTTTGTATAGTCGGGCACGGTCTCGCAGGTCGTATGACGTGTCGTATCTAGCAAGAAGTAGTATATAGCGCCAGAGAAGAGTCATTGCATCTTCTTCCTCGAGCTCATGCTGTTCTTCATCCAAACCGTTCGTCTCGATTTGCTGCTCGATTTGTTGCTCGTCATCGCCGCCTGCCCACTCGTTGTTCAGCTGCTGCTGCGTTTCCGGTTTCGATTGAGGCTCCTCTGGTTCAGGCTTCTCCTTCGGAGGATTCCGCAATATATGGTGAAGATACACCTTTGCTCCTAACAGTAGGATCTGCTGCTTTACAGGCTCCGACTCGTCCGCAAAATTTTGTACCAAGACCCGCAGGACGTCTGGCGCAAAATTTCTTTCCTGGTCAATCCCTGCGTACTCCCCTACCAGCCACACAATGGTCGCCCTCGCATCGGGGTTCGTGGTCAGCCCGAGGTGCTTAACCAACTGGATGACTGTCCGCTCATGCGACCCTGGATCATGTTGGATAAGATGTCGAATAACAGTCAATGACTCCGACACAAGATTGTCATCCAGACTTGTGATTTGGTGGAGTAGAATACGGAGGCACTTGTCAGCGGTACTAGGGTCACCTTGTGCACAGCGCCCCAATGCACGTACGCTCTCTCGTACCAAGTCCGGATCAGCGCCTTGAGCGAAATGTTCAAGCTCACTGATGATCAAGCTCTTGAAGTGATCGCCGCAGTGGGGGAAGAGTATAGTAAGAGCTTCAAGCTTCAGGCGCCAGATGTGAGACGGGTCCGACGCATGCACCAAGAAATGTGAAAGGTACTTTGTGAAGGGCTTCGGGTATCGTAGTGCAACGACCACGATGTTGTATAACGCAATAAGCTGCATGTCCTGGGGGCTTCGAAGCAGAGCAACCAAAGGACCAATGGCCGCAGCAAGGTATTCTGCAGGAGCAAGGTAGAGGAAACACCGAGCAACGGCGACGATCACAGCGGCATTGCGACTCTGCAAAAGCAGTTTGCATGACCGCAGAAAGAGATCCAAATCTGGGTCCAAAATGGGGACTTCATACGTCTCCCCTCCACCCTGATCAGCTTCCACATCGTCATCGTCGTAGAATCCCTTCGATTTTGCCGGATTCTTCTGCACTTTTCGTGTCTTTAGAGGAAAGCATTGGCGAGCGTAGAAAGTCAAAAGACGCAAAGTAGCCAGTTGTCCCCATTCATCCATATCCACAAGCTTTTTGACCAAGCTCCGGTAATGCTTATGGATCAAATCGATCCTATCCGGACATACCTCGAGGAATGCAGAGACTGCCGGACCAGCAACAAAATACTGGCTGTCGCCTAGAAGTGTCGCGATATACCCAATGAGTTGTGGCTGCGTGCTGGGGTCCAGCCTATAGCACTTGGGGATAGCAAGCGCAGCTGCTTTCCGGACATGCGGGCTCATGTCACCGCACCCACGTTTGATGGCCAACGAAACAATCTGATTTATGACGGGTACCCTAATGCTAGCCATTGTGCGCAGCGCCATAGCGCGGGCCTGGGGGTTCTGATCCGTGAGCGATTTCTGAATCGCATTGATAGACAGGAGAGCAAGGTCGGGCTCTGTCTCCGCATGGTGGACGAGGTATATATAAACCAGCTTCTTGACCTCGAGGTTCGCACTGGCCACATTTTTTACGACGGCGGAGAAGAAAGGTACAGAGGGTTCGGAGCGGTACATTAACTATGCCAAGTTAGCGGCGCCAGGATCCAGGCAAGGGTATTCGGTGCTATACAGAGATGATCCGTCGCAGTCCGTCTAAAACGTCCCGGTCACTGCGCGAGTCGAGGAGCTTTTTTATGTGGGCGACGCTAATATCGCGAGATGACGTGCCTATACCCGTTCCTCGAGACATGGCGGCAGACTGGGCTGCCTCGAGAGTGAGCTCCCGAGCTGTTTAAAGGCAACGTCAGTCGTGATTCCAAGCTGGAGGCGCTCGGAAGGCGTCGCGGCCGCTTGATGGGCATAACATACCTGTTTCCAGCATCGAAGAGATCCTGGAGATTGTCTCCATTTCAGCTCAGCCCCTCCGCTGAGGCAAGGCGTATAGCACGGGATGTGCAACTGTTGGGGCTGCGGATGCGGGGAGTTGACGGAAGAAGGCCGCGGGCAGATGACGAAAAGATGTGCTCTCGCTTCCTTTCTCCGAGCCTTGCATCACCCCAACTTGACATGCTTGGGTCCCAACCAGTTGCACACTACGCTGAGAAGACGCAAATTTGACGGATAATGTGACAAAATTGCAAAATTAGACCACGTCTTAGTCCAGACAGCAAGACCCCTCTCATGGCGCCTCTCCGGCGCGTAATCAATGCTCAACGGGTCACCGATTTTCTGCAATATATTCTCAACCACGATGGCTCCAGCATACTGATTGTCTGCGCCGCACGAGAGACGTTTCTTGAACAATTGCTGGCTGCTATACATCTTCAGCCTACGGCGCCAGCTAGCCATCAATTGCTGACCAAAACCCTCAAATTGCTCTCTACGTCCCACAAAGTCAAAACAGTGTATTGCCCTACGTTAGAGCATCTTAGAGCATGTCTCGCTGCTGGCATGGAATGTTGGCTGCCAGTCACTGAGGAACAAGAGTCGCTGTCCTTGCTAGCGATTCTAAACCCTCTGCGCCTGCATCGGTCTACTAGGGAATTTTCCGCCCAGGGATTGTCACGGACATTCGCCAGCGCAGTGGAAGTCTCTTCTAGGGCAAGCATAGATCTCGTGCTTTGCGAATGCCGGGATGCTCTGGATCCAAACAATATTGAACTCGGGGAAGCCTGTTGGTACACAGATGTACCGTTGCTCAGCAGCTCTCTACGTCCCGGGACCGAAGGAAACTACTGGACTGGACGAGCGGTCCCAGTCAAAAGAGTCGTGCAGCGGTGGTTCCAGTTCACAGATCTGAGTAAATAAGACAATTATATCGTGGCTTCATCAAAATAGACCTGCAAATACCGAAAACTCCAGAAAGAAACGCGAGACAAACACCCGGGTATCCTCAAATTGCCCTTGAACTCCAACATAAAGACGAAAGCCACTTATTACATACTCTTTTCCATCTCCGTGATGTATAGTTTGATATGAGACTCAAGCTTGAGGTACTCATCATGTGCACTCTGGATTTCGCTTTCAATGTTTTCTTTCAAGTCGGCCATCTGCGCACGAGTTAGTTAGGACTGAAGCAAATGACCGATAGAAACAGGTCGGGGTCACCTTTTTCTCTGTCTGTTCAATCCTAATCCTCCTTCGCTCCATGTCACGTTGTTTCTCGTTCCGCTCGTCCCGGAGCTGTACCTGCAAGGCCCGAAGCTCTTCCATCCGCTTCTGAGCCGCTTGCGCCTTCTCATGAGCGGTATTCCGCAGTGCTTCTATCCTCTCGTTCCACTTTGATAACTGCCGCTGGAGCAACTTCTCCGTCTGCTCCACTTCCCTAACATTGTTACCTCTCTCGGAAATCGCTTCCTTGTTCCGCAAAGCGCGATGCTCTTCGTCTTCTTCTTTGTGCAGCTCCGCCGAAATATCCTCAAGAAGTTTAACGCATGCTTGGACGTCGTTGCTGACCACAGTAAAAGTGTCTGATGAGGTTTGCAAGGCTCGTGCCCGTTTCTCCATGGCATCAATTCGGGCCTTCTCCCGTAAAAGATTTTCCGACAATTCGGCGAGGCTCGACTGGAGGCTTGCAGGACTCTCCATTACGTATGGCCGCAGCTTATCGACCTCTTGACGGGTTCTGACAGCTCTTTCCATCTTTTCCTTCAATCGGTTTTGCTGCCGTCCTTTGTCGGCTTTGACTCGCTCCAGAGTCTCCGCTACCCGCTCCTGGGTTTTACCGAGTTCTCGAAGGCGCGCCTTAAGTTCATCGTTTCGCCTCACCTTCTCCTTTACTTCCGCCTCGTTAGCCTTCAAGGCGCGGCGCATTTCTCCAAGCCGTTGCTCCATTTCCTGATTTTCAGCATAGAGTGTGTCAATCCGTTGCTTCGTCTTCTCCGTTTTGTTAAAGTGCTCATCGATAACAGACGTTTGAGACTCGCGGAATCGGACGAAGTTGATGAGGTATGAGAATATCTTGACAAGGCGATCGTGCGTGGGTTTCGTCAGATCGGTGAACGTAAAGTCATTTACACCACACTTTGAGAGAGAGTTATTAGCAGATGTTTGCTATCATAGACGGTGGCCGCCCGTACCTCCGCCATTAGTCTCCTCAAATTGGCAAAGAAACCCATCAAGTTCCGCGTATCAGTAGGGATAATGTCGGGGAAGTCGCCGCAAATATCATCCGCCGCTGCGCGCATCGCTGGTTCCACAGTGTTGTGGGTGGTGTTCATGAGAAGCTCCGCAAACCATTCGAGCACCATCTGGACCTGCTGAGGATTTGGCTTGATCAGATCGGCGGCTGTGAATGGGATACCAATATCGTTGATACAGCCTGCAATTTCTTTATCGGGCTATATACCTCAGTTTAGTATGCGTTGCAAGCGAAATCATTATTGGAAACCTCGGCACGTACCAGGCGCATCAAGGCGTCATTCTCATCTTCTTTCTTGCGACCACCGCCCCGACCGTGCTGCTGGGAGCTGTGGAACTGCTGGCTCATACGGTGATTGTAAGCCATCGTGTCTTCTATCAACCTGTGGTGGTTCCGAGCTCCTATACAAGAAGAAAGCGGTAAAGTAAAGAGGAAGTTGCGACGCTGCGAAGAAAATGCGACAGTCGATTGTTTACACCGATGATGCTCGCCCGCGGGCACGGCAACACTGGAACTAAAGCGGATTAGCGGCTTTTCTGGAGGGGCTCTTGCAAACAATGCAAATTCTCCGCGATGTTCTTTTTTGATGACTCTTCCAAGCTTCAATAGATTATTACTGTCTGCCGGGAGGTACTAAGTCCAGCTAAAAAGAATATCTCTATCAGTCAAGGGCTCTAAGTGACACTGGAACAAGATGGCGGCCCCCAACTCTCAGATAACCAAGCCGTCTGAACCGTTCGAGTGAGTGCTCTCCAAGTGTCTCGTGCATGGCGATGCTAATGGTGTTGTTAGTATTGTCGCGACGTACAATGACTTGCTTCGTTCCGATCCTGACTTGACGATGCCAATCGCCGCTATTGAAGCCCTCGTCCTTCTCCTTACACACTCCCCTTCATCCACGATATCAGAAACACTCGACCTCCTCGAGAAGTCCACCACGCACTTGAAGAAGTCCATTCCCAACCCCATCGGTCTTTCTGCAGGAACCGATCTTTTCCAACGATATCTCATCACGACTCTTCAGAGGCCCGGTCAGTTGGGGCCAGCGGGAGATTTCAATGCTATCCGAGCACACCTTCTTTCCAATAGCCGGCTGTTCATTCGACGCGCAAAGGAAAGCCGAGATAAGATCGCCGGCTTCGGAAGGGGCTTCGTTCGTGACGGCAGCACAGTATTGACGAATGGAGGGTCTAGAGTCGTCGCTTCATTACTACAACAGGCTGCGGACGAAAAGGGTGGGCCATCTGCGGTGCGATTCAGAGTGATATACGTCCTTTCGTCACCAAAGGGGGATATTGAGAACCCAACTGCTGAGCCGGAGGGCATGGAGACCGTGCGCGCGCTTCGGGCGAAGGGTGTTCCTGTGGCTACGATACCAGAGTCTGCTGTGGCCTATTCACTCGGCAAGGCGGATGTGGTCATTGTTGGTGCGGAGGGAGTTGTGGAGAATGGCGGCATAGTATCGCGAATGGGCACCTACCAGATTGGGCTTCTTGCGAAGGCCATGGGGAAGCCGTTCTACGTCGTGGCAGAGAGCCACAAGTTTGTCCGAGTCTACCCGCTGGGCCAATATGACCTGCCCATTGAACAACATGTTATCGACTTCAAGACGCAAGAAGATGTCGACAGCGCTAAACAACAGCAACGACCTACGGACGTGCCAAAGTCACCGAGCTTGAACTCAGAGTTTGATGCAGACTCAGTAGACTTCACACCACCTCATTTGATCTCTGCACTGATCACTGACAGTGGTGTCCTGACACCAAGTGCTGTCAGTGAAGAACTGATCAAAATATGGTTCTAGTTTAAAGACGCACATATTGATTGCATATGCTGTTGTGGGAACTCGCTGGGTGGTATGCAAATGGTCAAGATAAGATCTTGGGCTACAGCGCATTCTATCTCGAATCATGCTTCCATCGGTACCCGACGCCGCCCAAGGCAGCACCTTCACTTTTTGTCGAACATCCTCGATCGACATGCACAGTAGCTCGGCATCTTCACGCCCCGCCGAAGAGAGTCCTGCAACGCGTCAGCTGAAACTCTCCTCGGTACTCGTGACCTATACCGAAACGTCCAACCGCCGCAGGAAGCTGCGCGAGCAGCAGCACGTCACGGTATATGAGCTACGATTTACGCACCGTACATTATCATCCCGCTTGGACAAACCATATAGGGAACAAAAAATGAGAAAAGTTTCATAACCCTAAGGAGTATTCGAGATTCCATGCAATTGTAACCAAACCGTTTCCCATTATTCATCGTCATGATCCATCATGCTCGTCGTGTCAAAGATATGTCCCGCAAATCTTGCCTCATTGTCCAGCCCAGGCATACACAAACCGTGTTTCGTAATCGTCAATCATAATTCATTGAAGGGAATTTTTGAGTTTCATCTCATCGTCGCAAAGCGTCGTCTCCCGGCATCTGTCATGAGACCTTCATCTCAGCTCTCACCCCAAACCAGCCAAACACGAATATATTCCTCAACGGATAGTCGAAAGTGCTCGAAGAGTGGCTGGCCACTGGTCACAAGGTCAAAGCTCTCCCCGCGTTATCCACTAGCACCGCGAAGCTTAATCTAAGAGTGTGATGTAGTGGTCGTAGTCAGTCTTGGATCTGCCGTGGTCGAGCAATTCCGCATTTTTTGTACCAAGGCGTTCAGTTCGCGATCGACTTCAGGTGCAACATATGGGTATCAAGTATTTGCGTCTGTATTGAAGCAAATGCGTAGAGAAGGAGGTAGCCAAGTGCTACGAAGAGCCAGAGGGCTGCCATTTCACGCTGTCCACGTATGTGTATGTAAAGTAGTAGTAAGTCAAAGAGGTAGTAAGTATGGCTACCTAGTCCGTAGGTGATGGGATTGTCTCGATATCCAAGAGAAAAGTAACGGTCAGCCGGAAGTGGTAGGATTATGCTTATGTATAGGCATGGAAGGAATCATTGCAGCCCGACAAACGAAATCACCCGTGAGACGGATCAGATTCCTTTGAATTGTAAGTATACAAGACTAAGGTCTGACTTTTTTGAGTCAATACTGCATCAGCCAAGTTCATACCGACAAAGGCGGGGATTGTTCGGAACTGCCCAGGAAGCCACACTACGTAAAGGCTCCGGGACATACTTCCAAAACCTCCGTCAGGTGCAGACTTTGTCCAAAATTCAGTCCAAAGACCGGCTTTCTTTGGGCTCTCTGGCTGAAGCGGAATTTCATCACGCGCGAGTCATTTGTTGGGGATGGCTTGTTGAGTGGCGAGTGGTCACCGGTCTGGACTGATGCTCTGAGGTCAGCGGTCAGTATTACTTTTGCAATAGTAAGTATCATGTACAGCGTATTCGGACGACAAGCTGGACTTATCAATGAAGCCTACTTTGCACCCCCGAAAGTAATCTAGGTTGGAGAAGAGAATTGGAGGCTGGACATGTCTCAGCTTAACAATCAGGACATACCGTACCTACCCCGCAGATAGAACTAACGGCAATCCAGACAGTACGCACTGCAGTGAAATTAGCGAACTGTATAGCATCCCCGTCTTCTAGAGTTTCTTCCCCCTCACTCCCTATCTCCAGGGTCTTCCCATGACTTCGTTTCCTTATGTATACACGTGATGACATCAGAGCCCCTCCGTCTCGAGGATGCCCGCGGATGGATCCGATCTCACTCAGTTCCCTGGGTTAAGCTCGAGCAATATCCACCTGCCGGAGTCTGAGACTCTGAGATAGCTACCAAAGGGCCGGATCTCACGGACTAAAATTCGCAGAGTCTCGCCTTCTTCTGGGTCCGACGGAGTATCCATATACACGCAAGCCACACCGGAAACCCCGCTTGGACTCGGCCTGGCCCTCCACCGGGCCTCAGTATCGACTACTGCCGGAATTCTCTGGCTTGAAGCCTCCAACTCCCTCCCGTGTTTAATCAAAGATACTCTGACTCGGAAATAAGAACCCCGGCGCCTTCGGAACCTCACGCGATCCAGGCCCAGGCTAGACTCTCTGCTTGTGTGAATTTCACTTCCGACGATGATGGGTGCAGACTCGGTTGCCTTGCGATCGGATTCGGACCAGCCGGACGTCTATGTCGAATCTCGCCAGCATAGACACTACGCCGACGGATCGGAAAACAACACCGATAGTCGAGAGCCCTGGTCTATAAAGAGGCTCTTAAGTCGACGACTAAGCAGACGGTATCGTGTGCTTGAACGAGAGCCAAACAGACTCCGGAAGCGTTGTTCGACCTCAACCCAATAGACGGGCGACCAAAGAGATTCACCCTACGCTTATTTGGTTAAACTATCTGTGCTTTCATCAATTATCTGACTTTGTACGATCATCGAAACTTTGTGCCCTCGAGCATCGACTGGGCGTTTTTTTTCTGACCAGACGGCGCCACGTGTGGACGCTCCGCGCCGGCGCCGGAGTGACCCTGCAAGTTCACGTTTTTTGGACCGGTCTCTAATTCTATTCTTGTCGACGATATAGAGACGGAGATCTTTTTGTGTCAGCATTTACGGTAGTCCTAGATACCGCGGTTGTCTCGGCCTGTCAGTTATCATTGTGTCCAATCCTTCACCTGCGTACTTCGAGCCATGCAGAATCTTACGCTCGTTGCGTTGAACGACAGTCCATATATGCCCAGTCAACTGCACCATGGCGGGGACATTAAGATGATGTCTACTGGATGCTTCCGTGAATAATTCTGAACAACCAGGATTCAAATTTCGTCAGACGAGCCCTATAAGCAAGGTCAACTTCAACGCCAGTTGCGCCAATGTATGGATGCATTCAGGCAAGAGAAATCAATTTTCGCCTATTGCGTCTTGAGGACAAGTAGCCAGACATTTATTAACTGGACGATGCTGCAATATGCGGCGTAGTGTTTGGTAATGTACCACTAGCGATAGTAGTATCCCGCCAGCGCAGTTTAGACGTGGTGCCCTACAAGCGCCTCTAAATCCAGGGCTTCTGCAAGCTGATGTCTAGCAAAGACATGGAAACCCCTTCGTACCATACTGGTGAGATCTGACAAGTAGTATTCTCCCTCTGTACAGGGGTACTTCGGTACTTTCTTATCACGCCCATTATTGGCCCCAAACGGGCTATGACAGCCCCTCGATGCAGGCGGCAGGCCCCTTGAAAACACGGATATCCTAACCATTCACCAATAATTGCATGTGTAGATGATAGATACTTTGTTCTGCGGGGTACCAACCTTCATGAGACAAAGGTATTATTGCAATTGTGGAGTATGCCATTTCGAAGCCAGAGCAGCCAGCAGGAATGGGACCCTTGAGGGTTCGAGATATATATGCAGGGAAGAGAACAGAATCAAACTTCCATTCGAACAGCAGCACCGGCTCTGTAGTGACCAGTTAATAATAGACAAAGCATTGGAATACCGCCTAGATGGACGGGCGGATAATTGGTCTTCCCCGTACTCCGTATGTTGTGCGAGCTTATGCGGTGTGTGGCTGCCCTGTCTCATGTTCTGTGTGGTCAGCGGTCACGGACTTGTTTTCCTCTGCTTACTACCCCATCATTCGAAGATCTTGTGCTAGCAGCTAGCTCAATCGACTGCGAGACTTTGATTACCGGGGTACCACTCTCTGGTACTGTGATAGATGCGTCAGGAGGCAAATCAGCGGTGTTGGGCGTGACTAGAGGTGACCATGTGATATCAGTGCAGGGACGCAAATCCGGAGATTTGACGAATGAAAAGGGGACCCTTCGGGAACTCATCCAAACTGCTGGCAACGAGGCTTGTTTGAATGTATTATCATGACTCGACTCGAGGTCCCTCCTCGGCCTGTATAGATGAGCATTTTCCCCTAAAAGCGTTCTAAGAATGGAGCACTCAAGAGTGGAGTTTCTCCGGCAGAATCATCAACAATAAATGGACGGCCCCTAAGGCAGGTACAGACAATGGATTCCATTGGGCTGCGGTTCCCCATCGAGCCCACCGTGAAGAAATTGCAAGATCGACATCGTCATCCAGACGTCCAGAAGGTCAGATTCGATTGATCTTCTCAGATACTCAGATCTGGGTTGTACCGAGTACTCGATGTCGACCCAGCACAAAGTAGACTACGCTGGTAGACTGAGACATGCCAGGGCAACCCTGACCCGGGTAAGACAACGAGCGAGCTGCGAGAGAGATTTTAAGACATCGGGTGGATGCAGGCCTCTTGAGCATTCTGGCCAGACCAGTAATTAAACCCTCTCCGCCCGGCCCGCTGTCAACGGTGTAACTCGTCCCAAAGACCGCCAGAGAGACCGCTCTTCGACTCTTCTTGGGCCGCCGGGAGTTAGTTAATAACAAATAATACGCCCAAATAATCAGAACGCCCTCCGTCATCCCTCGTACATCGTCGCTGGGTCTCCTTTGGGCTGGGCTCCTTTCTTTTCTTTCCCTTCCTTTCTCCCTTTTCAACTTTCCACTCCCTCCCTCTTTTGCCTCCATTTCATCATCTCATCGTCCATCTACCTCTGTTTGTTTGGTTGTGCCGTAGTCGCGGGAACCTCACCTTGCCCAGATTGCCACCCACTGCCACTGACGTACGAGTCATACCTCTCGCTCTCGACCGTTTGATTCTTGTACCACGACAAGCTGCCCATCTACTGGACTGACCCCGATCACTCTCCTCCTCCGACGAATACCTGAGATCATTGCATCTGAGCCTCAGCCCCTGCTCCGCCTCTATCGCGCCGGCTTCTTCCTTGACTGTGCATGTCTCGGTCCTTTTTCTGGTAAGAATAGGCCTCCACTATACTTATTCCTGGATCACCGCTTACCCTCGGCTTGTGCTCTCAAGCTCCCGTCCGTCATCTGATCGCGTGTCTCACCGACCTGCAATGAATCCAACCTTCGCGCCGTCGAGTTTGATTATCCGGTAATAGGGGGTCGCCCGTGTTTGACTCGTCGGCCGGCCGAACCGAAATCAGACGCCATGGCGATATGGCCGTTTGGTCGCAAGGGCAAGCGGCATACCATCCAGGCGGATGCAGATGCCCACGCTCACGGGGATGTCGTTATGGCGCAGGACTCTCGTCATAGCTTCGACGCGGGGACCCTCGGCAGGAAACCGTCTCGCAAGCAATCGAAGCGTCTCAAGAACCGTTACTCCCAGCCCGCCGACGAATTTCCGAGCAATATGCACCAGCCTACTCCCTACTCTTCGTCTGGCTTTCAAACTGAACGAAACCGACCGGGCAAAGCGCATACTTTTCACGCTTCGTCCAATGCGAACATGGAACAACAGTTGCTTTCTCGAAACCCATCACTTCGCAAGCCGAGTCGCAATAACGAGGGTCGGGCGACGTTGAAGAAGAGATTGAGCAAGCGGAAGGCTTATGAGATCGCGAGGGAGCGGGAGATTCGCATGATGGCGTCGATGCCGATGGACATTCCTCGCCGCGTCACTAGCCCCTTGCCGGGCGATCCTATGCACATTGACCATCAGCGAGCTAATAGTGCTCAGAGCCGACGTATCGACCGGCACCGCTCTGATATCAGCCTTTCAATCCATGAGTCGTCGACTTCGTCGGTAACCGACTTCTCTGATACGTATACCTTCAAAGTTAATGGCTTCGCGGCCTGGACCCCTCGTCCCATTATACGCTACGTGGAAGCTCCTCGAGCGACGTATTCCGGGAACCAGAAATCACCCGAGCCAGCTGATCGAAGGACTAAATCGCCAACCCTCGAGATCTCCAATGAAGACCTGCGTTCAAAGAAACGGATCGATGGACTAGCCGACGATCTTGATGCGGGCGCTTTGAGAGAATTGATGGAAAGAGATCGGCGACGAAGAGAAAGAAAAGCCGTTGAGGATCAAGAGAAGCTTGTCCGCAAACTGCAACGCAATGCCCAAAAGGTGCCAAAGCCTCAGGAACCGCCTGTCGCCCAGGCGCACGAAACTTTGGACAATGAGCGCGGCCGATCTTTCCCTCAAGCACAGTCCGAATCTCAGCCTACAACACAGGAGACTGAGGCGTTTTTGTCTGGCGAGAACCAAGGTTCGTGGCTGCGAGAGCCTTCTAGAGATCCTGGAAGGGATGGCCGCGAAACCCCAGAAAGTGTGCATGTCATTGGTAATATCGATGACAGATCAATTCGTGAGCGAAGGGCTGCCAAGCGTCTCAGTTTTGGCCCGTCTCAAGACATGGCGATGTCTCGTAGTACACTCTCACCTTCACTTTCGCCATCTAGACATGGAGTCCACAGCCCAGACTCGTCGCAGCTCTATGGCATGACGCGGGACTCGATCTCTGATATTTCTAGGAATGTTGGTTCCGAGCGGCGATTATCCGACCACAGTAGTGGACATGTTAATCCGATCACGTCCATTTTCCGCCGCGGTAGCTCACGACTGAAGCGCAGCTACCGCGAGCGCTTCCCAGACCGAAGTCCGCCGCCGAGGAACAACGTTTCGCATGAATCGTTCTTTAAAGTTCACACGCAGACGTCCCCGCCAGCTCCCTATGTTCCTCCCAAAGTCCTGCTCGGATCGAGTTCGTTCAAACGGTCTCAATCCAAGTTTACTGAACACTTTGGTGAAGAGCCTCTCTCACCACCTGATTCTCGCCTTCAGTCCCCAGAGCTCCCTGAGGACGAACCTCAGACAGAAGACCAGGTGCCCGACCTGCATTCTGAGTCTTACTATCCTATTCCTGGCTCTGTAGCCGATGGCCAGAGCCGACACCAGTCCTGGACTGGAGATGGTCTTGATGATCCGGAAAACCTCCCTCTGTCGCAGTCTTTAGCCTCTGTTGACTCGGAAGGGTCCTGGATGTCAGGCCAATTTCTGCGCCGTATCTCACAAAGACAAGCCAGCTCAGCCCGGCAGAGCGTGACTTCCTCCCGACACAGAACAGAGGAAGGGCTTGAGAAATCAAAAGACGACGAACACTCTGGTGACGCACAGTTTGTTGCCTTTGGCGCTTATCCCGGCGAAGAATACAACAACACTGCTGATGACCAGGACAAGTACCTTGTCGTCTCTCCGCAGCCTGGGCCACAGGCTGAGACTTGGCACGAAGACGTTGCAAGGCGGCCGGTACTTGTAAACCCCACGTTACGACCCAAGTCGATCGAGGGACTCTTGAACAACGTTCGAACGTTGTCCACGATCTCAGCAGAGGACGAATTCAGCCCGATTGAAGAGCACTCTGCCGAAATTCTATTCCCAACTGATGATGACACCGCCATCAACACCCCGCCGCACCGTTGATGATGATGTGCCGGCTCCCACTCACGCAAATCTCGCCAACCCTACTTTTCTCCCTTCAGATTGAATTATTGAACACCCCTTTTGGAGTATATACTCCTAGCCGCTCCTTACCATTTCCTATGTCCGAGGTCTTTCCTTTGTTTTTCTCTCCTGCCTACTCCCGTGGGCCTGAAGCTACTCAGGTAACGGAGAGGAGCCCTGTTTACGGCCTCTTGAAGCGAAAGCCTGATAATGCTTCTGGTATTGTTGGCGGCTTTTTTTTTGATTTTGTTTTCTCAAATTTGTTGATACCCCCATTGGCGAGATTTTGAAGAGTTGTGTCACCCCTGGTTTATGGCCTGTGTGCTATTGAGACTTGAAGACTCCTTTTGATAGACCTGCAGCTTATTGCGCTGTGTCCTTGTCATGATATCTCATGCAAGCTATTATTGTAATCACATCAGATCTAGTGTTCTAGAAGAGTCATACAATATGTCCCACTGTCATGAGATGTTTGCCTGAAACCAGCCCTAGGCACCAATTATTTCCAGACCGCATCGATTGATAAGCCAGAATCACGTCATCCGATGCCGCTTTAGGGCCCGGTGTTTGGTTTGGCTTGGTTTGGTAAGCTCCAGCCTCCCGAGTCCCGGGCGAGGCCGCGGCGGCAAACCAGTGACCACGCTCCTTCAAGGTTCTCGTGCACAGCTTTATCAGCTAACCAATTGCCTGACTCCTCCTTGTAAAACATATATATCTCTTTCAACATGGCTTCCCTCCGCTTGACAAATCAATCCTCTACTGCCCTACGCGCTGTGCGTACTCGTTGGTAAGCATGCCACACCGAAAGCACCCACCTAGAACCCTCTACTGCCTTCACCGTACTTGAAGCTTTTTCTGGCCGCAAAAGGCTGAATTAGTCATCATCAACGGCCGCGGCAACGTCATTCGGGGAATTATTTCACCCAGCCGATATAAGACCGATTCTGCCTTCTGCCCCTCCCCTGCAAGCCCCTCATTTCGAGCTAATCATTTCGTCTTCCATACATAGTCTGCATCCATCCTCCTCCAGATCTCTCACCACTCGAGCATCTACTCTCGCCTCTACTATCTCGCGCCCGCGCATCCCCGCAACTACCAAGAACAGCACCTTCGCTAAACGCGCCTTCTCATCTTCCCCCTCCGTCCTCTTCCACCCCTCAGCCGCAAAAATGGGTGCCTCTGAACACGTCCCCGCCATCACCACGTACGTCCCCATCCCAGTCCTCTTTCATCATTTACCGTCTGAAATGATCAGCTACTAAAGTCAATGTGATGTATAGCAAGGCCGAGTTCCAGGAGAAGGTCCTGAACGCCAAGGGCCCCGTCGTCGTCGACTGCTTCGCTACATGGTGCGGTCCCTGCAAGGCCATCGCGCCCAAGGTTGAGCAGTTCGCCCAGCAATACACCGACGCTGCTTTCTACCAGATCGACGTTGATGAGCTCTCCGAGGTTGCCGCTGAGCTCGGCATCCGCGCCATGCCCACCTTCCTCCTCTTCAAGGACGGCGAGAAGGTCTCTGACGTTGTCGGTGCCAACCCCCCTGCTCTTGAGGCTGGCATCAAGTCTTTGATTGCTTAGAGTCCTTTTTGTCTTGATACTGTGGTGATGGATATGATTGTTGTTAATACTAGGTCAATTTGAGGGTTTTTTGATATTTTATTTTCTACAGCTGCCCGACTTTACTCTATCCGAACGCCGATTAATCGTATCTTTGTAGCTCGGCGGTGCGCTCTAAGAAGGTCTGCTACATTAATATCGCATGCCTACGGAGTCGTGCTCAACGCCTATGTACTTGAAATATCGAATTGAAGCGTAGCATTCTTCAGCCGCATGAAAAGCAAAAAGAGAGATAAGATAACAGATGCATCTACCTGCATATGACGCAGACTATTCCCGATCTAACCAGGCATAAAGGGCATATCGTAGCATACATGATTGCGAGTTTTACGTTCGGCTTCTTCCTTGTATAGCCAATTACATTGGCCCTGGGGTAAATGTAGACGATGAAGATATAGGGTTACAAAGACATTTACCGTAAAAGAAACCGACATTGCAAACTTCATGACTCGCAGACCCGTAGAGATTTTTAAGAACAATGGCATTCCTAGGGGCCGGCTAGTGGACTTCTTACTAGTAAGCCAGGGTATGATTCACTCTAGCACTAGCATTAGCACCGTGGCCAGCTAAATTGAGCTTAAACAGACCTCACTGTTGCAGTACCTAACTTACGGCCACTGGGAGAGGTGCTGCCTGTTGCAATCTCCATTATTATTTGTCTGCATCCGACGTAAACTAACCTAAACTGCGAGAGAGCCATCATTAGAGAGGCGTGATGCCCTTCCTAAATAGGCAGGACCTCTTCGCCTCCAGGGCCCCAGGCGGAGTTCAAGCGCTCTTTCCTTCTAACGATATCCGACTCACTATACCCTTCTCCCCGGGATCCATACAGACGTACACCGGAATCACAAAATAACTCATCATAAGCGTGAACCGCACCCATCTTGATGAGATATATCCTTACCTGCGCAGTAAATCCTCTCCACCGAACAGAGTCCCCGTCTGAAGAGCCCTGTAGTAAACCGCCTTGCTCTCCGAGTTGTCCCTGCCATTGCTGCCTGCGTCTTCCGCCAATTCCGAGAAGGCGTACTTCATAGACCAGATATGTGATGTATGCTGAAGATAGGGCAAGGCCACCGTTGGCGCCCTGGGCATTGCTTGGGCTGCGTAGGTCGGAATGTGGACAGACGCGGTAGGTAATGGACAGGGCAGTCTGTACGCAGACAAACGGACATAAGTACTCCGTAGTCTACGTGTAACTCTGAGGAGACACCGACACCGACACCGACATCACACCGACACTTCTGACATGATGCGATGATGTACAGCAGTCTGCAGGAACGGGTGAAGTTCTATTTAAAACCCCGTCGATCCCTATCTCTCCTCTCCGTTGATGTTGACGGATATTGCTCAGGTCAGCGGACCAGCGGAAAAGACAGGCCCAGTGTCTCACTGTCTGTGGCTAAGCTTACGATGGCTCACGGGTTTACTCCGTAAACTATCAACGGAGAATCCGACGTGCAACTCCATCGCCTCGTCCCGGTCCTACCGTGCGGTGGGTATCGCATGTCCCCTTTCCCAGTTGTCAAGATACTGATCGTCGTTGTCAGAATCAGGGGCTGCTGACTGCAGGCTGCGGGCTGCTGCTCGTTTGCGATACCCAACTTGTCCTCGTGAGTGCGAGGCTAGATAACTCTCGAGGCAGAATTTTCTCTGGGTGCGGCTGAGATGTTAATATTACTCTCGTGCTTGACTCCATACTACCGCAGTCTTGGGGAGCTAGCTAAGTGCTCCTGGGCGCAGATCTTATCGTTCTTGACCGGTGGTAATCTCGCTTGAGAGACTCCACTTGGTCTAGAAAACCTACTAGGCATATAGTCTACCAGACTACCAGAAGTTTAGGACGTGAAGAAATGGCAGGCAGTGACAAGATAGAAGGTATCATATGACATTATGAAATATTAAAGATAGTAGTAGAATAGTAGTAAGTACTATGCCCAAAAACCCTCCCAAACCCCAACCCAAACAAAGAACACCCGCGCTACGCATCGTAGGTAACGTTAACCTGCCGACTGACCATGATATCGTTATGTCCTCGGCTCGCCGCGCCATGAATAATCATCTTCTGGCTGTCGTCGTCGCTGATTTGACTGTCTTGCCTGCTTCGGGCCTGGTTGCCATGGACTTCGGTGACAGTAGACAGGTACGCATTCCCGGGGTCGCCCTTGCCTCCTCCGTGCTGAGAGAGCTCGTAGTTGGACGGGAATCGTGATCGGCTGCGGCTGCTGGTGTAGCCTGTTCGTCGGAGGGTGCGTTCGAAGAACTGGTGGAAGAGAGGGCGGAGGGTTGCGACGTTGCCGACGATCATGCCGATGGCGTTCTCGGCGAAACCCCAGATCACGACGTTGGCGATAGCGTAGAGGTAGTCGTCTTGGTTGGTCAAATTGACGGTGTATTTGAGACGGACGCAGGCCGAGAGAGAGGCGCTAACAGGGGGTAAACAGTCAGTATTGGGCTGGAGGGGCCAGATGCTTCTGGTGTCTGAGATAAAGTGAGGTACGCACAAGATACCGAGACCCATCAGTCCAATGACGGCCATCTTACTGTGCTTGTCGAGCTGGACGTTCCATAGTAAGGGGATCGGCCTGGCCAAGGTTAGTCTGGTAGTCTTTTCAGAGTGTGAAGATTGCGGCTGGTACGAACATGATGGCAGTGATCCAGTCTGTGACGATGTTTACAGCGGTGCAGGCATAGTAGGCATCAGCCAAAACATAAGCAGGCTTGCAGCTTCCTCCGACACTCGGGTCCCAAGCGGCCCTGCGATATCCATTAGCTTCGATCGCCCTTCTTGCTGGAGAGTCTTCGACAACTGTGGACATACTCGACTGGAATACAGTTGGTGAGGATGAATATCAATGCGACGATATTCATAATAGTGAAGAGAGCGATTACTGCATACTGAGTATAGACGTATTTCTTCCGCCCTTCGGATACTCGAACCAGCATCCAGCTGATGCTGAGCTTGATGGGAATGATGGCGGCACAATAGCCGACTTCGAAGATGAGGAAGAACTTCTGGCCGCCGGCTTGATACTTCTGGTTTTCGGGCAGCGCCAGTCGCGATTGATGAATGCCAATGCCGTTGAAGGCGCCTCCAACACAACCTGCTACAAGCACACAGAATGGTGCCTTTTCTTCGTCAGTGCATCTAGACCCACCGAGAAGATAGAAGTGAGACAATCCGACATACCAATGCGGCTGTCATGATCCAATCTTCCGTGGACCATGATCTTCTGGTGATCCGACAATACGCGCGAAACCCGAAAGTGACGAAAGCAAGGATGGTCAACATGATGACGCTACCCGCCACATTGGGCGAGTTGTCGCCGGTAATGGCCATGGTTGAGCTGACCAGAGGTCGATCGAGGATGTTCGATGTTGAACTTCGAAGCTTGGGACCAAAAGCTGGGGGACAACAGTGGGAACGGTTCGGCTTAAAGACCTTTTGCCAGGCCCTGACTCCTTAACTGGAACGATCCTGCCGTCTTCTAGCCTTGAAGGTGGTGCCGTGCAGTCGGAAATGAGCGCTAGTCCCACTGCAAGTATACCATGTGGACCTCATTCGCCCGCGGCAGCCTGCAGCGTCGCTGGCACGCAAACGCATCAGGGCTAGTCGGCGTAGTGCCTGAAACAAGGCCTGATCCCAGCGCCACTCGCTAAACTGGCCTGTCATCTGTGAGTTAAGTTGTTAACTCAAGCAAATCCTTGCTAGTGGTTGATCTAGCAGGATTCTAGCTACCCTGCTAAAGTCAGCTCCTAACAAAAGAAGGAATGATAAGCCTGCGATCAACATGAGAGCGGCGTATTTTGCGCTGTCGACTCTTCGAGGTCCGCAGCATTAGAAGGCGAACTGATATTTCCCTGTCGTACTTTTGTTGARGACGGGACAAATCTCGGTACGGTGCTGGTTCCATGGGCGACACATCCATGTTTACGACAAGTCGTCAACGTAACCTGTGGGAATAATGCGGAGAACAACTGCAAGGAAATCATTTGCGCACTGATTCTGTGATTAATCTAAATATCACGCTTGGTCCCTGAGCAGTGGGGTGGGCTCCTTGGAGGCCCGGACTCTTGGAGACTGGACTCTGGAGAGACTTGGGCCGCAGCGCCGCTTGGCGAGAATTGGATAGAACAGCCGACGGGATGGTCTTATTCGTACGCGAACGTTTCCCAGCGCGGCACAGGGTCCTCCGCCGAGTCTTGCGGGGTGAGCGTGGCCTACAAGTTCTGTCGCTTCTGTGTGCGTCCGCAGGATTCGTCAAGTCAGGACCTAAAATGCCCGTTGAGGCGGCAGGATTGAAAAGCCGTCGATGCGCTCACGTTAGTGGCTGTCGCGACCCGACCTGCTGGAACCTCTTGACTAGGAGCACGTGGTACGTGCAGTAGCTTGTCGTTGCTTTTTTTTTTCTCGGCGCTCGCATCTTGTGCAGAATGCAGATAAGGGGCAGCCAGAACTTTCGAACCTGACAACGCTATAGTTGGAGGTCTCGTACTGCCTGTTCTGGGTCGTCCGGACGACTGCGACTCCAGAACCACGGTACGATTCTTATCTGAAACGGCGCTTCAGCCCAACACTCGAGTGATGATAGGACCATGTCCGCTGGAATAGCGGAGTACCGACACCGTTCGGAAAATGCCAAGCAAGCGCGGGCGAAGTCTACGAGCGGACAACCGGAGATTTGTGCGGCGGTGGACGTCGCCTGAATTGCCAAATCCGGGCATCTCTAGAAATCCGGGGGTAAGGGCTGTTCCCAGGTCCAGGAGGGCCATATGCATAACAAATGGCGAATTCAGCAAAGTATGTCCCCCGCGTCAATTACGACGTCTCGCACTATTCCCCTTGGGAAAGCCGCAGCCGAAAAACATCCCTGCCCTGTCATCCGTGTAATCGTGAGCCTTCGCAGAGTGCAGAATAGGAGGAGCATACGACCTCTCGCGAGCATCATCACCAGGACCCCTATAATCGACACTTCAGCCGCAGCACGGTAAGTGGCCGAACGCGTCTCGATCTCAATCGGCGCCACCTGCAAGCCCTTGAGCCCCATGAAATCCTTGCGGCAACGCCCACATCCTCCGGGACATCCCGTGGCTCATAAAGCGTCTTCTCAATCCCTCGCTACTCCTGCGTCTCATGGATCTCGGGATAGGGTATTCATCAATACCGTTTAGCACGCCACGTCCTGCAGGCAGTCCGAAAGCCCCATGGCCGATGCTTGCCCAAGAATCGCTGCAGATCCCAGAGTTGTCAGCCACGGAATAGAAATCAATCATGTGCTGATTCCCTTGTTTCAATACATTGATGAATTTATTTAGAGACGCGACACGACGGGCGTTGTCCGCAACCGCAAAGCCTTCCTGCTATGTCTCGGGCAACAAGCCGTCCTTCTTGGTATGGGATACCGCATATATGCAGTGTCTCTTTGGCGTACAAGGAGATGCGTCAGGCAATCCCGTGCGTGTCAGTTGCATCTAGATAACAGTCTGACGACGTAAATACTATTGACATGGACCGCTTGGGAACGCCATCGACTTGACGAGTGTGGTTGGCCTGGGAAGCACTAGATATGGAAAAAAATCATCACACGGCCGCTGTTCGCACTGCATGCATTTCGAATGCTTCTCTCGGCGCGGTCACATGTACGGCAAGACGTTTCAAGTGCCATCAAGTCACTGCTGGTCCCGCGGAGTAAAATGTTCCAACGAAGTCGAAGCGCCTCTTGGATACTCCATTCGATGTCTAAACAACGGCGTCACTAAAGAACTGCCTGTAGTGCGCTGCTCTTATGATCACAGTGTAGAATGAAACAATGCTCAATGATATATCCTACTATCGTTGAGGTAGTCGGTTCATGGTGGCGCCCCTAAACGCGGTCATGGGACGCATGGTGAAGCACTCAATATCAGTGTGGTATCCGAGTGCCTCCTCTACCTATCGGCCTGTAGTATGGTTGAGCCCGCTGAAGCCAAGCGTAAAACGTTTGTATTTCGAAGATGGAATGGCGCGCAGCTCACAAGAAGTACCGATAACGGACCACGGGCGACCGGACCGTTACTGTTAACATCAACCAGCTCAGTGTAATTTGAAGTGCCAATCCGCCGAACACCAGTTACTAAGCGCCATTGTTTTGGCCCAGTCACGAAAACCTTCAACTGAACCATGTCCGATTGGCACACGCGGTCGTCACCGAGGCGGATGAATGCGATGGGCATGTCGATGGGACGAGCGCCAACTTGAATATCCATTTCAGCCACATCTGGTATGCATAAAGAAGCGGAGTGCAAGTATTAAGCTCAACAGCTACTCGAAGGGCCAACCGAGCACTTTCAGATCAGTGGTATACACACGATTGGTGCATGAATGAGGACATGCAGCGGCTTGAGGCCTCTAGCTCCATGGATACAAAGGGCAGCGTCGTTGCTCGACTGCGGCCCTGCGAACGATCTCCAGAAGATGCGGTTATTGCCGCCCTGTACGATAGTTCTTTTTGTGGCTTGGTGACCCTTGACCCGGTACACCCTAGCTGTTATGTCTGCTCCCATGCATCCGAGAGTAACTCGGTTAAAGTGTGGGCATTAGCCTGTAAGTGGTCGAAAGGGGGCACATTGGCGTAAACCGCTTTGCTGGCTTCATTGGAAGTTGAACTTGCGACTCGAGAGCCTCGTACTGAGTTCTGCTGCATCGGCCATAGTCTTCCGTGCCCATCTGTGTTCAACGTTGCTAATCAAGCTCTGGGTTTCCCAATGGCACTGCCCGGTAAGAATCAATTCACCGAGTAATATCACAGAATGACTTCCGGCATATACCATAGCAGCGGCAGCTTCAGAACGTCACACAGGAGTCGAGGTTTGATATGAAGAGTTCTTTCGGTTACAATGCCTGATCATGGCCCAGTGGACCCAAAGTTCTGCAAACCTATTTGTGTTGGTCTATGGTCCAGCGATACCAGGGTCGACGAACAGCCACGGTTTCGCGTCTCATTTGACCGATATCTTCCACACAGCCCTGGTTTCGAAGGGCCTGTATGTTTGTGAAATCATGATGCTCAGCTCCAGAGGGGTGATCATACGGTCCAGCTATGGTTCTCGGTAGCAGGATAGTTCCGGCCGGTCCTAACACATTTCCGGGAGTCGTTGTCGCTCTACCAATGGTGCTGAGCATTAAAAGAGTTCGCAGAAAGGAGTCCACGAATGTCCATAATTGGCTTGATGGGATTTCCACAGGTTATCGTAGCACGGTGTACCGATATCCGTCGTGTTAGTGGCAGGTGGGTGAGAGTCTACCTTGACAGGATAAAATCTGATTACCCGCATCTCCACGAGCATGACACATATTATTGACCGAGGTTCGATTGAAGGAAAAGAACAAAGTGAAGACTCAAAAAATACCCAGCAGGGTCTGCGTGGCTGGGAACTCCCCGGTAATATCTAAGCCACAAGGAACTTGGAGAAACGGTCAAACAAGTACACGAAATGTACACAAAGGCGCCAATGGAGAGATTGAACAACGATATGCGTTCGGCCCCTACTAGAAGCGAAGCTTTACGAGCTCTAACGTTATGGGAGACTAACACCGGGCCTCGACTTCTAAACGAGGAGTATTCGGAGACTGGAGTGACAGAATTAGTTGCGTGTACATTAAGTAGGACTTGTTCAAGGTACCCTACAGACTCGGGAGGAAACCCTGACCAATTGGTGAACCGTCAGTGGTAAACCAATCCGTTCTCGTGCTGTTTTCCACATGGAAAGCCTGTCACTTTGGATATGATTCAATTTCAGCGGTGAGTCGGACCGTGAGTCCGTGACGCGTAAATCGTAGCTCTAATTTTAGCTCCGCTCAAATCAGTTCAACCACGGACTTGATGATGCTGGATGCCGCCTGAACTTTGGAGAAATAAACCCATCTCGAGTACGAAGTACGGACGCCCTTCAGCTGCCAAGTCTCTGGGTGGAAGCATGGCTTGAGGGGCAGGGATAATTCAATTTTGGGGCTGGAAGAGAGTAGTGTAGGAAGTAGCAGTAACAGTCGCATCTTGCCTGGACGTAAAGGGCTTATCCATTGGCTGATTAGAACGGGACTAGACGGACCCTGGAGCTCCTGGAGATGACTTCAGACAGCCATGAGCAGATAGTGGTGGTGCTGTATTGTGGATACTATCTGCTTGTTCTTCGACTTGCAGTTTCCAGCTTTGAGTCTCGTGTCTCCCGGTTCTTGACTTTCGCCCCTCGACTTCGTGGCTTGTACCGAATTTTTAATCCAGCGGGGTATAGGCTAACGGGCTCATATTTGCGCAAAGAAACAGCGATAGCATCAGGAGGTAGCTGCTATTGTTTGAGTCCTGGCGTAGACTGGGTCTTGGTGTTTGGACATCAGTGCTACTGCTGGAAAATCAGACTGCAGATGTCGGAAAATTTCGATCGGCAAAGCCGTTTGACAACGACAGCAAACGTGTTCCTGCAGACGCGAGCCTCAGCGAGGTGAAGGATGGCGAGCTGGAATTTGAGTTCTCTTGGCTACAGAGCAGAAGTCGGAGGAAGGAGCCTGGCACGTGCCGGACGAGTCGGACGAGTCAGACGAGGAGGCCCTGCTCCAGCCTCCAGTTCGTCCGCCTGCATGCAACTCTCCCGTTTCAGCATCTCGACCTCCAGGGGTGAACACGGGGTAGTCTCAAACAATATGGATTGTTCAATGGTTCATGCCCATGGCTGGTTTATTGCCTTTTCCCTCCGTCTCAGATGACGGTAATAATCCTCCATAAGTCTCGTGAGCTGAAGTTTGAGACGAAGGTGCGACTGGCAAGCCTCCAAGCTAACAACACCCGAGTCAGGATTAAGTTTCAACTATGCTGCTTTTGACTGCTCACGACAAGAGAAAGGACCCAAATTTAGTCTGCTGGCAGCGTGGCTCCGTGATTTATCATGTACGGAGTATTGAACCGACTCTTCAGTTCTGCAGCTGCAGCTGCTCGATGTTTTGGTTCCACTTTGGACAGGGCCATGCCAGTCACCAACCCTGCTTGTGATCTAGCTGTCAGTCTGTCCCTGCTTGGCCTACGACCATCATGACAAATCGGAAGAGAGAATACCCACTGCTCAAATCTCAGAGGG
This sequence comes from Aspergillus mulundensis, assembly GCF_003369625.1. Lineage (NCBI taxonomy): Eukaryota > Fungi > Ascomycota > Eurotiomycetes > Eurotiales > Aspergillaceae > Aspergillus > Aspergillus mulundensis. The sequence continues at coordinate 43,623 of NW_020797902.1, read as the reverse complement.
CAAAGAAATCTCGCCTAATGCCTAGCCACCAATAAATTGCAAGGATTCCGATCCCACGAGCACGGATCGATCACCGGCGTCCGGCGATAGTCATACTGGGCAATCTCAGCTATGATACTATCGATGCACGAGGATCGGCGTAGTTGGGCAAAAGCAGCCGGGGCTCGCCCTCGGTAGGAAGCGCTGCCCGGTCTAGCCTCAAATCCTGAGATTGGAGAACTTTCTGGCTCCCGAGCTAGGGTCTAGCGCCCCCTGGCGTTCCTATCAGCGATCTGACCAGATCGGAAGACCCAGTTTGGCAGTTAGTCTACGCCCCACCGCCACGATAGCACGATCTCTCGATGAGGCCGCCGGAGCAGAATATCGCGAGACATATTATCATGAACGAAAAAGCGGATGCCGCTTGTTCTTGCTTCAGTACGCGGTCCCTAGACTGAAGCCACGCCTTGCCTGTGACATCAACAGCAGGGTTAGGCTTTAACAAATGATATGCATATTCCTAATATGGATCACGCCAATGTGAGACGCATACGGAGTACAAATTGCTTCAGCTTTGCCAGAGTTTCTAGTGCTGGACTCCTGTCAACCCTTCAAACCATTCGTTCCTTGGATGACTGTGGACCCGATCTAATTAGGGTAGATAGATTCTGTGGAGTTCCTATCTAAACCCACTACTATAACAAGTTGAGCTCGCCACTTTTTAAGTAAAGTTGCTGGTGCTTATTCTTCACTTCTTTCTCTTCGTTTTCTTTTTTGGGTGGCCAGATGGTCCAAGTTGAACTTATACGTTAACCACTATGTGCTTGCCTTCTATTTCTCTGAAACTGCTCATCATCTAGGTTGTCAGCCCTACTCCGCCATTGAGCCATGTCGAATATGGACAGCTTCCCCGGTGGGGAGGCAATTGCCGTGTCGTATCTTCCGGGCTTCATCTTTCTTTCCTATGTCATCAGCGTTATGGGTTGCATAACGACGCTAGAGCTTCTTCATCGACGAACATCTACGGCAGGTTTTTACAACTGGTACGCAGCCTTAGCGATCCTGGCTTCCGACAGTGGACAAGTCAAGTCTGACTAAACCGTTTGTTAGGTACCTGCTACTCACGTCTGCGATCTCGATGGGAGGCATCGGCATTTGGTGCATGCATTTCATCGGGAACCGTGCCATTGTCCTCGGCAACGGAGACAACAGCGTTCAGGTTCTCTATAGCATGTCATTCACCGGAGTCTCTTTCGTTCTTCCGGTGGTTGTTCTGCTCGCGGCCTTCTATGCAGCTGGTACTAGCGAGAAGGCGGGATACACCAGAATCTCTATAGGAGGAGTATTGACAGGAGGATCAGTGTGCGGCATGCATTATGTTGGTCAGCTGGGCATCACCAACTACAAATGCAAATACGCTGCTGGGAATGTTGCTGGCTCTGCTGTGATCGCGGTGTTTGCCAGTGTTGCAGCGCTCGGTATATTCTTTCGATGGAGAGCTTCATGGACGAACCGCTGGTGGAGGCGAATGGTCTGCGGCGGTCTGCTGGCTTTGGCTGTGTCTGGCATGCACTGGACTGCTGCAGTCGGGACAACTTACAAAGAACATGATCCATCTGCAGGTCGAGGCGGCCAGTTATCCCGGACTCAAACAGTCATAATATGCTCTGTGCTGGTCAGTCTTCGCTTTACAAAGACGCGCGTTTTGAATACTAACTCAACCTAGTCCTGTGTCGCCTGTGGGATCTTGTCAGCATGCGCTATAACGGCCAGCGGCGATCATAGACGGCTGAGAACACAGGCTCAACAGCTGGTTCTGGCCTCTGTTTTCTTTGACCCTGAAGGTCGGATTATGGTTACACCACATGCTCTTCTTCCTACTAGGAAGATAGTCGACCGGTATATCGGCAAGGTAAGTGTTGTGATCTGCTTTTATGTCTCCGGCCATCAGCTTATACATTCAACCAACATACAGACCTTCAGCGACGATGATCTCACCCGGACACACCCTGCGTTTCTATGGGCTTTTCGAGCAAGCAGAAACTGGAATCTCATAAAAGAGGTTGTCCCCTACATGCGAGATAGGATTGAGATAGACGATGCCGCGCACCAGCGGTATATGGCTAAGGGTATAGACCCTGACCAAGAAGTCGAGGTCTCTGCCGGCTTTGACGAGATGTTCAAGCGTCATTTCTGTGTGGCGGCTAACGATCTTGCTGACCAAGTTCGTCAACCGTTGGATGATCTGGGTATGCTGTACGATGATGTTTTGACCACCTCTCTTCCCTCGTCACGGTTCTCCCGCGCCATGGGATACTCAAGGTTGCGTGCCGGGAAAGGCCAGTTGATGTTCACGGTCCGCCAGTTGAGAAAACAAGAAGCCTCTCGGCTTTCAGCCTCAGGTTTCAGGTTTGCTGCAATTGAGAATGTCTCTACTCTCCTTTCCGATCGCATGAACGTCGCATCAGGAGCGCTGGAAGTTCACCTCAAGGATATGCGCGACTTTGCTGCATCTGGTCGGAACTATGAAGCTGGCGTCCACGTTGTTTCGTTTATCACTCGGCCTACGGTACATGATCGGTTTGAAGTATTAACTGCCAAAGGAATGGGCAATCCACTACCATCGATGACTCTGAAGACGAAGCGCCTGCTAGTACCCCATCTGGAACTGATCTCGCATATGGAGGGCTGGCCAATCTCTACTTGTATCGACTGGCTGAGCTCTGAAAAGGCCAAAAGTTACAAGGGCGCTGACGAGTTCCGCGAAGATTTGAGCCGTGCAATGACAGATCTCGCTATTTCCCTCCCACCAGACCTCAATTCTGCATCTCGTTTCTCGCCACGACCCTTCATCGCTCCATGCCGCAGCACAAGAATCTCCGACGACAAGACATGCATGCTCCTCGCCTTCTGCACAGTGGGATCCCTCAGCACCCGTGTCACAAACCCAGACTACACCTTTACTCCCCTCCGCCTCTTCCGCATCCAGCAACAGGTTAACAGCGGCGCTACCGACGTCGACGGCCTCGCGCGTGAGCTCAGCAAAGGCCTTCTCTACTCAACCATTCGCTCCAACTCCGCCACCGAGTCCGAAATGGCTCCTTCAATTCGTCATATCCTCAACCTCAACCTTTGGTCGTCGCGCAAACGGCCAAGCGATCGCAGCACACGTGCTCTATCATCCCAGGAGACTCTCACGGATAGCACGCCCCTAGGCGACATTATTGTCCAGAAAGAAGTCAAGGTCGACGTGGTGAGGATAGCGGACCCTGCTACTGAGGCGGCGCTGGGAAGACAGACATCTGTCACCGTTGTCGAAGCCGGTGACTCAGCTGCGCAGACTTATGTTGATGAGCTGTATAACCTCTGCTACGCGCCTGGGATGCGTGTACGCCCTGGCTCGGATCCTTGAGCGTGCACAAATGGCATCCCATAACTCAACTATGATACCCACTACCCTGCAACACTTTATCTCTCACTTCTCCTCGACGCAATTCCTCGACGCAATTCCTCGACGCAATTCCTCGACGCGCAATCAGCAAGTGCGTCTTGGAGCTACCACCCTGTCCATCCCTTATACATACCCCAATGGCGCTGCCTCGCGCTGAAGGCATATCAGCCCGCTCAAATTCAGTCTCTACATACCCACCCTAAAAAAAAAAAGACTCGGGCCCAAATCCCTGCCTAGCCCACCGACTTTGACATGAGCGGACTGTCATCTCCGCAACTTCAAACCATACACACAAAGACGAAGCCCCGACCGCCTGGGTCGGAATTGATTATTCTTATGATTTCGTTGCTATTTTGCCCCATTCACGATATACCATATTCTCGGTGTTGGCACTTTTCTGTTTTTCTTTAAAGCATGGCGTACAATGGGTGGATTGATGGAAGAGCACGGAGTAATGGGTCGGATGTTTTGACATGTATATCTAGAGCAAGAGATTCAGGAAGCAACGAGCAGAATCCATTGAAATTATCAAATCCATCATGCGAGGTCATCATGTTGAGAGGGAGAGCAGGGACAGCGATTACAACTGCAGCTTAAGAAGTTTGCAAGGCATCAGGCCAGTTCTCTCTGAGAGAATAATTGATATGTGCTAGTCATAGAGTGAAACAGTCCAGCCAGATTTCACAAATATGAGCAAGAAGAGGAAGGAGCAGGAATGCACTTCTAAATTCTAAATTGCCCGCCAAATGTTGCCAGGGCAGGCATCAACGATGTCTTTCTTTTCCCGGTCCCAAACGCCAAAGGAACTCCTGAATCATGAGAGGGAGAAAAAAAAAGCAAAACCCACGCCCAATTTGCGCCGTCGCCAAGGGGATTGCCAGAGAGTAAGTGCAACGCGTAAATGCTACACTCTCTATCGGGGAGGGTAAAAAATGGAAAGGCCCTCATGGGGCGTGAAGAAGAGTCCCAGCGTTCCTGGACAAAACAGGAGAAATGCAGAAATATGACTCCGCGAAAATTACCAACGCCGCCTGATGGTATAATGTGTACCGATGCCCGCACAGCAGAGCGGAAAGGAATAGGGTTGATTCGTTGACAGAGTCGCACAAACGGCTCCAAATGCTGTCAGTATCGGGTAATTTCAAAACAACCGCTAAGCCGCTGACACAATATGCTCTGAAAAAGAAACCACGGGGGATTGAGCCACCCAACGCGCTTGAATGCAATTGAAGGGCGATGTGAATATAGGGCGAAATGAGACTGTCGCATAGGTGGTCGAGATAAGAGACAAAGGAAACATCGGAGAGGCAGCGAGTAGTGTCGATGCGAAATGATGAAGGTTAATGGGCATTGCGGCTTCGAGTGATGCGCTGGCTCCGGCGTAGCTTTTGCTCGGTTGGGTTTGGCTCGCTTTGTGGGCTTGAGGTCTCACTAGCATCTGCGGGTTGTTTGCATCTAAGCTTTAATCTTCTACCCTTCTTTGGGAGAACCAAGCTGTTTTCAGGTGAATCGGATGAACTGGGCTCTGTTTGTTCTCTGCCACTATCGGCTGGCGACTTTGGCACGGCCTTATCGGGGCTTACCCGAAGACGCAAGGAGACGAGGTCATTTCGGTCGTCTCGAAATGCTATCCCCACTGTCACATCCGGCAGGATCCGCCGTTTTTGTTCACGGACTCGGGAGCGCCGTGAAGCCGGTCGCGGATTGTCTTCTTCATCAGTGTCATCGGCTGAGCGTTTACTTCCGATGCTAAGAGGGGATGAGGACCGCGAAGATGGCTGAAACCGTGACTTCATAATCGCTCGGGAAGCGGTGGCTTCTGGTGGGTGAGCATTGGCATCGTCACCAATCAGGTTCATAAAAGCATTATCTATGTTCCCTCGACATTGCTCGAGTACTTCCACAATAGTTTCACGGTTATAACTGTCACCGAGGCCTTCCTGAATGGCTGATATTTTCCACGGAGAAGCGACATTGACTACGCCACTTTCAGATCGCGCAGTCGCGGTTTGTGCTAATTCCTCTGCTTTAGGGATGCGCGGCAAGCCCGTATGTGGACCATCGCAATGACGCACAGAGGAATAGTGATGGAAATCCTGTAAAACATGTGTTAGAATCAGACAAGAAGACAGCGAATTGGATATAGCGGCCCCTACGTGGAAGGCAATATGCATGATTTCCCTTTGTTCATCCACCGGAGCATTTACGTCGCGAAAATCTTGGACTCCGTAATCTGTATAGACTTTGACATCTTTCTTGAACGACTGACAAAAGGCTTGTATCTCCTCTGCTCCCCCCCAGACGCCGTTCTTCCGTGATTCGGCGACTCTGGAATTGAAACTTTGTTCTTTATCCTTGGCGGTCGGACCAGGGACAGGGCTGGCGGACGAGGACGAGCAGTAGGAGTTTCGAGCTGCCTCAGCTGCCGCGCGTCTAGGAGCTCTCCGCTCCCCACCAGCAGGGGCTATGAAGTTCATGAAGTACTCCGGGTGGGCAAATATGTGATCCGCGAGACGCGTTCGGATGTGGTCGGCATGGTTGAAGTCTCCGTACAATTGGTCAGATAACGCGTAGTAGAGGCAATTGCCTATGGAGACCAGTTAATATACAGTGTAATTTGGCAGGGACCGAGATTAACGCGACATCTTGCCGTCACGACATACCGTCACCCTCCGTCGGAAGCGCATAAAGCCCTAGTCGACTGAGGCTGGGGAGCTCCAAGGTCTCTGTCTCTACCTTGATGCGTGTATTTTTGGTACCCTGACGTTGGGAGTCCTGGGAACCTTGTTCCGGCGGCTTCTCGTGCTTGGGGTCGTTGATCGCCTGCAAGCTCCCATCGGAATGGCTCTGCTGATGAGGGGCGATTATAGGCACGATTCTGCCGCCTTTCGGGACATCTGCCATGATTGGAAAATCCCTACCCCGCGACGGTCCCTCATTGAGGAGGGTAGAGAAGAGAGCTTTGTCGGGCCAGAGTGGTATTGAGGACGAGGGCTCGAAATGGGGAGCGAAGGAGGGTCGGTGGAGCGAGGGTCGAGGACTCGGAGGAGAGGAAAAAGAAAATACGGAGCTTGAAAAATAGTAATCGCCAGGGTTGACTCAGGAAAGGCCGGAATTGAATAGTAGAAAACAAAGCCTGTCTCAGCAAGGCAGAAAGAGTGATGCTCAAGCTTTCTGATCCTTTGGCTTGGACTTAATAAACCACAATTCCAGACAGTGGACTCGTCAAGTGAATGGCTTGGAAACCTCCTCGACAGCAGGCCCTCGCCTCCGCGTTCGTAACAGCCCTGTCACAGCGCACGTATTGTTGTAAGGTTTGCCGGGCGCCTTCTCCTTCCGGTAAAGTTTGGCTTGTATTCCCGGCGCGTCGCGCTTCCTCATGATTCACCCAGTTCCTGCAGCTGTCTTGTTAGTAGAGCTTACTACTACTACTTCGTAGACGTCTCTTAGATTTGCATGTATATGCCTCATCACGACTGGTATCAATGCTCTCCTCTACAAAGAAGTCGTCTACAGCCAATGCGGTGAACAAGGACGAAAGTATGGAGATCTCCAGTCAATGCCGATAAGAAACCCCGCAACTTGCAACAAAGAGCCCGATAAGATTACGACGGGATCCCCTGTTCAATGAACGGACGGCTGCTTCTCTGTGGGCATATACTGCTAATATAGGACAGCAAACGGTCTTCAGCTGTAGCGGTGACGGTGGCTAGAAGCTCATAGGAAGCCTATTCACTGCCCCACGTCACTTGGCCTCCAACCAAGTTGAAGCAACCAACTCTCCAACTGCACTCGGCCGCTCAATCAATCGCTATCGGCGCGTTTGATAATGAAAACCAAATCATTCACCATGGTGTCGGGGTAGACTCTTGATTATGATATCTCTTAGCAGTGGTCCCATATTGGGCTCTCCAACTCTTCTCGTATAAATATCTTCCCAACGTCCCTCTCTTCATTCCATTGACTCACAGATTTGTCTCGTCACACCCCTGCCATCCCCGGCTGAAAGAAGATAACAATGGCGACAAATAACATCGTGGTTCTTGGGTATGATGATTCCAGATCAAGTCTGAAATATAGACTGAGACAATCTGTATAGGGCCGGAGTGTCTGGGCTCACCACTGCGTATCTTCTATCCCAAGATCCCAGCAACTCCATTACTGTCGCGGCCAAGCACATGCCCGGAGACTACGATATCGAGTACTGTTCTCCTTGGGCCGGTGCCAATTACTCTCCGTAAGGCATTGCTTCAGTGAAACAACTTCTGGTTATCGCTAACTCTCCGATTCAGGATGGGACATCCTGGCACTAACCATGCCAAATGGGAACGAGCGACATGGGAGCCATTGAAGGCGCTGACAGAGAAGCATCCGGAGGCTGGGATTCACTTTCAAGGTATGCCATCTTGAACCTCAGCATGCCGATAATTCTAACATGACGCTAGAATCTATCATCCACAACCGAAAAAAAGACCAAGAAACCACGACTGGGAAATGGTTCTCAGCGCTTGTCAGCGAGAATCCGTGGTACAAAGACGTTGTTCCTGATGTAAGCTTGCACTGCGCATGCTGGGTACAATTGGCTAACTGTCTCAGTTCAAAAACGTCCCAAAAGACCAACTACCCCCCGGTATCGACAACGCGCAAGTCTTCACCTCGGTATGCATCAACACTGCAGTATACCTCCCCTGGCTGGTCGGTCAATGCCGAAAGAACGGTGCAGTTTTCAAGAGAGCAGTCTTCAAGCACGTCTCGGACGCAGCAAGCGCCCACCACTCCGGCAAGCCAGCGGATGTTGTCGTGAACTGCACCGGCCTATCATCCAAGAAGCTGGGTGGTGTGCTCGATGACAAGCTCTACCCTGCCCGCGGACAAATTATCGTTGTCCGCAACGAACCGGGTAGGATGGTTTCGATGTCAGGCACCGACGACGGTGAAGACGAAGTCCTGTACATGATGACCCGCGCAGCGGGCGGCGGAACCATTTTGGGTGGCAGCTACCAAAAGCACCAGTGGGACCCATTGCCCGATCCCAACCTGGCCCTGCGCATCATGAAGCGTGCTATTGCTATATGCCCGGAGCTAGTCGGGAAAGGCCAGGGAATTGAAGGGCTAGACATCGTTAGGCACGGCGTTGGACTGCGTCCCTTGCGTGACGGTGGGCCACGTATTGAGGCGGAGAAGATTCAAGGCGTTGCGGTCGTGCACAACTACGGCCATGGCGGATTTGGATACCAGTCTTCCTATGGCTGCGCAGCCGAGGCGGTGCGGTTGGTTAAGGAGACTTTGCAGAAGAAGGTCCAGGCGAAGTTGTGATGAGGTCGTTTGTAACTCTCTGGTAGGCATATATTCTAGACAAGACCCGCCTGTCTAAGTAGTAGCCTCTTTGCAAGGACTAAAATGCAGGCCTAATAAACAGATCGCGCTACCTCACAAAACTTAATCTAGGGCACTTACTCCGTAGAATAATTACGTAGATCTCTCTGGAACATTGACGTAGTTTATTACTGTTTACCTTCGGGTTGCTTAGTATTTCCTTCAGACGTCGCCATTGCGTCACCACTATCATGGGCATCAGGCCACGATGTGAACTCTAATACAACAGTTACACACTTGGCCTTTTAGCATTCTTGTCAGGCAGAAAACGCTCGTTACCTATATACACCCGCCAGATGAAAGAATACAAAGCTCCAGCGGTTGAGTCCGAGCAAGAGACCGACGACGTACCCGGCACGTCAAAGCGCAAGAGAGGCACCGGAGAAACACCGACATTACAAGAAAAGAGCTCAGACGAGACAGAGTCGCAGCCTCCAAGCAAAGCTGCCAAGCCTGGAGAGTCGCGCGCCGCGGATGAAGATGATGACCAAGGTTTAGTTGATGAAGAAGAGTTCGACGAGGGGAATCTTGATGAGGATTTGAGTGAGGAAGGCGACGAGGAAGGCGACGAGGAAGGTGACGTGGAGAGTGAAGAGAATGAGAAGGGAGAGAGCAAGGGGAAAGCAGCCCAGAAAAACCAGCGAGATTCCCACTCTCCGACTAGCGAGAAACTGCAGAAGACTATCGAGAAATATGGCCGTGGTCCGCTGGAAGGGACAGCGATTAAAGACAAAGCACTCACTGGATCGCCGGATACCATCCTCGCTATGCTTATGGATGCAATGCTGAAGTCGAAGCCGATGTCTCATGGATTGACGGACCGTGCGCTCCGCAAGCTCGTCGACGTTGGATATCACGACGTAAAAAAGCTAGGGGATGCCAGCTGGGAGGAGAGAGCCATGGTTTTGAAGGACGGAGGATACAACCGATACAGAGAGCAGGGGTCAACGAACCTGGGGAAATTGGTTGAGTTCGTTAATGAGAAATATGGTGCGCATGCCTCTCAGACTCTCTAGGCTCCATTACTGTTTCTTGGGCTAATTTGGGATCATTAGATGGGGACCTCAACAATCTTATCAAGAAGGCCAAAAATAATCCCCAGAAGGCGAGACAGCTTGTCAAGGAGGTCCATGGCCTTGGGGATTTGGGTGTTGAGCTGTTTTTCAACAACGTACAAAGCGTCTGGCCCTCTATCGCTCCGTTTGTTGACTCTCGGAGCTTGAAGACCGCAGAGGAAGCTGGGCTTGGGACAGACTTGGATGCCATCTACGCCGACCTGGATAAGGACTCTGTCAAGATGTGCAAGTTGGCAAATGCTTTGTCTGCGGCGCGGCTAGACAGGCAAGTGGGGGATCTGGTGGCCATTTGATGCGGTAGCCCTGCTCGCCGAGCCGCAACAGAACAGTAGTAATCATCGCCAACTACACATTTCCTGTGTTAATCGCAGAACAGTTTGACTATTATCATTGAGCCCTATGATCAGACACTTGGCGACCCTTGGCCAATTTGTAGAATCTCTACAGTACGGAGTACGGAGTATTATTGAGGGTTGACCGTCCCTAGGGATGTTAAATGACAAAGACATACTTAAGGATTAGCTCGGCCCACCTAGTCACGTATGTGTCAAGCCGGGTTGTCACAAAAAACATGGACATTTATTGTCGACAGATAGACACAGTGTAGTAACAGTGGAGAAAATGTCGACATTTTAACATGATGAACATCCCTAAACGTCCCAGCCACCGGAAGCATAGGCTTGGCGGACTTAGTCATCCGTCTTGGCAGACCCGCTTGTTGCGCCTCATGGACGAGCTGGAGTTCTTGTTCATCTCAACCTTTCCTCTCTCCGCTTATCACCTCTAGTCCAGAGCTTTATTCGCAAGGCTGCCTCCCGGATTTCCAGCTCACTACTCTTGATCAACGGCGCGCATTCGCCCTAACGACGCGGAATCTTGCTACCTAGCTCCCCTGACAGACAGACCGTCCACCGCAACAAGCAACGTGGTTCCTCGAGATCTAGGCAACGGGCAATCTGTTCCAGCTGCGCAAAATTCAGATCCTCGTCTTTATATCGCCGAAGTCCATTCCATCATCCCCGAGTCGTATTCCGCTACAGCTGCCACTCAGCGAACTTTCGTACACTCCGAAATGGATCTCTCTAACATCTTGTTCGTTACACCGAGCTCCTTGTTGTGCCGATATACCGAATTTGTGTGCTGACATGTTGCCCTTGTCTCAGTCGCTTTGCCAATGTGGCAGTCGGTGTCATTATGGTTCTCGGCGGTATCGCCCAATTCTTCCCCATCAGCCTGGGCCATGTTATCACCGGTGTATACGTGATTCTCTTCGGTCTCAGTAAGGCTTTCCCGTCTCGGGCTGCGGCGGAGTACATCAATGCTGATCTCTCTAGTTGTTGCTGGGCTGGAATTCCTGCCCACCATCCCTGATTACGTCTACCGCTATGCGTCCTTCCTCTTCTCGTTCCTCGGCCGTGGTGTCTGTAAGTTCTCATGCCTTCCCGAAGCTCCGTGGCGCGGCGCCCTTGCGCTAACACTGTCGTGAAGTTTACATCTTTGTTGGATGTCTCATTTTGCACGGCCACGTTCTGCAATACATTGCCGGTTCTATCGTCGGTTTCCTTGGTATTGGCTATGCCGTGTTGGAATTTGTTCCGTCCATCGAGCCCCCATCAAACATGCGCGAGGCCGACCAGAGCTGGGGCGCCGAGCAGGTTGTCTAGAGCTTATAATGCGTGTTCGTGGGATTGAAATCTGCGTTGCGACACGACAATCGTCGTGTTGCGCTTCGAGCGGCTAATACGATCGATGAACGACCGACTGTTTTCTGTCAAGATATATACCACGAAATGCAAGTTCTAAGAATGCGGGATTCTTATGATGAACGGTATTCTATGAGTGTGATGAATGACTTTGCGACGATTGGGAAAGATATAGGTGGAGGATTATATGCGGATATAAATATTCTTTTATCTGCGTGCTCGCTATGTTTCGTTATTGTCTGATTCTTATCCTACTGATTTAGTGCGTCTAGCCACTGTATTATACTTTGTAGACGACTCATTACTCTGACCAGTTATAATTGTATAACTTAACGTCCATGCCCTTGAGTATGTTCGGCAATTTCAAGTCAGATCAGGAGCTATGTACGTACGAGGGTGCCCCTTAATTTTGTTATCTGATTATCACCCCACTCACCTACTTTGCGCCCTGGTACAAATAAAACCATGTTAGGCAAACGTTAGTTTCTGACTGCGTCATTGTCATTTACTTCCAAGCATCCAGGGCAAGCGGCTTTGACCGTCTCGGAGGACTCAACAGTGCTTGATCCTAGGTCAAACAGGAAACCGCACAGAATGATATCTGATGCTTTTCATTCGTGAGCGATGCCGAAATCTAGACTCTCTATAGTCGATTCGACTTCAGGCTTTGCGCGAAAGTCAACCTCGGATGACGAAAAAGTAGCCAGAGCGTGACCGGGGTTGAGTCAAGGATACGAATCCTGATTCAAGATTATCCCCGGTCACAAAGCAAGCAACGTCCGGAGAAATAATATGCCTCGGGACTTCATCCTCGAGGAAGCCTGTACTAGTAAGACCCCGCGCCCAGAAAAGCCGGTCCATACACTGCCCCGTCACCGTGCGAGGGCTGAAAGAGATCGTGTTGATACTTTGACAAAGCGGTCAACTTGTACTCATACCCAAGAGCTCGGTCGTACCTTGGACATATTCCTGCACGTACAGGGACAGGGATGAACCGGGATCCGAGAGCGGATTCCGGTAGGACGAGAGGTTGATGGCAGCGTTGCTATAATGCAGATATTATACGGGTAAAACATGGATATCATGATGTCTTTGTCGCATTATGCCGTTGTCCGTGAAGGGTCACGCCATACAAGCAGGCCAGGGCCTCTGTAAGATTTCGAATGGTAGCGGCTGCACCACTTGATTTGTTCCTGTAGGCATCAGCAAAGTTGGACATGGTCAACCCTATCTTCGTAGTGGTAGTCTTGAATTATTATTCCCTGCCAGTTCAAAGGTCGAAGTCACGAGCGTTAAGCCGAATCGGAAGGAACGTTGAGGGTTGGGACGAATCAAATCGCCCATAGATTAACATCGTAATACCCAGCCCCACACGGGGAGATAAGTCGCGGAAGTCCGGCGGCTCGAACGATCCATGACATGTATTTTTGGGAGCGCAGAATTCAGGCCCTGTCAGGGAGTCCTCCACCAATCGTAGTAGCCGCATTAAAAACCGGTGCGCTAGTGGTGGAGCAGCGATGGGTTGATTCTGGGGAGAAGAGAGGCAATCAGAGCAGACTGGCGAGCAGAACCACTTTTCTACATTTTCTAGGGGCAGGGGAACAGACACTCGGGTCTCGCCTTGTGCTAAAACTCATCGTTTCCAACCCGTCGAACTCGGAAAGCCCTCCTAAAAAAGCAAACATTGATATAGGGGGAGCCGTGGAAGGGCCTGGAAAATACACCCATCGCAAAAGGACCCCAGTTCTTTAGTTGTAGATCATTCCCCTGGGAGATCTCAACTTGATAACTCTACAGGGCTCCGGAAGAAACAGACAGAACCCAGATCAGAGGGACAAAGAACGCCTGCATCTTATCCATCACCGACTCGGCGACTGCTGCCACTGCTGCCAAGCACGCCCTCTCCTACGCATCCTGTCAGCTTCGTCATCTTGTCGCTTTATCTGATCATCTCCTTGCCGCCGATCTTACCTGTCCACTGGCCACCTTCCTCCTCTCCAACTTCTCTGCGCAGCTTCCATAACTGCGACGGCAGTACTCTGTACAGACCCCCATTCTTCGTGGATCTACAATTCTCCTGTCATTCTCAAAGATCTTCATTCCTGCCCGTTCTCGGCTCCGCCTTTCTAGCCTGGAGTCTCACTAGCTGCATTTGCCAGCATCGATCGATTTGCCATCTCAGCCAGACGCCTTTGGCCCTTTCTTTTCTTTTTCCTCCTGCATTCCATCTTGACCGACTTTTGACCCCGTCATACATCAAATTACGCTCTCCGAGTGTGGTACGACATATATCGCACAACCAATCGTTCCTTTATTTCGACCGTTAAGTTCCAACGGATTCCCTCGTTCTTCCCTCGAGCCTTCCCGACGGAACTTTCGAGTCGCCAGGCGCTACAAACTGGAGCACAGGCAGACGTTGGAAATGTTAGCGTCCATTCCGCACATGGAGACGTTGCGATCCCTCCCTCGAAACCCGGACGTCGTTGCGCGACACCCATCGGCCGAAGATCTAGACGCTGCGCAACAACTCATCTCTTCCGCTCAAGCCGGCCGGGAACACCCTCTCGATCGACATTATACCGATGACGGATCTCGAAATCCTGAGGCGGGAGGCCCACAAAGCCATCGGGAGGGTGACTACCCTATAGTTCAGACATCCGAGACGTCCACGAACGGGCATTATATCGAGAAGACATCCCCCAAATCTCAAAAGGACACCTCGTTTCTAGGACATTCTTGCAGGTTTGTTTAGCTGTTCACCATTGCAGTTTGTGGTGCGCTAACATTATTTTTTTAGTAATTGCGGAACCAAGAGCACTCCGTTATGGCGCCGGTCCCCTACCGGAGCTATGATTTGTAATGCATGCGGACTTTACCTGAAAGCTCGAAACGTTGCAAGGCCAACAAAGAGGAATCGAACGCAAGCGAGCCCCGAGGCGTATTTCCCCCAAAACCAACCCGTTGGCTCTCACCTTGATCCCGTTGGCGGTGGAAATGAAGGCTGTGGTGGTTCATCCGGCTCTTGTCCGGGTGGTGGAAACTGCAATGGTACAGGTGGTGCAGAGGGATGCGACGGTTGCCCAGCCTATAACAATCGCGTCTACAAGTCAACCGCTCGAGGGAACGTCGCGGCGCATGCGCTGAACAGGGCAGTAATTCCGGAAAGTGTTCCACCTCCGCAAGAGCCTGAGGCACCGGCAAGGAATGGTGGGCAACCAGAGGGAAACATGCTGGTGGCTTGCCAAAACTGCGGCACTACCGTGACACCGCTCTGGCGACGGGACGAGAACGGGCATCCGATCTGTAATGCCTGTGGTACGTCTCTATCTATCTTTTCTCTCCCCTTTTATTGTGTCTCGAAATCTGACTAATGTATACAAGGCCTCTACTACAAGCTCCACGGTTCCTACCGACCTACCACGATGAAAAAGACCATTATCAAACGGCGAAAACGTGTCGTACCGGCCTTGCGAGAAAATTCTCCAACTGCCGCTACCCATTCCTCTTACGGCTCCTCCGCCTCACCAGAAGCGGCGTCCCCTGCCACACTAGCCTATTCTCACGACGAGCATCATCGATACTACAGCTCAGAGCCTGTTGATCAATTTCACCGGATTTCGCCTGCCGCACAGAGACCGTTTGGCTATGCACCACCACCGGTTGACTTCACAGGTTTCAACGCGGGAGCTATATCACTACCCCACCACCCACCTCCGCCGAGATTGCTCGAGCCAGGTCATCCACCGATTTCTCAATTTGGGCGACGATCGATCTCGCCGAACTCCTCGGGGAATCCTAAAAAACGAACATTAGCAGAGACCGGGCCGAATGTAGACGTTGGTCCCGTTCCGTCCACATTAGAGGCCGGATCAAATCAACTCCCACCAATTGTCTCGTCGGCCAATCCGCCAGCACCTGCTCGATTGAGCTCAATTTCCTCTATCCTGAACCATGCTCATGCCCGCGACGAAGCTCGCTTAGACCCGTCTCTTGCTGCTCTAAGCCGTCAGCAACAAGCTCAACCGCATCACTCACAACCCTCACCGCTTCCCTCTTCCCAAGCAGCTTCACAACCACTACCTAGTGTATCCAAAATGGAAAACCTCGTGGAGGATCGCCGGGCGAAGCTGCAGCGGGAAGCCGAAGAAATGCGGGAACAACTTCGGGCAAAGGAGCGGGAGCTGGCGGAGCTCGCCAGCCAATGACAATGGAATTTCAGCCCGTTCGACTTTGACTTCGGAATTCGAACAAGCGACTATTGACACTATTCGAGTGATAACCATTCAGCCTTTTTAGAGGCCTACATTCGGCGCAAATCTTTCCTTGCGAGATACCACATGCACTTTCCAGCTTCCACTGCTGTCTATGGATGTATTCCACTTAGTTTTAGCTTATTGATGTCACTTGGACGGTTCACCATCCCGTCTTATCTTCGATTTGTCTATTTTTCTTTTCCCTTTTTGAGCGACGGCGGGTTTAGCGATTACTTACCAGAAAATAATATGGCATACTCGGGGGTTCCATCTGGCTCCAATTAAGGCTGGAATTCTGTTTTCTTTCCTATTGCTACTCCTTTGACAGAGGTCAAAAGGGACCGGCGGACGACCACGTCGACGGAGTTCATCAGTAAAATTAAGAAGGCATAGACTTATCCACAACAATTCCATCGAAATACCTAATCAATCATCTTTATCAATCTTATCTGAGTTATAACCAAGGCTCCTCGCCCGAATCCGATCCTCGTACCTATTTCCAAGATTGGTATGACCTTGCGGAGTAGCTCTTGCACATCTACAGACGTCATGACAGCCTTCTCCGCCCGTCTCCGAGGTCGGCGACTACTCCTTCTGTACGTATGGAGGAATGTGGCCCCAGCGCGGGGACCTTGGTGGTGCAGCTGCCAGCAGTGCAGCACTGCAGAGGCGGTTCGCCCGTTATACTGACCGTCGCAAGCCGGCCTGAATCGGGTAGTTGGGTACCCTGTCCACCTACTTAGGGCATGTTGATCATCGGGGTTGTTGGAACTACTGATTTCATTGCAAGTTCAAGGCCGTGGCCATGCTCAGACTATCGAATGACGTGGAGTGCTCTTCCTTGAGTTGGTTCGATACATGATCCCCGGCCAGGACAGGTGGAGTTGCATTTTCTTCTGGATCTAGAGGAAGTAATCATACTCAGGCTTGGGACAGGTGGTTCCACTGAGAGTACTGGGAAATTATCAGGTTAGATATGTATGTGTTCGGAGTTGAATTATATATCATAAATGTGTAAATAACAATTGACCTGGGTATATTGAAAGACAAAGACATAAAAAACCGAAGCTCAAACTCCGAAATAACGAGTGATGATAATCCCAACAATCCATCCGTGATCATAACAAGAGGAGACAAGGTGGGAGCTACCGGTCCTCCCGGACTAGGTTGGTCTGGCTCGAATCCCCGCCATGACCGCCGTGACCGCCACCACCGCTACCACTCCCAGTACGATGTCCGTAAGGCGAGGGCGAAGACGTTGGTGATGTTCTCTCTTCCCGAATCACCTCGGTCGTGACCTCGATTGCACCAACGCCTCTCTTCCCATCCAGTACCGTCCTCAGCCCGGGTCCAACCCCCACTTCTGTATCGATAGTATGAAGACCAAACTCGGGGTCGTGCTGCGAGAACACGCCTCGGTTTGTTGTCGACTTGAGACGCGTCGAGCGTCCGGCTGTTGTGCGGGTGGGGTTGCCACTTCGTTTATTATAGCTGTTTGTCGAGAGGAATTTGGGGAATATGCGGCTGATGAGAGGGCGAAGGAAGGGTAGACAGGCACAAATGATGGCGACGTTACATTCGGCTGCGGTCCAGTAAGCGGCGGCGACGTTGCTCCCTGTTCGGTGTTGTTAGTGAGCCGAGCCCAGTGACGAGGATGCAGGAGAGAGATGCAGGAGAGACATACATGATGTGTCGGTACTTCTTGCTACAGTGCGCAAACCGGAGAGACGAAGGACACTGGTAATCACGACCCTGTCACGAGTATTAGCTGCCATAAATCTAGAGGAATAAGCCGTTATGGTATGGAAACTGACAGTCCACCCAGCGCAAAAACGGCCATAAGAGCAAGCTTTTGCCGCTTCGGAAGTTGTAATTGTGTAATGAGCGGCATCGGTAGAATGAGTAGAGTGAGGTCGGTAGCGATATTCATGGAGGCATTGAAGAACCAAAGAGCCTCAAAAGAAAGGCAGTGACCAGGTAGGTCTCGGTCCCAGAACTTGGCCACGGGCACACAGTTGACGAACCCGCTGATGATGGCCCATGTTGAGTATGCAATTACCACTCCCATGACAATGTAACAGATGATGCGGAACTTGTGGCTCGGAAAGATGCGCAGGTACTGGAAGAGCAGGGAGATCTTCGTGAATACTAAGCTGGCATTATACAGAGGGATTGCGGCCCACAAGCTCTGTATGCATGCTATACATTAGCTTTGCTTGAGTAAAAGTGCGGCAAATACTTCATCTGGGAACCAACCTTCAATTGTTCTCGTAATTCGTGCTGTGATAAAGCATAATTATGTTTTCCCAGGCCAAATCGGTATTCTGAGGACGAATCAGTGACCGACTTTATAACATATAATCTCTGACTTACGGCAAATAACAAGGGCAAGATAGAGAATAGCAAAGACCTGGAAGATATATTAGCATTGATTCGGATATGAATGGCAAGATACATACCAGAGAGACGAGGATGGTCCAATCCTCTCGGCCGCTTAACTTCATTATCCCAACTCTGGTATATATGCGCATTGCCACAACGACAACGGAAATTGTAGTCAGAACCGCCGTTACCACCATTGCGGTCCGTCCTCGAGATGCACCATCATCGCCATGGTCTCTAAGGAGCAGAATGTGCTCCAGAGCCTCATCCATCGTCGCGCAAGAAAGAAGGTATCAATGTGTTTGTGAGTAGTAAAAGAGCGTTAATATAAGGGCATCAAAACGTCAAGTGTCCGCAAACATTGGGGTCAGTAAAGGAGTGTGGAATCGTGTTTTCAAAGAGAGAAGCTTGTGGGACGCCCGAGCAAGGGACGGGGGGAGTCGAGGGGCATAAATGAACAAGTGTGGCGGCTGTCGCCAGAAATATATGATTTCTGGAGACAGCTCCATATAACGGAGACTGCACTGACTGTCTCCTATTTGATTGGACATCTGACCATGTCAACTGAGGGTATGTTCCTCTTGTCGGTAACTCATATTCCCAACAATGGTTCTCTATGCCGTCGCGTGGCAGTGGGTCCCTTAGATCAATAATAGTGACGATCGACGGCCTGAGGGAAGCAAGTAATCCACAAGCTGGGTCTTGGGAATGCTGATTTGGCTGCGCTGCTCCACCAAAGACCACCCCGGCGCGGCTGGTGCTGAAAGTCCGTTCAGAAGTTGCCGCGATCATACGTATATCTGACTCGCAGCGAATGACTTCGCTGTTCAGCTGTCGCGCAAGATCTCTTTGCGCTGTTGAACAAGAAATAAGCCTATAGTTATATTGCCAAGGACGCCAAACTCCGAAGCCACGAGGATGCAAGGTAAGGTGCAACCAAGATCTGCTCCGAGATCCGGGCCATGCTCCCTGAATTTGGACAGTGGAGCTGCGTGTCAACCAGATTGTGTCAGGGTGGAGATCTTGTCTTGACACTGACAGCCATTAGGGGCAAATCCAAATCGCTTAATCGCACCACCCTCAGTCTCTGCGAATTCCAGCCTCGCTAGGGCGCAATAGTCTCGACACCATGATTTGCTTGTACTTGAATCAGCCGGAATACTGAAATCTTGACGCGCCAATCATAAGATTTCTGGTCAAAGATGATTGGATGAAACCGGACTGAAACAGATCGGATCTGAGTTCTGCACTCGCAAGTTGCAATTGTTGACAGCAGGTGTCTCGGCCTGCGAATTCCCTTTTTGCCGAAGAGCAACAAACGTTGACCCATTGATAGCTTATACTGCCATGTGGTGGCACCGTGGCAAATGCACGCGCTGAGGCCCATCTCCAAACTTCAATAGTTCCATAATGCACTTCAGTCCCAGACCAGTGGTACGCTTGCGAAGTCAAAACGCCGGGGATTGAGGAACGTGCGCCTTGGCACTGGGCTCTCCATTATTGACGACGCAGTGGACGAGCTTCATGATTCATGCAAATGATGCCGTGATGATCGGCGTCATAGTCAGTCCATCGGGCAGCTTGAGCTTCGCGAGGCTATCATTAAATTGGTCGGTGTTGTAGGCATGTGCGCCGGTGCCTGGCTAGGTCCGGAGAGGCCAAAATGATTGACTGAACTCCGTACTTTTGATCAAGGCGTGGGGGATCGCCGTCTAGAGCACTAGCCTGTTTTTGTTGTTCAATAGAAACAAATAGATAGTGCCAGCAATTATGATCTTGGTGAGGCTAGATCACCCCTGCATGAGTGTCGGAGACTCGGAGCCTGAAGGCAAGAGTAGAGAAGATGGAAGAAGCAGAGGAAGGAAGCAGAGAAGGAGGGGCAGCGAAAGCGAGGGAAGTCACATGCATTCTCAAAGACCATTAGCGAAACAGAATATGTTCCCAAATGCAAATATCTTTCAGGTACACCTAGGAGTGTCCCACTCCTATCCATCTCTAGTATGTGGTTCACATCTACCTTATCCTTGTCGACTCCATAACACCTTTAGTGTCCACCAGCAATGGCCCCGTCTTCCCCCTCAACCTACAAATCAGAGGCCTTGATGCACTGCCTGAGCGGCGATGGCCTTTTCACTGGGGCTCGCCGTTGTCTTCTATTCCCGTTTTTACGATCCCTGCATTTTGGCACTCCGATCGCTTTACGCATCGATTCGTCGCGCTCCAACAGTCGAAGGAGGAACCCATTCTCAATCCGCACGCTTGGTCTTGTTCTATATTGATCGACATCACCTCTATCCAAATAAGCCGTCTTGCGTTCCGTTTCGTCGTATTTCCACGAGCCATGTATGGTGTAGAATTTGGCCGCCCAACCCTTGGCCTTGTGCGTCGTCGATGTCTCCTGGCCCACAGGGATTTCGCTCCCCGGGAGCAACGTGATGACCGGGTCAATGTATCTCATTGCGTTTTTAGTGATGCTTGTGATCCGCTCCATGTCACGCATCGCGACGGCCCGGTTACTCTTGTCGAGGTCAATGACGAAAAGCGACACCTCGGGCTCCGTATTGCTCGGTTCAAATACCGGGTCTCCTTGCCAATTGTAGTGATGAATATGGACGCCATCATTGCGCTGCCGCTTCTCTCGAGACCTAAGTTCGTCGTTGATAGCTTCTTGCCACTTTGTCTTGCATTCTTCGATGGTTAGGGGGGTCTCTGCGGGTTGCTCGGCAACTTGCTCGCTCTTGAACGAGTTCAGGAACGTCTTCATACCCGCGCTGGTTGCAAATATCTTGACTTCTGGCCTGTAGAGCTGGAATGAAGTATGGGCTGTAGTATAAACGAGCGTTGGTAGACGTCGGTATATTTTTCAGTACTCGAATGGTTTTAGATGAAGCCTGTAGGTTGGCATTCGGACACGAAAAGAGCAGAGTCGAGCAGCCATAATATAGTCATCCGTGACTCAAAATATGCTTTTCGCGAAGAAGTTCCGGGCCATCAGTATGTTGTTGTCGGCCGTCAACTGGAACCGATTCCCTTTGATGGTCACCATGCCGCCTTAGGTCTTTGCACCAGCGCCACTATAGACTTATCCCGAGGATACTGTTTGATTTACCATGTATTAGCCGTTTTCATAGAAGTAGATAAGTGATATGTTTGATTTTCGTGGACGCTATGATTTCACCATGTTAGGTTGAGGGAGGTTCTGATGGCGGAAGCAACATTACCCCCGCGCTAGGATTCCGGCGACATCTGGGCTTGAACCGCCATTGAAACAATATCATGGCAGTAAGCGCTCATTCAAATATCCCGAGAGAAATACACGTTTTCTGACAAATAGAAGGAGCATTTCGTGTTCTGCACGAGAACCCGGCATCGTGAAGCGCTGAGCTAGGGAATGCGAAGATCATCCAACAAGCCAGAATAAGAGCCAACCAGTATCGTCCGCTCCAGCGTAGTACATATGCTCAAGCTTATTGAGAGGAGAGAAGTGTTGTACAAAATCTTGCAATTGTTGTGACGTTGGTGCACGTGGCTTAGCATATATCACGACTTATCCGGGGTACACTGCCGTAAGGTCAGGTATCCGGTCGGCAGGCCGGAAAAAGTCCGACGGGCAAACCATTCAACCGAGCGTGCACTGATAAGCCCCGCTATTGCGAGATCACTCCCCGCAGTCGCGACTTACCTATATATACTGCCCTCCCTTATCGGCCGGCTGTTTTCTGTTTCCCGAACCTTTACCTTGACGGATTGGCCAGTACCGTACATATATGAAGCATTTCCGAGCTTATCGCCAGTCAATTTCAACCCTCCGCCAGTTTGCTTGGTCTCCCCTTCGAACCTCCGCAATTCCCCCACTCTCTCGGACAAGGACAACTCCGGCATTCGGATCCTCCTTCTTCAGACGTACAATGGCTTCCGCAATGGCAAAGCGCCTCGAGGGCAAGACGATCGTCGTGACCGGCGCCTCATCCGGCATTGGTCGAAGCACAGCCATGGAGTTTGCGCGGACAGCTCCCAAGGACCTAAAGATTATTGTCACAGCGAGGCGCATCGATGCCCTTGAGGAGCTGGCGAAGGAAATCAAGGAAGAGGTTGGCGACGGTGTCAAGGTCCATCCTGTAAAGCTAGATGTCAGCAACCCGGAGGAGATCAAGAACTTTGTCCCATCTCTTCCTACAGAGTTCCAAGAGATTGACGTCCTGGTTAACAACGCGTAAGTGTGCTACATGAGTAGGTCGATGGGGATGGCTCTAAATATATGCAGTGGTCTTGTTAAGGGCGTTGCTCAAGCTCCCAACATCGACCCTGAAGACATCAACGTCATGTTCGCCACCAACGTTACCGGATTGATCAACATGACCCAGGCTGTCCTCCCTATCTTCAAGAAGCGCAGCGATGGTGGCCGCGGAGACATCATCAACATCGGAAGCATTGCCGGTCGTGAGCCCTACCCCGGTGGCAGCATATACTGCTCTACCAAGGCTGCCGTCAAGTCTTTCACCGAGGCTTTGAGGAAGGAGCTCATCTCTACCCGCATTCGTATCATTGAAATCGATCCCGGTCAGGTTGAGACTGTAAGTATCAACCTTTATTGCTGCGGACGGAGCTGACAAGGTTGTAGGAGTTCTCCGTTGTTCGGTTCTACGGAGACAAGAGCAAGGCCGACGCTGTCTATGCGTAAGCCACTATGACTTTCACGATACCTTAACCAATACTAACAACTTGTAGTAACTGCGAGCCACTCACACCTGATGACATCGCCGAAGTCATCGTCTTCGCCGCTGGCCGGAGGGAGAACGTTGTGATTGCTGATACTCTGATCTTCCCCAGCCACCAGGTAAGCTCGGCCTATCTTCATTCTTCCATTTAGGTATCTTAACTAATTCTGTAACAGGCGTCTCCCGGCCATCTGTACAAGAAGCCTTGAAGGCACAATATCATACCCATGTTGAACAGTGTAATAGTGGACCTGGGCATATAGAGGGTCATAGATGTTACAATATAAACCATGTGCTGTCTTGAATATTTGGCCCTAGTTTCAGAGACCTAACCTAACCTCACTCTTTGCTAAGTTCAAACCTCAGACAGACAAACTCAGTCAAAGCAACCCCTTAACTCCACCGTCAAATCTCCCATGTTTAATCTCTCCCCATCCCTGGATCTCTTCACTCCGCTAACTCCCTCTTTCTCGATCACTCCAACTCCCCTCTCAAACTCTCGCGCCCAAGCATCCTCAAACTTCTGGTATTATACGCCGTATAATAACAACTCGCCCGATCCACATTCCGACACGCCTGCGGAAAGCCAACGATCTGCCGTGCAAGCGCCATCGCCTCCTCAACCCCTTTACCCTCAGCCACAACGCGATTCGCAAGCCCCATACTCAACGCCTCGGTTGCACCAACAGCACTTCCAGTAAGTATCATATCAAGGGCCCGTTCCAGTCCAACTACAGCCTGCAGCCGGACAGTCCCACCGTCAATAAGCGGGACACCGAACCGCCGGCAAAAGACACCAAAGACAGCGTCTTCTTCGACGACACAGATATTGGCAAGCAGGGCGAGCTCGAGACCGCCGGCAACAGCGTGCCCGGAGACCGCGGCGATGACGGGCTTGGTTAGCTGCATGCGCGAGGGGCCGATGGGGCCCCTGTTGCGCCCTTGGACGTGGTTGCTCGGTGAGACGACATGGGCTGCATATCTGTTCCCCGAGCGGAAGTTGGCACCGGCGTCGGGTATGCTGGGGAATCAGTCTCGGCTGCGGCTTCGTACGTTGCGACCTCGTGCAGGTCGAACCCCGCGCAGAAAGTACCGTTTGCGCCGTGGAACACACGCACACTTTCTGCGTGGGGTCTTCTTCGAAGGTCAGAAAGGCGGCTGTGAGCTTCTGGGCTGTTGGGTCGTCAATGGCGTTGCGCCGTTGTGGGCGGTTTATTGTTATTGTTGTTATGCCTGGGATGGTCTTGGTGATGAGGACGGGAGCTTGGTTGGTTGATGGGTGTTCTGCCATGGTTACGAGGGTGATTTGGGTGGGCTTGAGTTGGTATCGATCGGATGCTAGTTAGCTAGATGAAGGGGGGCGGCCTGTTTACTGCATGGTTTTGTTCTCCTTGTGTCTTTTATAGAGTGACCATTGAGACAGCTCTTGCGTTTGGTTCTGTCTTCTGACTAGCTGCATGTCCTTGGTTACATGGTATACATCTCGGTTGGATAGTATACTCGGGACTATCGATCGTTATTGTTTCTAGGATTTTTCGATACTTCAAAGGAATTGCGCACCGCGTTACCCTCTTTGCCAGACGTCGGGGAACAACTATATATTTGACACTCGCAACCATATGATAACGAGGAGACCGAAGCAGTAGGATACCAGACCAGCACCTTTTATTTAGATATATTACCTAGATATATCTTTTAGTAAGGCGGCACATGCGACGAACCCAAGCATGCTATCCTATAGAGTAGACTCAATCTGATATCAATCCAGTGCCTCGGGCCGAACCCAGTAGTCGATTCCCCGCCCTAAGAGACGCCTCGACTACTCGCTACGTTCCTGGTGAATAGCTGCGAGCTCGGAACCTACTCTCCCTTCGCACCGTCATTCGCGCGTAGAGATGCGGCTCAACCGCGTATGCCCTTCTAGCTGGATTAGGCCCCAGCTGTTCTCTACAGGTTGCCAGCGCCGCAGCCTACGTTCTACTGCCAGTCCAGTCCCAGGCACATGGCTCTCAGGAGCCCGAGACTCTTCGTCACTCCCAGCTCCACCCGCAGACTTGACAGCATCTCAGACGCAAACACTCCCTTCACCACGATACGTCGAGGACCTCATCTCATCCCTCCCTCTAATCCGCTACGTGCGCAGCACCCCAGCCACCTCAAATCCGAGCACCGGGGTCACTTACACGGAGTTTCGCCCACTGCGCACAATGCACCCCTCCGCGCAATCAACGCACCTAGTAACGACCTCCATGATATCCACGAGCAAACTCCCAATTGACCCGATCTTCTTTCTCAAACGCCCTTTAACAGAAAGTCGACCTCGAACTCAACAGAACAACAAAATCGAGATAATAGCAACGGCGTACCTTTCAACCCATCTAACGGGCCACGCAGGGTATATCCACGGTGGATTACTAGGCGTCCTCTTCGATGATGCATTCGCGCGTCTCGCAGCCGAGATATTCCCGAGTGGGATTGGAATGACCGCGAATTTGACTCTGGATTTCCGAGCTCCTGCGATGCCAGGGAGGGTTTATGTTTATAGGGTTGGCATCGAGAAGGTAGAGAAGCTGAGGAAGATTTGGGTTTGTGGGAGTATGAGGTGTTTAAGGGAGTTTGGGGCCCAGAACATGTTGGAGAGAAGTGTTGAGAGTGCGAACGTAATGGATGGTGGCGGGTTGAGCGTGGAGGAAAGAGAGGGGGTGCTGGTTGCTGAGGCCAGAGGTTTATTCGTTGAGCCTAAAGGCGCAAAGGTGAGACATTCCATTCTTTTGGTCCCGGGCTGTGATAGACATGCTAATATAAGGCAGGGGATGGTGCCGTTGTTTCCGAAATAGGGGAGGCGTTGAAGCAGCTACAGGCTGGATGACAGCCCCGAGATCGACATGGCGCGGGCAGTTGCATAGATATAGAAGTCAAGGAGAACATGATTGCTGAGAATCACTGCGTCGCGAATAGGAATGGAGGGCGCCTGGTTGCCTGAAGATGATATTTCTGAACTCGGCTGGCGTGCCGAGCTTCAATATTGAGAACAGAAACAGCGTCGACAAATCTAGTCGCGTAATACGGTTCAAGCAAGGGGTTTCATGTGCCTTTTGCATTTGTTTTGGGTTGTCTAAGAGGGGAGTGCCCTCGCCGTCGGTAGTGCAGCATGCTCTGGAACCCGCCAATAACGCACTGAGATCTATGCCACCTGCAATGTTACATCACAGACCGGCAGAATCGCCCACAGGAGACCAAAGTGGCTGGCCCTATTCACAAATGAACTGCAAAGCCACCAGTTCTTCATCCCGCATTTCCCCTGGTACCGCCCAAGCGGTATGGCTACTACTAGGCAGTTCATAGCCAGTTCGTCGGCAAAGACAACCAGGGCCAGATCTCGGACCCTGTTTCTTAGGTCTTGGGTAGCACAGCCTGCCGCCAGACCCGGGCGCGCGGGGTATATACTTCAGCTGTTAAATGAATGATAGATCGGAATCCACATCGATGTGAGTTACACAATCGAGATTTGGCGCCCAGAGATCAATACCTTGAAAGTATGATTGCAGAATCTGATAAGCAAGGACTGAAGTCAGACCATTTTCTCATTTCTGCAGAGAAAGGCAATATTGTGACATTGAAGCCGAGAAGGTTGTACGGCAGATCCAAGATCAGTTTCCTTGCCCTTTCTAGGACGAGCTGTCGGAGTTTATTCGTACTCTGGGCTTGAGGGTATGTTGCACGTCCATGTAGGCGATATGAATTACCGGCTCGGGGCTATCGAGAGTTTGCCGTGTTCATATGGCAGCTGAAACAGAGTCAGAGACTTGAGTATACATCGAGCTTCTAATGGGAGAGGCTAGCGAAGCCGAGCCAGGGTGTCTCATATCATGGACCAGTATGTATCACGCCAATTTCCGCTTATAGAGCTGGTGAAGTCCAGGTGAGACTCGCGGGAGGCTGTTCAGAAGAGGATCATTCTTCCGGGGTCATCGTCCTAGGAAGAGAGTTTGAGAAGAAGTCTGAGAGCATGCACGAAGTTGGAGATCACTGTAAGTACTCCGTACCGGCCGGCATACTCTGTCGACGACATCAAAGCCGATCTGAAGGATGCCTTGTGCCGCCGTGGCTGATATCTTGTCGGCGTCGGCCAATCCCCGATTGAGCAGAGTGGAGGCGTGGGGAAAGCCCTGGGCGGCTTGGCGGCCAGGTGCTCTATCTATCTCCAACAACCGTTCAAATAGAGATGAACAAGGAGTCGATGAAGGCGATCTGTCATTTCGATTCTTCCATGCTGGGATCAGGGTCGATTTCACCAGGCATTTGAGATGGCTCCCTCAAAAGCCCGTTGTCCCTGAACAGCAGGTGTTGGATTCATCTTGGTAAATGGTCATAAGATGCGTAGATTCTCGCCCTGTGATATTCCTCGGAAAGTGTCTCCACGGAAGTCCAAATGGGCCAACCGAAGCATGTTGTTTTCAAGATGAATGGACCATGTCACACTGTCTCCTCCAATGATGACGAGTGTGATTGCCTGGCCGATGAGTCGTCAAGATGGCGTCTATTCATCACTTCCGCGAAGGGCGCATGGGTGCCTGAGCCAAACCAGGTTGATGAGCTCAAGTCCGCATCCGATAATCAAGTATGGGGGCACAGGTGAAGCGAGAACGCGTTGTCGCAATATCAAAGCACATTGAGTTTAATTTATTCGCAGCGGCTGGCCCGGTGATTGGCCCAGTGAGGCTGATAATCAAAGGAAAAAGGCTGGATGGAAGGCCCCTTTTTTCAGGCTGGATCGGCAGCCAACTTTTGTCTTCGCATTAATGCCACACACCGAACTGCCCTGGACCTCGCAGGGCGACGCGACCGGGGGAAGGAAGCCGTATTAATTGAATCATGAATGAAATGAATGAATGTTCTGGAGATGGCCCGTAATTTGGCCAATGAGTTCAACTGCTGGTCTCCATCGTAGCAAGTTAGCAACAAAGTCCGTAGCCTTAAGTGTTCTTAATCATCAGCATCCCCTTTCCCCTCCCCGTCCGTTCTCCACTCGCTCCTCCCTCACTCCCCTTCCCTCCATCTCCTGATTCATTCGTCTCTATTCCTTTCGCTTTTCTCGAACGCTTCCTGTCGAGCTTAGTCTTTTTGTTTGGACGTTGTCGCGCAACGAAGACCTTGCAGGTTCAGTCCAGGCAGCCAAGCGAATCGCGTGCCGGCTCACTTCCAATTCCGCCTGTGGCAGAGTTCCACGAACCCCCCTGATCCTCTTCATCGACCCCCGTCTGGCTTCTTTAAGCTTGGCCTAGTCACTGGACCCGCCGTTGCTGTGGCCTGCCTCTTAGGCGCATCCTGCTTTCGCGCGAAACTCCCGACTTGCTGGGCCCCGACTCTCGACCCTTCTGCGAAAGAAAATTGTGCTGCTCGCTCGACCCGCTGTCACTTGGAATAGCTTCGATCCGGATCACCACCGATTCCTTTCCCACACCGGTAGATCCTTGAGCAGAATCCTCCAGAATGGCTTCAAAAGTAGGGTACCCTCTTATCCTTTCTTCTGCTGTGCCCGTTGCCCCCTTCTTTGCCCCATCCTCAAGCCACCGCCCGAAAAATATTGCAGTCGTTGCTCACTGTTATGGCTCAAATAGTTTCTTCGAGAGTACAAGCTGGTTGTTGTCGGTGGTGGTGGTGTTGGAAAGTCATGCTTGACCATTCAATTGATCCAGAGCCACTTCGTGGATGAATATGACCCAACAATTGAAGGTTCGCTCGTCACCTCATACCCGCATCGATTTGTCGCTCATCAAAGACCCCTACAACAGATTCATACCGCAAGCAGTGTCACATCGACGATGAGGTCGCTCTGCTGGACGTCCTAGATACCGCCGGACAAGAAGAATACTCCGCCATGCGCGAACAATACATGCGCACGGGTGAAGGCTTCCTCCTAGTCTACTCCATCACATCGCGTCAGTCTTTCGAAGAAATCATGACCTTTCAACAACAAATCCTCCGTGTGAAGGACAAAGACTATTTCCCTATCATCGTCGTTGGCAACAAGTGCGATCTCGAGAAGGAGCGAGTGGTCACGGAACAAGGTAGGCTCAATGCGCGATGTGCAAGTCATTCGGTTACAGCTCGCTAACGGTTCACCTCAAGAGGGCGAGAATCTGGCACGGCAATTCGGCTGCAAGTTCATCGAAACATCCGCAAAGTCCCGCATCAACGTCGAAAACGCATTTTACGACCTTGTCCGCGAGATCCGCCGGTACAACAAGGAGATGTCCAACCCCTCCGGCTCCGGTGGATTCGGCGCTCGCGCTCCTGATAACAAGATGGATGTCAGTGAGCCTGGCGAGAGCGCCGGCTGCTGCGGGAAATGTATTGTTATGTAATTGGCATGTGCTGGGCTCGACAGGATGCAAGCAACGCAGTCTGAGAAAGGAAAGGAAAGATCCCACATAGAAAAGACAGCCCCGACTCGAGCGGCAGCCGCCTTATACCGGAATAATGAACGCTTCTCAACGGGGTTGCGCGGATTGTGACACTTTTTATACCTATTTAACCATACGAGGCCTCGCCATCAGATGATGTCCGCTTTCACCCATCCCATACATCACGCCGTCATCTTCTCCATGAATGTTCGATTCCCCCTTTGTTTCTTTGTTTGATCTACCGTGTTTTACCATTTTATTTACTCTTTTTTTTTTTACCACTTGAAGACCTAGTTGACGATTTCACCTCGCTGGTGTGCGAGGATAGGCGTGGCAATAGATTTGTGTTATTACCTCGTATGTACGTACCTTTTCTATTGCATCTGAATGGGGACCATAGGATGCTGCTTTTGATAATACATATGTGTGCATCTTGCATCGTTCATCTACCTCATGCCTGTTTATCCAGTTTTCTGCGGCATTCGTGGGAAACTCTTAATAACTGGCGGTGGTTCGAGCTCGTTTGAATTTTCCGCCTAAACTAAGCTCAAGAATCAATCGCGTGCTCCCACCCCATGGACACTCGTATATTCGCATCTCATTAGTTTCTGCCGTAAGAGGGTACCTTCATGGATATCCATGCTTTAGTTAAATGAACCAAGACGCTCAATCCTAAACAATTCCCCAAGTGCGCATATTAATCTGGAAGTACTGGATCGAGAAGGGGAACCCATTGTCGTTAGAGATCTATTATCCTGATTTATTACAAGCTTCGAAGACTCCCAAGTAAATGGTACCCAAGATATTGCGATCTATCTCCCCTACTCCGTATCCGAATCCAACTCATCCTCCGCCGACACTTTCTTCCCCTGCACATTCTCCTCGACCTCTGCAACTAACGAGTCCAAAAACTCCTTATCCGTGCCCACCAGCGTAACTGTATTCCTCTTCTTATTCCAGCGCGGGTAGCTTCCGACCTTGACACCCTTGGCCGCCGTCCTTCCCGCAAGATCCGTCAGGTACGGCGCAACCGCGCTCTCAGGTAGCGGCGTGCTGAACAGGTACCGGTAGATGCCCTTACCCTCTGGGTTCACGAGGCGGGGGAGCAGCGAAGGCCGGAGGTGTTCGAGGAGACGCTCAAAGAGCCGCGGGACGCCGGGAAGGATGTGGATGTTGCCGTTGACGATGGCGATAGGGACCCACATGTCATTTGCGACGAACACGGCTTGTGAATCGGCGGGGAGGGAGGCATCGTGTGGGATCTCGACCATGCGGAGGCGTGCGGTGAGTGCGGGGGAGGGGACGTCCCAGCTGAAGTCGGGGATGAGGGCGTGGGGCTTGGAGAGCTTCTTCATGCGCTCAAAAGCGGGTTCGTGGAGTTTCAGCGGGAGGTTGAAGGCTTTTGCTATGGAGGAGTAGGTAATGTCGTCGTGGCTGTTTGGGGAGCGCTTGTTAGTTTATAACGCATAGGGGTGTAGGTGAGGTACGAACGTTGGCCCGATGCCGCCGCTCGTCACGACGAAATCGTAGTTGTTGCTCATGCGGCGGACGGCTTCAATGATCTCGTCTTCATCGTCGGCGATGACTTCGATGCGCTTGAGCTGGATTCCGAGCGAGAAGCAGTACCTGGCGAAGAAGGCGGAGTTTGTGTCGACAGTCTGTAGGATTAGCTACTGCATTATAATCCGGGTACAGCGCCTATCGGCATACCTTCCCTCCTAGCACCTCGTCACCAATGATCAGGCATGCTGCCGTGTGTATCGTCTTGCTGTTACCGGCGATGGATGATGTCATTTTCGGCGAGAGCGCACGCGACGGTGGAAAGGGGGATGAGGAAGCGAGAGAGGCGGGCTGACGAGTGAACGGCGGTCGGTAGAGATGTCGGGTGAGCTGAGTGAGGCGGGCGAACATAGAGGGAATGTTGGAGAGGAGGGGAGAAGAGAGATGGAGGATCCTGAACGTGGGCGAGAGAAAGAAAGCAGGTTGGGGTCGTGGCCGGGCGTGCTCGCCGCAAGGTGGGGTGCCTGGTGGACGTCGTGATCGGACTGCGTTGGCAATAATCCCACTCATCGACAAACGCTTGTTGAATATCCTATTCCCTTTCTGTCATCGCCGCCCTTCATACGTACAAACAGGAACTTTTGTACCTAACCTCCTATCCTGAGAATACTCTATCCAGATCTATCATTCAATAGACAGAATGGTGAGAAACTGCCCCGCACTGCTGCCAGAATCAGCTCCGCGAGTATTCTACAGACTGCTGACCTGCGCTTCGGTCAAGATAGTCCTCTGAGCGATTATACGCCTTCTCTCCGGACACCAAAGAGAAGCTGCGCAAGTTCCGTTTGACGACGTCCCGGGCCAAGGAGCCACAAGCCGTGATTTGTATGCAGCCCTTTCATTCCGCCGTTGCGAAGGACATATGGCTGACAACTTCTTCAGACATCATCGACACTAAAACCCAAGAAATTCGAGCAGAAGATGGTGAGGTGTACACAAAGATGGAAGATGTAGCGGACGAGCTCCCGGAGTCGTCTCCCCGTTTCATCCTCCTCAGCTACCCCTTAACCCTGGTATGCTTCCTGCCCTGCGAATTCCCACCTTGTACTAACCTGATTCAGGGTTCCGGCCGCCTTGCTGTCCCTTACGTCCTGCTCTACTACCTCCCCGAGAATTGCAATCCGAACCAGCGAATGATGTATGCAGGCGCTGTTGAGTTGATGCGGAATACGGCTGAAGTCAACCGAGTTATCGAGGTTGAAAGCGATGAGGACATCATATCGATCGAATCAAAGCTGCAGAGTGCAGACTGATCATTTCAAGGATGGGCGTGGCAGGTCGTTGCTTCAATTACAAACTGGGTTTGCCGCAGGATTCGCGTTTTGAGTGGATGATTTGATGTGGTCTGGCGTTTCAAAGGGGCGTCGTTATACAGAATGCATGACAGCCATCCTTTTCACTCGCTCACCATCATTCCGCAGTCTGTCAGCGGCAACAGTGGGCTCATGGGCCCATACGAGAGCTGTGATACCAATTAAACCGCGTTGTCTGCCCTTGTAGGGTGAGCATAGTGAAGCAAGAGTCCAACGAGTCGTTGACAATACACGGAGCATAGCTGCTCCGAAAGACTGATGTCACCGGAATTGCCGGAATGATAGCATCTAAGAATGGCTTGCTCAGGATCCAAGTCCGCCTTGCGGCAATAGTCAGAGCATATACACCGGAGCTGGCGTAGCTGTCCGGTTGCGTGACAAGTGCAAGTGGGATAACCCTCCATCTTCCCGTTCGGTTGGTAGAGACTTCGAGCTGTTCAAACGCATCCAGCAAGGATCTCGGAAGCATACCGCTCCATGGGGAACATCATTTAGACTCCATTGGGTTTTATATGTAGTTCGCCGTTGACAGATAGAGACGGATAAACTTCGGCAGCCGAGGAGCAAATAACAGTCGTTGCCTCGACCGGGACTGTCTACGCCGCTGAACCTATTCCATCTTCATTCTCAGCCGAAGACACGGATCGGTTACAAACAATCTGCAGAATAATTAGTATGAGGTGCCTAAATATCAATTCGCAACCTAAATCCAGCAAACTGACAGTCGGCTTGCCAGCCCCACACAAGGCCATCCCAGGATAGCCCGAAAATTCCGCAATAGGCAAGATTGACGCCAAGCCCGCTGGAATGGTGTGGTGGTCTTACCCCTGCAAATTTAAACAATAATAATTGTTGTTAAGACCCCTCTTGTCCATTGTATGGTTGCAGCTCTTCAGTCTGTGACGAAAGTTGAGGCCTGGCTGCTTGTCATCATGATGGGAGATCATCCCTTGCTTTTAAGATCTAACGTCTGATGCGAGTAGAATGAGTCCAGACTTCCACGCCCTCGCGCCTTAAATAACTGCAACCACGATTGTCACGCACTGACCAGCGCTTCGCCCCGGGGCTCCACGGTGGAGCCTGGACAAGGCAATGGGACACAGGATGAACTGTCTACCCCTGTCGCTGGGTCTTCGACGAACCTTTTTGGCACGAATGAACGCTTGACGTGTCCAAGTGGCGATGCTGCAGAAGTCGTCTTCCAGATCATACGGAGACGTGGGAGCATTCGGCAAATGAGTTGAAGCTGCCGTGCCGCAATGGCCTAACTACCTACTATCGACTTCTAGTAGACCATCAAGGAAATTGAAGCCTGTTTCAGGTCATCTATCTGCCGCCGCACGCTGGCTTGGCTGGTACAAAGATTCGATATCTTCGTACTAGCCGTTTATATACCACGCGATTTCCACGCCGTGCCGTCCGTTATCAACCCGTGGTCATGGCCCAGGTGCAGGATGATGCATGAAGCCGCTTTTCCGTATCCTCTGATTGCGCGAGAGACTCTGGCGATGGATCATGGTGTCGTGCATAATGCATGGGCTAGCCGGGGACTCTCCTAGGTGGCCGCCTCCCTGACAGCCTGTTCGTGGCTCCACCGGTTTTCATGGGGTGACAATGGCCGTCTTTATATTTAGGGAAAAAGGCGGCAGTAAAGAAATCTGTATGGTGTTTAACTCAGGCTAGCCCGCTTCATTCAGACTCAGCGCGAACAGGGCTGTTCTGTATGGCCACTGCCAGAGACAGGGGTAGACCCGGCTAGGCATGAATTATGTTGCTGTTACTATAACAGAGTAGGTTAAATCAATTGATTGTTGGCCAGTGATAATCACACTCTGAGCCCATACTCCTTCCATTACCGTATGCCCAGGGCACGATCTGTGGTGGAGCAGCCTGACCCAAGGCCGTGGGCGCGTCCTGCCGGTTCGAGCAGCAGGCCCGGGACTAAAGAACTTAGCGGACGTCACTTTGCTTTTTCCCCTCAGCCAGAGTCCCAGCCAGAGCGTGAAGATACAGCAGTCTGCAGTCCAGTCCATCATGGCCTCCAGGTCCAAGTCCAAGTCCAAGTCCAAGTCCAACCCCGGCTCGATGCTCCTCAAACTCTGTTCGCTTCTATTTATCGCTCGTTCGCTCCCTCCTCTTATTCCCTAGCCGCCTGCTGAACTGACTTTGGGCACAGCTCGCCACTCGCTCCCGACTCGTCATCGGCTTGCAGCATTTGGTTATAATAATATTGGACGATTATCGCGTCTGACCGCCACTTAACCAATCACCCGAGCGGGCCCTCGTTCTTTTCCCTCACGTCTCTCCGCCTGGTCGGGTCTCCCAACTGTCTGGTTCTGGGACACAACAACCCCGTGCCACCTGCACTTCTCTGTTTTAACTCTCGCCATCCCACCACGCTTCCTTCCTGTCTTTGCGAACCGTTATCTGCGACTGTGTTGATCTTAGACCGTGATTTGACTTTACCAACAAGTGCTCGCCATGGTAGCGGTTTAGCTTTCGCCTTTTCGTTCGATTGATTTGCCCAACCATTGATTCCATTCTACGGTTCACCTCTCATTGATTCACCCACCAAACGACCTGAAACATGTCGACCTCCCAGTCCGATGCAAAGCATGACGGGTTTTCCAAGGTGTTAAGTCGCATGAAGACTGTTTTGAGGAGAGATCCGTCAACCAAGGCTACTCCAGCCGTCGCAAGAGAAACGCCGGCCCAGGTTCAACCCGAGTCTAGCAAAGCACCCACGTATGACTCTACTTTCATTTCCCCTGCAATTGTACTGACCCTATATAGTCAATCGAAGCCCACAGTCGAACCGACCGAAACCGCCCCCGAACCGATCACACTGTCCAATTGGGGCGCAATTCAGGAGGAGAAGGCGCGCGCGCTCTTCGCCAAATATGGATTGACATTGGAGCCGGGGGAGTGGAAGGCCGCGAGGGATGTACCTGTTCAACGTGTTGTCAAGCCCATTCGCATGCGTGTCCGGCGTACCTGCCATCGCTGCCAGACCACCTACGGCCCCGATAGGGTTTGCGTCAACTGTCAGCACGTCCGCTGCAAGAAGTGCCCGCGATACCCCGCACCGAAACCAAAGGACGAGCAGGAGCGAACCGAGACCGCGCTCCAGACCATACTGGCCCAGAAGGCTCAGCCCGTGCAACCGAAGCCGAGAGAACACCAATTAACGTTGCCCTCGAGAACCGGCGGTCAGGATCTTATCCGCAAGCCGATCCGGCAGCGAGTGCGACGAACGTGTCACAGATGTAATACGCTTTTTGCTCCTCATGCCACGGAATGCGCCAGCTGCAGGCATCTCCGATGCAAGATCTGTCCCCGCGATCCGTACGTTCCTACGTCTCCAAACTTTTATTGGTAGATTGCTGACAATCGCAGGGCAAAACATGACAAATACCCCGACGGCTACCCTGGAGACGCAGAACCGCCGTTTGAACCACCAGCTCGGACTTGGAAGAAGCCGCGCCAAAGGGTCCGGTATACCTGCCACGAGTGCTCCACCGTCTATCGGTCGGGCCAGAAGAACTGTGCCAACTGCGGGCAGGAAAAGTGTGCCGAAACTATACGAGATCCGTGCGTCCCTCTCCCAGCGAACATGTACACTTTCGGATTCTAATAAGGTACAGACCAAAAAGGCATAAACCGGAACCAGACCCCGAGATAGTACAACGCGTGGAAGAGAGGCTGGCGAGTATCAAATTTAGTGGAGCAGATTAGACTCCAAAGTCCGAGAACACCTGGCAAATGCTACGACTGCATAGTAGACTGCACGATGCACTATTGAGAATAATTAGGATCGATATCAGGTACCGACGGGGTGGAGCAGAGCATACTGTAGCATCTCTCGAGTCTCTAGCACAGTGATTACGACCAATTGGACAGCCAGTCCCGGCAGGCGACGCCATTGTCTTGCGCACGGCCCGTAATGAAGCTAGACCTGCTAGTAGCGCCGTAGTACTCAACCTCCGACAACGGTGACAAACCTTATCACATTAGTACGATGTCCAATCTCCGTTGGATTTCGGAGAGTAAATTTGACTTTCTCCTGAGTGTGGAAAATCGATACATCACTCGTCAAACAAACGGCCTCTCGGATCCGATGCTTCGGCCGTTGAGTTGAACTCTGCATGCCGGATAATGTTTGCCTTCCGCATCTGCTCCCTGGTCCCAAACTTGATCAGTTTGAGAGCTTGACAGCCACTAACTTGGACTGACACCTCTGATCTGACACTGACAGCTGGATTGCATCTACTACTGCCCCGCATGGCATGGCCCGGCCGTTGGATTTCGGACTTGGCTAAAGCGCTCCAATGCGTGGCCGGCGTGGCGCGGCGCGGGATCTCTCGCATACTATCGATTGGCAGGCTATAGCCTAACCTACTCCGGTCTAATTTATGGTTTATGAGAATATCCTCGCCGTCTTTCTACCCGAGTATACTGATTGTGGTAAAGTACTTTGAGCAGCAAACACATTGGATACCCTGCGGCACTATGGGCGAAAAACTAGCACTGCGATTCCAAGGACCCGAATGCCCAACACCAGCATTTTCTACTCAAAATACAAGCAATTAACCATCTGCATACGCTGGAGGACCCCTGGCAATTCTGCTTCTGAAGGTGGGTATCTCGCCCGATTCAAATTTCGATTTTCGAGGCTAAAACTGAAGCAAGGATGCCCCTGTGGCACTGGCGCTGGCGCACGAGTCACGACGGATCAACATCGGGACGCTTCGAACCGCGGCCTCATTCCTCACGGATATGTATACCCATTGAAACTAGCACGAAGACATGCCTCTTATTGCGGAAGTTGGGGCCGACGCGAGGATCCAGGATCCAGGACTACCGTCTGGATTCTTTGGATCCGAGGATTCCGGTAGTCTAAGCTAGCATCAAGCTGGTAACTGGTCACC
Source organism: Aspergillus mulundensis (assembly GCF_003369625.1). Lineage (NCBI taxonomy): Eukaryota > Fungi > Ascomycota > Eurotiomycetes > Eurotiales > Aspergillaceae > Aspergillus > Aspergillus mulundensis. The sequence goes on along the minus strand of NW_020797902.1, from coordinate 6,477 downwards.
TAGCACTGAGGCTAGCAGTGCCGCTAAAGCGAGATGACCGTTATCTGTCGTATCCGCAGATTGGCTGGCTGGGACATTGAAGAAAAGAGCCGATGCGACGCCATTGCCAACGACTGCTAGCATCCCCCTGTGATGATCTTCAGTGCATAGGATTGAGATTCGCGTTTAAGCGCCCTGCTAAAAGTGTGCTATCGACCAACTATATTTTAGTCTTGCGGCCCTGGAGTCTCCTCTGGAGTCCGGATTCTCGGATACAGGAGGGCACCAAATTGCCGAACAATTGCACAGGCATTTGCATCCATCTCCTCCTTTCTCCTTTTTCCAAGCTGCAACAGTGCAAACTCAAAACACCAGCGCGTGGACCATGACGAATCTACACTTACCCACATCGTAACGCTTGGATGGGAAAATGATCTCGGAGTTTTATGCGCCACTCGGCCGGAGGGAGTCTGGAGCTGGCCATGGCAAGGAGATAAGCTTCTTCATCCCCGCAACTTGGAATCCTGGGTTGGATGGTCAGACTCATCACTTTTCTGGATGGATGCCTATCCACTAACCCAACTCCTTGCTTATGAGTTATGACTAAAACTTATTCAAGTTATTCTCCGTACAGCGCGTTCCGTGGATAAAAAAAAAAAAAACGGCTGAGCGGACCGGTCCGTTCTGTCCCAATTTTGAGTCTCCGAGTCAGGGCTACGGGCAGTCTACGATGGCCTCGTTTTGGTAAGGGCGGGTATACTACTGTACCATTCTTTCAGGTATTGGAGGTGGGCTCCGGCTTTCAGTCTTCTTGCTTTGGCTGGTCTACTGCATCAGTGCATCTTGATGTCATTGTCTCCGCTCCCGAGTCGGAATACAAAATACTCTAGGGCTATATCCTCCCTGCCTTTGGGGGCTCTTCATCATCAGACGGCTCGAGCGCAACTGTGAGGCGAGGTGTGTACCACAGCAGAATGCAAACATCATTCGAGCCCTGGCCCGCGTCGCATGCTTCTGCAGCTCTGCTTCTGCCTCATGATCCATGATCCATTCCAAGCATTTATGGATTGGGTTGGAGCGGGATGTTTGATCCAGCATCTACCAGATCGTATCTGCAATGCATCACTATCATACCACCTTGTCGGTAGATAGGTTTGACATCCCGACTGGGGACGAGCGCCACGCTCATATCTCGTATAGCGCAAAGCAAGGATCAGCCAAGTCCAGCGACACGGAGAATTTTCGGCCGCGGACTTGGATGCGTGCCGAATACGAACCCAGATCGAAGCATTAATAGCACAGCCTCGTATAGCAAGGAAATCGTGTGATCGCCTGGGGTGGGGATCATTAACCTTCTGATCGTGGCGATGCAGACGGTGAAGGATATTTACCAAGCAAGTGCTACGAGCGGGTTGGACTGCGCATCGTGCGTACGGATCTCTGCTAGATGCTATGCTGAGCGCCTCTATTGCGTATTCAGGGCCAGCATTTCCTACGTCCGGATGACGCGAGGCTTGTCTGCGCCGCTTGTTCTTACTAAAGGCATGCAGTAGGCAGTGTGCACATTGTCATACCTGAAAGCAGGGCGCTACCACCCCGGCCCCCGGTCCCAGCCTCTCGGCTCTAGGATACCTTCCTCTTCCAGGAAATCTATCCCCGCCACATAGCACCGCACAGGGCACGCCTAAGCTAGATTCCGGCGAAGAACAAGGATATTTGGCCGAGCGGCGAAATCATGCTTCAACTTGGCTTGCTACTGGACGGATGCGAAAACATGCTTTTTACTCGGGGTTGCAATCTGCATGCGGTCATCTTGCACGGCATTGCATTACATGCTGGGATGTGTATACTGTCCCCGTCTTGATTGCCACATGATTGCCACATGATTGTCCGGGTGATCGTTGGGAAAGCAGTGGCGTTTTATGGGAGAGTTACGTGAATATGATATTGATATCCGTCGATCATAGCTTGGTATTGAATCGAGGTACATGCGCCCTGACGATTTTTATCAGGGTCTTTGCTGTATGATACATAATTTGGTACACCAAGTCCAGAATACCCTTACTCCAGGATTCCAGGAGAATAAATCCATCTAACAGCGCCTTGCGCGCTTCGATGGGCCAAGGTCAAGGTGCAGGATGCGACTCGCCAAAGAGCGCTTCCCCGCAGAAGCCAAAGCAGAAGCCCCGCAGCCTACGCATTCAATAAAGTAGGCATTCTTGGGTGAATAGCCGAGGGCCTGAGACGGCGGGTTTTCTCCGACGAACTTTGTGCGACTCCAGTCAAGACAGGTCTCGCAATAGGCGCGTGGGCACTTTAGACAGCTGAAGAGCAGTCTGCCTGCTTCGCTTGCGGTCTTCCCGCAGTCGTGACAGTAGTGATGGGGGCATATTATGTTTTTGCCCTTCTTATTGTAATCCATATCCTCCTTGTCGAGGCAGCCAGGATGATAAGACCTGGTGCAGGTATCACACGCTGTCGGAGCTCGGCTGTGGCATAGGAAGCACGTCTGGGACAGTTAGAGTTGACTCAAGCGACAAGGTCTGATGTACTCACAGCTTCGTTGACCTTGCGGGCCCTGTCCTCAGTTATTTTCTTCGGAAATGTCGGACTGACGGGGCTCGATGCGATTGCCATTTCCATGCTCTCTTTGGACACGTCCCATTCTCCTACCGTGACAACACGAGACTTTCCAATTCGGCGCGATGCTTTGGAGACGTCGAGGATGGTTTCCTCATAGACAGAGAACCTCTTGAAGCTCGTTTCAACCCTTTCGCCGTTAAATATATTCGTCCTGACTCTTTCCGCACGTCCAAGCCATGCTTTTTTCTCCGCAAGCGACATCTCCTGGACGCTGACTTCATCCAGGGCACAAGAAGACATGACGGACTCAAAGTCGGAATTGGCGAGGTCTGTCGCATCGAATGAGCCCGGCACGATTGACCTGCCAGGCATCAAAGAGATCTCTTCCTCGGTAGTCTCCTCCAGGTCGATAGGGTTTGAGATGTCGTTACCCAGATCCCCCATGACCTTGTCTGCCAAGTAGGCCTTCTTATCCAAGCGCCGGCGCATCTGGTCTTCCACGGTTCCCTTGGAGTGGATTCTGAATATCTGGACGGGCTGCGTCTGGCCGATTCGATGCACTCTCGACTCAGCCTGCCGCATGACTTGCGGATTCCAGTCGTCGTCGAGGAAGACCACGGTCGAAGAGCTGACCAGGTTGAGGCCTTCTCCGCCGGCGCGAATTGACAGGAGGAACACCATGCATTGCGGATCATTCTGGAACAGGAATACCGAAAGATTCCTCCACGCGGAGGATGTGCTGCCGTCTAGTCGGACATGCTTAAAGGGAGCATGCGCTTTCTCCACCTCCAGGAGGTCCTCGCACAGGTTGAGTGTTTGATCGAATCCTGAAAAAATGATGACTTTCTTCTTCTCCGTAACTACAAATTTGTGGATTATCTTCTGGACAAGGATGAATTTGCCCGATGCCTCGATGACGTGCCGGCCGATGTGGTACTGTTCTGGGACAGCGTCGGCCAGGAGATAAGGGTGGATGGAGCACTATAATGTTAGCAAACGCCCCAGCTGGTCATCGTGGCCGTCTTACTTTGCGCAGTTCCATCAGCGTGTTGGTCGTTATGCGACTTCTCTTCCTGGCATCGGCTGCCACATTTTTCTCCCATACATCTGTCGTCTGCACGGCGCTATCCGACTCTGGAGCGACGCCGAGTTGGGACTCGCTCTGTGGGGTGCTGTCGCCTAGCAAGATCGATCTCTCCACGCCAGTGAGTATTCTGATATACCATGCGAGTTGCAGCTCGGTAAGCGGCACGGAGAGCACAGTCTCTTTCTTCGGAGGTATATTGAGGTCGATCTGGGAATCGTTCTTGGTACGGCGTAGCATAATAATTCTCAGGAAGCGGGTAACGTGACTGAGGAAGCCACTATCAAACTTCCCATCTCTGAGGGAAAAAGCGTCTTCGAAGAGTTGAGCCGTAGCCGGCAAGAAGAGATCCGGGTACAACCAATGCAAGATAGACCACAGTTCCGTGAGGTCGTTCTGGATAGGAGTGCTAGAAGGCAGACTGTTAGCTGATATAACTCCAATGAGTTGGGACTGGTGCTGACCCAGTGAGCACAAGCTTAAACTCTGACCGGAGCCTGTATATCCCTTGCGTTCTCTTAGCCTGGCTGTTTTTGATACGATGGCCTTCGTCGAGAACCACGTGTGCCCAGACGGTCTTCTGGAAGAACCACAAGTCACTGCAAAGCGTCTCGTATGTCGTCACAACAATGTCCACGGGCTGGCTCTCTTGCTGTCGAAAAAGCCTGCGAAGCTTTTCTCTCTCCTCGCTGCTCCCGTAATACGACATTGGCCTGAACCCCGTTGTCCACCTGGAGATCTCGGTCATCCAAGTCTTGAGAACGCTCAAAGGGCAGACGACCAAAAACTTCTTGCCTCCTTCTTCGTTCTCTTTGACGTACTGGAAAAGGGACAGGGCCTGGAGGGTTTTGCCAAGGCCCATGTCGTCTGCGAGTATACCTCCAATCCCGTTGTTTCGCCAGTATATCATCCGCGAAAGCCCCTCCAATTGGTATGGCTTCAACGTGGCACGAATCCTGAGCATATCATGTGTTAGCTAGCGGGCAATGCAACTAATCCAGGCACGTTGTTTACCCTTTCGGCTGGGAATGCAATAGCTTGTAGGGTGTGATAGGACCATGGGCAGAACCTGCCAAGCGAGACAGATTCTCAGGAGTGTGCTCATTCCCGAGAAGGAGACGTATTGTTTTTATTATGGACACGAAGAAGGTGTTTCTCGCTGTCTCAATGTCGGGGCACTTGCCCCCATTGCGCTGGGCTGTTCTATCAGCGCGGGGGCGCTGGGTCCGAGTAGGTGAGGAGTCAGAGATGTAGATAAGCTCTGGACGATGGTTCAGGCTCGTTCCTAGAAGGGATTCTTAGCTTGCCTTTGCATAAGGCGGCGGTATACCGTACCACTACTCCCAGGCGTTGTGATGGCTGACGCTGCCGACCACGGCGGAGTTGTTGGCGGAGTTTGTACCGACGACCTTGGAGTACTTGGAGCGGAGGAGAGTGAATCGTCATCGCTGAGGATATACTGTAGAGCCATGTTGCCGTCAAGTTTGGAGTGTTCTGCTGATGGCTTTCGAGATACAAAGGATGACTGGGGAGAAAGAAGACCAGGAAAGAATGAAGTGATTAGAAGGTGCAAGAAGTCCATCTTGTATACAACACATTAGGAGGACTGAAACACCTTGTTGGCCAAATGTGTTGCCCCAAGTAAGGCTCCAGAGGTGAACAGACACCCATAGATGGCGACCATGAAACATGCTGAGAGACAGGAGTACAAAAGAGGAGGTAAATGGAAAGCCAAGAAGACATGCATCACTCAGCCAAGTATGTGAGAGGATTCACTCAGTATGAACACTATGGGGATGAGCAACATGACAGACCATAAACGGAAAGGAAAAAAGAACCTGGGGAACCCTCTCAGCTCACATGCAGGACATTCTCCACTCAGCAGAGCCCAGGGTACAAGCAAGACCTTCAAAGCTCTGGTCAAAGCTATCTTGACAGTTACATGTAAGATGTAAGTACATGCTGCACAGTGGGCTACACTTTTAACCTCCTACTCAGCATTTCCGTCCCGGCTGACTTGTCGTATCCAATACCAGGTACATCCACCCTCCTACCCAGGGCACGACGGATAATCCAGTCTTTGCTCTTGATAGCCTCTTCCACTACACCATCTTCCAAGTCTGGAATACGCGAAGATCCCTCCAAACGCCGCAGTGGGACGTCATCCTCTGGCCTTGAGAAATAGACCAGACTATACCGAGTGAGGTCCGCTTGCTCGCCCGGAGGAGAAACGACACGGTGGATATTCGAACGAAGGAGTCCATTCGTGAACTTCACCATAGCATCTCCTAGATTGACAATTGCGTGTCCCGGCAGCGGTCTCACATACTGCCACTCTGCGTCTGGACCTGGGGGAAGAACTTGGAGTCCTCCCAGGCGGTTGAAGAGAATGGTTACGCTTCCAAAATCCGTATGCTCGCCGAGAGCAGTACGCCGGTCATCGGCAGGCTGTGGAGGCGCCTTGACGAAGCGTACTTGATCGCCACTTACAGCGTGAAGACGGTGGAGATCGGCCAAGGCCGACTCTGGAAGACCCAAGCTTGCGTTGAGGGAATTGAGGATAAGCGTGACAATGGAATGGGAGCATTTGATGAACGAGTCGAAAACATGTCGATTCCTCTTCAGGATGTCTGGAGCTGGTAGTGGCTCTGATATGGCCATGATGTCGTCTTTGGATACCTAGAATGTCTTAGTGAGTATAGCCACGAAGTGTAAGCAAGGAAGCCAACGTTATAGAACTCATTCCTATCCAGATTCCCCTGTCGGTCGACGACCGCAGCACCCTGTGCCTTGTACCCGAAGTAAGACTTCTGAGCACTGAAGTCATACTT